>NW_024962264.1:30057676-30657676 GCF_019238085.1 Lagopus leucura | reverse complement strand
ACTTAGATCATAGTAAGTAGCTCCCTCAAATGATAACATCAAAACTGCTATTTCATAAATTTGGCCATTTATAATTTTTTCCATAAGCAGTTAATGTGCAGTTGGTAATTGGGCCTCAAGCTGGCTGCAACTCAGAATCTTTGTGATTCAGCATAGCGTTGCTACCAAAGAAAGGAGAAATCTTTCCCAGCTTGGTGATTGAAGAACAACCAGAAAACTCTAAGTGCATCTACCCCACGTGAATGACTAGTTTGAACTCTGTAAAGAAAGGAGGGAAGAAAAGGAGACTGTTAAGAAATTAATTCACAAATTACACTTTCCTAACTGTCCTGTACTTAAGCATAATTCTGTAATTGCCTGCTAAGTAGGAGAAGCATAGGAGCAAAATCCTTCCTACAGCAAATAAAATGATCTACACAGCTTTGAGCACGAAGAAGTATTAATGTTCAAGAAGTTCATGTTAAAATCTGTCAATATTTCATCAGAGTCTGCCTTATTTTATTAAGAAAAACTAATGATGCTGCCTTAAAGCAGTGGAAATAAGCAAATTTTAGGAAGATTTTTCCATAGAATATCTCTATATTTTGTTTTGAATGTTAAAAAAGCTTGTCAATGTATGTTCTGTAGAATATAAAATTTAATGTTGATCATCCAGGTGTAATCCCTATTATTGGAGAATAAATATAAATGGTTGAGCATTATGAAAATGTGAGTTAGTTTGGTAACGTAGTATTTTAAATGGCAAGTAAAAGGAATTTTGTAAAGGCACTTATATGGCTTTCTCACTTGTCAGTGAGGTCTGCTGTGGATCCACCTTGCTGTCTGAATGCCCTCGTGAGGAATGGGCTTGGAAGTTCTTTTTCTCTGACACCAGAGCTCACAGCCAAGTCATGCTAAGTCTGACCCGTGAAAGAGAAACGGAATAGAAGCCATCACCCAGAGCATCTCTCCAGCTGGACATGGTAAGGCGTGTAGCTGCCAAAATTTTTCTCATGTTGATTGAAGTATTGCCTCTGATCCTTGCTGTAAACGGCATCAATATTTAAAAACGGAAAGGTTTGTTTTCAAGAATTGGAACATATTGTAACCACAATCTGTGTTATGTTGTATTGTATTAGATCTTCGTTAATGCTTTTGCAAATATCTATCTTTTATTGCTTTGAAGCATGACTATCCATGCTTCATTCATTTGTACAATTCTCTTTTATATGGAATAATTGCTACAGTGGAAAAACAAACGCAAACCAAACTGGCTGTCATACAAAGTCAAAAAGAACAAGTGAATGCTGCATAGAGGAAAATTTTACCTGCATCAGAATGAGGTCAGACAAGTAAAAAATACTACACAACAATCATTTTCTAACGTGAATGGACTGTTTCTTTAAATGTTCACTGTTTTTGTTCAGAGTAAGCGCTGAGCAGCATTGGTAGCTTTCTCATGAATTGGAGGATGTTGAAACTGATAATCATCACTGTGTTTTTGCCACTGCCTAAGCATATGAACATACACTCAGATTTTAATAGGTAAGTCACTATTCTGGCTTTAGTCATAAGACTTTGAAGAATTTGTTCACTTCTGCACACTGGCAGTGATACCAGGGAAAGAGTCAGGGCAGCAGCAGTGCCTTTCGTGATTAGATAAGATATCTCTACCTATGCAGGTGTCTCTTATTCCAGATACTTATGGACACCTTGAAAGCATAATTCATCCTGTTTATATACTACATCCTCGGAATTTGTATTTCATGTTATTTGGCAGATTTTATCAATAGAAATTCCTAAATGTTGGAGAAGATAAAATTTTCCTGTGAGTGGTGTGTCATGCTGGATTGTAGTGAGCTTACTGTTCACACTAGAAGCCTGGTTGAGAACAGAAACGTAAATTAAAAAAGGACAATGAGAAATTTATTTAAAAATTCCATGCAGAATGTATCAACAGTATAGTTTCACTTACTGATTTCTGTAACTCATTATCTTGGTAACTATATTTCCATATTCCTGCTTGCCATTTTGTATTCTTAGCAAGTCAGTAGTTAATTTGTTTTAAGATTTCACAGTTTTACTTTTCCTGGGATGCATGGATTTACTAGAAATGCCAGAATTATGTTTTGTACTCCCAAGTAAGCAAAATAATGCTAATTGTAATGTTTTCTTTCTACTTATGAAAAAAAGAAAGTATAGAAAGCCATTTTGTTTGATTCAAGCACAGGGAAGAATGGCTTACCTAAACAGAGAAGTCCTCTTAAAACTTCTTTCCTTTCCTGAACAAGAGTCATATCTTGTCAGCCCAGGTGATTTGGATGAATACATCGCATACATCTCTGTTTGCAAATGGATTTTGGCTGCTCTTCTGAAAGCTATAGCATCTAAATAGGACTTAGATACCTTAATCGCCCCAGTGAATTTCTGTTTTAGTTTTGATTCACCCACACTTTATGTGGTTTTGATTAGTAGAAAAACCCAAGCTGAATATCAGTGGAGGCTGAAATCTCAAGTGCCTGAAGTCTGAGGATGATTTCACATTGAATCTCTCTGTGTGGGAAGAAATACAGCAATTGTTCTGTCACATGTCCTTGATTGGGTTTTAGCAGATAACAATTACAACTGTATTCTTTGTTAGTTTGCTATATTCAGTGTATACATATATGACTTCTCTTTTAAATCTCTCCGAAGTGAGGAAACATAAGGCACTCATTTAATGCCTATGTAATTAATTACCTCCTAACGAACAGCAGGTAGCTGTGAATTCCCAAGTAATCAGCAACAGGTACTGGCTTCCAATTAAAGATCTCCATTTTTGACTGTGATGTTTGTTGTTTTCTTGACGCTTCCACTTTTCTTCAAGTCAGTAGCTCATTCTCTTGCCATCTCATTCTCTCTAGAAGGTTTGCATCAAGTAGAAAGAAACAGCTGTGACCCAACCTTTCACAGGTATGTGCAATCTTGCCATCAATCATCTGTCACTGAATGCTTTAGAATTCAGTTCATGGAACAAGAATGTCCTCTGTTAGTGCTTTGGTGTTGTTAATACTTCATTGCTACAAAGAGAGCTTCCTGTAAGTGCATGGAAGAGGGCGGTTTGTTTTCACAAAATGTATTTCTTCTTGCTTGGATTCTAAATTGTTTGCAATCATTTACTTTAATTTCAAAAAGGTGAATTAAGTGGGCAGGCTTATTCATGTAGCTCTAGTAAATACTATGGCACTTTTACTGGTCCAGAAAATGGTTGCAAGATAGAGCTGGAAATCATCAGCAGCTCATTGCAAATGTTGCTTCAGCTCTTAAAATTTGGTTTTCACATTTTGATGTGTTGTGTTAGCTTGGTCAGAAAAGCTGCTTACTTCTCTTCTTTCAATTGCTTTCTCCAAAAAACTGAAGGATCTTTGCAGGAAAGGCAATTCATTGGGTCCAGATGTGCTTTCAAAACAAGTTGCTTGTCTAGTGATCTGCTTTCACAAATTTTAAGGTGTGCATTTATGAAAAATAATGATCTTCAAAGGAAGCATGTATTAGAGTTTTTCTAGTTTCCTTATCTTCCAGTAGAGAATAGAATAAAATCATAGACTGATACTGGAGATGCCAGTGTGCCCACAGGAGAGAAAGTCTCATTTTCTCTGGAGTTCTTGGCTGAGTCACTGGAGATGCAGGCAAGTGGGCCCGGGTCAATCTAGTAGACCTTTCTTACAAAAATAAAATTGATAACATTCCTCATGGATTTTAATTCTTAAGCAATGAGATAGTTGGACCTGTTAGAAGTTGATAACTAAACAAATATTTATGAACAGAAGAACATTATTGAGCTATACTGAAATCTTCCTCCAAAAAGCTGTAGAAAGCAGTCAGCAGGCTTGCTTTTTTTTTTTAGAGGGCAGGCGTAACCATATCAGTAAGCCTATTTATGCTTATAGTCTAACTGTACCTGTATGCATAAAGAAATTTTATTTTGCCATTGCTGCTGAGGAAATAGATCTGAGTGTCTTATGTCTGATGTTTCTAGACAACTGTGTACAAAGACAACTGTGTACAATGTTTTATGCCAATCAGAAAAGCCATCTAGAGTTCTAGGAAACATTTAGAAAGAGATTATGAAGAGAGAAAGAGGAAATAAGAGGAAATCATACATGTAATGTTGAGGGCAACCAGATGTGTGTAGTTCTACAAGGTGTGATTAAATAGTAGAAACTTCATTGTCACAGAATGGTGAGGAAAAAAAATGATGAATTTGAAGAAAAGTTCTTATAAAGATATCGTAAGTACTTTAAATATGCACTTGTATTAGAAACAGAGTCTGGACTTGAACTTTTGCTAGACATTTGGCCCGATTAAAGGAAAAGATTATTCCTTTTGTGATTCTCAAGTTACACTCAGCCTGCATTCTAGATTCTTCTGCTCGTAATATCTTCCTCTCTAGAGTTCCACAGAAATGGTGAAGGCACCTATGTGCTCACTGCAACTAAGTAATAGTATTAAAAGTAACTTTCTTTAATATTTAAAAAAGAAATGTTCACGATTTTCAATAACAGATGACTTAGGCTTAATTTTACAGGTGACAAAATTCTTATTCTAATTTTGCACACAGAAATTAAAAAAAAAAAAAGTCTATTTGCTGACTGAAAAGTCTGTGGAAGATTGATTTCAGACGGAAACTTTTCCAGTGACATCAGTCATAATTTCCTCTTACAAAGAAGAATAAATGCGAAGTCTGTAACAAGTGAGCAATATCAAGCAGCACTATGTGTAAATTTCCTGGGATTTTCCCTTAGTAAGTGGTAACAACATAAAAATGAAAAAAATTCCCAGAATGGGAAGCAATATATAAAACAAAAGAAAGTTAAAAACGTGGAGAAAGTATCAATCACCTGATATGTAACCAGGATATTTGTGTTAGGCGATATGCAGCTCAGCCAGGAAGGAGGAGGCCAGCATGCCAGTATTTGTATTCTCTATTCTTTTAAGGAAGAGTTTAGAGTGTTTGTTCAGGGATTTCCCAGTATTTCTTTCAATGACTTCCTCGATGGCTTGCAACACTTAAATATTAGAGAGTAATATGCTTCTGGTATTTTAAGAAAATGCATGTGAAATGAAACATGAAACCTGAGAGAACAAATCTGCTTCATGATGGAGGTATGATACAAGAGTGAAAATACAGCAGCCAGTCGTGTGAGGGAAGAGTAGGGAGAAAAGGGGAATGATGCAAAGTTGTTGTTTGCTTGTTGATATAGTAGTATTGTCACCAGAATGAAATTGTTGGTGAAAGTAGGAAATGAGAGTTGTTATGAAGGAACATGAAGTAATGGAACAGGAAAACAGCTGATGGCAGAAAGGACACATAATTACCTCTGTTGTGTTTAATTACAAGGATGGAAGGAGAGAAACGTTGGAGGCAGCTGCTATAACACTGAATAGTCTACTGTCAGGGCTGTAGAAGTACAATTTAGATTTAAATTAAGTGGCCAAGGGGAGCTGAAGCTTGCATGCAATTGGCAAAAGGAGAAGACGAACAAAAATATTTTTGGGTGCACGGAAATCCCAGGGTCCTTACTTTCATTGTGATGCAAATGTTTTGGATCTTCCTTACCGTCTATTCAGTTTTACAGTTTATTATATAGATGCGAATATACACACAAGTGCCCACACATACTTAAATAGCTGGCAGATGTTTAAGGGGTACTGTTTTCTCCCACAGCTGCTGCATGCTATAATAACTGTAGGGCACACAGTGCATTGCTCAGAGTTGAAATGGCTGAACAACTCAAAAAGGTGCCAAACTTGTATTGTTAATATAGGACAGCCAAGCAGGAAACTCAAGCTGGAGTGTTAGAAAGCAGACATTCTTTAATATCAGCTCTGCATGTATGGGGGAATCCTCCTATCGTGCATAGCTTACGCAAAAAAGTCTTCAGTTTATACACATTACTTGTGTTGCATATGCAGAAGTTTTCCAAGAGATATGTTATCTATGCAGAATTTTCTCAGAAATTATTTGCTGTGAGGGTGGTGAGACACTGGAGCAGGTTGCCTAGCAAAGATGTGGTTGTGAATGCCCCCTCCCTGGAAGTATTCAAGGCTGGGCTGGATGGGGCTTTGAGCAGTCTGATCTGGAGGGAAGTGTCCCCCTCACCCACAGATGGGCTGGAACTGATGATCTTAAGGGTCCCTTTCAACCCACACCATTCTATGATTCTATGACATGCAAGTTTCTCTTCAGTACATGTCTTGCTCCAATTTATAGGAGGGAGAGGAGGTTCTTTTATTATCTATATACCTGGTGTAAGAAACAATGGTTCAAATGTTGGTCTGACCAGTTTATTACAAATCTTAATCAGGGGAAATGGAGAAGGGGAGGACGGACACTATTATGAATTAGGGTACTGGGGAAGGGAAGGAGGGTGATAGAAAGGATAGGAAAGAAGAAGCAAGGAGTCTTTATATGAAGCAAGAGGGACGTAGTCACCACCATGGATCCAGCGAGGTTCATAGTTCAGTCTTTGATCTTCAGTAGTGGTGGGTCGTCAGGCGGAGTCGTTCTGTTGACAACCACGACGACGACCACAGTGATGATGGCCCCTTTTCAATGCTTCAAAGTGGTTGAGTCAGCTGTCTTTTGAGTGGCAGCTCAAATCCAAAATGGTCGAGTCAGCTCTCCTTTGAGTGACAGCTCAAACCCAAGGTGGTTGAGTCAGTTCTCCTTGCAGTGGCAGCTTCTGGCTCTGGAATCTCAGCAGGAACCTCCTTAGTTCTTATCTTTCTGGCCTTGCCAGCGGATAAGAGGAAGCAGGGAGGCACCAACTTGTATCTTGCCTTCGCAGGATACAATGGTATCATCCCCCAACCTCCCATACTAAGCTGGAGCAGTTTAGTCACAGGCCAGATCTTCTGCCAGTGAACACTCCTGAGCGCTCTCTTCCGCTCTTCTACAGAGCAAGCAGCTCTGGGGGAAGGGGCTTTCAAATGTTCCCAAAGTGATATCGATTGTCACACAGTTAGCACCCATCACTTGCCTCCTTGACAAGTCACTCAGAGTCTTATCACAAGAAATACCTCAGGAAGCAAGCTTTGAGTCAAAAAACAAAGAAGGATTCTCACAGTACATCACACATTCAGTGACCAATTCGAAGCAGGACCTGCTACTTCCTTGCTACAAATCTCTTTAGTTCAGAGACAGCTTTTTCTGTTACCTGAACAAATTGCAGGGCAGGGATATCCATCAGTGAGCAATCATGAGTTTAATAATATTGTATTGTTACAACTTGTATCAATATAGGTCTTGTAGAGGGCAGAAATCTATCTCGCTGAGCAACATCTTCAGGAAGCAAGCCAAAGACAGTTCTCCTGCTTTATGTTCACAAAGTTACCGGGCAAAAATTTTTGGTTTTTAAAAATATCCAGACCACAGGTAAAGGTGAAGTAAAAGATTGCAGTCCTCAAGTGAACAGATAAACACTACTTTAAAATTACAAGGACCTTCATACCACAGTTTTCTCTCTTGCCCATTGCTCAAACAGACAGTTTGATCCAACTTAGACATACTGCAGTTTTGTCATGCTGCTGCTTATTTTCAACCAAAGCTGCAAAGTCTTTCAAACCTATTTCAGCCACAGAGTATATAATTTGATAAGGAAAGTGATTTTTGACTACTTCAAAAGGAGCACATTTGATGAGTAAGGATTCTTTCAACTTTGTGTGTGTTTTATACTACAGAAATCTAACCATTTTTTGCTGTATACAGTGGAAAAGCCGTGTACCTTGAGTTACATTATAGTCAGTCTCTGTTGTATACTCTGTTTTACCTTAGGAAGTTTTAATTTTTTTCTTGCAAATGCTTGAAGAAGTATGTGCAGAGTAGCCTATTAGATTTCCTTCCTAAATAGGTTTAAATTCCTGTCCCAGAATGAAGCAGGACCAGACCTTGAATTCTCTTGTGATCTTGAGGAACATGGGCCTGGCAAAGAGTGGGGTCAGGGCTCTGAACTTTGAGAGTGAACTCTATACTCTTTAAAGAATTGTTGGATAAGATCTACTGGAAAGCTGTGCTTAGAGGTAAAGAAGTGGAGAAAGCTGACTATTCTTTAAAGATGCCTTTCTGAACAAGAAAACAGGCAGAGGAGGCAGGAAACCAGCATGGCTTGTCAAGGACCTGCTGGTCAGACTGAGGAAAAGAAGGGATTGTACTGGCTGTGAAAACAAGGGCATGTCACCTGGGGAGAATACAGGGATGTTCTCCAGACTTGCAGAGAGGGGATTAGGAAAGCCAAGGTGCAGATGGAATTGAACTTGGCAAGAGATGTTAAAAACAATGAGAAGAGATTCTATAGGTACACTAGCCAGAAGAGGCAGGACAAAGAGAGCGTACTTCCTTTGATGAATGAGAAAGGAGAACTTGCTACAACAGATATGGAGAGAGCTGAGGTACTCAGTGAGTTTTTTTGGCACAGTTTTCACTGTTTTCCAGGATTCTTGTTTTTCTCACACCCCCTGGGCGGGACCTAGGTGAATTATTTCCCGCCCCCCCCCCCCCCACCAAGTTGTAAGGACAGAGCAAGTCCATATCGCCTCATGAGTTTGAATGCATACAAGTCTATGGGGCCAGATGACATGCATCCCAGGGTCCTGAAGGAGCTGGCTGATGTGGTTGCTGAACTTATCTCCATTGTATTAGAAAAGTTGTGGCTGTTGGGCAAAGTCCCCAAGAACTGGAAAAAACAGAAATATCACTGCCATTTGGAAGAAGGGGAGGAAGGAGGACCCAGGGACAGGCTGCCCAGAGAGGCTGTGGATTCTCCATCCCTGGAAGTGTCTCCAGATCAGGTTGGATGGGGTCTTGGGCAATCTGGTCTAGTGCTAGATCTACAGGTTGGGGCCCTGCCTGTGGCAGGGAATGTTGAAACTTGATGATCTTCAGGGTCCCTTCCAACCCAAGCCATTCTGATTCTAGATTTAAGTTTGCAAAACAGCCAGTAGCTCTCTTGTAAATTTCTCGTTTCTAGGTAAAACCTCTTGAAATCTTAACCCTTTTCCTAACTGAAGAGAAGCTTAACATCTTCTGGCCCTTTGTTGTAGGATGTGAGAAGTACATCATTCGATTTTCCTTTTAGTATCTGATCCTGTGTGCCTCCTGCCAGCAGGCCACTATATGCTGTATAAAAATGTACTCTTGTTTCCTGTTTTTCACTGACCCGCAACATTCATCAAGTACCTTAAAAAGTAGGATTTGATGAATCACAGTCACATCCTCAGCTGCCTACATTATTTTGCAAACCTTGCTCAAATTCTCACTAGCCTTCTCTCCTAACTGAAACACATTCTCAGTTTTTCCTGCTCCATTCTTTTCACCATTACCAATACTTTTCCAACTTAGGTACCAACTTCTCAATCTGCAGAAATCTCAGCCACACAGAGAGCACACAGAAATTATATGTACAACAATAAACCAATGACCTCTTTCAGTCATCCTCAGTTCCTTCCCTGATGATGTCCAGCATTTTGCTGGTTTTTATTTGTGTATTGTTGGACACTGAGCTGATGATTTCAGAGAATTGTAAAGGACTAAGCATCTAAGTGTAAAGCTTACTTATAGCAAAGAAACTACAGCCCAGCAGTCCCCAGTGCGTGGGAACAGCCTGAAGACAGAAGAGTGAGCATTTTATGCTGCTATCTTCCCAGATCTACGAGCTTGATATTGCATTCAGTAATGTTATGTTACCATAACAGAGAGTTACAGCACAACAGTTGCCATTTTAGCTCCAGAAATCGGGTTGGAATGGCAAAAATGAAGAAAACTGTTCCTAAATAAAGCAAATGAAAATAGATTTTTAAAAATAAAATATTTATTAATATATTGTAAGAGAGAATTACATTCTCACAAGCAAATTCTGTGTATGCATACTGCAATTTTTTTCCATTAGCTGAATAACTCATGAATTAGACTTAGAACCAAGTCCTTATGCAGAGTAATGGGTGTGTGAATGTTTCTTGAGTATTCATCATTAAGAATAGCAAATCCCGTAGAAATTACAAAAGTTGTAATCTCTATCTTGTATACAAACTAGTGAATAAATATATCTATAAATACCATGGAAATCATAATAAATACCAAACCCACAGTCTTACAGATTCTGCAGGTGAGATTTCTGAAGTTTTAAATCACAGTCTGCAGTCGGCATGAGCTGACTGTGACTAGGAAACTGTTGTTGACACAACATACTAGAGCACTCCAGGGGAGCAGGAGGAATTACCAGTTTGCTGCTGTAATAGCAGAACAGTAGGTCTTAGTACAAACAAGCTGTGCTGTAAGTGCATTGCACTCAACTGATTGTGTCTGACTGAAGTGGCTTCCAAGGGAGCTTCATTTCCCCTAGCAAGCCACTTTTCCTGTTCCATGGACAGTGAGTCCCACAGCACTGACCAATATGAAAGATTTCCTTAAATAGATGCAGATAAATAAATAAATAAATAGATAGATACAAGGATCTACAATTAACATGAGACACCGATGTGGAAGATGGAATGCTGCACGATGCTTTCTCTGGATGTTTCTCCCAGTGGAAATCAGGAGCGGTTCTGAGGCTTTTTCCTGTCTGGAATTTTCTCACAGTGGTGCATCAGAATTGAGCTGAGCCCTGTTATGAGGTGAGGAAAAAGGTGATTTAGAAGGTGCTTCAAAGGCAATTGTTGTGGCTTAGCATTGCATAAACAGTTAAAAGCAAATGATCTGTTTCCAACTCTATCTGTTGTCTCAAGGCACAAAGAGAATAATGTTTCAAAAGCAGTTACTGGAGTGCCAGTGTTTGCATATCTGGTGCTCAGCTAGGAAACTTTTGCACCATTCACTCGTATCAAAGAATTCATTAACTTGGAAATTATTTGGAATTATTTATATGGGATACTGAAAGTAAGAGGAAGGTAATTTTTTAAAAGCCCCATTTATCATGAGGTGTTCCTTTTCCTTCAAATGGAGTTGCTGGTTATCAAAGGTTTAGTTGTGGCATCGTCATTGAACAAGAACGTTGCAGAAGGGCCCACATAAGAGCCCAGTTGTATAATTAAGCAACGTTTCCCCATTCTTTACCTCTGAGTAAGAGAAAATGGAAGCTTACACTATGAAACCTCACAAGTTGGCTATTTTGGGAGGTTTGCAACTTAGCTGCCTGATCTGAGAATGAATGGGACTTACTTGGCCATAAGTGCCTTTACGATCAGCTGTACCCAGGGAGCAGTGGGGTCCAAGCACACCTCTCTTCTGTCCTTTAGAGTAGCTCTGCAAAACAAGGAAGAAAGAAAAGTCAGGAAACTAGTACATGGGTTTGTTTTATACACAGAATATAGTACTGCATGTTTAGAGCTTGTGTGCTTACGCTCACAACACTCACACATTCCTCAAAATTTTCCTCAGTAAATACAGGCACTCGTTTAGAACTTGCTTACAACAATAAGGATTCTCAAAACAAGCATGAAACATCCAGTGACAAAAGAAATGTTGATAGTACATGGATGGCAGCATTTTACTCCCAGTCTGTGCTACTCTAGACCAGACTACTTTCAGTGCTTCCCTACATCTGCCTGAGATAACTTACTTTTTCTCTCTGCAATGAGCCACAGATCTGTTTTACTGGGAGTTTTGCCTGTCTAGTAAATGCAGGATTTAAACTAAGCTACTACCTCGTGCATTAAGAACTGACTAGTCTTAGTCATCATGTTCTACCACATAGAACAAATACTGAAAAGATCCAATGGCTTGGATTGGAAGGCATCTTTAAGATCATCACGTTCTTGATGATTGCTTCAGGCATGTACAAGTTCAGAAAGACTATGCTAAAAGCCACAGCATAATGTAGGTTGGGAAAAGAAAGGCTCTTGCAGATGATTTACTTACATGATTTCAACGTTCTTGCAGTGGGGGCCGCTTGGCGTCAGCTTCACATCTTGAATGGATTTAGGGTGGATGAACTTAGAATGAGTGCTAATGCACTGGCACCGGAGCTCATTCCCCATCTTTACCAGGGTCCTACCTATGAGCACAAAAGGAAGATTGCACTTTGAGAGCCAGTTACCATTACTGTATCAGCCAGAGATTATGGCTGCTCTTTTTTAACAACATGCTGAAGTCCTACATTTGTTCTAGGTGCCTAAGTCCTCACAATATAAAAATATGTTGTTTATTTTTTTCAGAGGAGCTGATGCCCAAGTACATTTAAAATTACATCAACATGTCTTTTTAAAGTAAAACCACGTATTTTGTGTTTACTTCTACTGACTGACAACACTGTGCAATTAATTGCATCTTTTAGTATCTGGATTGACATACTGGCATGTATAAAGAAGAGAGAGCCCTGCTATTTTTCCCTAATTTGAGGCCTGTCTTTGCTATGTTTATATTGTTTGTTCTTCACTTGCAGCTGTAGATTGCTTGACTGAAACAGTATGATCATTAAGTAACAAATAGGAAATACTGAGTGGGAAAATACTGCCCTTTGTGGGAAGGTAGAGCAACTTTCAAACACTTTTAGAGAAGATCCTGTCTCTAGCCAACTTACGCTTTAAATGAAATACAGAACCAAAGTTAATTTCATTAGCATCCTTAAAATATTTCCCACAAGATGTCAGTAACTCTTCAGTACAAGAGCTACAGTAGTAAATTTCTGTCCGAAGCAAAACTGTTGAAAACATTTCAAAAGAAATGAACCTGCAGAAACTAGCAGAAAGCTGCCTCTCTGAGGACACACATCTCAGCAGGTGCCAAGATAGTGCTGCAGTCCTGTGGGTACTGGGAGGGATTCACTTACCTTGCGACAGAGCTGCTGAAACCAGGAGGAGAGCCAGGACTGCTCCAAGCTTGCCGTTCATGGTTAGGAGTTTTTGGCTTGTCTTCTGAGCTGAGGTTTTGTGGAGCTGTGATCTCTCCTGTCAGAGGAGTGCTGGTGTCTGAACAGGGAGACCCATTCTGCTTTTATACAGTTTTGTGCCCGTGTGCAGGGCTCTGCTAGCATGTAGATTGCGTTAGAGGAATTTCCCAGATGTAGTAAAAATGAGTCACATGACTGTTGTGAAATAGCCTAGCTGATGATGAATTATTCTGCTGCAAATAATATAACGTATTAATTTATTAAAGCATGTAAGTAATACCCATGCAGTCTAGTTTCTCTTGTAGGCTTTCGTAAATTTTGCTTTTTCTGTAATGTACATACTTATTTCACAAAGTAACTTTATGATGGCTTGGTTACATTTATGTTGTAATTCTGTTACATTATGTTTTGTTTCTTCATGGTAATAACTGGTTTTGTGTTGCTGATTTAAATTTTTTTTTTTTTTTTTTTTTTTGTATTTATTTCTGTTAAAGCTGTATTGTACAAATGCATTTCCAGTTTTTTCTGTTCAGTAAAGGAACTGAGAGTGCAGTATTCAAAGCAAAGCAAAGTATTCAAAGCATCCTGATGGATGCTGATGGATCCTGATGGATGCTTTGAATTAGAATTAAATGGATCTTTAATTCTAAAGAACCTTGAAAACCATTCCTGCATTTTTCTTGTCACACATGTTAGAGTTTGAGGAAATTTTGTATGCAAATGCAACAGCGAGACTTGCTGAATACATCTGCTTTTGTTTGCTTTATAAATGTCAGCATTGTTAGTAACCTGTTTCTCTTTTGGTTACAGTAACTCTAAGTCTTACACAGGGAAATAATAGTAAATGTTATGGTACTATTGTAAACATGCTTGTTGAAGAATTTCATTGCATGAATATAGAGTACTTGCTCATTGTGGCTGGTAGAAATAATACTGTATAACGCAGACATCTTAAGGGAAAGCTTGGGCTCAACTGCTGATCTGTCATATAAATGAAGAATTATTACTTTTACCCATTTGGAGTGTGTGTGTTAAGGTGAAGAATCTGCTCTGATTCTGTAAAAATATAGCGCTTCTGTCATGATGACTTTTGCTGTTTGTCATCCGTATCCTCAAAGTTTCATGTTTTGTGGTCTGTGGACTTACAGAGGCATTTCTCCCCTGCTCCAAAGAGTTAAGAAAAACTCATCTTCAGCATGTTTACTAATTCATAATTTCTTATACTTCATTATTTACTGCTGGCCATTGACTCATTTGATAAAAGGAAAATCCATCTGTTTCCCATCACTATCTCAGCTGACCCAGGAAAAATTATAGCCAAATTAGACTATTCAGCCATTTACTGAGTCAACAAAAGATACCACTTCTGGCTGAAAATGGTGCTTCTCCTTAGCTGTATATCTTACAGAGCTTTCCTGGAAAATACGTTTTGTTTTCTGAAGGCATGAAAAAGGAAGGAATCATACCAGATACTGAATGTTTGCTTTATTGTTCATGTCAAACTTCTAACAAGCATATTCTGAAAAAAGTTTGGCTGATTCTTTTCTTTAGGCATGTCTTTCTTTGTCTCCACATATGTACGTGTACACACACAGAGTAATTAAAACTTGATTTGGGGGTACTAATTTCATTGCAATTATTTGCAGCTTTATCTTAGTGTGCACTGAAATGCCTTTCATCCAAGGTGAAAAAAATCCCCCTTGAATTCCCAATTACAGTCAGTGACTTTTTGCCCCCCTTAGTGCTAGAGTGAACTATTTCCTGAGTGTGGCAGTAACAGAACCGCAAAAAATCCCCAGGACAAAAACAGAGCCAAGAGCCTGCTCCACCTATATGATTAACCCTGCCCCGGGGCTAAGAGCAAGTATCAGTCTAAAAGAGCAGGATGTTTGTAATGAAATAAAAGCCCACTTCGGTTTCTAAGAGCTAAAGCATCTCTTCTCACTACACTTTTTTTTCCAATATGACACAGTTTCATCAAAACTACTGGAGGATATATAATAGAAATGTTGTGGCATAGAAAGTTTGAGATGTGAAATCAAGCCAAATTCCTGGCATGCCTAACCTGTGTTCCTAGGAGTGCTGTGCTTCACCCAAGTTCTCACTGTATTCCTTCAACACTTTGCCCAGTATTTGATCCCAGTCCCTGCCTCCATGTGGGAACTCCGAATCCTTTATTTGATTTTCTCTGGGTGTGTTTTCCCAACAACCATCAGAGATGACTTATGCGAATGGAATTGCTTTACCTTTTCAAGCATAATATCACTGACTGAGCTGATACTGCTATGAGCAGAGACCTTCCATGCTTAACCATGTTAAAAACATGCCACTATAATGAAGAAACTAGAAGTTAGGCAACAAGCCAATTACTGAAAGACTACTGAAAAGGGAAGGAAATGCTTCCTTTGCTTGTGTTTAAGGCAGCGTATAGGATGTGTTCTCCGTGCTGCAGGATGTCAAAAACTACTTCTTTTTTTTACATGACTCAAAGCATTGTGTAATGAACACAAAAGTCAGAAGTTAATTTTTTAGGGTCTTGGCTGGCATCACTTGGAATCTTTGTATGCAGCAAAGGACACGCAAACAGAAGGGATGTGGTTGGTGTGGTAGGGATTTCTGAGTACTCTAGTGACCAAGAAAGACCATCATGAGAGATGGGAGAGATGTGGACTTCAGTACCTTGCAGTTTCTGGTTGCCTCAGTTCAAGGTAGATGCTCTAACCACTGGGCTGATAAAATTCCTCTCTCTGGTAAAATTAAGAGTACAGTGTTTTTAGTCTTCTGAAGTTGCCTTCATTTCCCTGCAAAGGGTTTGCTGGCAGCAGCAATTTCACTTGACCTGTGGTGCCTTGAAGGAACAAATAGTCACTTCTGCTCAAAAACTAGGCACAGTGTTGTGCAAACCCTTATGGAAGTTTGCTGTGAGGCAACCCATTGGGAGCAATACGTAGACAGCGGACTGTCTCATGAACATCTGTTTTTTACTTAGCGTATTGAGGAAGTCATAACGAGGAAAGGGAAAAAGCTTAGGGCAACTTGTGGGGTTTTTTTCACTTATGTGTCTAAATATAAATGGTTATGTGTCCTGAGTCTGATCACCACTTTGGACTTTGCTGAATCCCTCTGGAATCACAAGATAACAGGATAGCTTTTTAATTTATTTACCTTTTAATTCATACATTTATAAATACAGTGATACAAGTATGTATTTATGTGTCTGTGTATATTTATAATTGTTACAGCTCTGCTTCAAAACAGTCAGTTCTTCACTGTAGTTTTCATTTGAAAGATTGTTGTAGGCTATACAAAATATTTCATTTGATACAATTCAATATGAAGTCATTGGCAATGTTATGTATCTAGTAATAAATGATACAATAATATGCATGATAATATTAATGTAGAATATTAACAATTATTAATATATACATTTGATCAGCCTAGTATTAAAAGAGGAGATAATAAATTCTACTAGAGAATGTGCAGGGACCAGCAACTAGAGTTTTATCTTCTGGATGAAGGCTGCATTTATTCCTTCAGTCACATTTTCCTATCATGACTGTGGCAAGAAGCATTTTCTTCCTGCCAAGCAGAATATGGAAGTAAGATAAGGAAGTGATGGGAGGAAACATAAGAAGTAAGTAAGATAAGGAAGCGATGGGAGGAAATATAAGAAGTTTGAAGAAGTTTGTCCTGGGAATTTCTGATTAAATTAGAAGCGATCAGTAGGCAGTATACATCATATATTAATCTCTGGTTCTTAAAATGTCACGCTAATTTTTCTTTCTGCCTAAACTACAGCCAAAAAGGTTTGCAGATGTCAGCATGAATACTTTCAGATAGTGCATTTTGTTTCAGTCTGAGCCTCTCACAGCATGCACAGAGGTGCACATGTTGTGCTTCGTCATGCTTCAGCCTTGCAGCTCTTCATCCTTCATCTTGCTGTATCTGTCAGAGTCTTCTTATCTCTAATCGGAAACTAGAGCATAATGCATACCACTTTAAAAATAACAGGCAGTTTAGTAGTTTAGCATCACTAACTTAATCGGCTTCTTTCTGAAAACCACTAGTTGGTTGTCATTAGGCTACCCTGAGGCTGACAGTGGCTGGCTTAGAACTTCTGATGAGACATAATGAAGCACCTCACAGAACACAGTTTAGTTGCCAGTTTTCTGGCAGTAGTAAAGAATCCACACCTATCCACTGTTTGCAGCTGTGCTGCGAGTGTACCCTGTCAAACATCATTCAGCTGAAGCCACTTCTAAACATGCTTCATCTTCTTTAGTTACTTTTTGACTAGTATTGCCCATTTCAGTGAATGGCATCTCTCAGACATTTAAATCTTTTGTTAAAAGATCAGTTTTAAAGATACACTTCCAAAAATTTATTTTCTTGGCACGCATAGAAAATGAAGCTGGCTTTGGTCTTTGTACTACCCGTTATTATAACTGTCAGAAACAGCTGTCATAAGGATCTCTGCCTCTTTCTCAAGGACAGATCTTTCTTGGAGAAATGGATATGGATTTACTTCTATCACATTCACCTGGGGATGTCTTGCTTTTTAAAGAAAACTCCTAGCATTATATTTATGTGGGTTGGGTTTCTTTTTCTGTTTTAGTTTGGTTCTGAAGTGCTGTTCACTGCTATGAATTGTCTATTCTGTCAAGCTTTCTCCACCTAGTTTAAATGCCTTGCACAAAAACTTGTGCCCAACAGTTACTTTGACAATGTTGTGGACTATATTTTGATAGTTGTTATGGTGTTCTATATTTTGATAGTGTCTTATGCAGGCAACTAGTTTCTGCTGTTCTGTGAAAGGATCTTAGCTATCATTTTCAGTTTAGCTGACGGGATTTAGATACTTAGTTCTGTACCAAAAGTTTTTCTACTCGTTGAGCAAAAAAAGAGAAGCTTAAAATGTCTGGTGGATTGTCAGTTAAGTCACTTCAGCTATTCTGAATGTTTCATTTGTTCTATCTATGATAGGAGGGTGTATTTAACGATGTAATAGTAAAATTTGATTCAGATAAGCACAGAGCAAATTTGTTTTTCTCTGTAATATTCTGCAAAATAATCATAGGTATTTAAACCAGAAGGTGAATAAATGTCTGGAGTGAAATATCTCTTGAACACAAAGTATGTATTTTTTTGCTCACTGGGATATTGAGATATCCTTATTTTTGTGAGGAGAGAAGGGTGATCTCAAGAAACGAAACTGAACCCAAATGTGATCTGAAAAAATACGGCATCCATATGAAGTAATTTCAGTAGTTTTATAAAATTAAGAATTAAGAAAGGAATCGGTTTGGAAAAGGGCTCTGCTAAATGAGAGCCTTGATGCTGCGTGGAGGGGAAGTTATCATCTGTCTTGGACAGATAGTGTCTACCTTTTTGTCAGGGAGCAGGACTGCTTGGGATATGTTAGCTGAGATCAGCAGCTAGTTCAGGAGTTAACAAGAACCTGGTTCAGTATGTCAACATGAGTTGCTTTACCTGCGGTGGAGACACGTCACATCACCTGCTCTATTTATAACACAAGCTTGTAAAAACAGCTCCTTGAGAAATTACTTTATCTTGGAACATAACATTTTCTTTATGTTCTGTGGTTATTTTCTATCCCTTTATATAGTATTCATTTACAGAAATTGTGATCAGCCAGAGAAAAGGCATTTTTTGATAGAAAATTCTATGACCTCCAAATGTTAAACAGTTATCCCCACAGCTTCCCAGAATGCAGTCATACTGAAGACTGATATGCACTGTCTGCCCAGAGCTTTGTGGAAAGAACACTGCACAGTCAGTGTCAGGGCAGAAGAGATCACACCTCTGCTGTTGGAAGAGAACTTTTCAGAGTCATGGGTGAAACTGTCATGGTTAGCTGCCCTTCAGATCTTACTTTAGGCCTTTAACCTGCTTCCCCATAGCATTTTCATTTATAACTCTGTCTTCGTAATAACTTTGTTTCATAACTTTTGAGGGGAATGTTGCTATACACAATGAATGCTATGGTTCATCTGCAACACTTGCATCCATGATGAAACAAAATAACATTGTCTTTTTACACAATCTTCTTTTAGGATACTGTAGAAGTCAAACTTCTTTGATGGACAAGTTGCTATTTCCATGGGATGTGAAGGAAGGTTCTGTTCTTGAACTTATTAACATCATTTCTAAGGCCTTCAGTCACATGGAAATGTTGCTAATGATTTGACATTTTAAAAACCTGCAATAGACCTAGGGAAGAAAATTGTATTTTGAATGATAACTAATGCCAGGGAGCAGTGCTGGACACCTTCTCCTTGAAAGATAAGGAGACAAAAGGGACTCCACAGCCAGCAGGGCAAGTTGTCACCAGCTGGTGTTAAACCAGGAAGCAAGCACCCCAGCAGGTGCCTCAGTGATGATGCAGGTCCAAGTCCAAGCAGAAATGAGTCACTGGCTGGATGAGCAGGGTCCGCAATCAGGAACAGGCATGACAGTGGCTAAGCTGGAGAGCAACACTTCTAGAACATAGAGAGAGAATGAAGGTCCCATGCCAAGCTTAAATGAGATTCCTAGGCCTGTGGGCAGGTGAATGGGTGGAGGACCTAGGTGAGTCCATTAGGGCTTACAGGCGCCCTCTGGACACTGACAACTCCCAGCTTAACGATTTAACTTGATCTACAAACACTGGGACAGTACTGAACTGTAAGTCCATTTTAATTTAGTCTTTTCTCCAATTCTTACCACGATAGCATGCTAACAAGATTGCTGCGTGTCATCTGCATTTGAAGAAGACCTTAGCATTCAGATATTTAGCAGAAGCCAAGTAAAGACTTTCAGTGTACTCAGGCTGCAGCAATAAAAAGAGAAAAAATGCAAATGAAATTTAGTAGGATGGAAGTTGGCTGAACAGCAGCATGGTGCATGCACTAGATTTTATCATCCAGTACAGATACTGTTCTGTGTCTCTAACAACATTCTGATTTGAAATGAACTGTGCATGTTTCATGGTTTGCTTTTTTTTATACTGATAGGCAAAAGGAGATAGTCAAAGAAAATTGACTGAATTTTTAAGTGTCTCAACATAAAAATATTTTGCTAGGAGAATTAGTCCTGTCATGGCTTCGGAATTAATATGGGCAAAGAAGAAACAACACAGAAGTACAGCCCAGGTTTGACAAAGGTAATCATCAAGTCAGAAGAGCTGTGGTGCTTTTTTTGGTTTGTG
Source organism: Lagopus leucura (assembly GCF_019238085.1). Lineage (NCBI taxonomy): Eukaryota > Metazoa > Chordata > Aves > Galliformes > Phasianidae > Lagopus > Lagopus leucura. The sequence goes on along the minus strand of NW_024962264.1, from coordinate 30,637,624 downwards.
GTGGGGATCCGAGAACTGGAACCATGTTTCCAGTGAGAATTGTTACTTATTCCTAAGAAAGGCCTTTTGTAATTGCATGCTGAACAGAAATACATTTCAGTAATATCATTTCTAGCCAGTTTCTGAATCGCTTTTCACCTACGGATAAAGAAAGGATATGGTTCAGTCTGTGCAAATGCTCTGCTTCAGGTCCTAAGTAAGCTACTGCTGAAATTTTGGATAGAAGTGTTAAGAGATTCCTTGACCGTGATTCAGCTGACAGTAACTTGACTGGAATTTTACTCGCAACAAAGGCTGCGCACGTACTGCTTTACCAATGTTTCCAGTAAAACTGGTCCTAAACCCTTAAGATACACACATGCTTTCATGGCTGTGTATTTGAAGTCTTTCTTCCTCACCTCTTCTTGCTTGCCTTACACTAAGTAATTGAGGGAGGCCAGCTTGTAAAAATCATCCAGAAACCAGAAGTCTTACTGTTGTAAGACAAATTTGCACAAAGCCTTGCCCCATGTGGAGTTCTGTCCTCTTTATGTCTTGAAGATGAAGTCTAGTAGTCTGTAATGCACTGGGACAGGGGCAGAGATCTGAATGGAGGCAAAGTATGGTGGGGACAGTTACATATTGTGCAAGAACTTGCTCAAACTGTAATAGAAACTCCCTTTTTATCTTCTTGCTCCATGAGCAAACATACATTGTTTGTGCAGAATATGGAGTGGCTCCTTTTAGGATAAGGTCAAAGAAGAATAGATATCTAAACAGTTGCTCAACTTTCCCATTTTCTCTAGTGTTTGCTTCTGGTATTCTAGCTTTTTCATTGTAAATCACTGTCTCACAGGGTTTCAGTGTAAATCACTGTGTCAGTGTCATGTAGCCTTACAATCGGAGCTCATTCCTTAAGATTTCTCCCAGTATAATACTCCCTTTTCCCTGAAATTTCAGAGGGTGCTCACTGACTCCATTGCAGTTTATCAGATATGCCTGATTACGGTAAGTTAATGAGAAACCTGGTTCTGTGCCAGATCCACGGCTGACATGTTGTTTTACTCTGCTGCTGAGACTGGGATTTCTGTGACTCACCATTGTTTGTTCGTTTCTTTCTTCCCATGGGTTTTCTCACCCAGTTCTCTGAAAAAATTAAGTCTAGCAAGAAAAGAAGAAGGAAGTTGACCACTTTTGTATTTTTTTCCTACTGAAAATCATCTGCACGTACTGCAGGCAAGAATTCCCTGAGGTACTTATCAGTCCCCACAACTCAGCCTCCACTTGGCCTTGTGAGACGCCTTTATGTGATACTGAGGGAAAATAAACGTACCCTCTTAGGTCAATAAGAAAATTAATAACACACAATACTGAAATAAAAACATTTAAATAAGCATTTATTAGGTACCTAAACTGAGACGTTTTTCACAAATAAATAAATAATGTAAGCACGAACACTTCAATGTTTTCCATAAATAAATAAATAACAAAAGCATAAAAACTTCAATTTTTCCATAAATAAATAAATAATGGAAGCATGAAGATCATCTACTTTCTTATGACAAAGTATAAACTAATTAATATTAGAGATGCAATAAATATTTAATAGAATTCAAATAAATAAAGTGCCCTTTTTGTAACCAAAAGATGGCATGAAAACATATGTTTATAGCTTCACAGCAGTAATTCAGAGTAAATAAAACCTTGAAAATGATGGCTCCAAAACTGATGCCTCAGACTTTTGGGTTACTGACTCTGAAAGCCCCCTTTTTCTGGTTTGCAGCCCACATGAGAAGCAGTAACCTAGGTACAGTTGATGCTACCTGTCAGCATGTTCCTGGAGAAAAGGAATTGTTGGGCAGTTTCTAAACTATTGGCAAAGACGTTATTTAAAGAAAGACCTGCATAGAGTGCACCACATTGATTATGTGGTGGCTAGAATCATCTCCATCTCCTTTCACAAGCCTGATCTTTTTTGTTTTATTTTTTTGCCTACTTTTTCTAATTTCAGTGGTTTTTCTCCCGTATGACACTTCTTTAAAAGACTTAAGCTACTGTTGTCAAGTTACTGTTGTAACTACAAAAAGAGGGAGGATACATCCTCTAGACGATGATGAAAGTACGAATGTAGGAGGCAGGAGGAAATGACCTGCCAGAAGCTGAATGGCGGTGTCTCCCACTTTTGTCTTCCTGGAGGAGGTAGGACATTTTTGTTCTTTGCTTTACGATGCAGTCTTATTCTTGGTGTCTGCCCTATAAAAAAAATAAAAAAGATGAAAACTAATGGAACAAGTATCACGTGCTGGAATTGCATGAAATCGGCCTCAAAGGATCTGTGCTTTGTCCAAGTCCTTTGAAAGCCAGTGCATAAAAATAAAAAGAGACATTAGTTTGCAGTCACCTCTTCACGAGTATTTAATAACTCAGCAAACCTCAGTAGTTTGATCCTTTGCTTAACACTCCTTGGACCTGATTTTCACCCACTCACCTAAATGCTATTCTTTTTGAAAAAGTTATCGTTGCTTTTAACCACTGCAAGCAAGAAAAAAACAGTCACTTAACGCCTGAATTTCCAAAGGACTGGGCACTTGCGCTTAAGTTTTCAATATACTTGTGCCTTATGAGAGTTGTAGCTAGCATGCACATAGGATGTTTGGTGCACTAAGGGACTGAACCTGACGAAAAGTATTAAAGTATTAAAGTATTAAAGTATTAAAGTATTAAAGTATTAAAGTACAAAGCAAACACAGTATTTGCTCCAGTCAGTAAACTTCCTGATAGCAACTTCCTTATGAGACAGTATTTTGAACAACTTGTGCATAGGATGTTTGCTAGCTTCTTCAAAATACTGCTCTTTAATAATTTGTGCCCACAGAGAAGAAAATACTCACTTGTCCAGAATTGCCTTGATGATCAGCTTCACCCAGGAAGCAGTGGGATCCAGGCACACTTCTCTGCCATCTTTCAGAGTAGCTCTACATCAGAGAAGAAGAAGGAAGGCAAAAGGTCTATTTAGTGAAGCTCTCTTCCTTAGGCAATTTCCTTTTCTTTCTTGCAACATCAAGGTTCTCTAGATGTACACTGAGATGGTCTCCCTTAATTTAAGCTGCTATCAGTTGAGGCTGTAGCCTAATACATACTTTCTTTTTTTTTTCATACATTCCTATATCTTTGTGGATGGATTAGATTATCTACAGGACTCACTGTTTTCAAAATCGCTTCTTTTTCAGATAGCTTGGTTTGCATTTGTGATGGTATTTAATTGAGGAGCTGAATGTTTCCGTCTTGATTCAGAAACTCTACTGGCTAGTCCCTAAAAATGTTGCCACAGTAAGATTTCTGTGACTTCTATGCTAATAGTCATTTTTCCATTGACTTCAGTAGAAGTGGGATCATAAAATGCATGTCTTGATAAACTGCTCAATGCAGCTCAGTGGCTTTAATTCTCTTTCTTTATGTCAGAGGAATTCAGAGTTTTAGATTTACTTGCTTTTTTGATGAGTGCAGGTTTATGCTGAAAAATTCCGTGTAGTATTTAAGTACAGATTTACAGAAATTATGCAACATATGACATGTATTATGTCATTTGTAGGAGCATCACGCACTGCATTCTGATTAACCTGGCATGCTGTCTTGTTGCATCTTTTAGAGAATGCTTACATCATCCCTAATGTAAAATCTGTTTCCCTTTTGTTGAGTAGCAGGGATTATTTTGCAACAGCACTTACATGACTTCCACGTCCTTGCAGTGAGGTCCACTAGGGGTGAGGTTCACATTTTGAATGAACTTTGGATGGATGAACTTGGAATGAGTCTCTATGCACTGGCATCGGAGTTCAATCGCTGAACGCGCCTGAGCCATACCTATAAAACAAGGAGAAAAAAGACACAGGTAGTGTATGGACTGTTACACTGTTTGCCCAGGAAATACATGTTGTTTTTTCTCAGAGTATTAGAAATAATTTTTCTTTTTATGAGCCAGACAACTTGAAAAATTTGCCTTCACCCATTTTCTTGGGTGCCCAGTCGCTGTCACTATACAAAAACTGTTTGTATAGCAGCCAGTGCTATTAGGAAACACAAAATGATAATGACTGAGCACCAGCAGTTTTATCACTCTGCTTTTATTTCGCTAATCTTTATACCTGGCTACATCAGATGGATGTACGCGGATTTACTCTTTCCACCAGGGAGTAAAATCTAGCCCCACACAGAGTTATTTGCTGCACTTTAAGACAATATAATATCTTCCCCCATCAGCACTCACATTGGCAATTAGTTATAAGGGTTTTAGGAAGGATTTTTTTACCTTTTGCTCCAGCCATTGAGATCAGGAGAAGAGCCATGACAGCAGCCACAGCCTTGCCCATCATCTTTCAAGAGTGTTTCTTCTGTGTGTCACCTGGATTTGGTGAGGGATTTTGGTGAGGGGTTTGCTCCTGCAGCCTCAAGGGTGGTCAGTGGCTGTGCTCAGTATCTGCCTTGTTTATATACTGTCCTGAACCCCCTGCATCATATGTGGGTCACACCACTGGAAACTCCTGAACCTGTAGTGTGCTATTGGAGAATGAGTCATGGTGGTATGGGCAAACCCCTTTCCCTCAACTACCATGAACTTGCTTTTCATAAGCAGGAAGCACTTTGTTAATTGGAGAGTGATAAAAACATAGAACATATACAAAATAGCCCTTTATTTAGCACTGTGTACTCTGTATTTTCCTGTGTCACATGCTTGCTACTGTTCTTTTCCATACTTTTAAACTTTTGCAGTTATTATTCTGCTACTCTTTGCAACTTTCCCTTTGCAACTTTTTTTGCATGTGATCTGTGATTTTCCATGTGTGTCCTTGAACTTTGGGGTATTTTTTCTGTGCACGTGAGTGGTTCTTGTTTGTTTGTTTATTTTACGTTATTATTGTTGGGAGAACTGTTAGAACTAGGAACTACAGTTTGTAGAAGTGACAGATACTAGAATTAGATTTTAATAAGCTCTCCTACTCCTTACATACAATGACATTTAAAAAATGATTATTTTGAGATGATTTAAGTTACTTTTTAGTATAATGAAGTCTAGCATCACTGAAATAAGCAATAAAATAAGGATTGTTTTTGGAGTACTACTGAGCATTTTGAATTTTGGATTTGGGTGGAGGAGAATTCCAGAAGGTTCTGTAGGATTCTCACTCTGACATTATTGAGACATTTTTGCAAATTTAAATTTGGCCTTGTAAAAAAGAGTGTTCTTGTGGTAAAATTAAAGGAAAGATGAAAATGTGGTGGAGAATTATTCAGATGAAGTCAGATATGTACAAACATTTGTATTAATGATAGACAATAATACTATAACATAAACATGAGATTGTGGGGTTTTAATTCTTAACGGAACTTTGTTATTGTTTTTCTGCCTGGTAGTGGAGACAGTTAAAGGAATAAAGCATAGGATGAAATAGGAATGAATATATGTTTACTGTTCTCCAACTCATTGTGAAGAACAGGGAGATTTAAGTAAGCAAAGTTGAAATCTGCTTAATATTTTTGTATGTATCAATGTCTGTGTTTATACAAAAATATACAGATAGTGGATGTGCTCTGAATAGTAGCCAAATAAGATGTGTAGACATCGAATTAAGCATCTTTTCTTTGTAAACTTTCATCTTACAGTGAACATAGCTGGATTAGGTAATGTAAGCACATAAACACTTAATAACAGCCTTTCTTTTACAAACCCAAGGTCTGTTTAATTGACTATCCACTCTTCAACCTCAACCATGGCCATAGGCATATGGCTGGGATTGTGAAAGAAAAGATCTAGCGTACTTGAGACCTATTACACTGCCATGCTATGCCAGGTTTGATGCCTTCTGACTCTTTTGTTAGAAAACAGGAGTTAGCAATTGATCCTTATCACTAATTTCAAACTCTGTAATTCCATAGTCCTCTATCTTATCTCTTGCAGATGATCTCTTGTTAGAAAATGCTGTTCCGTTGCCTGTTGCAGCGTACACTGGGTTATTCTTTCCTACATCTGTTTTTTTTTGCTCCTTGACACATTATTTCTGTGAATAGCCAACAGTCTACAGAAATGTAATCTAAGATATCAGTGGAAACATCTTCTGGCCTACTGGTAGAAAGCAGAAGTATGAATGGCATAGCTTGCAGGGTGTAGACCTCTTCTGAATAAACCCAATGAACTCTTCTTTGTCTATCATTTCATCAAAGTTTTTAATTAACTTAGAGATAAACACCAGATAGTAAGAAAGCAGAAATAACATTTCCATAAAGCAAAGCAAGCAGTAAGTTTAACACAAAGGGCACAAGGCATATCATCTTCACTGCATATGCAATACAGAAGCAATAAGTTTATCTTCAAGTTAATGAAAAACTTAGATGTCTTACATCTTCCCTGTATAATACTGTGATTACAGTGTAACAACTCTTGAAATGCAGCAATGAGAGCAACCAAGAGGAGGATTCTGGAGCCTGTGTTTTGAATAATAATTTAAAAATCAAAGACAGAAGAGCAAGAGGTACTGAGTAAAGACTTGGCTTCAGAAAATCCTCAACCAACACATGGAAAACTTCTTTTGTGGTTACAAGGAGAAGTCAGAAAAGATGAACCATAAATGAAAAGATCATGTGTTTTATTGTAAACTCTTGTGATTAGGGTAAAAAAAAAGAGGAATTGTTTCTTCATTTCATTTCTAAGCTTCTACTTTTGGAGCTGTGAGGCAGCTGAAGACATGACCTAAAAGCTCCTGAATTTTCAATGCGTACTGTCTCTGATGGAAAAGAGTAATTCCCAAGCCAATACATGTGAGTATTACAAGCACAGTTTTCAGTTCCTGGCTAAATAAATGTTTAGGGGGTTTTTTTTGGTCATGGATTTTATCACTTGTTGTTGGTGATAAAGATCCTGAGAAGTGTCAGCCCACTGTATGACATGTACAAATGCAGTCTAGAAGCTAATATCCTGCAGCTGACTTCTAACAGTGATGTGTGGTACTGAAGTCCCTGCCCAAATGATGTGACAAACTGGCATGTTAGATTATTTTGAATCATTCTGCAGGTACTGCTTAAGGTTTAAATTTAGCTAATTTCATTAGTGAAGGCTTCCTTATCTGTTTTGCTATGTCATAACAAAAGTAGGAAAGTGCTTGAGTGAAAAAAATGAGTTCCTCAGATTATTTCCTAGATTCTTCTCTCCAGCTTTCCTCAACCTTTGAGTGACATGGAACTTCACATTTCCTTATATAACTGTGATCAATGAGGGATTTCTTTCTTCTGATGTTCCTCCAACACTGCTTTGACCTCATTCCCCTCAGCAATTCCTTACCACTGTCTTTAGAAATCCTACCTATATGCCTGAAGTTTTAGATCCAGACATCTAAAGGTCAATTGGAAGTAGCTGAACAGCTGAGTCAGTGAACATGCTAACTCCTTCCTTAAGAGAATAGTCAGTTCATCAAGAGAGGCTAGTGCTGCTTCAGCTGTACGCTTCCTTCAGGCAAATTCTTCCTCTTATTTTCTCACACTTTTGTAACCCCATATGTAAAATCTATGCATATGTGTGACCTGCAAAGGGAAAATGTGTCAGCTTCTTTGCATCTTTGTCTGTCAGTCCACGTTTTTTTTTCTTTTGACTGTGAAACACTCTGTGCTGTGGACCTTCCTTAGGCAATTTGACTGATTTGTGAGGGCCAAATAGAGAATTTCCGTTTAGTTACATGTACCAGAGGTATGTGTCTTGTTCCCCTAACTATTTCTTAATTAGATAGTGACAAAAAAAAAAAAAAAAAACAACAAAAAAAACACCCAACCAAGATGTTAAGTTTGCCAGCTGTCACAAGAATTATTTTTATATGAAAGGTCTAGAATAAATGGATGTAAATAGAAATTTACCCTTAAGTTATGTGTTGAATACCCATCTTTTTAATGAGCTTCAGCAGTATCTGAATCAGCACCCTGCAAAAATATTTGCTCATCTTTGATTAGTTAATGTGGAATTCTACAAGCCAAGAATTCTACAGTTCTTTTGGCTGAGTCCTCCTTCTCAGGAAAGGCTTGATGAAATTCTGTTGGTTGGCTGCACACCTCTTCCTGCAGCTGCTTATGCTCAATATTTAACACCGTTAAAAACAGAACAGAAATTGCATGCATTTGTTTCTGGGAGGGCTACACATGGAGAAAAGTGTGTTTCCTAAAACAGTCTTCTACTGGGCAGGTGTTACAAAGGTCACTGTGTGAGTGATTTAATAAGTAACATTTGGGCATGAAGTTGCACAAAGCCTTATGAGAAGGATGAGAGGCAAAACTCTGCTGTCCTGAAGTGCTACTTCCTCACTGCACAGGAGGTGATGATCCCTATTCCTGTATTTTCCGTGCAGTCCCGTGATGCTTGCTGAAGAAAAGTACAATTGCAACACCTATGTTGGTGAATAGTTTTTTCCACCTCCAGTGATGATGAAAGCTCTGCAGCAGAAAGCTCTCAAGTTCCGTCTTGACAGGGCTTGGCATGTGGATCTCCCTGCAGTACAAATGAGTGCTCCAACAGTAGACAGCTACGTAACACATCTGAAACTACCACTATAGCTTCTTGCTCTGCAATTAAAAATCATCTCTCTTTCTCCCCCTTCTACATTTTCTGTTGTGCTTTCTTGGTTTCTCTTTGTTCATCTCGCTAGCTGTCCTGGATCCTAGTCCAATGTATTTATTACTCCACCATTCTGAAATGGTGCCAGTGTTGAGCATTGATTCAGCAAAGTTCTTGAACCTCAGTCAGAACCTTTATTGTTGACTCAGAACTCTGTTCATAGTTTTCAAAAGTCCAAAGAAATCCAAAATTGCAGTTCCTTTCTGTGCCCTTTGGCCTATTCATGATATAATCAAAAGCCATGATCAGATCAGTTTTGATGGAAAATGTGTCTTTGTATATTCCTGGGTTTCCCCAAGTCTGTAGTAACTGCATAGAAAATGAAGTCACCTCAAAAAAGGGAAGCAGAATTGAAACAAAATAAAACAAAACCCACAAAAGATGAACAACAAAACAAAAACTAACAGACAGACTGCTGCTTAATGAATGATCAGAATATTCACGCTATTCAATTTACAGCTACTTTTTAGAAACAAAATTGCACTAGTTACATTACTTAAAAAAATAAAATTCAGTGGTAGTATTACTCACAGGCTTTCCAGAATGTCAGCCAGTATCACCATGTGTTGTATTTCCTATTAGGAATTATTTTGCGCAAATATGCTCAAGTAAATGAACACTAATAATACATGAGTCAAAGAATTTTTCAAAAAAATATTTTATTTAGTTTGGCAAATCTATGACTTCTAGACAGAAGCAGTTCTTGAGAACAAAGATAGAAACTGTAAAATATGTATGAGTGCCATTTGCTTCTATTCTCATGCACACTCACTTACTTCTTGGCCTCCCTTTTGAAAGTTTCTATTCTCCCAGCTGTGCCAAAACTAGAATTTTTTTTCTAGATAGCCATGATCTACTTGAGTAAGAAGGATGAAATAATACAGTTTTTATGACAGTTTTACTGTGTTTTTAAGTCTATTGCTATTTAGACTTGCAAGCAAGGCAGTATTATTAACCTGGTGCCACACGTGTATTGCTGTTCTAATTGTCTACTGATATAAATGAGGAATAAGTGAATATCACTGAATCTGACAGTGATGAAGTCACTGCATTGGATCAAATTACAAAGAACAAGGTCCTGAACTCAGATGCAGAAAGATGATGTGAGACAGGACAGCTACTAGAAGACAAAAAAAGTTATGTGGGCCTCAAATTGCAGTGTGTAAATCATTCTGGCATTGTTTATTTCCAAAGTTTCCTATATGGAGGAAAAATTAGTATGAGCAAGAAAGAGAAAGAGCTTACACATATTCTTCTTGCCTGCACATGAGACAACAAAGAGTGAAGACAGAGAAATACAAAGAAGAAGGGAATCACAGCCTGCATTTTACTCATCAGGGCCATCCCCATGGTGTGGGAAGCTGGCTCCTTGTGGCTCTGATCTTCATTAAGTGAACTGTATGTATGTTTACATAACGTGAAACCAAGACAGAGGTTTTAGTTCCTCAAACAGATATCTTTGACACTGGAGCTGAGGGAAAGTGCTGTGATAAGAACCAAATTGGAGATCAGAACAGATAAAGCACATCCTAAGGCATCTGCTCCTTATTTGTATCAGAAATAGTGTTGCCAGCAGGAGCAGGAGCATCATCCCTCGGTACTCAGCCCAGGTGAGGCTGCACCTTGAATACTGTATTGAGTTTTGAGGGATTGTCCAGTCTAGAGAAGAGGAGGCTCATGAGTGACCTTATCTCTCTCTACAACTACCTGAAGGGAGGTTGTGATGAGGTGGGAGTTATCTTCCCATGTAACTAGCAATAGGACTAGAGGAAATTGCCTCAGGTTACACCACAGGAGATTCAGGTTGGATGTTAGGAAATACTTCTCTGAGAGAGTGGTCAGGCACTGGAATGGGGTTCCCAGGGAGATGGTGGAGTCACTGTCCTTGGAGATGTTCAAGAACTGTGGAGAGATGATTCTAGCACAGCCCCTGCAGAAACCTTAGCTGAGTCAGTCAGGTAACTCTGCTCCAGGAATCAATTTCTGCTGGTTTAGTTACAGGTTCTGCTTAAATATTTGCCCTACTGAGTGCCTGCAATCCATTTTGGTAGATTAACAATTTGTGTTTGTTCTGTTCCATGGTATGTTGATTTCCAGTATTTGCTGCGGAAGAGATTGCTTTCCCCTGTTAACATGTAAAAATAAGGATTTGCATTGCTGTTGCACTTGGTTCTGCAGTTGGTACAGACACTGGGCAGGACTCAGGAAAGTCAGCTGGGATGGGAACGGACCCTGAGTCTCTTTCCATCCAGTCTTGCTCCTCAAGGAAAAGGAGCAAAGCATGTTCTCTTTTAGTGCAGCTAAAATGGTGCTGGAAGGCTATGTTTTTTAAAGGAAACTGTATTCATTTTCCTTGCCACAGCTTTACTTCTTTCCTTCATTTTAAGTTGCAGTTCTATTCCTACATTAAATCGAAAATTTACATTATTCTGACTTCTTGGCAACTCCTGCTGTAGAGAACTTTCAACTCCAGTAAATTCTGTAGTGCTGATTGAAAATCATCAAATTTACTGTCTATTATCTGAAAACCGATGATGGATGAGTAACAGTTGAGTATTCCTAGTGGCAGACTGAACTAGTGAAACTAGATAGAAAAAGTAAATTTCAGCAGCAGGTTGAACCTGCTTTAGTTACAGCCTCTTTTATCTTCTTCCATTGCTCATAGACATGTAATAGCAAATTAGAATATTTGTGTGATTTGAGAATTTGTTTCTTTTTTTTTTTCCAAGCACTGACAAATAGCTCTCTAGTTTTTTAAAGGCCCGATGTTATAAAGACAGAATTCACATTTTTAAGCCACTGTAGGTTGCCTGCAGTATCATAGCACTTTTGAAAACAGCTCTTGTTTGCACATAAGACTTTTCAGATTTAGTGAATTTGACATTAAAAAGGTGATTGTTTAGCAGTAACCATCTTGACTTAGTTATACTCTGAATCATGTCTTCTCACAACCTATAAATCTTGTCACTTACAATTCACCTTTGGGGAAAGTGATGAAGTGAAGTGATATTCTCTAACTCTTCAAGAGAAAGTGACTTGACAATTGCAAGTAGTCATTTTGTATTCTGCCAACTTAGATCACTTTTAACCTAAGATAGATCTTACTTCTGTATGACTGATTTGTGCAAAGTATGACTGTGGGTCTAATGTTCATCAAACCAGCTTCAGCAAGATCTGACCTAGCTAGAACTGTTAGAATGACAACTGCCAGAGATTTTATGCCTTTTCCTAGCCATAAGGTTCATCCTGAACTTCTGAAAGCCGTCATCTCCCTCTGCCAGTCTCACCCTGCTCCCTTTCATATTATTCTTCAGTGTTTGTGTGGACTTGGATTCTCGTGCATCTGAGCATAGGATTCCACAGAGCCATAGTACTTTGCCAATAAAATAGCAGTAAAATTCAAACACTTCCTTGAGTTACACAGTAATCATATAATCACCTGAGATGGAGAAGACCTCTGAGATCATCCAGCCCAACCTTCTTTAACTGCAACAGTATAAGCAAAGAGCTCTTTGCTAAAGATAGCTACAGCTGTTTTTACTGGTAGAATCAAGTGCCCAGCCATGGCTATTTATGAACAAGTAGTTTGAATCAAAGACATCTTTGCCTATTCATTTTAGGAAAAATGTGAGATGTGAAAACTACTCTTATGTGTCATCATTTCTCTTACTTCTAGCCCAGACCTAATTTACTCACACATAAACTATTTTAACTGGAATATACGAATCTACTGATTTCCAACTAAGGATAAATTGTCTGTCAATGTGGACCATTAGTGATGTGTGCCAACTCAAACCAGGAACAGACTGAATCTTATGTAAGAGATACAAATATACAGCCAGGCGTTTCATTTTGCCCAGCACTTCCTTCCTGAAGGTCTACTATACCTGTTTGTTAAGTCCAACCTGTTGAGATCTTCAGTGCTGGTGCAGTTAATCAGGAAATCATTATGAATGCAAGGCATGCATTGGAAGTAGTTACTGAGTGGAATGTTTTAACCACCCACACAAAACTGTATCTCTTCCACATTTTTCTTAACTGTAATAATAGCTAGAGAGCCTGAAAACTGTTATGAGTTATTACAAGGTTTTATTCCAACTTTTATCATTTCATTTCTGAAGTGGTATCCATGACTGCACGCTCACTGACAGTCTTCCTTAAGTTTTATTCTGCTAATCACATGTACTCTTCAGAAAACGTTTCCATTGCTTCTGCAAAATCTCCGTGATTTCTACTATTTTGGAGGACAAAACCTCCTTTGGTACAAAGATGACCTCAGGAGGAGTTTCTCATATACTGCCAGAGTAAATGAGAAATGCAAGTGATCTAGGGTTAGGGTTAGGGTTAGGGTTAGGGTTAGGGTTAGGGTTAGGAGAAGGTAGATCTACCTGCTGTAAGAGAAGATGAGGTTCAAGACCATCAAGAACCTGTAGGTGTACAGGTCCATGGGACTCAATGAGAGCCATCTGTGGATTTGGAGGGAATTGGCAGATGAAGTTGTCAAGCTGCTATCCACCATATTTGAAAGGTCATGGCAGTCTGGTGAAGTTCCCACTGATTGGAAAAGGGGAAACATAACCTCCATTGTCAAGAAAGGAGAAAAAGAAGATCCAGGGAACTACAGGCCAGTCAGTATCACCTTTGTGCCTGGCAAGGTCATGGAGCAGATCCTCGTGGTGGCCTGACTAAGGCACATGGAAAATAATGATGACGTGATTGGTGGTAGCCAGCATGTCTTCACCAAAGATAAGTCATGCCTGACGAACTTGGTGGCCTTTTATGATGGAGTTACAGCATCAATAGATTAAAGAAGAGCAACTGACATCATTTACCTGGACTTGTGCAAAGTGTTTGATAGTGTCCCCCATGACATCTTGGTCACCAAGTTGGAAAAAAAATGAATTCTATGGATGGACCACTTGCTGGATAAGGAATTGGCTGCATGAACACACTCAGAGAGTTGCAGTCAATGGCTCAATGTCCAAGTGGAGACCGGTGATGAGTGGCGTTCCTCATGGATCAGTGCTAGGACAGGTGTTATTTAACATCTATGTAGGTGACACAGAGCGTGGTATTGAGTGCACCCTCAGCAAGTCTGCAGATTATATCAAGTTGAGTGGTGCAGTTGATACACTAGAGTGAAGAGATGCTATCCAGAGGGACCTGAACAGGCTTGAGAGGTGGGCCCATGCCAATCTCATGAAGTTCAAAAAGGCCAAATGCAAGGTCCTGCATCTGGGTTGGGGCAATCTCAAGCACAGAAATAGGTTGGGTGAAGAATAGCTTGAGAACAGCCCTGAAGAGAAGGATTTGAGAGTGTTGATTGAAGAGAGATCCAGCACGAGCTGGCAATGTGTGCTTGCAGCCGATGAGGCCAACCGTATCCTTGGTTGCATCAAGAGAAGTGTGACCAGCAGGTCAAGGTAGGTGATTCTGCCTCTCTACTCTGCTCTCATGAGATGCCACCTGGAGTATTGTGTCCAGTTCTGGAGCTCCCAACACAAGAATGATACGGAGTTGTTGGAGTGGGTTCAGAGGAGTGCCATGAACATGATCAGAGGGCTGGAGCATCTCCCCTATGAGGACAGGCTGAGAGAGCTGAGGCTCTTCAGCCTGGAGAAGGCTCTAGGGACACCTTATAGTGGCATAGTACCTAAAGGAGACCTACAGAAAAGCTGGGCAGGGACTTTTTATAAAGGCAGGTAGTGACAGGATGAGGGGAAATGGGTTAAAACTGGAAGAGGGTAGATTAGACTAGATATCAGGAAGAAATTATTTACTGTGAGGGTGGTAAGCCAAGTGATGATGTGGATGCCCACTCCCTGGAAGCATTCAAGGCCAGGCTGGATGGGGCTTTGAGCAACCTGGTAGAGAGAGAGGTGTCCCTGCCTATAGCAGGAGATTGGAACTAAGTGATCTTAGAGGTCCCTTCCAACCCAAACCATTCTATGATTCTATGATTTGCTGTCTGTCATCTCAAGATGTAGTCCAGTTCTGGTCTCCTGAAGTCCATAGCTGTGATTCCAGTCTTTGTCATGCTCTCTACTCTCAGAATCCTGACCTCTACCACTTAGGAAGCTGCAGCCACAATTAGCTGCAGTATGAAATGTGATGATAACTTGATCATTTTGATGTGGCAACAGAGTGGTAATAGAGTGACATTTCCCAGATGTACGAGGAGCACCAGTACATCTAGTCAAGCTTTTGCCAGAACCTGTCTCTATGATTAGGTTTCATCTGTAACAATGGGTGATTCATTATTTCTGTCAAAGCAGTTAAGTGACAATAGTCACTTTAACACATATGAAATCTTATGTTACAAGATCAGGATCTCACAGCATATCAGCATGGCTGCTCCAACACACCTCCTACTGCACGCTGGCTTTGGTTTTGAACTAGAGTTTGGTACTGCTGTTGGGTGGAGCATAGTGAGTGTTTAAAAAGTGACAGGACCCGATATGCATTGAAAGCCTAGCACAGTAGCACAGTGAAGAAATAAATATTTTTTAGGTAGTAGCACATTGAAGAGTAATTACTCAGTACAGCACTAAAATCCCTTTCATTATTCCAAGTGGAATAAACATGTACATACCAATGTTAAGTTGGAGCCTTCTTTGGTGAAGGCTTTAACTTACACTTCCAAAGCTGCAGAGGTCTGTTAACCACTCTGCACCTTTTCAGCTCAATTTCTGCAATTCTGAAATACTTTCCTCTGTGAAAAGAGAGTTGCTTTGGAAAGTATCACATATAGTAAAATCATCCAGTTCTGTATACCGAATCAATGAGAGTGGTTCAAGTGCTTCATCTCTTTTTCTACAGTTAGTAGTTAGAAGTAAAACACTATGCAATTAATAATCCATTAGCATTTGTTTGAGATCTAACAACTGAGCTGTATTTTTGACTAGGGTATGATTACTAAACTTCAGTTTGAAAACAATTTCCTTCCAACTAACATTGCAAAATGAGCAGGATGTGCACTTGAATGTCACTCTGTTCACCTTTCATCTGAGTTTTTAAACTACATTATAGAAGTGTGTGAAAAGGGTTGGCTATAGATTACACTTACACTCGTAATCTTTGTTACTGTAATGTTTGAATAATAAGGCTTGAACTTCAAGTGATGGAATGGGAGAGGAAGGGAAAAATGGCTTCTAGAACACACTTGTGCAGCCTTATACAAATTTTTAGACTTCATGCCAAACATTTCAAGATAAGGCTGAATTTGTTACAAAGCTTTGAATCATGACGTATCAAAATATACATTCAAAATGAAAAACCTGATGTATTCTTTGTTGCCCTGGCATAAATACTCCTGCAGTGATAGATGAGAATATACTGTCCAATGAACTGTGGTTCTTATTTTTTAAATTGGTGTGTTGGAAACTTGTTTAGGAAGTTAATAATTAAAAACTGTGTGTCATCTCTTAAATTTAACATAGTGCATTCTGAAAGGAATGTTACTTTTTCCATACCAACCAGTTCACATCCTACTCTTTTTTAAACACAATTAGGAAGGAAATGCCAAACATTATTGCAGTCATTCAGCAAAATAAATCTAACATGAAACACATTTATCTGTTGAAGAATGAGTAAATGCAGATATGTTTCTCTGTTATTCATTTTTTGAGCATATGATCACAGAATCACAGAATATCAGGGATTGGAAGGGACCTTGAAAGATCATCCAGTTCAGTCCCCCTGCTGCAGCAGGAGCACCTAGATCAGGTCACAGAGGAACATGTCTAGAGGTGTTTTGAATGTCTCCAGAGAAGGGGACCCCACAACCTCTCTGGGCAGCCTGTCAGAACAGACTGTTTTTTCTCATGTTTCTGTGGATCCTCCTGTGTTCCAGCTTGTACACAATGCTCCTTGTCCTACCATTGGATGTCACTGAGAAAAGCCAGGCTCCATCTTCCCGACACTCACCCTTTACACATTTATAAACATTAATGAGATACCCCTCAGCCTCCTCTTCTCCACACAAAAGAGACCCAGCTCCCTCAGCCTCTCCTCATAAAGGAGATGCTTCACTCCCTAAATCATTTTTGTGGCTCTATTCTCTTTTGCATGATTAAGTGGTGGGAACAAGAAACCTGGGCTGAGGAAGGCATGGTAACATTCCAGTTTCCCTGAAGGTGCATACCTCAAACTACTATGAGCAGTAGCAACATAGCCTAGAAAATTACTTACTGTAATCTATTGTATGAAGCATCAGACATGCTGTATGGACTGGCAGATAATATCTAAAGGATTAGCAAGGATTGTTCTGAAGCCTTAAAGAACTAAAGTGTCATCAAATAAGCTGTGGAATAATAAGATATAATGACATTTATATTGTAGAAGGAAAGGTATCTCTATTAAGCCTTGTAGAATAACATTTAGCTCGCCTCATTTCTTGGCAAGTTCAGTCACATCGGCTTGTTCTACTAGCTGCAATGGTCATGAAGTAAGGAAGTGCTGGACATCCGTACGAATATGCCAACTCCCTTAACCCTGACACTGACACAAAACAATGCAGATAGCAGGTACTCGATTATACTCAGCTACCGGATCATACTGTTATTACTTCTAGCTTACAGTGACTGTTGTAACTATTGCATTACAGCTGGAACATTGTGCTGCGTAGTATAAAGAGAAAACAAGCAGGCTGGAGGCAGAAGAGCAGTAAGGCAAGCAACAGGTGCCTCATGTCTTTCAGGCTGTGAATACGTCTCCCAGCAATGCTTATCTGCAAAAGGTATCACTTCTGCAATTTTGCTGGGCCCTAACTTCAAGCAGACGTGCCAGCATCACTCACTTACAAGTGAATCATGCATTGTGGAAACATCCAAAGGCAATTACCATGTAACTTTTCTTAGAGAGAGGAACTTTGTAATGAGTTCCAGAAAGACAATAAAGCCCTACCACATTATGTTGCAATCTCTTTGTGTTGCACAGTGTCATCCCAGCCATCCTGTGTAAGAAGTCACTTCTGCTCTACTGGCACGCAAGCACAATGCTGTCATTTTGAAACAATGGTGGTGGTCCCTCCTTAAGAACAGCAGGGCAGCTTCCTGCCTAGGAACCACGATTGGCATTTCAGCATTTCTGCCAAGTGAGTGCTATTGCTCTGAGAAGATGGTGTTGTCCACCTAAGAGCCTGCCACATTAGTGAGTTCAGAACAATCATCCAAGAGGTTGCATTAGATCCTCTCTCTAAGCATAAAGCCAGCAAACACAGAAGCCAGAAGTAGAGAATGGACGTATGCAGGGTTTCTGACAGCACTTGTAGTCTTACTAGATGACATTTCAGAGTGTGCAGTGCAGGGTTTACATCAGGTTGTAAAACTTCAACACCTGACAGCAAATATCCCAGTTTTCCTAACTCTTCAAGAGTACTTAGAATAACTGTCACTTCACAAAAGCAGGGCTTTTTGCACACTGCCGCAGCAGAAATGAATACAAGTGACAGTGACTCAGGGTGCTTTGCCCACTGTCCACTGCTGAGTTGCAGCTATTCCAAGTCCGTGGAACCTCTTGCATAGCCAGCAGATAATTACTCTTATCTTAAGCATCAGAGGCTCAAATTGCAAGCCTGAGATCAGAACCTGGACTTAAAGCTCCCATTCCTGTGTCTGTTTGATTGGAAACCCTCCAAAGGTTTGAAAAGCCTTTGTGAAAAGAAAACATAAGCTTGTGTATTTTCTGTTTAGAGTGAATGAGATGTTAATGTTCTGCAGGTAAGATAACCCTTGGATGTTTGAAATTTTACATTTGAATCTGTATGTGGATACTTCACATATGATTTTCACAACCACTGTGTATTTCTAACTGCTGGCGAGGTTGCTGGATATATGTAAGAGCAGTAAGCAAGGCAATGTAAGTACTTTGCTCGAGGAGTGCCCGTATGAATACATGGACTATTAGGAATTTCACTTTAATGGTAGTCCTTTAAGAAAGAAAATATAAGAACCACCCAGGACAAAATTCAGGTGGTTTCAGTACAGCTCTTGGCTTTGCTGCAGAGTTTTGAAATCTGTGATTGTCAGGTCAATTGCAAAGATGCCAAAAATGAGATTATCATTGTCTGAGGTGATTCCAGAGCAAATTAACTACGTTTAAAATTGTGGGTTATTTTCTTGCGCCTGAATTCCCCACTATAAAATGGCCTGACTGCAGAGCTAGAAGCCACCTGTCTTCCAGGAGAGGAATTTGAGTTACCACAGCTATTTTCCAGAAGTCACAGAAACACTGATGATTATAGTACAAAGAAATGTACTTATAGTACATTTATACATATAGTACATATAGTACATATAAATGTTCTTATGGCTTAAGATCCATAAGAAATTGGTGAACAATGTTTTTCTTCTAGTAAAATGTGTACATGCAAAAAAAAAAAAAAAAGGAACATGGGATTGCTGTGGGTTACGTCATTCAATAAATCATTAGCACAGTTCTTAGACATAACAGTAAAGACCTCAGACAATGCAAGTTAATCTGGGTTTGTGAGATTGTCAAGTAGAATTTAAAATGTGGATTTAGAAGATCTTTGAAAGACATTATTGATTCTGCCCATTGACTCAAGCCCATTCTGCTTGAACATTTGCAATTAAACAGTATGAGATTCTCTTTAACACTATAGGACTTCAAAACATTTTAAAACAGATTCAGAATCCATAATGTAGAAATGCAAGAACTTTTTTCTTCTGTTTTAAAGTATATTTACTTTCTCATCCTCTTGGAAGGATTCCAGCACTACATCTTACCTTTGTTGCATTTCACAAACAAGCCAAAACAGCAAAATCAAATATTTATGTTGTATTTTGGCTTTGTCCCACACCTTAGGGCCACTAAATTTAGCTACAGTTAACTGCCTTTTTTGTTCCAAACTGCTCTGTTTTCATAGTAATGCTAGTAACAGACACTAGCTGGAAGCTGAATTTCCTGCCAGAAATCAGTGCAGCTAACAGTTCCCCTGAAGGATTTTGATGACTTATATCTCTTTTGCAGTACTTGATCTGATACACTGCTGGGATTACAAGGGTCTTATTCATTCCGCTGAAGTCACTGGAGTGGTTTCCCTGACATACCTTTCACTTGTGAAATCAGAGATTTTTTCCCTGTCTCACATGCCTTAAACAATATTGCTTAAACTAAAAACATCTATTAGGACTTTCTTTAGCTAAGTGACAGTGCACGTTTCAAGAACTTAAGCATCAAAGACTTTTTATGACTACCCTGTAACTTTTACACAAATGCAATTCAGCGGTTTAACTGTTCTGCCTCAGAAGGTCTAAGATAAGCAAACATAACAGAGATCTGATCATTACATGACTATTACACTTCACTGAAATCTTTTACTTCAAAAAGCCTGAGATCAAGCTCTATAATGGTAGACACAAGAAAGGTGATGCTTCAGAAAGGTACTGACTGAGGGAAATTATTAGTTACACTGGAAATAAATAAACACTTATAACCACTTGAGTGCTTCTTTATGGAAACATGGATTGCAAAGAAAAGAATCTTCTCTGTTATGGCTTGAATCCTACTATATAAACATCTTTAAGTGTTGATTTCAGTTAACGTCAACCTAATTTATGGCATCTAGAGTGAGAGAGCATCCAGAAAGAAAATGTACACATTTGTGTAAACAGTCCTTTCCTAGTTCCTCCATGAGGATACCTGCCCAGTGCAAGATACTGAAGGGATTTTGAATCACACGTACTTTCTATTGGGTTGGTCTTGTGTCTCTCATCACCAGTGGCAAAATTGCCTCGTGCTGTGTTGCATGGTTCTGTTGTTTGGTGCCTTTGGCTTTTCTTGAAAGCTCAAAAGATTTGTGATTTTCAGAGTACACTCTCAGTTCTTTCTCTAAGCCAGGTTTATTTAAATTTCAAAGAAAATTTCAAAACAGTGTCATCATTCAGAAACAAACAAACTAACAAACAAACAAAAAATTCATCTTCATGGATTTCACCATTCCCTAGGTTTTTACTATAAATATTTTGTGACTGGTGATGAGATTTTAGACTAAATTTATTCATATTGCCAACTCAGAGGTGTTGTCTTGGGGCAGCTTGCTACCACTAACAGCCTTTCCTTGATTTTTTTTCCTAAGACAATTGTTTCTACAGTTGTACCAGAGGAAACAAACAAGCAAACAAACAAAAAAAAAAAAAAAAAAGGAAGAAAAAAAGAGAGAAAGAAAGAAAGAGTGCAAAAATATGCCCTCCATGACATCACATGCAATGAAATAGTTTTCCTACACATTTTGGTATTTATTTTATAATAAGACACAGCAATACATTAGCAAGACATTTTAGTCGCACCAGAAGTACTATTGATGAAATGAATGTGTAAAATGTAGAATAATGCTTAATTTATAATCCTACTTCTCCTGTAGATTTTGAACTGCATGTTCAGAAGCCTTGCAGTGTATTTTAGGGTTCTGATGCAGTCCATAGACTAAATTGTGTTTTTGAGGATTGCTTTGAACAGGAGTAGAATATTCTGATGCCCACGTGATTTTCAGAACAGTTGACAAAGAAGTGCTCATATTCTGTTTTATGAGAAATAGCATCATTTATGATACCAGATTGAAAGTAATAAACACTGACAAGTTACTGCACGCATAGATAAACCACTCAGGAAAGTTTGTTGGCTGACTCATTGAGAGTTATCTTTTCCACACAGCTGCTCCATTGTATTGTAAAGCCTGTCTGGAGTTTGTACTTGCCCTGTTTTGCTGTGGCAGTTTCAGGCACATCCACCTGGTTCTGGAAGTTGTCACGTTATCCATGTGGGTCATAACTGGTAAGAAGCTTACGTTTTACAAGAAATACATGTCACAAAGCAAACACAAGTGACAAATGTATAATAGGCAGTGATGATCTTATCCCAGGACTCTCAACATCATCCTCTTCTACCACTTGCTCCTGTATCAATCCCTGTATTTCACATAATGGCTTTATTTGCAGTCCACTCATTGAAAACAGCAGGCAAAATGAAAAATAACATCCATACTTCTCATAGGTGATCCCATGCTGTCAAGCCTCCTGAGGACTGCAGAGCACCAATGTTTCAATTATTGCAAGTACTGATAGATCCAACATAAGAGCTCAGAGTTACTTATGTGATTGCAGTGTCTGATGGAAAGAGAATGTTTAACTCTTTGTGGTCTAGCTATTAATTCACTGGAAAACTAAAAGAAAGAATATTTGCCTATTCACAACAATGGCAGAAGCAACTTCTTGCATTTGTGACAGAATAGGCTGGAATGGACATCTATTTCTTGTTTTGTTCAGGGCTCTTCATTTTCAGTCCAGAAATTTTTGCTTTTAATAATACTTGGCTATGCTAGGACTAATGGGATTTCTCTTTCCAAATGTTTCATAGGCTGTGGTGTCATTTCACCTTTTTTGTCCAGGAACAGTTACCTTTTAATCACTGAACTGTTGTAAAGCTTGTAACTACAACTAAACATTGCATGGTCTTTCCCTCTTATTATTTCTTGCCTGATGATCTCCCAGTAACCCACATTATGGCTTCATTCTCTCTTTCACGTCTGCTCCCATAGCCTCAGCAGTCACTCCTTTGACAGAGAAGTGTTAGGTCTGGTTGCTCAGGTGCAGCTCGCTGGCTACTGGTGTACTGTGGAGAGCTATGACAGTTTCATCTATCTGTCCATCCCATCTCCCTCTTTTGTGTCCCAGTCACCACAATAAGATGCAGCAAAACATAACATTATTACAGCACCTCTTAGTGCAACCTCATTAAGAAATCAAGTTTTTCTCCTTGGATCCTTTAGCCAGGAGGTATATGAAAGGTAGGGCAGCAATACTATGCGTGAAACCTCTGCTCCCGTAAACGCTGAGTTTTGTCCATCACTGTTTTTTTGCTCAAATAAAAACAGTGTTAGCAATTTTCTGAGTAGATGATGTAGTGACTGCAGGCTCTTACGCAGCAGATTTGCGAGCAGCCCTCTCCGAGAGTGCTTCACCCTACCCGTGGGTCCAGATGAGCCTACAGTTCCACCTTGAGGCTGATGCAAAAACTTCTTGTCAGTGACATTAAGAGCTTGCCCTTAATGGTGAGAAATAAATCAACACCACCTCTAAAAACTGTCTGTCTGTATGTCTAGCTCTGCGCTTCTTATTGAGTTCATTCCATTTGACCATTATTTGTGCGTAAGATTGTTTTGCTCTCACCCTGGAAGCTACAGCAGTGGTGTGACAGAAGTTGTGCCCTACTATTATCTCTAGTTGTTCACATATTAGTGTTATTAGATACAATCACATGTCCCCAAAAAGGTTACAAATGGGAGACTTAATTGATACTTACATATGACTTAGCTTCTGGAACTGGGAATTTTCACTTTCTCAGTTGGCTTCATGCCAAACAGCACAGGTTCAAAGTAAATCTGTGGGACTCAAACCACCTCTATGATAAGAAAAGTGTTCTGCCTTTGTTTCCAAACTTTTATTCTTCCACATCAGCCATTTTTTTTATACTTTATCCTTGTTGTTGGGCATAGATTCCCTCTGGGAGCCCCTACACTTGAGGCCTCTCCCTGCCCACTCACTGACTTGTACAGGTACCTGAACAGGTCCTTAGCCACATGTTCCCCAAGCAAAGCTGGCTTAACCCTTCCTCAGTATTTAATATTTAGTCTTGAACGCACTGCCCATTATTTGTTTGTTTGTATATTTTTCTCCTAATTTGCCTGATATTCTGGTCTGTAATTTCCCAAACTCCAAGATCTACTTTTCTAAACTGTGCTTCTTGGCCAATTTCAAGTCTGGTACCAAGGCATGTTTACATGAGAGTTCTGACTGTATTGTGTCTATACATTCATTTTCCTTATATTCTTTCAATACTTGATGACTCTTTAAACTTCAGAAGCTATTTTTAAAAAGGCTTAATAGCTCCCTTGACACTGTTTAATTACAGATTTTTAAAACAACTTTCCAACATAAATATGTTATTTCCCTGCCTGCCAAAGAGTGAATAAAACATTCTCAGCAGGCTTTTAACTCTAATACATAGGTGCTAACAGCTCTGACACCCCTTCAACCAGCAGGAGAGTAATTTTATTCTAGCTTTGCCAAATGAAATAAAAAATTTTGTCCAGACGAGCTCTCTCAGCCAAATAGCATCCTTGGGGCTACCCCACCTAGTGGTACTTCTACTCTACTGCATCTTTATTATCCTAGGGTTATGGAACAGACACTGCTCTAAATTCGTAAGTGTTTCCCTGTGTTACTTTGTTGTTGACATAAATAAGATAAAATTATTGATATTGATGCCTATATTAGAATGGTGGAGTTTTGTTTCTTAGAAATGCATAATCAGAAATGTCTATAAGGTGTGAAGAACTAAGAAACAAGCTCAGTGTAATAAGTGGTTAGCACATCAAATTACTTTCATTAGTGCATAGCACTTACATAAATCTTTTGAACACGGCATTGTTTTCTGAGTTAATGTACCAAAGAAGGGTTGCAATAAGACGTTTCTTAAAACGGACTTGATGGAAAATAGAGATAAGGAAAATCAGAAGACATTGGGGTAGACAACATAAGGGCTGACATAAATAATTTTTACATTCACAAAAAATCTCTGACAAAAAAAGCGCTGCATTTTGCTTGTCTTTAGGTTTCTAAATTTAAAATGTACCCTTTTACAAGATAAATTTAAAATAGAATATTCTACTTCCAACATGAATGTTTGAATGTATTCTACATTCAGTCATAAAAGATTTCTCTTCTGAGAACATTTTCAGAGCAAACGATTCAAATTATTACAATACTGTAGTGCAGAGGCCCCAGCAGCTTGTGAAAGTTAATTGTTGCAGTGGTATGTACAACATGACCACAGATTTAAGTTCTGGGATACAAAGAACTGAAAACACCAGGATTTTAGTGCTTTACCTCAATTATTTTTAATGCTTGCATTACTGTGATAAGGTCAAAAGCAGTTAAAATAAAGCTCTTTGAGTAAATACATCGTAGATGTAATGTCCAGCACAGCAGCTCCTGGGACATGGAGTGAAGCAAGAGCAACGGCCTGTGTAAATCTGTGCACATTTTGCTGCCACAAGATGTCAGTGCAAGCTCACCATGCAGTTGCCTGCAGCACAAGCCTGGCCAGCAGTAGGAGACTCCCCTGCTCAGCTACTTCCTTACATCAGTTTGGGTACTCAGCACACCCCTTTCAGCACACTGTAAGAGATTATACTTTTTATTTTGCAGCATCGAGTTACGCATGTGTCTGCAGCATGGAATCCATTACACAGGGAAAAAAAACCACGTCCTGTTGGTGTGGAATGGGCAAAGCAGAAGGATCCAGCCCCAGGAAGAATATCACCTCTGATGACATTTCAGGTAACATAGGTGGCTGACTGTGAACAGCAGAGTCCTATTTCTTTCCTAAAACATTCATAAAATCATAGAATCACAGACTGCCTTGAGTTGGAAGGGACCTTAAAACTCATCCAGACCCAACCCCCTGCTGTGGGCTGATTGCCACCCACCAGATCAGGCTGCCTGGGATCCAATCCAACCTGCTCTTGAATGCCTGTGGGATGGGACACCCACAGCTTCTCTGGGATCTTATTTAAGAGCAAATTGATTATGTCACATTTCAAGGGAATGATACCAGATTGAACACTCAGGTCACTTTTGTAGAAAGGGCCAATGGCCTGAGAATCCTCAATTCCAGGTTATTTTACTAGATATTCCTTAATTTTTTACAAAGGTATCTGAAATTTATTGCTCTAAATCAAAGCATAAAAATTCAGTACTCACTCCTGTAGCACTTCTGACTGCTACAGAAGTATGCAGGGATCATGTAGCTACGGGGTGCTTTGGGTGAGGAACATTTGGCTCCCCAACTAAATTCCTCCAGTAATAGCCGGACATTTACTGTTCAGGCTCAGTTCCTATTTCTGCAATATCTTTTGAATAAAATGTCACACCTGAAATTACTTCCATTCTTTTACCTGTTCAAACCTGTGCTTTCTGCACAAACTTGGGTTGAGCATACCAGGCAACTTACGGTCCTAAAGACACTCTTATTTCTCTACAGCTTTATAGCTGATTGCACTTCCTCTTCTTGGAGGCAGCCTCTGTCATCCAGCAGCCCACGGTTACCTGATGTGAGAGCTGCCTTCTGTAAGTGTGGTAGTGGTTCCCTAGTGTGGATAGCATAGTGGCATCTGGGACAACACCATCCCAGAGGATGAATTTGCATTTCTAGAGAGGAGCTTGTTCAGATTCTTCACTTGCAGGAACATGTGTACTGGCTGGAAGCAAGGCATTGCCAGCAGGGCTGAGTGACATTTTCAGGGGGATCAAGTTTCAGACTCAAAGACACACCCTGTAAACAACTGAATAGAGAAGAATATTTCCAGAATTTCAATATCTCCTAAACAGTTATTAACTTGTTTATGTTACTTTACACAAGGTGTGTAGTTCACAGTCCTAATCAGAATGCGATTTTACACACTGCTGTGTTCCATCTGCTTCTGTTCTCATCTGTCTTCGTTATTCCAAAGTATTTATCAACTAGAAAGAAATTCAGACATCTTCATCAAGGAGATCAAATTTTAACCTAATTTCCATGAAACCTAGCATCGTTTGTGAATGTGTTAACCAAGCACCAAGAGAAGATTTATCACTTCAGATTTCAAGACATTCTGTGCCATGCAACACCACTGAAATGCTACCGCCTCTGCCACAGAGCTGGCACATAGCTGCCACCCATAGCAAGCAGCATTCACTGTGCTCTAGGACCCTGCTCAGAAGAGTTTGAGTCTTGGATAGCTGAATGAAAAGAAAAAATGTGATCTACAAGGTCAAACACAGAGAGAAGAATATGAGATGACACAGTAAGTGTGTGACTGTATTTACTTTTTGTAACGGGTGCTAGATAGCTGAACTCCTCCTGAAAGGGTTATTTGGTATTGTAATAGAAAAGCAGCATTATGCAAGGATAGAAGGGATTTGGAACAAGCAGTTACAGTGTCTAGTAGGTGATTTTAAGAAAGAAGAGCAAATAGAGCTAAGAAATGTCTTTTTGTCAGAGGAAAGACTTAGAGAAAACCGAAGAAGTCTCCTTAGACCACCACACAAGGCAGAACATCACACAGTCAATCCCATCTGTTCTGCTTTGTACTTTCCTCTTCATAGTGCTATCCATGTTCATGTGATATTTTAAAAAGCAAAATAACACCTAAGTGCTACAGATCATTTCCTACTGTCCGTTTAGATATTTAATGCAGTACAAACAGTACAAAAATTCTTTTGTGTACTTCAGGGTGTTACTTGCTTACCTAGTCAATATTCAGTATAGAAATGAAAGTTTTCAAGTCTCAGATTTCACAGTTTCTCTGCAAGCTTCCCAGCAGCTTGATGTATCACTCAAGTTAGTTGTGCTTGGCAGCATACAATGAAGAAGTGTCTGCTGTGCAGGGACACCAAGACACAATGTGAAAAATGTCTGCATGGCACAGCCGTATTGAGCAAAGGCGAGTGGGCAGCTCAGACAGAAGCGGGCTGCAATTGCTATGCATTCCTTCCATGCCCCCTTGCCTCTGATTCTTCACTTCATAACTGCATAACAAAAACTCATGAATGCTATTTCTCATGCTATTCTTTTTCAACCTTGATGCTTTCATTACTCTAAAAGCTACATACAAGGGCTGCTCAAAAATTAATGCCTCCTATTTTATAATGCTGTCTGACAATGTCAGAGGGGGATGTTGGTGGTATGGCAGTAGAGGTAGAACTGTCCTGCAAATACTGTTTTATTTTGATGCCATGTGACAGGTGGCAGCAGAGGGGCAGTCTGACAGAATGGCATCTGATTTAGAAGTGGCATGGAGCAAAGGCGTGTCATTGAATTCCTCCATGCAGAAACAGTGGCATCCCTTGACATTCATCGATGCTTGTTCAATATTGAGGGGAGACCCACTAATTGATTTAAGCACAGAGAGACTGTGTGTGGTGCATCAGCAGTGGTGACAGCAACATAAAAGACAAGCTACTTCCTAGACAGCCATGCACAGCTGTCACTTCCAGTGGCTTGCAGGCTCTTATTCATCACTGGTGAAAGAGCACAGTTAATGGTGATGTCTGTGTTGAAAAGTAGTGTTTTGTAGCTGTGAATTTGCTCTATCAAATATTACTGTTATGCTCTTTTTATCTGTTATAGTTTCTGTGGAAATTAATAGGTAGCTTTAAGGCAACCATAATGGTATCTGAAGCTCAGTGTGCTTTGTCTTCATCTGTTGCTGAGGATTGATTCTGTACAAGTCTAGTTTTAGTGGCAGTTTAAGTTTTATTAATATTTTGCTGGTAAATAACAAGTTTTGAGTGTATAATTCTTAGTAGCACTTAATCAGCACTTAATCATTAGCCAATTTAACACCATGATTTAATGGAAAGTACTGCAATCAAATACAGCAATTTAATGGTTCAAGATTGGCAAGATAGACCTGGAACATGAAGGGCAATTCAAGCAGAAATTCCTAAACTTCATTGCACAGACAAGGACCTTTTCCCTTGGTAAATTACTCCCTTCCTGTTCACCGGCACTCAGCAAACAATGGGATCTATCCCAGAAGGGCCTCTTTTTCTTTAACACTGACCTCAAAACAAAACAAAACAAAACAAAACAAAAACAAAAAACAAACAAACAAACAAACAAACAAAAAGCCTACCCTGAGTGGTGTATCAAGTCAGAGGGAGATCAAGAGTCACAGCCCACTGTGGACCACAGGAGCTCAAAGGGCTCTTTGCATAGGACCCTTGTTTATAGGACCTTGAGATAATTGATTTTAGTAAAAAAGTTTTCTACTCTGGCCAGAAGCAGATGAAGAAATTATTGGATAAGATAATAATTTGGTGAGTTCTGGAGCGTTCTCCGCAAGTTGTGCTGTTCTAATACTCTCCAGCTTGTACTGTTTTGGTACCCCTTAGCTCAAGCTGTGTCTCAAGGAGCAGGAATTCTTGTCACCAATAGGGAGTATCTGGTCATCCCAACTTACTACACTTGATGCAAGATCAAACCACAATGGTAGTTTATCTGGAGATCACAGAGTGATCTGGGAAGCTGCACCACCACATCTGTTCACTAGAAGCTATGGTTTGTAATGGCTGTTAAAGAAAATCTGACTTTCTTCTGGAAAGAGGCTGGATTAATGAAGCAGAAGAAGTGTCAGTGTGCTCTTCGGACCACTTATCTGGGTACCTAGCCATGAGAAAACAATACAGTAGCTGATCTTTTTCCAGGTGACTTGTGGTTCAGTCTCCTAGGTCTGCTAGTGATTATATGTTTATTAAGAGGTTATTTTCCTTCAGTAGTGACAGAGTTTCATCAATCTGCACCATCAAGAAATTTGATCAAGTTACCATCATGTAAAATATGGAGATGACAAATAGCTTTGTATCACACAATTTTAATGAAGATTAGTTTATATTCTCAGTCTCAGTGGAATGTCCTCCTCCCTTATCCTTCCCATTTTCTTGCAGTTTGTAAGTTCTAGTAATGCTGGGTAGCAAGGTTGTCAGCCTTTGTTAAAGTTGTTTACATTTGGTGCTCCAATACAGAGTATTATCTGAAAAAAGAGTATTTTCTGTTAGCAAGTATAAGCACAGTGATATCTAGAAATTTTTAACCACTTAAACATATATATAAACAATGACAAGGTGTTTACGTGAATACTCTTTCACTCAGATCCAACTCCAGCATTTAACATTAGGAAGTTTTTCTTCATAGGGATTATTCAGTTTCAATTGCTAAGAAGGAATATTTTTAAAAATATATCTTCCATTTTATACATAAAAAAAATTGCTTGTGAGTACTGGTCTGATATTTGCCAGAGATCTGTATGTGGTGCTCAGGAACATGATTTAGCAGAGGGCTGTTAGATTTAGGGTAGTATGGTTAGGTTGTGGTTGGACTTGATGATCTTTAAGATCTTTTTCAACCTGAGCAATTCTATGATTCTATGATTCTGCGTGATCAGAATATTTTTAAAACAAGAACGAAATAGGCTTCTTTTAGAAGGAAGTCATTAAAGAAGAATAATTAAGTGTGTGTGTGTGTGTGTGTGTGTGTGTGTAAGTAAAAGAATATGTAGGACCTGTTTATGGAGTTAAGAAAAAAGTATGCTAGGAGGTTTTTTGGTCTGAAAATCTTTAGAACAAGGAGCAAGGGCTTAGAAGAGCTGTGAAGGCTGGCTAGGTGTGATAGCAGCTTTTTTGTGCAGGATGTTTCTTTCTGGTTCTGCCCTTAACAATATTTATGAGCTCCAAGCAATGAAAATGCATGTATGTTTTTATGAAGGTCTGGAATATCAAAAGTATGACTTAATGGGACATATGGTCAACACTAAGCTATGATGCATGATTAATGCTGGTTCAGTCTGTTAAGTAAGAGCTGCCCATCTAACAGTTTGCTTATGAGGTTAAAGGCAGTGCTGCTTGTGGGCAGATTTCTACTCAGGCAAAGGTTAGTGCCTGTGACACCTCAGTTCTTCCAGCTGTGTGAAATACCATAGCTGTTGGCACATGAACTTGCCATAAACAGCAGGTTCTGCTCCTGCTGTTTTCTGAAGAGCTTGAAACTCACAAAGTGGTATGTGTGAGGAATTACAGTCCACAAGGGACTGCCTTGTAAAGGCTGTATGTTTTGCATGTTTAGCTATCGGAGCTAATTGTTAATCATCATTTTTTAATTCTACTGGCTATGCTTATCAGCTGTGTCTGTGAAACACCATGCTACACAAAT
The DNA here is from genome assembly GCF_019238085.1 of Lagopus leucura. NCBI lineage: Eukaryota > Metazoa > Chordata > Aves > Galliformes > Phasianidae > Lagopus > Lagopus leucura. The sequence goes on along the minus strand of NW_024962264.1, from coordinate 30,607,224 downwards.
ATTGTTGTTGATGCTTGAGTTCACTGACAGAAGACTGTCTTCTTAAAGAATGGGTAATCCTTTGCAGGGTAAACCCAGTTGTTCTGAATTCCCTCATTAGTTGCTATTAATGATGCCTCCTGGCAACTTCGATAATGTAAAGCAAAGAATTTGACTGTGAAATTCAGATCCTGTCATTTGAGACTCAGAATTCTGCCTCAGAAGGTCCAAGAAGCCATTTCCACATTTGGAAATGCTGATCCGAAGTTGTCCATGAACAGCTGTTTGCAAACAATATTGAGGACTTTTTTCCTACTTCACAATGAAAAATATCTCTTGTGAGCTTATGTGCACTTATGTTTCGCAAAACATTGCCATTAGAATACAGCATGACTGTATGAGCCAATCTCTTTACTGGGACTGTGTACTATAAAAGTGGAAACCTTTGTTTTGTTTATTGTGTGTGTGTTTTTTTTTTTTTGTTTTTTTTTTGTTTTTTGTGGGGCTCTTGTCTTTTACTGTTGGAGATGTCTGTCAGTTAATGATTTGAGGCCAGGTTATTAAACAACTGGACTTCAGCTTCCAATTATTTATTAACCTAAAATAATTTGCATTAATAGTATAAGAAGCCAAAAACAACTGTAGCCTTTAAGGACACAAGGATCATAGTATTCACTGCCTGTTCAGGAAAAAAAAAAAAGCAAAACCCTTTTTACCCTTTTATTTAACCATTTCATAAGTATGTTGTGATGTTTTTAGACTTCCAGTGCAAATGAGCTACAATTACTAAGAAAGGTGAGTAACAATACTCACTCTGCATGTGAGATTTTATTATCCTATGAAAGGAATAGGAATATTTATTCCTGTAATTTACAGCAAATTAATCATTGCTTTGTGGTCCTAAAGTCATTTTTTTCCTACGTATTTTTTACTCCCAGACTGCATCAATCAGCTTCCACTAGGTGCCTATCAGTTAATTACATGTGACCTTAATGAGATCATATCGGGGTCAGTGGTACAGGTAGTTCAAGTGTGATAATGAAAATGAGAAACAAACCTGAGCCATGTTCCCCTACTGTAAAAATCAGTCCACCTGGTTTAACTGAAAGTGAGGTTTATTGTCCATTATTACAATATTTTTCTTACTGCTTTGGTATCTTAATTTGAGATGTTTGCATGAATCTAACTAGTAAGTACATAGGGTTTTCAAAGTCTTACTAGTAAGTGTAAAGGTATCTGTAACACCTGAATTTAAAAAAAAAACAAAACAAAACCATTCCCACCACACACACACCCATGCACTCTAAACAACAGCAGCAACCAAACACCTTAAATGTTGGTTGTTAGCATGAACACTGAAGGGTTTAACTTCACTTTACATTTTAGAATACTTGGATACCTCCTGGTACCAAATAGCTTCATGGTGTCAGTGTCCCGCAGGGTGGCCCAGCTGTCAGATATGGATGGATTTGATTTTATCTTAGTTTAGGAGTTTGAAGGTAGGCTCTGCTTTCTCTTTACTTTAATCCAGATCTGTCAGGAGAGTGCTCAGGTATCTGAAGGTATCTGAAGGTACAACAGGAAAAATCAATTTAAATAAATTGAAATTGTATGAATTTGTGTTAAATCATTGCAGGAGTGGTGAAGCTTGATGTGAAGCTCCAAGTTCACCACAGTGTGGAGCTTCTATGCTGTGGTGAATTGAGCAAAAATCCTGCATGCTTACTTCTTTGTGTGTTTTGAGAGACTTCTCAGTATTATACCGACCAATAAATTCTGTATTTACGTATTTTTGAGGTGTAGGACTAGAAGCTCTGCAGTGTAGACTGTAATCTCAAATATCAGATACGTTGTATCTGATGCATGTACATCTGTCTAGCTCTTGAGAGGAGCACACCAGAGGGTAATGACAGGGGTGGAAAGCAAATATTAACGGGTCTGCCAGTCCTTGGCATGAGATGATATAAACCAGAGGCAACTTGATATTAATCATGGCGCCTTAGGACTGGCATGCAGACAAATTCAGGTCCTGTATTTCTCATACTCTTCTCTCTTTGGCCCAACGAGTCTCAGTCTTAAGCTTGATCCTGTGAATAAATGGTTAAAACTGGATGGACAAATAGCAGGAGCTTGGAAGGTTTGGATAAGTGTGATTTTTTTTTTTTTTTTTTACAGCTTAAACATCTGCTTATGTGATTAGCTGTTTAGCCATTAAGTTAAGTAATGGTGCTTTCTCTTGCCCAGTGAATAACATTCATAAGAATATTAAGTGGGTAAGCAAGGAGCTGAGTTTAGAGCTGTTTGTGATGAAATGATCAAGATGTGTTGTCACAGTTTTTTGTCATAATGTTATAAATCCATATATTTATACTTAGACATCACCTGTTTGTATGCATTCTTTATTTCACTAAACACTAGAGATTTGGGTATATCCAGAGAAGGAACAACCACATTAACCAGTGGAGTAGAAAACAAACATGAGAAGAGTTTAAAGCCTAGCAGTGCTTTCAGCACAGGATGTTTCAGGGTGTGCTCTGTCAGCAAATAATTACTGAGCGCCAGCAGGTTGCCTCTCGTTATGGGGTTAGTGATTAAAGTGTTAACCGGAGCCTCCCGTAGGTGCAGCCGTGACTCAGGGAGCACTCCCTCAGCTGCGGGGAGGAAGGAAAGTGGGAAGGTGAATGCTCCCAACATGCACTGAGGTGTGGGGAGTGTCCTGGCTTTCCAGCACTCCCAGGTTGGTGAGCAAAACAGCAATTAGCAGCTCCGTGAGTGAGTTCCGTAGAGAAGCAGAGGTAGCTGTTAGCTCATGCCATGCTGTCATGCTTCTTCCAAGGTATGTGGTACTCCTTTGCTTCTGTTCTGCTCGTGTGCACAGGTAAGTGAAACATAAAAGCTGGAGCTGTTCTGCTAGCTGCGTGACCTGCAGCGTCAGGGGAAAGCAATGTCCTTCGCAGTCATCCAGAACTTGAGTCAGATTATTTTCACGTAATTAAGGTGCCAGAGGGAAGAAGAAATGTTCAGTCAGTTGGAAATTCTTGGAAAAAGTTCCTAAATCTCAAGGCGACTTGCCTTAGTCCCTTGTGATAAAGGAGGCAGATCCCATGCTGCCTGTCGCTCAGTCACTAGTAAGGTTTTAAAGACTGTGCGGTGACCTTGGCTACTCTGTGTGGGGAGCGGAGGCTATCTTTCTGGAGTGACCTGAAATAGAAAGGAACTTCATAGCAATGGGTGAGTCATGTTTGAAGTACACTTGGTGAAGCCCTGCTGTGCAGTCACTGTTCAAAGGGAGGGAGCCTCTGGGTGCTGAGGGGCCTTGTTCACCGATTAACACCAGCTTGCTTTTGGTTTCAGTACTCAAAGCTGGTCTGGAGCTGCACGAGTGGAGGGGTTGCAGTGTTTTGCATATTTGAGTAGTGCAGCGTGCTGTTCTGTAATAGTGAATTTTAGAACGAAATGTAAGAGAAACTGGAAGACTTAAGGCAAACAAAATCACCTTGTATTTAGTGGGGAAAAAATGCAAGTATTCGAACTTATTTCAAAATAAGTAATTTCTTGTAATTAGATCTTTGGTGGTGAGGACGTGTAATTTAAAAAAGAATGATATATGTGTGTGTGTGTATGTATATATATATAAAGACTCACAGAATTAAAGTGTATGACTAGATAAAGACTGATCAGCAATATAGCAATGTTCTGCTGATACTGGATTTCCTATGAATATGAAGAGATGATAACTCTTTTAGAAATAGGTAGCGGTTCAAGAATGGCCTAAATACCAGAGTGCTGAGTTTATTGCATTGCTGATATTCTTACAGTGCAAAGCTCCTTGTGCTGTACAAAATTTTATATGTAAGTTTTGCTGATAGCCAAGTAAATATGATTGTGTGATAAATAGATAGCTGGACTTTGTGGGTTTTATACAGGAAAATGAGAACACTCACACAATCCTGACTTCCAATATTTTTTTGAATAGCTTTAGAAAGTACAGGTTCAAAATACACAGAAATCCTTAGGGGTTTTCGTGTTTCCAGTTCTTCTCAGCAGTGTTAGGAGCTCTGCGTAGCACATTGCTTGCTCTGCAGTCCCCATCTTAATCTATGAATGTGTCAAGAAGCACGTCTAGTCTGTTGCGCACAGCATCTTCCATAGGCTATTAAATATGAACTAAAATGCTGCTTTGCTGCTCAGCTGGACATGTGGATCAGGTGCCCTCTCCTGCAGCTGCATCCTTTTATCCTGGTATAAAAATCTATGAGGACTTTTGCTCTTACCTTTGTTGTTCCTCCATCCCTGTCTTTTTGCTGTTTTCCTAAAGCCAAGAACTTTAAAACTGTGGCATGTTATGAAATTAAACTAGTTCTCTTATCTCTCCAAAGACTCTGACTTTTCCTTTAAGACATAAATATTATAAAAAAGGAAAATCTATTTTCTCGTCAGGTTGGTCATGTACCCTCGTGAGGCTATTGGTCCTCTCACAGCTCAGGGACTGCGAAGTAGTTTTTTTTTTTTCCCATTTTTGTGCACTTCTCTAATAGCTGTTGTCTTCCTCTGGAGGTTCTCATTTTGCATCTGCACCATTTCTTATTTACTCCTATTTTTCTTCTCTGTCTTTTGTTTCCTGACAAATGTATTTTAGGTTTTAGTCAGCCTTCTCCCAATAATTAAGTTTCTTCTTCATTAGGTGTCAGGCCTTAGGTTGGTCCTTCCAAGGTCCGGATTTCAAAATCTTGCCTCTCTGAGGCAATGTCTGATGGGAAGTTATTCAGGAGATATCATTGGATAGGTGCCATGTATAGCAATAGCTATACATTGTTGAGAAAGGTGGAAAATTAACACACTTTGATCATGCTCTAATGATATTTATTCACTTAAATGTTGCTACTGGCATGCATAAAGAACAAATTATAGAAATATAGCTTGCAGACACGTGCAGATCCCAAAGGGAACTCGTGCTCTGTGAAAGGATTGGATGGCAGCGCACGAGTTTGCTCAGCTGTTGAGGAGCCCACGGGCATGGGCTGCCCCATCCCTCATGCTGCTCTGGGGTGGGCAGATAGAGGTGTGTGGTGTGATGCTGGTGAGCAGAGCTGCTTAGATGGGGTTGACTGGGGGAGGCAATAAGCATCTTTGCCAGCTGCAGTTAACAGCTCATTGGACTGTGAGACAGGAAAAGGGGAGATGTTGGTTATTTCCGTCACTGAATGATCTCATTTGGTCTCACTGTCAGTGCTTTGGGGCAGCCAGCAGATTTAAGGTATGCTTAAGATTTTTAAAGCAAATACTTGAGTAAGAGCCTGTCACTACCTAGCAGAACAGGTGGTTCTTTGGTAATCTCCTTTTTGTATTTAAAAAAAAAAAAAAAAAAATCACTCCAGTCTGTTAAGGTCACTTTTTCATTCATATGAATCACTTTACAGTCAAATTGTACTGGGAGGTCTTCAGCACTGAGCAAGAAGCAGTGCCATAGCTCACTGGGGTGGTTGCTCTGGCTAACGGTGCCTGAGCTCGCTGCTATTCTTCACAAGTTTTTTCATGTCCCACGGAAAGACACTCAAGTGCATGCCCATGTATTCAGGTGCCAGTGTATGTGAACGCCTCTGCATCTTTCAAAACTATTTTGAAATTAGTTCAGAGTGGGAAGCAGATTCAGTTAGAGGTATTAGTAAATTGCATAAAAGCAGATTTCAAGGTGTGGCTGATGGTTACTAAACTCATCTGAGAGGCCAAGAAACAGCAACATCAGACTAGAGTGCAGAAATCTCTTCCTTATATATAAACTCATCCCTGGGCCCTTTCAGTAAGTGGATTAATTTCACCTTCACCTGGATGTCACCCAAGACGCAGTGGATTTATAGAATGCTTTCTCCTGCTGCTCATGTAAAGTTCATTTCAGTAGCGACCTCATTTGATTTCAGAGGTTGTGTAATAACTTACGACAACCCTCTCCTGTATGTTCTGTGGGTGAAAGATAATGGGGAAAAATGAGGACAAAAGAGAAGTTTTTACAAGTCATGCATCTTAGACTATGATGACCTTGACATCTAACTTTAAAGAAGAACCTTGCTAGTGTGGAATCACTTGCTCAGAAAGTAGTCACTTTTACTTAGCTAGTTATGATCTCTACAAGCTTTAATTTCCTTTCTAACTTGATTTCCTGGATGCTATTTGCCTTTACGGTAGACAAAGTGATTTTCAGACATCTTTTACAAGGCTGGTTCTGGGATCTGACATCAGGCTGGAGACATTCTCCTGGCATAAGTGCTAATGGACGATGAGTGATAATAGGTAGATTCCTCTGTCACCATGCTTCAGTTAGAGAGAAATTAAAGTAGAAATTAATGCAGTCTATGGAGATTGTACTTCTTGCATTGTGATTCCTTTTTTTTCCCCTTTTTACTACTTCTTGGGCTGAGACTAAGATATTTTTGTTTTAGTGTCTTATCAGTTGTCAATCCTGATTTTCTGTTACTTTCCTCAGTTTACCTTTTATTCTAATACCTGAGGGTGAAAGAAAGCAGCCAAGACTCCATAATTATGTTATTGAAGAATGCACTGTTGGAGCATCGTGAGTCTGGCTTTTTGCCTGCACAGTGTGCTGAAATCAGTACATGGAGATCTGTAAATTGTATTGCTACATCACTTTAATTATAGCCTTGTTCTGGCTTTAATACTTCATACTTCAGGTGGTTTCTTTGTGTGCTGCAGGTTTCTGCCTATGATCAATGCTTTTTCTCTTGTCTGGTCTCACAAACCTAGTTAAGGGTGATTTGCTGAGTCACTTTTTTTGTGTGACCTTGGGCAATGCTCTATCCATAATTAGTAAATGAATCCTTAGCAGTAAATGGGTTTCAGTCTACTGAGTAATAGTCATGGAGTTCTGGAGTATTCTTAAAACTACTGGAAAAAGTAATGGCGTGTGTTGGACCTAGGATTTAAACTACTGTGATATACCTGGTGAGAATGACCTATGGCGTTTTTCCTAGGGGTGGAAAATATTTGGGTATTAAGGCTATGCACAAAGTAGCTCAAGTATGATTTGTTTAGCCTTTAGCTTCAGTGTCTGACTTGCTTTCGCTTTGCAAAACTAAGGCTTTGTTGCTGTGCTTACCATTCAGAGTTTTATTAGAATTAGTGAAAACATTTTTTTCCTTTTGTTTAGTTTCATCTCTTCTGAATAAATGAAGAAAGTGACTATGAAAGCACAGCATCTTCCTTCTGTTGCCATTAATGAGGAGAAGTTTATAACCAGGTAAATTTTTAAAAACGGAATTTAAAAATACAGTAACTTTGCTTTACTCATTGCTCTATATTTATTCACTAAAGGAGTCCTGTAGCAGCAGCAGTTCCTACAGCTTACTTTCTATGAAGCACTGATAGAACAAAAAGGTCTTTTATTTGGATTTCAAAAATTGAAGCACAAAACCTCTTGGTCTGTGAATTTTGTTTATTAGTTAGAACAGCACTTTTACAGGTTACTGAAATAACATTTAAAATTAGGAAAGAAGACCCTTCTGTCCTGAAAAACTGTTGAAATGGAGTGTGGATTCCAGTGTTTAACATGACTTCCATGTGCTTGAAGCACGTAATTTGTTTTCTAGCTCCTGATGGTGAAGTTTCTGTTACTGAACAAGATGTATTAGGCTGTCAGCTTCGTTCTGTTGTGAGTAGTAGTTCTCTAACTTAGTTAGAATAGGTTTGGAACTACACATGAACTGTTTTACATGAGATGCCTTTCTACAGTTGAATGTTTGTTAGTGATTTTCCTAATATTGCCTGAGTCCCCCAGTGTGTGGTTCCATCACCTTTTTTGGGGATGGCTTTTCCCCATGTTGTCAAGAACACAAGAACTGGAATATATGGCAGCTTATGCAATATCATTTCCATCCCTCCTGACATTCCTTTCAAAGAAGAAGCTAGCTAAATGTTCCCAAGGATGGAGCTTGTGGTAGAATTTCTGATGCTGCTCTAAGTATTAACATCGGAACCTTAATATGGGTTATAAACAGTGGTGTCGATTTCTCCCTTTTTAAGGAGGATCATTAGAGCTCTGTCCAAAGTATGAAGGCAGTAGATGCATCCCTCCCTTTCTTCCTAAACAGCTGCTCTCTTTATGCTGCTACTGCTTTTAATAAATAATGTTTTGGTTCTTTTTTGTCAGAGGTAATTAGTCTGTGTTAGTTTTCATGCAGTTGGTACACAAAAATGTTTGGAAATTGGAAATGGGACTGTTCAGTCTCAGGAAGAGAAGACTGAGAGGCAATCGTATGAATGCTTACAAATTTCTAATGGGTGAGCGTCAAGTGAATGAGGCCAGGCTCTTTTTGCTGATGGCCAGCGACAGAACAAGGAGCGATGGACACGAACTGGTACACAGGAAGCTCTATGCAAACATGAGGAAGAACTTTTCCTGTGAGGGTGATTGAGCACTGGAAAAGGCTACTCAGAGGGCTGTGGATTTTCCTTCTCTGGAGGTATTCAAAACCTGCCTGGACATTTTTGTGCACAACTTACTCCAGGGATTTTGCAGGGGGTTGGCCTAGATGATCTCCATGGGGCCTTTCCAACCCCTGTGATTCTGTGAAACGTTCCAGATGAACCAGGTCAACACCCTTCTGTGTTAGTCATGGTTACAACTACTGTTCAAGTTTCCTTGCCTTGGGCTGTGGGAAGAAAGTGTTTCAGGATTCACTAGTAGATTTAATGTGCATTCAGACTTGCTTCCAACGGAATTTGCAGGCTATTGTCCTCCTTCTGCACCTTGAATTGGCAGTTATGCAGCTCTTCTTCCAGTCATACCATGCAAATTCTGCTGATGTGCCAAGTTTGATTCTTGGGGATTGCAGAATGGAATTTGCATTTACCTGGCTGAAAAAAAAATCATAATGTCTTTAAGCATAACTGCTATAAAAATCTATGGGTAAATGCATAGGTCTCAGGTGAGAGGAGGATACAAGCAAACCTTACAGGATTAGTGAACATACAGTGTGCTCTTCGTGGTTTTCCATGAGGGCGCTTGACCTAACTGCTCCCTTGTATCCTGCCTTCATTACTGAAGAAACTAGTAAAAGTGCACTGTATGTTAACCTCTTCTTGATTTGTCACTACATAGTTCTTCCAGTTACTTAGTGCTGGCTTTAATTAATTGCTGTGTTTGACTGTCATCACAAAGGCACACTATAAGGGACACCATGGCAATGCCATGGAGTTGCTGACTTTACTGGCAGCAGAACTGCGAGGAGACTCTAACAACAATACCATGCAGCCCTACAGGCTTGGAGAGAAGTGGCTGGAAAGCTGCCTGATGGAACAGGACCATGTTATAATGTTAGGCAGTCGGCTGAATGTGAGCCAGTGGTTTTCCAAGGTGGCCAAGAAGGCCAATGACATCCTGGCTTGTATCAGGAATGGTGTGGTGAGCAGGAGTAGCAAAGTAATCCTGTCCCTGTACTCAGCATTGGTGAGGCCCCAGCTTGAGTACTGTGTTCAGTTTGGGTATCTCAGTGCAGAAAGGACATTGAGGTGCTGGAGCAGGTCCAATGGCAACAAGGCTTGGAGAATATGCCCTATGAGGAGAGACTGAAGGAATTGGGGCTGTTTAGTCTGGGGAAGAGGAGTCTGAGGGGAGACCTGATTGTTCTCTTCCAGTATCTGAAAGGTGCTTACAGTGAGAGCATGGTCTCTTCTCGCAGGTGACAGGATGTGGGGAAATGGCCTCAAGAGCTTCAGGGGAGTTTTAGGTTGGATACCAAGAAAAACTTCTTTACAGGCAGGGTTGTTAAGTGCTGCAACAGGCTCCCCAGAGAGGTGGTTGAGTCACCATTTCTGGATGTGTTTAAAAACCATTTGGATGTGGTGCTCAGGGACATGATTTAGTGGAAGGTTGTTAGGGTAGGATGGTTAGGTTAGGGTTGGACTTGATGATCTTTAAGGTCTTTTCCAAGTGATTCTATCTGCCTCTTTGTTAGGGCAGTCTTGGAGTCCTCTCAGCCAAGGTGTGCTAGGCGGACTCAGTCTGGAGCTAGTAGGCTAGTGCATGTGTTAATCCTTTTTTGGACTAAAAGAAGTTTGGTAAGATGGATGTGAGCAACCAATGTGCCCTCACAGCCCGGAAAGCCGTATGTGGGACTGCATCAAAAGAAGCATGGCCAGCAGGTCAAGGGAGGTGATCCTCCCCTCTACTCTGCACTGATGAGACCTCACCTGGAGTGCTATGTCCATATTTTGGAGTCCTCAGTACAGGAGAAATACAGACCTGTTAGTTTGGGCCCAGAAGAGGGCACAGAAATGATCCAAGGGATGGAATGCCTCCCCTACAAGGGCAGGCTGAGAGAACTGGGTCTGTTCAGCCTGGAGAAGAGAAGACTCTAGGAAGACCTGAGAGCAGCCTTTCATTATCTAAAGCATGTCTGTAAGAAGGAAGGAGACAGACTCTTAAGCAGGGTCTGTTGTGGTAGGACAAGGGGAAATGCTTTCAAATTAAGAGAGGGGAGGTTTAGACAGCTGTAAGAAAACTTTTTATAATCAGGGTGGTGAGGCACTGAGCAGGTTGCCCAGAGAGGTGGTTGGTGGCCCATCCCTGGAGACATTCAAGGTCAGGCTGGACAGAGCTCTGAGCTACCTGGTGTATCCATAGATGTTTCTATTCACTGCAGAGGAGTTGGACCAAGATGAACTTTAAAGAACCCTTCCAACTCATAAAATTCTATCATTTTACAACCCTTACTAAATCACTTTGCTTTTAGCCTGTGATTTCAATTGCCTTTGCAACCACCATGGCCTAAAAGACAGGCCTCACAGGAAGACACAAGTCCTTAAGTATTCTTAAATTGTTCTCAGGGAACTGTCCTCCACAGCTTTCAACCTTCCAAAAGCCCACAAGGTAACAGCTGCCAGTGGAATGATTGCTTGAGATATTAGGTTGTGAAGCAAAGAAGGCTTAAGTATTCAGTGTCTTAAAGGCAAGATCAGCAGGTCTATCACAACATATGTCAATCAAAAATGTGGATCTCTTACTTGCACCTTAATCTTGTTTTGCATCTGGATTTTGCCTGTCTGAGGCCAAGACATGCTTAATCTTGCTTCCCTTTAGCCAGTGTGATGAGTGTTTTTCATGTGCCTGATTCGTATCTAAGTCTGTTATTACTTTCACTTTTGGTGGAATGACCTGAATATAATCCCTCATAGCTCAGAAGACTCAGAACCAAGAATGAGTTACTCCAACACAGTGAGAGGAAAAAGGGCTTTCAACATCTGTATTTCCAGGATTTAAGATCAAAGTGACTTAAGGCGGATGCTGAAAATGTGGTTTTAGAGCCCAACAGGCTTGATAAAGCCACTCAAAATATATTTTGGGAACTGCAGCAAGTTAATGAAGTAAATAATTTACATCCAGAGCCCTAGAGGGGAATGCAGTTTGAGTTCAGCAGTACAGACCTTGCCCTAGTGTTAGCTACTGAATAAAAGCCCTGCTTCTCTTCACCCTTCTTGCTCCCTCTCACAGAGAGGGACAAAGATCACCAAGCAGCAGGGCACTACCAAGTTCAGTTAGTGTCATTCAGAAATGCCTTTGCCCAAACGCTCTGGATACATAGAAATGGAAAGAAGGGGCAGACATAAGACTGCAAGGTATCTGTTTAGAGCAGTCATGGAGACTGGACAGCAAAGAGATACTATGAAATAGTGTTCATTTCATCCCTGAAAATCTCCTTCCTAACTGCTTTGCAATGGCTGATGGGCTGGTCATACTTCTAGGGGAGGTTGCTCTTCAGCTCATCATCTCTAATAAAGGTGCCACTGTCACCAGTGATAGTGGCCTTGTGTATTCTAGGGTGTGGGTGTATTGTGACTGATACAGGAAAACAAACATGGAAAAATTCTCCCAAAAAGCTTCATTCAGTGTTTCCGATTCCCTAATATTATGTTCTTAATTCCATCTCTAAATGTATGTCTTATAGAAGTGTTTAATACTTTGCATATGGTCTCATTCAGAATGCTGCTACATCTGAAATCTTCTTGGTGAACTCAATGGCTTTTGCAGTATATAAAACTTAATTTCTACTGTGCATGGTTGCTATGTGTTATTTGATTCAGTGATGCTGCTGTGAGTCAGTTTTCGTAGTTTTTCTATTTATGCTTGAAATTGGTGTAGAATCTCTAGTAGTGCTTCTGGGTCTTGGATGATTTCTTTAAGTCTCTGTGTAACTTTGCTGTGAGATAAGCTTTAATTTGTTTTAGAACTTCTGTTATGGTATTTTATACTAGACAGTACAGAAAAATAGATGTTATTTGTAAGTAAGCTTGGTGTTTTCACTCACCACTGCATGTCAGACCATGAGACAATCTTGACTGTTAGTCATCTCAGTTAATTCTTAATCGCCATCAGTGAGGCAGAACTCATGCATCTCTGGCCATTCTACCTGCATTTTTTTATACATGCAGGTAGAAATTACCTTCTTGAATTGTAGTTTAAATAACCTTTGTTGTTTAACTGATCTGAGAAGAATGTTTCTTGATACTGAAAATATTCGTCACCTGGTTTTCTGTTCAGGCTTTTCTAGCTTGAGCTGTGACTTGCTTTTTTCCTTCATGGCTCACAGCACTTCTCGCTTCCTCCGCTCTCCTTTGGGCTCTGTCAGTGTGGTGTATGTTGTTCTTCAGAAGCAATACTAAAAAGCAGAGCACTTTAACCAAACTCAGCCTTCAGCTTGTAATTCAAGCAGACTGGCTCTGAGGAGGGTGCTCCCCTGGGTACCTTCTTGTGTGGTACAGCACGGCGCTGTCTGCTGGTACAGAACAGTGACCAGAAGTCTCTTTTGCAGAGAGCTGGTGCCTGAGCACTCACCATTTCATATTTGTGCAGCACAGTATTTATTGCTTCTTCCCTATCTGCAAGGCCCATGTGAGCTGCAGTGTCAGCACTGTGGGTTTTGGTAGCACTACAGCTGTTAGATGTGTGATCTAGCTGGGATGTTGTAGAAGCACAATGTGTGTGCCCATAGACTGCTTGGTATTTGCTCTGTGAAGCGTTTTCACAGTAGAAGGTTATGCTGTGCTTCTTTAAACTGTAGAGCAGTTTTGTTTGGAATCTGATACAATGGGCTTGGTTATAACTCTGGCTTGTAGGCAGATGTTTTCTTCATATCTATCCATTCTCCTCTCAGTAAAGACTTAAAGCTGTCATGTTGCAAGCAGAAGGAAACTGAATTATTTTGTCTTTGTAGTCGCTTTGATGAAGAATAAATGTAAAAACAAAAATGAATTGAAAACTATCACATAGAGAAAACAAATTGTAACCTAACTAAAATCTTCTGCAACATTTTGCATGGGAGCATTGTTCCTGTTTGCTTCCCCCTCACTCTAGCAGGAGTTCGAAGTACCAGTTATTCTAGGGCAGTGCTATTAATGTCACCTAAGACCAACTAATTCATTTCCTCTGTATATCAGGTCTTTAAAAAAGTAACTTATGGGCAACCCAGTATCCTGACAAAATTTTACTCCTGAAAGACTTAATAATTAACAAACCTATTCAAATGTTCAGTGGGTAACAAAGATTGAAGGGAAAAAAAAAAAAAAAAGCGCATTACTCTGCCACATAAGCCCTAGATTTTACAGTAGTAGAGATGTTTAAATATGATTAATTTTATTGTGGTCTTTTATCCTAGAGAGCAGCTCCATTCTCTTCTGAAGGTCTATAACTCTTACTATTCTGATCAAGAAAATCTGCAGTTGTCATATGATCAGGTAAGGATCTGTGTGAAAATGATACAAAAAGTATAAAGTAATAGTTGGAAGAGTACTGATGGGTGCTGGTGCTTAACATAGTTAGACTGAACAATGTAGGATACACCTTGTGCCTTATTATGTTAGATGAAATATATCACTATAATCAAAACACCTCAGTAAATGCTGAGTCAAGAGTATGTGAGAAGAGAGGTGAAAAAGGTAAGTTCAGACAAGTGGGAATTTGAGATCATTGAGTGAGATTTCCTTGCAATCCCAGTCACAGAAAATCATTCTTTGGGTCGACCTCTCAAGTCTCAGCTCATTAGCTGGGAGGTAGCTGAACTGCAAAGCTTTCTGCAACATGCAGCTCCTCCCCTACCCCTTCAGCTGGAACAGGCAGTTTGTAATGGCCGGGCTGCCATCACTTGAGTTGATTTGCAGATTATCTATCTCTCCTCAAAAGTGAACCTTCAGCACAGAGAATGCAACAATAGCCCCAGGAATGTCCTTCTGTGGAGACCAGAAGTGTCTGTGTAGCTGAAGGACTGATGAAAGTATGAGTCATGCCTCTGATACTACAGTCCCTGGCTTAGCAGTCTAAATATCCTTCAGCATCACAAGATGTTTCTGTTTGACTTGCATTAGAACCAGAAGGACTTTTAGAGAAATTCTGGGCAAATATTGTCTGAAAATTGGAAGTATTCAACTGTCTGTCACAGTTCATTCTACTCAGAGACCTAGTGACCAAATTTGTTGTCAGCAGGAATGGGCATCAATAACACTGTTGCATTGCCCTACCTCAGTGAGGATGACTTCATTAATGTTGTCTTTCTTCTTTAACAGCAATTATTCTACCCCTTTGTTCCAAAAGAACTACTCACCCAAGCAGAACAAATAAGATTTGATTTCTAATTGCCTATGATTGTGGAAATGTTGGTTGGAAAGAGCCTCTGGAAGAATTATCTAATCCAGCCTCCTGTTCAGAGTAATGCTGACACTAGGTCAGGTCAGCTTTAGCTTTAGTGAGCTGAGTTTTAGAAATCTCTAAGGACAGAGATTTCACAGCCTCTCTTTGTGACCTGTTTCCAGGTCTGTGTCAGCATAACACAACAGTATTCCCGTTTAACTGAAGGGAATTTCTATGGCTGTACTATGATGCAGTGCTCCTTTTTTATTCTTTTTTCCCCCCAACAGCGAGAAGGAAGTAAACCATTTATTGAAGGAATCTTATCAATATTTTGGGGAGTTCGACATCCTATCCGCTTAAAAATTCAAGATGAGAAGCAGATACCCTCTTTTGTAACACTGAAGTCAACAGAGAATGTGGGCTTGTTCCCCAGTAAAAGGTAACATATTAAGAAGGGGGGGATAGCTGATGTTTTGAGGCAGCTCATGAAGGTGGCCTCAAAGGCTATGGCTTATCTGGGATATAGTTGCATATCCTGGATTTCCCAAAGGCTGCAACATCAGGTTGACTGTGCAGCGATGCTCTTCACCAGGTGTAAATGAACTGATCTTTCACCTCTGTTGGGCAGAAAGATGCATCTTGTTCTGGCTTTCTGCTTGAGAATTGTCAAGAAGGTGAAGGAGGAAGCTGCTCTTGTCTATATTGATTGTTCACATGCAAGCACTGAGAAATTTATGTACACAAAATGTTTTTAAAAATAAGAATCCAGTAACATGCAGCACCTGAAAAAAATGCCTAGTGGTACACATTCTATACCATGAAGCAGAAAGCTGGTGGATTAATACTAAATTATTGTCTGTGCTAGGTTACTTTCTCAGATGTTTCAGGCATGACGCCATTGCTTCTCAGGGCAAAGTTAAAGCCAGGAAATGAATATTTAGTCCATGCAAAATCTGATGTTAAAAAACATTAGAGATGTAAACAAATGAGCTGTTCCTTCAGACAGCTGCCTATGAGTGTTCTATGTTGATCTGAATCCTGCTAGATTTCCCAGATCTTTAAATAAATAAATGGTGTAAGTGCTTAGAACATTTCCTTTTTCTGTTTTTAATACTTTTTCCCAAGCCTTGACTGGTGAATTTGGAATTACATCTGACAAGCAGAAGCTGAGTAATGTGCAATATGGAGGCTGAGCCAATATTTACCCTGAATGATTCCCTGGTAAATTCTGTACTTAAGAGCTCCTTTTCTTAATAATTTGTTGTCTTAGATTGCACGAGGTATGTGTTCGAATTGTGGGTTTAATTCTGTCATAATTGCAGCTGCTTAGCTCCAGTAAAACCAGGAACAGTCATCTTCTTGCTCTTGGAATTAGTGGGAAACCTCGCAGGGAGTAAGCAGCTATGAACTCGAGTCTGAGGCAAACCTGGTTCTCTTTGTTTACCTTTAGTAGGTCTCTTGATATCGGTTACATTTGTCCTGTATGATACAGTCCAGTCAAGCAGTTAAATTTCTCTTTGCCTTTTATTCTTTCAAGAGTGTATGACTGGTAGCAGATGCGAATCTTAAAGTAAATATTAATTCATGATCACAGAAATGTGAAACTGCCCTGACATGCTTTAAGGCATGCAGAACAGCTTGATTGTTTGATCTTAATTGAACTTTTTAAATGCATGGAACAAAACTGAGATAGTTGTTTGGCGTGCTCATTGGAATTAGTTGAATATTGTTTTGACTAGTTATAGGAAATACTTCTTCTTTTAACTATTTTCCTACAAACTAGATTATTCTTGGTGAGAGCAGTTAACTGGCCAGAGATGTTTTGCTAGAGACTATTCAATGAATTATGGAAATAAAGACATAGAAAAAGTTAATCTTTGGAACAGGCATTCTTCTCAAGAGATGGCTTGAAATCCCTGCTGTCCTACAGAACTGGTTTGGAAAGCTCTACAATATTTCATACTCCAGAAATGACATGCCCTGTGACTATTTAAATGTCCAAGTATTTTTTTTTTCCTGTGTGTCTGCACATCATCCTACCTGTGGTCGATCTGCAACATTGCTATGAAATATGCAAAGAATTACTGCAAATAACTTAAGGGCTGTCATTTTCAACTTTCAACAGGCTCTAAATAGGATTTTGTTATGTTTGGGATCACTAATTGCACCATTTTTTTTTTTTTTTTAATGAACAGAAATTTGATTATGACATGAACTAAAATGACTCGCTTTGCATGCCACATTGAAGGCTGTAATCGTGTTCCATAAAGTTTTGAACAGGGATAGGAATGTGTTATCTGAAGCTTGGATACAAGATAAATTAAATTTACTAAGTTAATGTAGGTTTGTTATTTCAGGGGAATGACACGATGGGGAGAATTTGATGATCTGCATCATATTAGCGGAGAGACATTGAAATCTACTGAAGAGAAGCTGAACTCTGAGAAAAGTTAGTGTCTGTGCTCTTGTGTTCACTAAGATCTTTGTTCTGTGACTGCAGAAATAATTTTGCATATTAGATCTCAGTAAAGGTAATTTTTCCTCAGTCTATTTACCATTTTTTGTATGTTGCTGAAATAATGACATATGACTGGTTGGTAAAAATATGGCTGTACTGATAAATTTTCAAATCATGTGTACTGTGGCTGTGGTTTTTACCAAAAAAAAAAAAACATTCCCAAGAAGTAGAAAAAGTGGCAATTGTTGCCTGTGGCCACTGCAAGCAGCCTACTGCTCTTCATTGTGTGCCCATGCCCAACTCTCTCCCAGAAATGTAAAACAAAAGAAATCCCTCCACCATGAACCTTCTTACTGTGTTGGTATTGGCAAGGAGCAAGGTGCAGCTGTACAATATGCTGATGCAGTTTCATTCTGTCTAGGTTATTCATATTACGAAAGCAACACACTGAAGTCCAAGAGCGAGCAGGAACATGACTGTGCTACTCTGCCCAGGGCGGTCAGCAGTGCTGCAGCTGTAAGGAAGAGGACCAAATTCCCCATGATTGCTAGAACAGAAGTAGAAACTCACAGATTTTCTATCAATGGCCACTTCTACAACTATGAGGTATGGATGTAGTCAGTTTTTCTTCACCTGAGGTTTGGGTACTGGAGCAGAATAAAACCTCTCATGAGCTTCTGGACTTACCCTGCATCACCTTAGCCGAGGGGACATTCCCCACTTGGTCCCCCCTATATGGCTATTCCTGCGTCCTTGGGCCTTGGCCTCCAGCCCCAGGGAGGCAGGTTTCAAGTGCATACAGCAACAGTGCGGTTTGGTCAGGGCTACAAAGAATCCACAGTGGTCCTTCCTTCCTGGGGGGATGCATTCCCTTCTCCTGAGCACGCCATGTACCTTCACAGCAACAGTGACAATGTACTTGACAGTTCGCTTCATCCCAGAGCTGCACCGGTTTAGATTCGTTTGAGTCTCAACTTTTGAGTACAGGAGTCCTCATATTCACAGCCTTTTGTTGCTGTTTTTGTTTCTTAGACATCAGTTTTCACTCCAGCTTCTGGATCAGAAACCAAGATAAGAATTAACAGCCATATGAGAACAAGAGAAGTAATAGAACAATTGCTTCGAAAGTTCAAGGTAATTGCATGCTTACAGAAGCCAGTGCAACTACATTCTAGAAATGCTAACTTGACCAGTGTCCCACCAGTCCTGTGTGAAAAGCAGGACATAACTGAAATCATAATACATGAAATAGAGCATATATACATGACAGTAAGCCATAAGTGAGAGAAGTGGCGCTTTTACTTTACAAATGCTTAATGACTAGATATGCCTAGAAAAGATATGTAATTTGCAGTGAAGGAAGAACTAGTGATGGCTTCTTTATGCCTTCGTGCACTGGAGGGGAAATTCACCTTCAGCGTTATTCAGCACAGAGAAAGGATGTTTGACTGTGCTTCCCCCTAGTGACAGGCCCTAGTAATTGTATTTTTCTGAAAGCAAAAAGGAAGCGTTGCTTAGTGTGAGTGCCTGGTATGCACACTGTTGGATCCAGGCACACAGAGAGATCCAGGAAGCCAAATTTAAAAACTGCACTTTGTGCTCTGTTCTGTGCGGTGTGACTTCTATACAGTTGTACACATATATCGAAAAATAATTTTTGAAACAGTCCCTTTTTTTTTCTGAACCTGGTAGTGCAGGGAAGTGGAAGAGATCACAGGTTGCTGCGTTAGTGATAATATTCTTAGAAAATCCGATTATCATCTGAAAAGAAAACTTTATGAGATAGTTATGGATACTGAAAGGAAACTCCAGTAAGATCACTTTTTTGTCTAAGAAGGTGTGTGTTGCTCCTTTAGGCAATATGGTAGTATTGGAAATCATAAGGCACTGGAGTAGAAGGACAAAGGTAATGGCAGCGCAGCTTTGAATCTTATCCAAACAAAAAGTGTCTTCTAACTTCTAACAAAGTCCTAGTTAGTGGGTTTTGGTTTAACATTGAGTTGAGAAGCACGTAGCTTATCTGCTGCTGATGAAATGCTCAGGAAACATATCAGTCAGTCTGAATAGTGTTTTGGTTTTGTGTTTACAGATAGAAAACAGTCCCCATGAATTTGCACTTTATATTATCCATGTGTCTGGAGGTAAGCCAGATATCATTGTGGGGTCATTTCATTTCTATTTATCTTCTGTGTACATGGGGGAGACTGCTTACCTTGGAGTGACAGCATTCATCACAGGCATCTGTCCTTGCACACACTGCCGAAACACAGTGCAGCATTTTTGCTTTTCTGGGACCCCGTAGATATGTGTGCCTCTCTGATGGAGAGGAAAACCTGAATAATTGTGTTCTGGGTGCTTTGAGTGCTGTGAGTATGGCTGCTTCCATTAAACAAGCCTCAGCTTTTCCTGTAATTGACATCTACTTGAGATGCTCTTCTGCTGTTACTTCTGTTCTGGATGACCACATGGCAGTCTTGGGATGCCAGTTTCCATGTGGCAGTATTATGGAATATTTTAATTGGAAAAGGGGATATAAAGGTTTTAGGGAGTGCTGGAAGATACCCAGCTCAGCTTTGAAATGCTAACCTGTCAAAACCAGACTAAACGCACTTCATTTGGACTTCACAATTTTGAGACATAGTCTTGGATCCCCCAGATGTCTAGTTCAAAGTATTCAGTTTTAATAGAAAATGCCCACTTTCGCAATGCATTGCGATTCTATTTCTTCTTGAAAATATATATATATATTTTTTTTTGTTAAAAATAATACTTGAGAGAATGGGAGAACTAAGGGAAATGTACCTTAAATATCAAAATGTGAGTTTGAAAGGATGTTTGAAAATTATGAAGTGAATTTTGTTTCAGTGAGTTACAGCTGCATTGTCAGGCCTAGAACTAATCTCTTAAACATGTACTTGATTACCTAAACTGCAACTCCTTTGTGTTGCATTTTTGCAACACTGGCATATGGTAGTATAAATGTAGGTGCCACATCTTCCTGAGAATATGCATTAGAGACTTGTTATATCCATAATAATTGCACATCAGGCAAAGATAGAAACTTTGCCAAGAAACAAGACTTCCAAATGCATCTAGTACTTAAAAGAACTATTGTATATTGTATGTATCAGCACATTGCTTTTAAATCTCAGAAAAGAAGCAGCTGAGAAGTGGAGACATTCCCTTGCTGCACAGACTCCTGCAGGGGCCATCAGAGAAGGTTGCCAAGTTTTTTCTCATGGACAGGGATGTGGAAGAGGTCAGCAGCGATGTATGTATATCATCATTCTAACAGTTAACAGTATTTTTCCCAGTTAACATAGTCACTAATGAGCATTTCTCTTCATTTTCTTGATAGGTTGCTCAATATATTCAATTTCATCTCCCCTTTTTGGAATCAATTCTGCACAGAATAAACAAAGAAGAAGAACAGGAGATTCAACAGACAATTGCAAAGTAAATAGAAATGAAATCTGGGGGGATCACTTTCAGTCCATTAGAATTCTTACAGTTATAGTTTGGCTCAGTAGGTTAATGCATTTATGTATCAGGGTGCAGTTACTGCTTACACTGAACTTTGTGGGAATTGCAATTGTTTCTGTATCCTGCATCCCTAAGTGAGCTGTTGCTGTGGAAGATACCAGAGTAAATTCCAGACCACTTATACAAGGTTGGAGTTTTTTCATAAAACTGGGAGCCCCAGGGTCACTTCTGTTGTGATTTGGATGTCTTGTGAGCCTTAGACTGGTACTTCAGTTTCTACTTGCTGCTGTGTATTTCCCTGGAATGTGTAAATGCAGTAAATATTGTGGTACTATTTAAGTGTCACTGCATTCAATTTAGACAGATGCAGAACTCCAGATGCAGAAGAATATCCTTTAGAACTTAATTTCTGAAAAATGGCATGAGTGGTTTTGATGGTAGCTCAGTTTTCACAACAGCTGGAGATTAAAGCCACACCAGTGGCTCTGAAACCATGAGGTCAAAACCAATGTGAATCTAAACTAGCTGTGAATCTGCTAACTAATGTCCATCAAATCATTTTGAATAAAAATAGCCAGGAACAGAGGAAAAAAAATAAATGAATACAAGCTATTGCCATTTTCTGTTAGAATGGCTTTCACTGCAACTTTTTTTACCCATTCAACTAGAATGTTCAAGTTCAGGTTAAAAATGTTTTCTAAAGGATTCTGTGTGATTAAACACACTATTTCTCTTTCTCTCTTCTCCTTTCCCTCTCTTTCTCTCTCTCAGATACCTTAAAGAGAAGCGTGTGATATGCCAGCACCTTCAAAATCGAACTTTTAAAAAAACAGAGACTACTGTTTGATGTGATTTGGCATATTGCAACTACCACCCACTGCCTTTGGCAAAGGAAAGTCTGTGTTTTCTTGAATGTGCCATCACTGAAGAGCACTTAGAGCACAAAGGTGTGCAAAGTGCTTCTTTTGACAATTATGCAACTGAAACTGTACACACTCCACTATGGCTCTGGAATGCAAGTTGGGGACCACCTAAGAAGATGGACTAAATCATCCAAAAGACAAAGTCTGAATCTAACTTGAAACTTCAGATTGGGAAAAGTCCTGTTCTGAAAAGCAAAGGCTTTAAAATCTTCTAATTTCCAAACCATTACCAAGAGTCTGGTATACAGGAAAATGTTGCAATAACCAGTGTGCTAATCGTGCCAAAAATAAGAAAAGAAAGTATATGACTTTCCTTCTGTTAGAAAAAATGATAGATTTTATTAGGAGGAAGCTTTTCTGTAGAGTTAAGTGGCAAAAGGTATTTATGTATCTAAGATTGCAGTTAGGCATTTCACATAGCTTACAAAAATACCTACATAAGAGAGACCTGAAAGCCTAGTGGCTTCCAATTGGTAGGTAAGTAACTCATATAACCTTTGAGTCAAAGTTTGAAGAATATAAATTCAAAGTCCACCATCTTCATGGCTACTCAGCTCTTAACTGTATGAGCAAAAGTATCTCTGACACTTATTTTAAGCTGCAAAGAATCCTCACAAAGTATTGTGGCATTTGCTTGACTGGGTGCTAGAAGGCATCCCATGTTTTCATTGAGACGTATTATTCCATGTTACTTTCTCTGTTTCCTATTTGAAGAAGGAAAGGAAAAGTGTTTAGTGAGAGGCTGACATCAAAACTCTTACAGGATGGGGTTGGCATCCTTCTGCAGATGCAGTTTTTGGACAGTCTGACAGTTGCACAGTGTACAGCATTCCTCTATCAGATCCTATGTGGTTCAATCGTGCTGAATAGTAAAATTCAAATTGTAGAGATGTAAATAAAATGTGCACAATTAAGCGCCCTCCTGAAGTACCTTCTTTTTAATGTGATGTCTGTGTTTTCTACCAGCAGTGTGTTTGGCTTCTGCACATAACAGGATGTATGTGCTGAGAGGGAGGGAATTGGTTACAGAAAATGATATCTAGAAATCACGTGGAATAAATCAAGTGTGAAAAGCTGTACTCCCTGTGAGGTGACACTACTTGAATGGTAACTAAAAAATGAGAAGTCATTGTGCTAATTAAACTATTTTGCTTGGGGCAGGTGCTTATTTTAATGTGCAATCTATTATAATCTTACAGAGGAAATTATTGTGGGCATGGGAGCGCAGAGGGGAGAAATAAAAACAATTCGGTAGTCAAGCAAGATGCATGGCATTTGTAACAGTTGCCTTGGGTGTGCCAATGTCAGTTCATTGATGCATGCAAATGTCTCTGAAATTTCACAGGTGAACCATTCATACATTGATTGGCCAAGTGTTTAGGAGATAGGAAACTCACCATGAAACATTACAGGTTGGGCTTGTAAGGTCAAATTTCAGTGAAGTTTAAGTAGTTAGTCAATGGTCATGTCTTGTTCTTGTCCAAAGCCAAGATGTTGTCAGCTTGAACCAAATCAAGCACTGTCATTTTTTGTTCAGCTGCAGACAGGTATATTTTGGCAACAGCTGGCCATACTGAGACACTAGAAACTATGCTAAAGTATGGGAACAGACTCATATCGGATTGTATTTCTTGCTTTGTTCTGCCTAAATTACTCTAAGGAGCAAATCAGAACTGAAACACAGAACAATATGCAGATAGCTCAAACTTATGAGCAGGGAGAAAATCTAGCATGCACTCAAAAAACTGCAAGTGCTGTAGGGCTGTCTGCTGCCTTGCTGCATCTTCTCATTGTTTTAACCAGAAAGATGTATTTAAGGTATTTTTGTGTAGGTAGCCTATTTCTGTTGTGCTCCACTTGGTAAATGCTTGTGGTTGTATGAATGTGCAGTATGAAAGTAATGGAGCGTGGTACAGTCATAATTCTTTGGTCTGAGATTTGAAAAACTAGAAAGAAAGATAGTGCCAGTGCACTGAGCATGTGGAAAAGTGTTTGCAAAGCAGATTGTCCAATCCTGTGTGTTCCTAAATTGAGTCATTTTTTGCCATCGTCTGATATTAAACACTTGGATCCCGTTGAATTCACTTGTCTTGTTGAATTAGGACTAAATGGTACTGGAAAACTAACAATGCACAAATACAAATGTAGGTTGCCGGATTTAAAGCACTAGTGAAATAAATCTGCTCTGTTACACTGGTGTGAGTTGTGTGAATACTGCGGTCGCTTAAATGAACTGTTTCTGACAAATGCTGACAAGAACAGAGGAAGATTTTATTCCAAAGTGTTATTCCAAACTCAAGGTAGCAGTAATGAAAAAATTCAAAGATGAACAAAAAAATTCAAGTCCTAAGACATAATGAAGAAGATACTAGAGTAAAAAATACTATATAATTTTGCTGCTACTAAACAACCCAGTGAGAAAAACCTCAAGTCATCACTGGACTTTGAGGAAGAAAGATAATTTTTTTTTTTCAAAAACACCGCCAAAACCCAACCCCCAGATTCTGGAAGAGTGATGTACATTAGAACATTAAATCCTGAGAAAACTGTGCTGATGATCTCTTTGATGATCTCTTTGTTTATTTTTCTGTATGAAAACATCACTGGATCTTGGGTAGTGTGTGCTCTCTCTTTTGAAGCTCCCTACTGTTCCCAGACCATTGATTTCAGTGCTTTGTTTTTCCTGCTAGGTGCTGACTGGCTGTCTTTGTCCTGCAACCTGCTTTTTTCAACAGGTGAAGACTCACATGTTCTTAAAACCTTTCTTACTAAACCGCACAATCCCAATCTAGTCTCATTTTCCCTTTTTTTTTTTTTAATGTAACTTTGACTGTTAACTGTTGCTTTCTTTTCAGTGAAATTCTGTTTGCAACTGAGACCCCAGATTTTTTCAAGTACTTCAGCAAAGTCCTGATGAAAGGTGAGAAAAACAAAACCGTGATGCATATTTGATGTATCTCGTTCTTCTGTTTTATCAGTTAGTATTGTGTTTGTACCACCAGCATTCAAGCATGATGCTAGGCTTCACTTAGCAGCAAAATATCGGTGACTCTTGATCAGTTTGTGATTTGTTGTAACTGCATTGTTTTTCATTCAACGCTGTAATGAATATTTTTCCTGTACTGTACTACTGCAGTTGCTTAGTTATACTTATGTCAAATGTTTAATTTGTTTTCACAGAACACAGCTGGTGTTTTCCTAGGCTATTTCTGTAATATGCCAAGATGATTTTGACATCAGAAATGCTGCAGTGAGATCTGCAACAGTCTCTGTCCACTGTCTGTCACACATTTAATGAATAGTTTTTCCTTTCACTATATCATTAATGAAAATGTTGCCTGGCAATACACACAAGATGGATTATGAGAAGGCTTCATTTGGTCAACCTCTTCAATTTGACTCTGAAAAATTATCTCTTATTATATACTTCAAATTCTGCAGCCTTCTAATGCTTTCTCTAAATGTTTGCCTGCTGACCAAAAGTGTCACATTTCATCTTAATGACATTTTGCTCATCTATCTTCTTCCTTGTTCTGCTTGGGATGACCAAGATAATCTTTCTGTGCTTAAAGGCAATTTTACTGTTCCCTACTGCAGCCCTTATTAGTGAATGAATGTTTTGTATTTCAAAGACAGTTCTATTAAAATATCCAAAAATATTTGGTGATTCAGAAATATTTTAAAAGTTGTTATGGTCAGATTTTTTCAATCTTGTTTTTCTTTATGATTCATAAGAAGCCAGATTAGAATACTTTTTTCTATGACCATTTCATACAAGAAAAATAATGTTCTGTAGCATAAGATTATGGACACATTTAAAACCCCATTTTCCATCCAGTTACCTTTTGTCTTGCACCTTATTTTTGGATTCAAGTGGGTTTAAATTATTTGCTTTGGTTTAAATTTTACGTGTTCATGATCGTTTTGAATCAAGGGCATATGAGCTACACATTAAGTTATCACAGAAATTTCTCCCACATCTGAATGAAATTCATACACTTATATAAATTTCTGTTAGGCTCAGATCTGAAGGCAGACTGCGTTTACAGTTTCATAGCTTGTCAGATTTTTCTCAGAAAGTGATGTTTTACTGGAGGCACCTCTTTACCTTGTTGACGGTGGAAAAAAATCAGGCATTGGCAGAACTATAGCTGGTGAAAATTGTACTGACTTCATTGGGTTTGTAGGTAAAGAACCACAGCACAGTATTCTCCACTATGATAACTCATATTCTCCTGTTTATACTTCATGAATATTTAGAAAAGGTACGCTTAGTATTTAATTTGTGCAACTACATAGCATTCAACCAATATCTTCCAATATGCTAAATGAGCTCCTTAGGCTGACAGCAGTTTTTCACTTCTTTTTATAAGTTCTGGACCCTGAAAGAAGCAAAACAACTATAAGCAATAAAATCAGAAGGATCGTGGAATCACAGAATCACCAAGGTTAGAAAAGACCTCTAAGATCATCCAGTCCAACCGTCCACCAACATTTCCCACTGAACCATGTCCCTCAGTACAACATTCAAATGTTTCTTGAACACCTCCAGGGACAGTGACCCCATTGTCATGCAGCTTGTGTCAGCACCTGACCACTCTTTAAGATAACGTACTTGCAAGAAAAATAATGTGTGTGCATCAGTAAGTCAATTCCTTAACGTTTTATATCTTTGCGGGTTGTGTACAAACACATGTATGTATGATACTTCCGCTGATCAGCTCAGATTGTCTTAGCTGGTTTTGTATTTGTTGGAAAAACACTGAAGTAGTTTTATGATAAAGAGCTAGTAGTGTGGTTCTTTGTAGATAGGCTGGGTAAAGCAGAGCTGAACATTTCTCAAGGGTCGTGGAAAGCTTCTTAAACTTCAGTTAAGGAATACATTGGAGAGAGATGAGAAATAAGGAAAATCAAGTGTACTCAAAGGTAGAGAAAAATTTAAGTAGCTCTGTAGTATGAAGTTCAAAAAGCTAAAAT
This sequence comes from Lagopus leucura, assembly GCF_019238085.1. Classification (NCBI taxonomy): domain Eukaryota; kingdom Metazoa; phylum Chordata; class Aves; order Galliformes; family Phasianidae; genus Lagopus; species Lagopus leucura. Next base: position 30,580,772 of record NW_024962264.1, on the reverse strand, counting down.
AACACGGGAAGGGTGAGAGAAAAGCAGATGTGGAGAAATAAATACAGGAAATACCTTGACAAAATTTTGAATGTTCTTTCCCTCCCTATTGCAAAGGAACTTGTTTTAAAAGGAAATTCAGTCAAGTACTGTTAGCTAGAGAAAGATCTTTGGAAAAGTAACCAAAGGAATTGTTGCAAATTGCAAAAACAGACTTTGTTTTTTGTTGCTTAATGGAGAAATTTACACTTAAGTGCTTTCATTTTGATTAAGAACATACAGTTGAAAGTGGAACAAATACCTCTTTCACAAAACATGCCTCACGATTCTCTTCTTTGCAGCACTGTTCCCTCATGGCAGTAAAAGCCACGGTGATGGAAGTCAACTGCTCCTGTGTGATCTGGGGCTTGTATTTGATGAGGTTGATGAGCATTCTGCAAGGGAAGCAAAGTCCTGTGAAGCTGGAAGGTGAGCACGCATCTTAAGAAGCACTTGTCAATCACTAGTCCAGTAAGATCTTTGTTTTCTTATTATCCACTTGCTTTCTATAGCTTTTTTCATCTTTATGAAACAACCAGGCAGGTATTTGCAGTGGGGAGCATCTCCCTATTCTCCTGTGAAATAAAATAGTAGTGCTTTTTTTTGAAGTTGTTCCACCGCTAATATCCCTGAACAAATTATACAGTTGATTTGTGTTGTTACCACTCAAGAGTGTCCTAGATAATATAAGTTTAATATAGCATGAGTTATCCAAGATAGCTTGTTTTTCCTTGTAGTGGGAGGTCCAACGTGACAGTTCTCTCTGACAAAGGCAAACAAGCATCCAGAGATCAAAGGAGTGATTGGGTTTTGGATAAATACGTAGGCTGTCTCACTGAGAGACAAGCTTCAGTTAAACCATAAAGGTCATGCATTAGCTTCCTTGTTCTTCTGGTATGTTTTTATGATATGACTTTCACAGTTTCTGTAGAGGACAGTGTGAGGAACTAACTTTGGGCACTTACTGCTTCCTATCTGGTGCTGTACATACCAGTACAGCTACCCACCTCTGAAAAATGACTTTCCTCTAATTAAAGGCAGATAAATACAGGTTCAACCAGACTGCAAAAGAAACCAGGATAAAGATAAGAAGAAACAAAAGCAGTTAGGTAGGTGCGCTGCTGAGGCTGGACATGGCTGCTTTCCAAGGCATTTTATAGAAGGCAAACAAGTACAGTGGACAAGGGAAAGGTAAGCATTGCCAGGGTAAAAATAAGGAACACAGGTAAGAGAGTGAAAGAGGTGAGCCTTACTCCTGTTTCTTGTGCTGTAACTTTTCTTCTTCAGTTGTACACAAGTCTTCGTGGAAAGTGAACAGATCAGGTGTTAATGATAAAGGCACATAATGCTCATCGATTTCTAGTTTCCCCATGCATGGCCTCCTGAGAGCATAGGAGCTACTACAGCAGTGGCAAACAGCAGGGTTTATCGGATTGGTCAGGTGTCTTCTACATATTTCTCCAAGCACAAGATCCAGCTTTACAGGAAGAGGTAAAAAACACAATTTCATGTTATTCCCTTATTTTAAAAAATCCCTGATATAGATGCTGCTTTTAGTAAAGTTATAAATAATAACTGAGATTTAAATTAAGCTTTGTCTGTAAGATAAAAGGGATTTTTTCTGCTGAATGTTTTTCCTGAATTCATTCTGCTAAATGGATTGCTTGCAGTGCATGCTCACAGAGAGTAATTCAAACATTGACTTCAGTAACAGTGTTATGCTTACTGCAGGTGTGTATGTGGAAGTACCTCTTCAGGGCAGCTTAATACCTCACTGAGCATTTTGCTCATTTGCTAGTACTCCAAACTATTGGACTTTGCTTGTAGTAGGAATTGACACAGAGCTTCAGGAAAAAAAATAGGACTAAGACTAGTAAGGAAACAAAAAAAACACCAAACTTACATTTTCCTCAGCACAAGGCAATAGCTTGTCCTGGCTCAACTGGCAGCATTTGGAGCCAATTGTAGTCATTTGCTTGGTGAATTTTATCAGCTCTGCAGATGTTAGCTGAGGCATCTTCTTGGTGAAGCTCAGGAGAAGCCTGAAATGATAATTTCTTTGATATTGGTGCTTACATTCAAGCAGCTAACAGTGAGCAAGCCACTGCCTTCAACTGTGTAAGGCTCCAGCCAAATCCCACAGCAGAACACTCACTCCTACTAAGGCAGAACTCAGCCTGGTGTTTACAGACTCATGTATGCAAGTATAAGCATGCTCCCTGTGAGATCTCTCCTTTTTTCTGACTAGTCTCCTACCAGGCTAAATAAAATTAATGCTAATGTTGCTGTTTATATTTTGGTAGGCTCTCTTATGAAATGGTATGTATATTTTTCCTGCTTTGTTCACTTTCCTGGGAGTGCAGGGAGCTTGTTTAGAAGCAAAACTGAACTCGAGTGACTTCTTGGCAGAGCTGATCTCAGCAGGAGATAAGCTCAAAAAAGTTGATTTTTTTTTTCCTACTTAAAAACTGTGCTTATTAGTTCTGGTGGCTGGGGGAGCCATAAAAACTGGTACACTAGGCAGAAGTAGCATACTGGATTTGTTGGAAACCTCTAGTTCCAGAAGTCTTTTAAAGATCGAACATGCCCAAGAGTACAAAAAGCTCTCTTTATCTTTCTCCCCAGACAAAGACAGCAGAAGCCTAACTTCATGCAAGCAGTTTATAGATTTGAAATTACTTACATACTTTGTTAGGCATGTGCTCATTAACATTGCAAATCAAGGCCAGAATTCCTGCAGGAGGCTTGTGCCTGCATGTTGCATTGAAGCACAGCACACAGCTAAGCCAGTCTACTGTAGTTAATTTTTTGTTACAGTTGTTAGTATTTGCATTTGCTGATGGAATTAGAGAAAGGTCTTTTGCAGAAGGTGCAGAAATGGCCTTTTAGCCAAATTAATGACTCTTAAGTTACATCTCACAGCTCAAAATGCAGTTATAAAGCAAAGCAAAAACAAAAAACACCAATCCATAGCAAAAGTGAATGAGAGATTGAACAGGTTGTCATTTCACTGCCTCAGAAGCCTGGTGAGGAGAAAACTTTGTCTTGGAAGTTAGAAGGAAAGAAAATCTTACAACTTATTGGACCAAACATTCAGATGATGTCTTTTAGCCCAGCCTTTTTCTCATCTATGAATTAATTCTAGCCTACATTGTTCCCATCTGGTACAGGCATCAGGTAAGCAGAAACATGTTTTAAAAACAAAAGATAAATACTCGTTTTGGAAATAGTAATCTCCTTTCTCCTTGTAAATGTCACAGCTTGTTTTCATCACACTTTCAGTTTCATAAATGTGTTTCTTCAGTTCTTCTTCCTGAGGAAACAGAATTAATTTGAGGAATCACTTTATCAGTGGGAATGCAGAATGTCCTATTGCCTTATGATGAGGCCTTGATCTCCATAGCTTCCTCTCACCTGAAATGCACCACTAAGTTTTAACTTCATTAGAAACCCGTCTAAAACCTCTAAACTGACTGAATGTGACAGAAGTCCACTTCAATCATCTTTAAATATTAATTCTATAAGTAATGGAGGGCTAGGTTTGAGACAGAGTTGCTCCGAGCTTCAGACGTATGCAATGCAGGTGTCTATATCTGAGACTGGCTTGGAAGGGACATTAAAGCCCACCCAGTTCCAATTCCCTGCCATGGGCTGGTTGCCACCCACGAGACCAGGCTGCCCAGGCCCCCATCCAACCTGGCTTTGAACACCTCCAGGAATGGGGCATCCACAGGTCTCTGGGCAGCCTGTGCCAGTGCCTCACCACCCTCTGAGTAAGGCCTTTTCAATTTTCAAGTGGGCAAGTGGTGCTGCAGGGGAGCCTAACAGAGAGTGGGGCTCACAGAAATGCTGTCTCCATCCCTCCCACTGGCATCTCTATCTATCCATGTTAAATCATTATAGAAGCAGCAGCAGCTTCTTGCAAATTATCCACAGAGAGAGGAGGAGGCTGGATACCGGAAATCAGACACGCACACCAAGAGAAGGTTTCTTCCTGTCCCATCCCCAGTAGCTCTGATACCCACAGAAGCACTATTTAGCCAGAACAAGCTGTGTGGTTGTGTGCCTGAATTCATCCATGTATTATAGAAGGCACTTACCCCTCTGCTGCAGCAGTTGTCTGGAGAGCCAGTTTTGCAGCACTCATCCAGTAGGTCCTCGTATCCTTTACCTATTCTTAAAAGCATTTGAGCAGAAAATTCAGGATGTCTTCTGGAATACTCATAAAGAAACCTGCAATATGTATGCATTGTGAATTAGCAATAAGACAAAACCATGGCTTTCAGGAGATTGGGGATGGTAAGGACAATAGGGATGCTTTTGGGTTGCTTTCATCTGACCTTCCATGTAATGGGGAGAATTTCACAAAATCACAGCCCAGAATTCAACTTGAACAGAACATGACTCATTAAGCTCTTCCTATCTAAATGAAATAATTTCCAGTAACAGAGCCATTTCTCAAAAGATCTTGAAAAGATTAGTTGTCCTAGAAGCAGTCCCTCTACGTAGCATTGTGCTCAATCTCTTAGCTGCACTGTTCGTAAATGGAAGTGATGGATGTCATTTAAAGTAAATTAATTATCTTTATTTATGACTTGATACTGTTTCTGTTGCAGCTTGTGGCTTTTTTTTTTTTTTTTCCTAAATTTGCTACAGGTGGGGTCAGGGCTTTGTCAGACAAAGGAACATGTCTAGAAAAGAAATGGATCAAACCTGTTGAATCAAGACATGAGCATCATTTAGGTATGTGTTTTTATTCCCATGTAAGAGTGTATCAAAGCTAGATTTTGAGCCTAAGATCAGAACTGATAGTACCTAAATTTCACATGCATTTCTTCAGTTTTCTCTGAAATAATTGTGTCTTGTTCAGCATTTGTTCTCATTCCATACCCTCTAAGGTTGGTTTTTTATGAAGATAACCTTGTGCAGTTCCTACATGCCCACATGCTCACAGTGCAGACAAATCCAAGGCTAAATGAGCTGATCTTTATCTTTCAAACTGCCATCTTGTAACTCAAGTAGTAGAACAGCAAAATTGAAGACTGGAGGAAGATGCATGTTACCTGGCTAAGTGGGTATCTTTTTCCTGAGCAAAGCGTTCACATATTCCTTTGTCTTCTATAAACTCCCTAACCTGGGGAGATAAGTTTGCAGGTTTGTCATCATTTTCTGCATTAACAATGCATTCAGTTCTTTGGAGCAGTGGCTTTTCACAGCACTTCTTAATTTTACTTGATATAATGTCTTGGTTTGTGCAGACATAGTGTAGAATTTCTTCCTGAAAAGCAAACAAAGGAAGTTTAATCAGATTTTGGTCTTTTTTTAATTTTTAATTTTCTTTATTAGCATTGTTATCCCCATTTTACAGCCAGAGAAGGGGACACTCAAAGGGGAGAAGGAGCTGAAAGCAGTCAGCTGTACAGACTGCTGTACAGTAGTCATCTGGCAGAACAGGACAGAAGTCATGTTACTCTACCTGCTGAAGCCTTTTGCTTTCCATTTGATAGGTTCCAGATAACCACCTAAACAGAGAAGTTAGTTATCTAGCTAGGCATCACAGACAAGTAGTGAGATAGATGGGTTTGATACGTTAGAAAAGCAGAGAGAACAGAGGAAAGGCAGATACATGTTTTGCTGAAAACTGAACAGAAAATATATGGCACAGCTAGAAGCTGCAACAGGATTCCCTAAAACAGAATTAGACCGTTTTAGTCACAAAGTTGATTTGCTGACTTTTTTTAAGACTTCATGACAGAAAAAAGTAAACTGGGATAATCAACCATGTTTTTAGTCTGAAAAATTAATCTCCGGAGAAAACAGTACAACACAGAAGGAAAAAAAATCTGAAAACAAGAAGAAAAGGCATATAATTTCTGCAAATGTACATAAATATTAAATGTTTTACCCTATCACGCATACATTCCAGCATGTCTCCACGACAGCAGTCTTTGTGCATGTTTGCAATATCCGACACAAGTTTGGTAACAGTAAAAAAATCAGCTTTAGGGAATTTCTGGCTTATCTGCACAAGTTTCCTAAAATGAAGAAAAAGAGTTATTGCTAATATTCTCAGTGTGAAACTGTGATAGCTTCCATTACTTGTCTGTAGAGGGCTGTATGCAAACTGGTTAGAAATGGCCTGTTACTGCTGTCACTGATATTGATAAAAAAAAAATGCCAATTGAAGCCAAAGGCTGAGATATTCAGAGTTATCTTAGGATCTCCAGTGAAATTTAGTGTGAGAAAACAGAAATGTGGTAGGTGAATATGAAATTACAATAACAATCTTGTGTCTTATATGAGCTGAACTGTATTTGGCTCGTAAACATTAAATCACCAAGAGAAAACAGTGACTACTGTCATGCATCAATTTGTGCTAGTCCATTTGCCTCGTTAGGTGCTACTGCTGGCCTGCACAGAAAGACGATATTGCAATATTCACATCCATTGTATTGCATGCAGGTGCAGATCTGCTTTCAGCTGACATATGACATCCACAATGTATTTCAAAATGCGTATGCTTAAGGGACTCCAGTGAAGCAGCCAGGAAGCCCTGGAACAAGCAACATATTGCATCTTAACAATGAGTGTGGCCAGTCTACTGCTGAAGCAAAGAAGCCAAAGCCTTGTTTTGTGAGCATCAGGAAGACTCACAGAGCCTTTATGGTCCGTTCTCCAAACTTCTTCAGGATTCCACATGTGTGTTCCTGCCTCAGGCCATCTTCTCTGATGGGCTTCACCACCTTTGGGGCCTAGTAGAAAGACAGTACAGACTGTGAAAATGGAAGAAAGCCAAGAAAATGCTTTGTGGTAAAACTACTGATTTAAGTAGTTAAGTAGCATTCAAGTCATATTTCACCCTGTCCTTAGTAGGGTGAATTCTAAAATCAGATGCAGAGGCTGAAAAAGAAATAATCAATAGCTCTGTTTGAGCATTTGTTTTGTTATGGGAAAGCCACTGGTCCCATGCTACAAAACCAAACCTCACTTTGTAATACCTGTCTCCGAAAGCATTCCTCCAGGTTATGAGTGGAGTCTTCAGTGCTTCTGCAGCAGTCCTTCATCATCTCATCATAATGGATAGCAACAGAAAGGATTGTAGGGGCATAGAGGAAAGGATGCCTTCTGGAAACCTCATAGATAAAACTAAAACAGAGATAAATGTTTTTAATATCAGATTAAGCCTTGAAACGTAGGGAGCTGCAGTGGTATTGTAGCAAGGCAACAAGCTGTATGATGCAGTGTGTCTTGGAAGAATTCTGACATTTTTCTGGAAATTAAAGGCTGAGATCCTTCCAGTTCTGGTCTAGAGGCAGCGGAACATCTGCTTGGCTTTTAAGGACTAAAGACAAATCCCTAGTATTTCAGGTGAGCGCTTTATTTAAACTACAGTGAGATATATCAGATTGTTTTATTTTTTATTTGTTTGGACCTATATTCAAAGTAGGCTTTGGTAGAACAGGTTTCACATGATGAGAAATAGACCTGGATGAATTATTCAAATATTTATCATTAGGAAGAAAAAAAGAGGATGGCTCTACAGCAAGTCTCATTGAACTTTTTGGTTGATAATGCATTTGTGGTCTCAAGGCTCGTAACCACTATATGCAGACAACAAATCTATGAGTCATTTACTTACTATCCTGGTAATGAATGGCGATGCTCTGAATAATTTTTGCAGGCAGCTTCAGCATTTGGCCTTTCAAAAGGAGAAATGAATCCTTTTGATGAATTTTTAAGGGAGAGGAAGCAATCATTTCTTTCGGGGTCCTTTTTAGCACAGCAGTCAGTAAATCCAGGAAGATTGTCCTCCTGGCATATAGTGTTGAGGAAGATCCTGTCCTGTGAAAAATTAGAAAAAAAGCTAATGTGTGTGAGGATTCTATTTCACCCCCATGAGTTTTCTGAGGAGACTTTTTAACCCAAAAAGCCCTAATTTGTGTAAATGTATAGTTTCTCTCTTTACTACCGCTGCTTTGCCTGCAGCGTCAGAGTGACTTCTAAAACATATGTCAATTTCTGGTACCTACTATTATGCCAAGATAGACTTATTATGAGACAGTTTTCAAACATATTGTTCAGCTTCCACTGAACTGAAAACATTCAAACCCTCATTTCTTGATTAGAGTCAAGATGATTGTTTGATTTGTATATCTCAATGGGATCCATATTCTTTTCTAATTAAAATCAGTGTGTAGTGACAAGTCTCAGGTTTGTGTAACAACAGTTCTCAGGTTCCTTGTTCATCACATAGCAATGCTCAGGTTTGCTGTCAGTCATGCTTCAGCTGGGAATTGTTTTAATTCAGGATTTGCGTCATCCCCTTGCTTAACAAATATAAGAGTTGTAACAGACTGATATCCATTTTCCATGATTCAATCTGCTGATCTCTGACAGTGCATTGAAGTGGACTCCACTGAATACTAGCAATGTGAGTTAATGGAGTGGAGAAAGCTCCTATGAGCATCATAGTTGCTAGAAATATCTAATTTGACTTCTACTGAGTTCTGTTATGATAAACATAAAAGCACAAGTTTACAAACGTTTTAAGAGGTCAAGGATTTCAAAAGCTACTGTGTTATTTTCTATGAAGGACTTTGTCATCCTTTGCTCATCTTGAGATGTCTTTTAGGTGGGAGCATGGAGAAGGAAAGAGTCAATAAGAGCAAACATTCACACACAAGTAAACCATGTCTCCTAATATCTTACTCCTGCTGGAAAAATGCATACCAGTACCCTGAAATTATGTCACTTCTGAAAATCTGTACTGCATTAAAAGTACAAGCTTGCTTACCAAAGGCTTCTGACAGTTTGGATTGTCTCTGTCTACATCAGTGCACCTTTTGGCAAAGTCTGTTACAGCTTCAGCCATTTTAACCACTTGGCCAAATGTGTTTCCTTGCACGTACTGCGCAAACATGATCATGGCTCTATAAGAAGAATGGAGATCATTAAGAATGCTTCTATCTAAAGAATAAAAATAACTGTATTACTTTTTGCACGAGACAGTAAGAGAGCTTCTATCACCAATTCGCTCAGGCTTGTGGAACAGGGAGTGTGCAACTTGCAGTGCGTGCTCATCTCCAAATGACACAAAATGCCATAGGGATGTTCACAGGCAGCAAATTTGCAAGTAGATTCTTTACCCAGACAACTTACATGGCTTTAAAATTGTTCTCTTGCAGCTGAGAAAACCGTTGGCTGATGCTGTTTTTTTCCTCTGAAAAACAAGATAATTAGCGTTTGAATACAATATGTTTCAAATGCTTCATCAAATACTTTTTTTTTTTTAATATACAGGAGTTTCAGAAAAACAGAATGCAGTGCCAGTAGTACTATTACTAAGGTGGAGGGCATAAGGCAATGCTATCTATTTGACTTGAAGGTGGGAAACAATTTGTTTTTGAGCTACAATGTAATTTCCCTGCCTATTTCATGCTTTGCAGAAGGGAGATACAATCAAACCTAGGTGTTCAGCTATGATGGTACACATCACATGATTAAATAAACATCTTAGAAACCATTTGTTGACTTGTCTTAGCTATTTAAAAGTGTACTTGATGATCATTTGGCTGCAGGTGAAAGCTTCCCTGCGTAGAAAATACACAGTAAATTGAAGACTACCTTGATGAACAAAAAAATCACAGAACTTCATCCTTCTCTATTAACTGGCCCTGTGGAACACGAATGTGTCCAATTTATCTGAAGATTATATGCAAATATTTTCCTTTGCCAGTGGATCTTTTATTAATGGCCAAGCCTAAATCCTATTGTTTCTTGAGTTTCTTGTTTCCTAGAGAATACTTTCAGAGTAATTTTGAAATTAGGAGCATCTTCCCTAATCAGGATGGTTCTATCTCACACCCATGTCAGTAGTTCGGAGAGCAGTATAAAAGAATCAGGCAAAAACTAAGAGTTAACCCAGTTTCCCTAGGTAATGAGGAAATGTCAGTTGGAATGATGATTAAAGATAAATAGGAAAAACAGCAGTTGTTAGTGCATTTGAAAGTTCTGAAGATGAGAACATTTGACCAGTGATAGAAATATACAATGTGAAAGACTCATTTGACCTGCACACTGTGGGAGGATTTCAGTTTTCTCTTTTTTGGGACTTAAAACTCAGTGCCAAATGCAGTCATCATAGGCTACTTCAGCGGTTAGTGGAGAGTAAGACTTCTCCAAAGAATAATAAAGAGCAATTTCCTGACACAGCTACACTGAATAACTAGCTGGATGTCACATCCTCTTCTTTACTTAAATGTCTTTCTCCCATGGACTATGTATGGATGCTAGAACAACTTGCAGTCTTTGCTTCAACAGGTTTTGGAGTACCTGAAATTTAGTGGAATAACCACACTCCTACAGATTAAATTGCCTTTTAGTGGGCATCCTCTTTGCATGGACTAGCCTGTATCATGCAGCTCATGGACTCTCAAGACATTAGGAAGTGATATTTTTAAGGCTGATCACAGAGCTGGAATTATACAGCTACAGTTCTGTTGCATACCTTTCACTTACAAGAAGACTCTAGTGTAGAACTAGCAGTGATAAAACAATACTAAATAACCATGCATGCTAAGATGCAGTCATCAGTGTTATATGAAAGAACAGAATAAAAACATGAGGTATGTTCTTACCTGTGTCCCGATAACTTCTTGGCAGGGCTCTGACTATAGTAAAACTTACTAATAAAATAATATAGATTACTGTTCTCCAGTTCATAATGTCAGCCTTTGGCAGGGACGGAGATAGGTTTAGTTTATCTCTGAAAATCAGAAAGACTTAAGGCAAACGACATATATACTCTACCAAACAATTTCTGGTTAATCAAAACCCTTTTAGTGTCACATATAACATTAGCCCTTCTAGAATATTCCCGCAATAATTAAACATGCCATTATTTGCTCAGTGTGATGAACTGATCAACTTGTTGCAAAGAAATGACTTTGTAGATTCTTTTTTCCCTGAAATTTAGGTAGACATTTTTAACTTATCACACTTCAAACAAGAAGTTTAAACATTCTCTGCGCTTTTTATCATAAATGTAGATCTCTTCTACTTACAGATTTGCTCAAAGGTGATTGCTGTGCAGAAGGCTCCTTCCTAACATGTTGTTAACCAAAGGATCCCAAGTTCATCTGTTACCCTGAGATTTTTGCTTTTGCTTTCTTGCTGAAAAAGCCATCTTTTGCTCCCTTAGTCCAAGGTGTCATGGTGAAAATGTTGAATTAAGTACCCTATACAGGTGTATATATATATATATATATATATATATATAGGGTATATATGAACGTTAACAATTAGCATAAAAATGCGTCTGAAATCTTCAAACAAAATCAACTTGAAAACTGAAGAAGGAAGGGGGAAAAAGGTTTTTGACTTATTTAATGTCTTTTTTAAAAAGTATGCTATAGCATAATTGTGACCAAAATGGTCAATTTTTTGAGACAGAATGGCTTAAGAGAGCCATGGATATTTTTAACTAAGAGATGAGTGGACAAGTACAGGTATACTCAGTTTGAGGGAGGAAAAAAAAGAGAGAAGTTTTTATTTCTTTAGTGAGAAACTGGCGACATTCTTTGTTTCATTCTGAAGAAGAATGATGAGGCTTTTCTGATCTCACATGAGACAGTATCAAAAGGAAAAAGGATTCTGAGCGAAGATGGTAGCATGGAGGCAGTGTGGAGACTGCTTGGTGCAGTCCCAGATCAGTTTCCTCAGAAGCAGCGGAGAGAGATACAGATTAATCCCTTTATTTTTATGATCAAATGCAATCATGTTATGGAAAGCTATAAAAATAAGAACAGGGAAGGTGTATTTGCTTGAAGAAAGATTCAGAAGCAGCTGAGACACTGATGCTAGAGGCTTTTTATAGCTGGTTTATAGAGTGTGAGAGTTTACTGATGTGTAATGTGCCATCCTAATTATTTCAGGAAGCCGCACTTGGCTGCTGAAGCGCTTAAACTCAGTGTCTCCTCTGCCCCTCACCATGCTTAGTGAAACAATCAAATGCTTTTCACTTGTATTTGAAAATATTTGCTAGTATGAGGATGGCAATCTACAGTGAACATTCTCTTATCTGCAGAAGGGAAATGTACATATAGTATTTAACTAGAACAAATGAAAGAATTATGAGTTCTTGTTTTTCAACCTTGCTGACTGAATCAGTCTTAGACCTGTGGAGACGACAGCTGTTTCCAGGCCTTCTTACAAACTGTCTTGCAGTTTCAAGGGAGAGCTAAAAGCAGCTGACTGCTGCTAGGGTGTGTGGAGTTGTGAATTTCCATCAGCTGGTTGTGGCTGTGTGGAGGGGAGAAGCATTCTCAAGAGACTGCTGAAATTTCTGAGTATTTCTTATGCTGTAAAGTTTTTGGTCTTTATGTTGTCACAACCAAAGAGAGGAGCTGGTTCTTCCTCATTGTTCCTCTTTGGTTTTTGTTAGCTTTAGAGGAAGGTTCCTGTGGTTTTGGTTGGTTCACAATACAATTGAGTCATTGATTAGCAATCCCTAATTAAGCTACTGAAAAGCAAGTGTGTTGAGACACTTAATTTTTGCTTTTACTAGTGAGAACAGAATTTGTGAATTTAACTTTCACTTGGGTTAGCTACTTTGTGATTATATCAATTCTCAGTCTTGGAAGTCAACCTTGGTGCTTTCTGGTAATGTAAGTAATGCATGTGAAGGATTAAGTTATATTCTTGCATTAGGCACTTGGAGAGTAGTAGTCTTACAAAATCCTGAAAATTCATTCTGAAATGAATGATATCTATAGGAAGCTCATATACCTGGAAGAATTGAGCTTCTCAAGTAGTGAGATAGTTTGTCTTTACAAAATCCTAAACTGCTTTGATATTTGGAATTCTTTTCCTTGTAAATAATTTCCAGTAGTGAAGTGCTGTCTAGTGTTCATACTGAAACTTTCTAAATTCTTTTGAATTCATATTTTTAAAATTCATATTTTTAAAATGTAATGTCAAGAAAAGGAAGCTGACTAGGTTTTATCTGATTAAATTTTCTGGAATGGGTCTTGTTTGGATATTGAGCTTTACAGCCTGCAGAAAATAAGCTAAAGCAACAGTTATGAAATGGAATTTTTTATTCCCCTCACCACTTCATTTTCAGTGCTTGTGTCTGTTGTACATCCAAATCTGCAAAGGCCTTGTCTATTCCTTAGGTAATTAGTTTCTTGGCCCAGGGATCCTAGGTCTGTGTTTCAATCATGAAGTCTCCCCTACTCAAACTTATTGCTGCACTGAGTGGTAAGATTGCCATGTCCTGTGTTCAGTGAGGCTTTATATATTCTTTATCTCGTGTGCTATTTTATTTATTTCAAGAAAAGGGAAGAAAACATTAAAAACAATAATTAGAGAATGGAACTTGGCCACTCAAGTGGTCAACACCTGGCTGCTGTAATACTTCGCTGCCTTCTGTCAATGGCTACATCAAACAACATGAACAAATAAATACGTGCAAGTTCGTGTGTGTGTACGTGCATACACTTTAAAAAAAATGTATCTATTTCTTCTAACTCTTCATCAAAGTTGAAAAAGTGAGGTGGTCACAAATTTCCCTTGGTAAACCTCATTGGTAGGGAGTTTAATTCTCTAATTGTATGTAAAAAGAATCCAGATGGTGTAGACATTGGGTAATGTGTGAGGAAACGGCCTGTGTAGTCTACAGGGCATGTGATACTGTAAATGTTTTGATTGCTCTGTCTGTAATGACTGAAGTTGTGGGTCTTTGTTGATCAAGAGATACACACGATGAGATGCAGCTTGGGCTTATTTATCTGCTGGGCATGTCTGTACACAACAGTAGCACAGTTGCTGTTAGGATAGTTAGTTGCAGCTGTTTTGCCCTACCAACAGTACATGATGACTTTTTAGAAACGGAGGATAATTCCTTGCTTCGAAGGGCAAGTATTTGTAATGGTTGGATTTAAAAAGGTTGAAAATATAGTTTTATACACAGAGAACTGTAAACAAAGAAAAACGGGTTCACTTCTGTAGTTTTTTTGTTTTTTTTTTTAATTGAAAACCGTAATCCTTTTCCCTCCCCATCTTGTAGTAATGAGTTTGTGGTTGAACACATAGAATTTTCAGTTGAAAGTCAAAACCAATTCAGCTTTTAATCCATACTATTCTGTTAGTTAGCTGCAGATTCACTAAGGAAATGTGATCCCTAAAACATGTTTGAGTTTTTCCTGCAAACATTTAGCTCAAAACTTCACAGCAGTTTTCTATCCTTTCACTGTCTTGACGCACATGCATGAATAGCATTCAAAGTGGTCTGAACTGGCATTATGTCAGCTCTTCTTGCTAAAGCATACTGAATTTACTTTGAGTACCATGGCACTATTGGCCAAACCCAAACTAATTCACATGAGAAAGCATGTTGCCACCTGAGGATTGCCAAAGTAGACAGGTTTCATAATTGGTTTTTAGGGTTTACTTTGAAGCTCACTGAAGAGGGTGAAAGGTTTTCCAGCAAGATGACTTGTGATGGCGTGACAGCTAACGGTCACTGCTGTATCTGTGCCTCAAACATTAAGGCATTCATGGGTCACTTGGAACACGGAACTTTTTTACTTGTATATTCAGTACATCTTTTCTGTTGCACATAGCAAACTTGGAAGCAGAACAGGGAGGAAACCCAAGTTATTAACTTCATTGCTGCAAATGATTTAATAGATTATTTGGCAGTACTAAGAATTCTTATGATAAAGAATTACTTTTTTCAGTCCATGAATGTGGCTAATTGTATCAATCATTTTTGAACTTGTTTCACCTGTATGACTTCCTGAGTTGAAATGTTTTGGCAAAAGTACATGTCATTTGCCTAGCTAAGAGGACTCTGTTCAAATTCCCTTAATTTTAGGGAATGAAAATATTCATACATAATATCTAGCTCTTCCACGTTTTTAGTCACACTTAGGTGTTTTGTGTGGTCCCTTGTCTAGATATGATTTGGCAGTTTCCCCTTGAGAAGCATTCACCCTGTGGGTGTATCAGCAAGTCAGTACAGGAGACAGGATAACCTTGCAGTGTGGGTGTAAGCATGCCCAAGCCACGCACACCTACTTCCTGCCATAAGTTGGCAAAGATCTTTTCTGTCCTTTGGTTCTTTTGAGTCACTTGGCTGGGAATGAAACAACTCTCCTCACCGCTTTTCTTGGCAGTGCTTCTCTCTATGCCCTTTGTCTCTGAACTTGTGTGGACAACACGCATTTTTGCTGTGTGTTGTCAGAGTGGTGTGTTGGTGGAAGGTACACTGGGTGCTTCAGTGGTCCCGATGTTTGGAATCAATTGACATGTTTCAGGAGCACTTGTTTATGTGTCTGTCTGTACTGGAGTTCTCTTAGCATGTCTACGCATGAGAAGGCTTATGTTTTCTTCTGCTTCTTTGACCCCAGTAAATTTTGTGGTGTACTTAAAAGCAAAACAAGAAGGAACAAAGCCCGTAAACAAGAAGACAAATTAATACATTCACAAGTATTATATATTCATCAGCTTCAGCTTTTCCCTTTTTTGCTGCAACACTGACAGGATGTTCAAGGAAGACTTGTTGCCTTCCAGTATAACTCTAAGCCATCCAATATCACATGACTCCCAGAGTGACAGAACCACCTAGTTTTCTCAAAGAGGTTTAGTCAGTAGCTGTTATGGTCACCCCATTGTCCTAACACTTGTGATATTATTTTTACATGGTCAAGTATTTACCAGCAACCTATACTGGAGGGAATTATTTTATGAGCTTCTGAGGAGAGGTCTGGGTTTCATCCATATTGGAGGTGGTTCCCTCAGCTTCAGTTCTGTGAAGTTGTGCTGTTCTCCCAGGGATGCCGCAAGCAGCAAGAGGAAAAAACAACCATACTATCTTTGCTGTCTGCACTGTTCCTACTTTCTCCACACAGCAGATTATCAAACTTTTACTTGAATCTTTTAAGGTATAGGATTTCAAGTTTCTGTCTAAAATGACCTTTGATCAGCTCTGTGATACAGTGACTGAGTAGTGCTCTGCCAATTTTACTATTCCCTTAATTCTTCCCTTCCATGTCATGCTAGGACCATGTCAACAATAAAATACACATTTTCTAGAGAATGCAAAAGAAATAATCAAGTAAATACATGATTTAACAATCACCTCAGAGAGCATCTCTTTAATAGCAATATTTTCTGATAGCAAAAAGAGGATAGAGAATTGATGCATCTATTGAACTATATTGATCTGTTTATTCGTGAGTTCAAGTTATGGTTCTACTTCACGGGGTAGTGTTGGTGTCAGTTTAGATTTATCAGTATAACCAAATGCTTGCTTTTCACTGCAGGACACTTCTTTCCACACTATAACCAGTTAATCTTATGGATCTAACTTTGTTTTGTTACAGGATCAGGTTGAGGAGAGGCTCTTTCACTTTTTCATACTGCAGCAAAGGTTTGGGGCTCAATTTGTTATTACACTAAGGAGGAGAGGAGAAGCAATCATTGCTAATGGGTGGATTGTGGTTGTCAGGGTAGGGAACAACAGCCCAGTGTTTAGTGTGAAAGATTTAGATGTGTGCTATTTCTGTTGAGATTGCTGACTATCTGTTTGTTAGCAGCACAAATGTTTTGTACTGAAAAGCAAAGCCTATATGCTAGCCAAGTATGAGAGCATAAGACAAACCTCCAACATCTGGAAGGGAAGAGGTGACGGTTTGATGGCTGGGCTAGATGATCCTACTGGTTTTTTCCAACCTTCATGATTCCATGATTCTGAGTAAGATATTCTTCAAGTTAATGTCCTGTTCTTTCACCACCTCCCCCCCTATTCTTTCCTTGATTTCCTAAGCTCCTACTTTTAAATGTTTTCCACATTCCACAGAGACTGGCTACAGCTGACCACAACAGAGTACAAAGGGTGACATTTACAACTTGTCCTTGTCTTTATCTGGCACCTGTAGGCGTGATGGTCTAGCCAAGTGAAACACCGATGCTGAATGTCAAAACACACTATCTTAACAACACACAGTCTCTGTTATCTTAATACAACATAAACTTTGGTTGCAGTGACCTGCTTACACAGCATTTTTGTCTATAGTGAGGAACTTGCTTGCAGGTAACAAAGCAAAAGGCAGTTCAGAGAAGGCAACAACTAATTCTTGTAGGCCCTTTTGCAAAAGACATTGCTCCCCAGATACTGAGTCTTGTGCAGCTCATTCTGGACCTACTAAAGTTTTAAGTTTTGGAGTATAAATTCTCTATCAACTCCTTCTCAGTGTGTGACTTTGCCTATCTGAGGTTCTTCTTCTGGTTGAGTCATCTTATTACTGTTTTGGTTGTTGGTTTTTTTTTGCTTTTGTTTTTAATATGGCATGGCATTTAGCTAGCATAGTGCTTTGCCAGAGAAGACCCATTAGTATCTGGCATAGTAGATAAAGCCAAGGCAGGATGTTCAAGGTATCTTACATAGCATTAGATGCCACATTCTAGGCAGCTAAATCATAGCTGTAGGTCCTGCAGCTCTGAAGGATGAGACAAACAGATCAGTATAGAATGCCCTAGACTTCTAGGCACTTCATATATTTGCATCTGCTAATGGCCCAAATTAATTGTGGAAGTCATTGTTCGAGTCTGTATGGTTTTCAGCCCCAAATGAGAATCAGCATTTCATATTTAATAAGATATTTCTAAACATATAAAGAAACATATAATAAAATGAAGATTGCCAAAGATTTCAAGTTTACAGTGGAGATCCTTGCTCACTTTTCTCCTCTCTGTGCCTTCTTAAATGGAAGGACTCTAGAGAGTTAATTTTCCTGAGAAAATAAAATAAAGGAAGGTAGAGAAAGGAAAAACCTAACAAAATACAGGTGTTTTTACTAAAATACTGAAAGCTGAAAGTATGCAAGCTGTTTCTGAAGAATGTACTTCTAAATTTTTCTGAATGAAAAATTAATCTTATTTGACAAAGGTGGGTAAAAGACTCCAAGGTCTGAAATGTCTAGGCAGCTTTTCCTAACTACCAATATTTCTTAAAAATATTCTATTTGGACTGACAAAATAGTACTAGTTCAGTGCAATGCGAACAATGTTCTTGCTCTTCTGGGCACAAGGTTTTGTTGTTCTGGTCTTCCGTTATCGGTACACTGAGCTCTGGACTTTAGTACTGTCAATTGAAAATTTCCCTGGGATTTTGAAAATTGCAAAAAACTGGTTTGTTTCAGGGTCAGCCTTACACTGCAGTCAGTCACTGCACTGTATGGTACGATTCATGAACTTTTCTTACTGATACCTCCTGTGCAAGAAAATGGTGGGATATACAAGAACAGATGTAATGACAAGAAAGAACATTGGAATGATGGGGCCGTATAGGAAGGCTTATGCACAATTCTGTGAATTCAGTTTCTTGTCAAGTATGTATATGTATACAAATCTACAGCTTGTTTAACGTCAGGGAGAGACAGTTTTTCAGTGACTGCTATTTGTCAGTCTGGGCTGGCTGAAAATATAAACTTAATTTCAGTGGTATTCAGTTCATACTTGTGGCTTAGAACATTCTTACTGTCTCCTACTGGGTTGCAGTTTATGAACATGCCAGTGTAGCTCCATGTCCTTAAGGCCTTCCCTGGGTCCACTGAGCTCTCTGGTGACCCCCCTCACACACACACTGTGTGTG
The DNA here is from genome assembly GCF_019238085.1 of Lagopus leucura. Classification (NCBI taxonomy): domain Eukaryota; kingdom Metazoa; phylum Chordata; class Aves; order Galliformes; family Phasianidae; genus Lagopus; species Lagopus leucura. The sequence goes on along the minus strand of NW_024962264.1, from coordinate 30,562,096 downwards.
TATTTGTCTGGTAATATTCAAGCCCACACTCAATATATTTCTAATTCAGCAGTAGAAAATAATTGGTTAAGGTCAGCAATTACTATCTGTAGACATTGACTTTTCTATTTACACATCACCCACATACCTGTTTCAGCCACTAGTGTCAAGTAAACTGAGACATCCACTGTCTAGTAGGAGAACCTGGGCTTTTCATTTTGTATTTCTTGAAAACGAAGCAACTAGATTAGATTCTTGTTCCATTTAATAGAAATTACCAATGTAAGATTTCAGTAAGAGAAAGGATTCGTTGGAAGCTTTCAATTTGTCCCTCTTGGAAATCAGTGTGTTCTAAAAGACAGACCTTTGTTTGGAGGGATGTGTGTCTAGATGTAAATTTGAACTACTTTATCTAGCAGTCATATAAAAATATATGACACATAAAATGGCATTATTAGAAATTCTTAGCTGAGGAGTTTCAGAGAAAAATGACTAGTAGAATAATATTTGTTGATATTGTTGATTTCTTTAACCTGTTAATTTTTTACTTCAGAGGGCATTTTGGCTTAGAAACAGTGAATGTTACACTCAAAATAAGCTTTCTTACTTTTCACTGTGATGTTTCATTCTGTTTCATTTTTTTAAGAGATATCAGACTCTTTGAAGTAGTACTGTTTCCTCCTGTTAAGAAATAAATAGATAAAAAGCTAAAATAGATAAAGCGTTTAGTTCATATAGTATATTGTATATATTTCGGTTGAAAATAAGGCTATTTTACTTCATATTCATTATAAAATTATCCAAAAGAATCACCAGTTACTGACACAGTTGCAAATCTTCTAAGGTCAAAAAGGAGCAATGCCACTTCATGATTTTGTGTAGACCATGACAGGGAGCTTGGAAACAGAGAAGGTGGGAAGCAATAAAATATTTTACATGTTGTTATCAACAATCAATAGAATTGTAGAATCGTTAAGATTGGGAAAGATCTCTGAGATAATCCTGTCCAATCCCAAGCCATCCCCACCACGCCCACTGACCGTGTCTTTTGACACCGCACCTCAAGTGCTGTGTTCAGTTTTGGGTTCCTCACTACAGGAAAGACGTTGAGGCCCTGGAGCGTGTCCAAAGGGCAGCGAAACTGGTGGGGTCTGGAGCACAAGTCTTATGAGGAGCGGCTGAGGGAGCTGGGATTGTTTAGTCTGGAGAAGAGGAGGCTCAGGGGAGACCTCATTGCACTCTACAACTTCCTGAAGGGAGGTTGTGGTGGAGAGGGATTTGGCCTCTTCTCCAGGGCAACAAGCAGGACACGGGGTAATGGCCGCGAATTGTATCAGAGGAGGTTTAGGTTGGACATAAGGAAGAACTTTTCCTCTCAGAGAGCGGTCAGGCACTGGAATGGCTGCCCAGGGAGGTGGTGGAGTCGCTGTCCCTGGCAGTGTTCAAGAGGCATCTGGATGACGTGCTGCATGATATGGTTTAGTGCTTGTGGTGGCAATGGTGATGAGGAGACGGTTGGACTAGATGATCTTGCAAGTCGTTTCCAACCTTGTGATTCTATGATTCTATGTCCCTCAGTGCCTCATCTCCATGTGTCTTGAGCACCTCCAGGGATGGTGACCACACCACTCCCCTGGGCAGCCTGTGCCAATAATTCAGTTAATCACACAAATGTACATTTCCATTAGCCATGAATGATGCTTCTAAACTGCAGTCACATTTGCTGAAAGGAAATGTGACAAAGTTACATACTGGGTTTATGATTTTGACCAGAGTACTTTGAAAGCAACTTGCAAATTCAGATTTTTGCTTTGCCCTGGTACATGGGTCTGTTAAGATCTGGCTTACAAGTCTGCCTTCAAAATATAATTTGGTGTGACCTTTGAATTGTGTGACACGTAGTTTTATGCTGGATGAAATCCAGTTTACTAGTCCTGGTTGCAGAAAAAACATTCTCAGGTCTTTGGAAAAAGACAAAGCATGAGTTAGTAACTATCAAAGAAAATAAATAAAGTCACTTAGCATTGATTACCTATATACTTATTCATATTTACCCAAAAAGTACATTCGAAGTAGAAAAGTCAAGCACTATCCTTAATAAGAGGCAACTAGGGCAAAAAGATTATAAAGATTTGTATCAAAGATATTAGTGGACCTGAAGATGTCAGTGGAATTTCTTGTGTACCATCAAAAGCACCTACACTTCGCACATTTTTGGTGTAATGCTGTCATAAATGTTTTCTGATATGTATATGAGAGCATGAAAACAGTAGGGTGATCAAAAGAAATTTTTTGAAAATTAGAAGTGTGCACTGGTCCAAAGCTACTGCCCATTGCAAAGCCTTGGATACACTCTACTGCATTTTTAATAGGGCTGAGTAATGCAAGATCAGCATCGTAAGCTGCTGTGGAGGGTTAGAAGAACATTCTTGCTTCTTCATCATTTATCTGTTTTCCTTGTCATGACCTCGATAAAAGTTTTTTCAAAAGTCAATATGATTTAGAATGCTCAAGGGCAAGTTGAGGCATGCATTAAAGGACTTTCCAAATATTAAGGCTGGAGCCCACGGTCTTCCAAGAGAAACTCCAGAATCACAATACTAATACTAGTTCTCAAACACTGAGACTGAATGCAGAGCAGCTGGGGCAAAGAGAAGGAGGGCATTCCATCAACCTCAGATGAACTGTGAGAAATCAAGCCCCAACAGGGAAATGCCTTGGCCAAGAGATGACAACATCTTATAGAGTGCCTTTAAAAGGTGAGCGCCAGTATGCAGTGTGATAAAAGACAGCTGTCAATTTATGATTTAGAGTGTGGTATAGGTATGGACAGGAGGAAATGGCTGAATAATTCAGAGATGAAGAAAATGAGGAGGTTTTGGGGAGCTGGGAGCCTGATGAATGCAAGGGACATGTGGTCAGCTGAAGGAATTAAAGACTGAAGGAGAAGGCAGAAGGAAATGGATATAGTCTTTTATCTTAGAACAGAAGGTGAAAGACTCTTTCTTAACCACCAGAAGAGTATAATTTCCAACTTCTGGATCTTCTTGTTACTCTGAAATCTTTTGAAAACTTCTTGAAAATCATCTTTGCACTGCAATGGTAGGTTGTCTTAGCATGTGAAATTTAAACATTGTAAATAATTCAGAGAAGGTTTCTGTTAATTATTGTTAATGGATGATGATCTCTAAAGTTTTCTGTGTAAAGAATGCACGTTTTTGCTATCAGGTTTTCTTGAAAGAAAACTTGATTTGAAGAAATAGTCATTATGAGTATTAGAGGTTGAATGGTCATGGCTTTACTAACCTTTATAGATGGTGTATGAAAAAGAGATGAGCTATAAAGAAGTGAAAGTGGTGAAATTAAGAATTAGCTTGTGTTTTACTGAGGTTTTACAGTACATCACAAGCTACAACTATGTATCACTTTACTATACTGTGCTATAACAGGAAGATTAAGCAAATAGGGCATAGGAACAGGAGCAGACTGCAAGATGTGTAATTCCCTAATTCCCTGTATTACTTGTTTCTGCAAAGGTCATGTTCTTTTAGATTCTTGTGTATTACCACAGTATTATGTTCTTTTCTGGTACCCCATTTCCTTGGGAAGGCTTCTTTTTTTTTTTTTTCTAATAAATTAATAAATCTAGACAGACATAACAGACATTAGCCTCTCCAGGGCACATCAAGTGTACATCAGCAAAACTGCATGAGAATTGTTACATTTTTTAAATTTCAAGAGGTGGATGTTCACAACGGTGCTCAGGCTGATATGGCGTAATATTGCAAACTCAGTGTCCGTAGACAAGGAGATAGGCCTTCCAAAACTCTGTTATGGCCTACAAGTTGGTGTGTTTATTTGCTTTCGTTTTTTTTGTTTGTTTTCTATTGAGTATTCAGGAATACTTGTGTAGTTTTCAAGGAGGAGGAATATCAGAGTAACAAGGCTTCTGAGATAACCCAGACTGCCCAGGGAGGTGGTGGAGTCACCGACACTGGGGGTGTTCAAGGAAAGGCTGGATGTTGTGTTGAGGGACATGGTTTAGTGGGAGCTATTGGTAATAGGTGAACGGTTGGACTGCATGATCTTTTAGGTCTTTTCCAACCTTGGTGATTCTGTGATTCTATGAAAATCTGCTGCATAAAAATGAGTCACAGGTGTTGTGTTGAGAGTTACGTTAATAGTTGGCCCTTCTGAAACTTGAAGTCATAGTTTGGTTCCAGAAACCTAAATGTGTTCCAGGTGATCAAGGAGGTTTCTCAACCTCTTTATGAGACACTTAGGCCATTGAAGAATATTTTTGCATCAGTCTGGTCTTAGAGCTGCATCTGTGCTTGATTTCTCTGCCTTCTACACTCAGACAGGGAAAAAGACAAAAATACATCACTTCTGGGAAACCACAAAAGTGCAAAAGAATTATTATGTAAGCTCAGTTTCATTATATTCCACGAATAAAGGAAAATTACTCAGCATGGGAGCAAAAGCTGTTAAGAAATAATTTTTAAGCCACATCAACACATCTGTGTTACTCTTTCTCTATAAACTGACAGATACTTTAACATACAAAAGAGAAATTGATGAATTCCCATAACTTGTCCTACTACAGGCAGAGGTCAACCCATCCTTTCATATATTTTTTTTACATGTTTAACTTTGTTATCTTGACACAGCTCTTTTCAGCATTGATAAACACACCTGGGAAATCACATATACAAATGCTGTATCTCTCTGGAGCCAGCAAAATTGCTGGAGCATTAACTAAAAAAACATTCTTCATTACTAAATCTTATAGATTTATTAAGTTGCTTTGTTTTTGAAATGATTGTAGTAGCTGAAAAGACCTATTAGATATAGCTGTGAGCTAACCAGCACATATAAGAACAGGTTGTGATATGGTCAGAGTTTTGGCAAAGACTGGCAATCTATTGAGAAGTCTCTTGATAGTCTCGTGGAGCTAGAGCTGATTTCTTTGCTTCAGAATCCTAGCTGGATTCTTTTTTGTACAAGCTTATCTTGGTCTAATTAACTGCAGCTATGCTGTCCTAGAGCAGGTTCCTCACAATTGCAGTGAAAGACTCAGATTTTTGGATGGTGAATTAGATAACAAGAATGGCCTTTATAATGACTGTGCTCCCTTACACCAGAGAATGATGAAGGGAAAAAGCACTTAACTGCTGCTGGTGAATGATTCTTGCTCAGATTTGCTATCCATCTCTTTAGATGTTTATGAATACCCTGAGGTCATATAAATTATTCAAAAACAATGCATAACTATGACTGATTCATTGAAAGTCCAAGCCTTTTAATCATATCTAGATTCATGGATTCTTCCTTGTACATTTTCAACTCCTTATCTCTGTTTCATGCTGAGTGTACTTCTGTGGTTCTGGAGAAGACTGCTGGTTCATGAACTAGAGTCACGAAATTTCAAGGCCAAGGTAACTGTCTGTACGCAATGCTTTATTATGTGAGGGATCAAAGCAAAAACAATCCCACCATCCCACATTTAAGTGTAGAAGATTTGGGGTTTTTTTGGGGGTATTTGTGGACTGAAACTAATTATGTGATAGAAAATCATGGTGCTTTAGTTACATGGAAGTTCTCTGTTAGGAACTTCCTGCAGTGAAGGACGTTATTTTGATTGTTGGCTTCTCAAAAGGCATCTCTAAAGTCAAAATCTGTTTTGAAAAGAATTGAAGGCATAAACAGAAGTCTAAAAGTAGCTAACTCTGCAGCTCTTTGCAAGCAAAGAGATGCTTGATGCATATGCATTATTTTATTTTATTTTTTTCAAGTGAACACTGCTAACCATCTTAGAGTGAACTGTGCTTTTGAACATTGTCTTACTGTGTAATAACCACTGAAGTGAAAAGTGAAATGTTCCTGTAATTGAGTCAGAGAATTAAGGTCTACTAAATATCACACCAGCTTTCATACTATTAGATTTGTGTGATGTGAGTACTTTACAAGAGAAAACAATAGAACGCCTGTCCATATATACAGCTGTAGCAACCATCTTGTGTAAGGAGTGCTGTCATTCTTTGCCTTTGGGCAGTTACCACCAGACTGAGACTAATGCAGATTTAAAAAGCTTTTATTTATTATTCTATTTTTATTTTTTTTTTTTTTTGCATGTAATAGAATTGAAAAGTTTCTGGAAAAGCACACTGTTTGACAAAACACTGAAGATTTACGAAACCATGATTCAATAACTAGGGAAAAAAGGTAATGGGCAGGAGAAGCATTTTATCTTTGTATTTTTCTCACTGGCAACCTAGATGGGATTTGGGGAGGAGAGAAGGGAAGAAAAGGAAGAAAAAAAAGGGTTATTTTGTAAACCAATATCATTCTAGTAATATTTCAACTCTTCATATGCTATATAACAATAGATTTTAGGCCACCCACTGAAAAAGCATGATGGTGAAATGGAAGCTAGATACGTTTTTTTTGTTTGATTGTTTTGTTTTGTTTTGTTCTGGTTTTTTTTTTTTTTTTAATTTGAAGCAGTTAAATAGGTGAAAGGGTGGGGAGAAAGAGATAGATACTGTTACCTACCGTGTCTTAAACACCAATTCCTAACGTCGCTCTGCTCTGGACTATTAGGTTGGCACCCTAAAAAAAAGGAGGACCAACAGTTGTGAAAGAGAAACAAAGGCAGCATCATTGGTAGCATTTTGAGTGGAAACTTCTATGAACTTCAACCCAAGTCTGAGCTTTGGCTCAAAGGATAATTCTCATGATATTTTCTAGCCTCAGAAGCCGTGCACTCTTGTATGATGGATATTTTTCAATCTTGTGAAGGTAGAAAATACTCTTTTAGAGTGAATTACAAAGTAGTTTCTTTCAAGATCTAATATATTTGCCTATGCAATACTTTGGTTATAGGTGAAAAATAGTTGGTTCAATAAGTAGTTAAAGATACCAGTAGTACAGATCTGTTCATGCTTACAGTGACAAAGATTGCTCTCTGGAAACTGACATTTATACTTCCTGCAAATGCTTTGAGCTTACTCAACAATATGGCTACAGATAGGCTTCTCCTGTAGTTACTACAGGGAAGAGTAAACAATGAATGAACAGCTGTGTTTGTGGTTCATGTAGCAGAAAAAAATGGAGTGATTGTTCATAGAACATAATCAGCTGGATTTCCCCTACCACTATGTCTGTTTTTTCTAGATATCTCTGATAACTGACCCAGATGCATTCTGCACTGGCAATCATTAGCGTTCTATCAGTGTCTGTTGCACAAAAGGCAGTTTACGCATGCTAGAGATATGGTTTAAACTCTACACAAACATAATTTTCAACTGTGGCGTGTAGGTAACATGCTCTTTCAAAGAAGTCTCTCAACAACCTTATCTAATCCAAAAGTTTTCTCTGCTTTAAGAGGAGGATTGGACTAAATTACTTCCAAACAACATTTCCAAATGAAATTATTCTATAACCTGTGACCATTATCTGTTCTGTTAAGATGTATTCTAAGTTCTGCAGGCAAATTTATTGTGAGAGCATACAGACAACCAAACACAGTAGGCTGCAGAATCCCATACTGGATGGTTTCCTAATGAGTTTTCAGTTCCCTGTATACTTTTTTAAATTTTATTTTTTGAAAGGACATAGGAAGTACCTCTTCTCCAAAGCATGTATTGATGTCTGACTGCTTGCAGCACTTGTCAACCATGGCAGTGAAACCATCAGCAATTGTCTTTATTTGTTCTTCTGTCATCTGGGGCTTGCGTTTAATGAGGTTGACAAGCAATCTGAAAACAAAACCACAATATACAGTTAATGCTACCTGTTGACTTTTTTTTTTTTTTAACTGGAGTTTTAAAAAATGTCATTCCATGCAGATATATCTCATTTAAGGGGCTTTTTGCCATGTCTAGGGTAGCTTGTGCCTGTTTTTTGTCTCCAAACTCTCAGTCTAACACCACCATCTGCTGCTTTTTCTTTTTCCTTTTTTTTTTCAAATACAGATGGGAAAGAACTTACTGGAATGATCTGTATACTGCCTTAACTAAGTACATCCTAAGACTTGCACTGGTAATGGGCTTACACAAAACTGGTCATCTAAGACCCTAATTTCATTTGAAGAAAATACCTTATTTTGCCTCTTCTCATCTACATGATGTTGTGCACTGACACGGTCAGTACAAACACAGTTTCATCTGGTTTTCTTTACCACCAGTGAATTCCCAGTTAGGCAAAAAGTGAGTGTTTTTGCAGCATACTTGTGCCCCTGCTAACATGTTACACCTTCAAATATCTTCTACAAGGTATTTCCTTTAGCTTACTTCATCTGGCCTAATTCTCGTTCTTCAGCAGGAGCGCTGCACAGTTTTTCATCAAAGCTGAACATATCAGGATTAAATGGTGGAGGAACATATTTGGTATCTATTCCCATGGCAGTGAAACATGGTCTCCTGTTAGAATAGGACTCGCTGCAGCAGTGTGAAACGTTGTCATTTATCGGTGTGGTCTCCTGTTTCCTGCACATATCATTAATCACCATGCTCAGCTGAAAACGAAAGAAGTGCAAACATGTTAAGCATTCTATAATAACAGAAGAAATGTGTGATGTTTGTTTGTGTCAAAACAGGATGCCTAGAAGTGGAAAATCTCCAAACTAAACTCCCGCTCAGAAATGGCATGGTCTTAAAGTCTGAAACGAAATGTGTGTTTCTTGAGTCAGGGATTTCTTAATCTGTAGTCTGGCCGTTTGGTCACAACTGTTAAGCACAGTTTTCTTTTAAGAGACTCTTCAGCTTTTCCAAACGTGAGTTCCTATGGACTCAATCAACTGAATTTTGCTTTCCAAGTTCAGCTAAAATTTTCAAAGCTTCCAATCTGAGGGAGGTATTTAGGTTCTCACATTCATTAAAAATGAGTGAGTTTTCAATTCTGTTACGTAGATAATTAGCTTCGGGGCTATGAAAATTAAGTGTCAGCTTACTGCCTCACCAGAATTCAATGGTTTTGAGAACAGAAGAAATCTCAAAGAGAAATAAGGAAAATAAACAAGTGTACTCACATAACCCTCAGAACAAGCCATGCGTCTGTCTTCAGAAAGCTGGCAGCACTTAGTACCGATATCTGTCATTTTCTTTCCAATTTTAAGCAAGGCTTCAGTGGGTGCTTGAGGCATTTTCTTAGTGTAGCGGATCAGGATGCTGAAAAAGCACAACAGAATGACTATTCACTCACATATGAAGAATGTTCTACGGAACTAGACCTGAAAAGTCTGAATACATACTCCGAATGCAGCCAGAATAATAATTGTTTACATGGAAGAAGTACTTATCAGAAAGTACTTACGACTTGAAGAAGTCTCGCTCGCCATGGGCACTGAGAAGATCACAGTTCTTCTTCACAACATCCTGCGTTTCTTTGATATGGTGGTCCAGTTGTTCTTTCTGTAAACAAGTATACGTTATCAGTAACAGTAGAGAACATCCTGGTAACAATTGTACAGATACAGTTTTCGGTCTCTTCTAAAGCTTGCTAGCTCTAAAATACCTGTTACGCAAAGTCAAAGTCCATTTGTTTTGAGTTCCTCTGGAGTAAGGGGCCTTGATTCACATAGGAGAATTCAGTTCTAACAGAAATGTAATTAAAATGGCAGGAAGATTTTTGAAATTTAATTATCCATTGGATCTGCTTCTTAGAGAATATTTGTCTCATCTCCTCTGTTAGGGATTTGTCGTCTATATTCTTAAAATCAAGTGACTATTTCTAAAATACAGGGCAATCAGCTGTGAGAGGGAACATCTTCTTTCTGTAGCTGGGCCAAAGCTCCCAGTGAATCAAATTCTGCTGTGATTTGCAGATGATTAAATTCAAGGTCAGGAGACCAAAACTTAGGATTTTCTATGTGAGCTGACCATGCAAGATTCTATCATAATCAGTGACTAGCTACTCAGTATAAACAGGAGAACAGATTAATTTGGCTAACTAGCTATTAATTAACTTATTTAGGACAAGCAGTACCACTTTTGAGAGTCAGAGGCATCAGGAAATTGAGTGAAACTAGTCTGAAGTTTTGAGGGTGACCAGTGGAGTTCTGAGATCACTTTATAATGTTGTCATGGGATCTGGACTACTTTGTGTCCCATCAGAATACTAACTTCTCCTGGGGATTAGTCTCTCAAAATGCTTTCTGTCTGCTCTTTTATTAAATTGCTTCATTATAGGTATCATGTAAGCATTTTAATTACATGCAGACAAAACACTGCACTTACAGCATTTGCGTAGCACTCAGCGGGGTTATCAGATTTGCAGCACTTTTCCAGGAGTGATTCAAATCCTTTGGCAACTCTCAGAATCAGCTGTGTGGAGAACTCAGGGTGTCTCCGTGCGTATTCATAAACAAATCTGAAAGACACATGAGCTGACAGCATTAGAGCTCCTGAATATCATGCTGCTTTCCACAAGTACAACATAGTAATCAACAATGACAGTCCCTCAGATGAGATCATGTAAGGTGAACACCTCCTTTTCATATAATGTTTTGGACCACTCTGTTGACTGCCAACAGGACAAATGTAAGAGGAATAGAATAGCTTTCCTAGGACAGAATGCTTCTTAAGCAGATAATGCATGTGGACCTGAACAGAAACTCTGAATAAAGGAAAAGCAATGATCAGTTCAGCCTTGATAAGTAGTGCAGTGATGAAGAGGAACAGTCCCAAAGCATGAATGAGAAACTAGGATTGAAGTTACATCTGTCCCACTGGATTTCCATATGGTAATTGTAACCTCTTTTCTCCATGCACACTTGAAACACCCAAGAGGACAGGATTTTGTTGTGTTGTTTTCTTTTTTTTCCCCTCATGGTGCAAAAGGTCCAGAAATGAGAACAAATAATTTAGAAGAATGTTCAGGTACAAGCATGTGTAAAGTTGGGACTACTTACTCTGACATGAATGCATCATGGCCTGCTTCAAAACTTTTACACAATTCCTTATCTTGTATGTATTTTTCAGCTAATGAGGGGAGATCTGCAGGTTTCTCATCAAATTCTGCATCCATAATACACTGGCCTCGTTCCATAATAGGCTTCTCACAGCAGCCTTTGATTTTACTTGAGAAAACATCTTGTTTAGAGCACATATTGTTCATGACCTCTGCCTGTAAAATTAAAACATAGCCTCAGGCAAGCTATGAAGTAATAATTTAAAGACATATTACTTCAACTCTTCTCTCTTTCAGACTCCTCTCTTTTCATTCAGGTTACTTATTTACTGAGCAGTTTCCTAAACAAATGCTGTCTCCATAGGAGATGAAATAATTGGAGGGACTGGCATTTTCCTGTGTATGTAGAACGTGTTGTTCTCAGGCGCGAGGAAGAATAAGGTTCCCTCTCTGATCTTAGAACCTTTGAGAAGACAATCTCTGGAAAGGCAGTGAAAGCCACTGAGACTGTCACAAGGGTGACTGACTGATCTCTTCAATCCTGTCACATGGGCAGCTCTGACAGAAGACAAAACATTAAAAGCTGTAGGATTTCATGGAGCCAGCCCAGGACACAAACTGGTTGTAGGTTTAAGAAATATGTCTAATTTCCAGCTGGGCTGGCAGTATTTAGGTAACGCTACTACTGCAGTTTTGCAAATTCTCCTGATTGAGCTGTCCTGCAGAATTTGTTGCAATACAGGAAAGCTGGATTAATGGCAGTATACACATCAGAGCTGCGAAGAATTTCTGGCCTTTTTGCCTCTGATTTCTTTTGCTCTGTTTACAATGGAATTGGAGTAAATGTCATCAAACAAGTCCTATATTAAATGTTTTTATTTTAACCAAATACCTGTGCTACCGTGTCTGCAACCAGTCCTTGTCCTCGTGATCATAAAGAGCTAGACCTAGAAGTGGTATAGAATCTGTTTCCATTAATAGCCATCCAGCTGTTTTCTAGTGGCTGAGGAACCTTTTGGCAGTGTTGAATACAAGCTGCTTGGACTCTGAATAGCTGCTGAAATTTTCTTCCTACTGTTTTTCATGTATTTAACTACTTTCTGAAGAATATTGAGCTTACCATGTCATCCACGCACTCCACCATGTCCCCTGCACAGCACTCTTTTTCGATCTCCTTAGACTCACGTACAAGTTTAGAAACTTCTGAGAATGGAGCCTTGGGGTATTTTTGGCTTAGGCGAGCAAGTTTTCTAGATAGAAAAGATGAATACACTTGACTCAAAGCTCCACATTGAACAGGAAGTTGCAAGTCACAAATATAATACTGTAGATCAGCAGTGCTCTCACCTAGATTTAGTTGTCTAGAAAACAAGGCTTTGTAATTTGTACTTCTGATCTGAGCTGTCTATGTAAGAATCGCTCTCTACTGTTTCCTGTCTGTTTTGAATGGCTGTAAAACATCTCTATATTACTAAGCAGAGACTTACAATCAATTGAACTTTTAAATAAAAGTTGGCTACATCTAGTCAGGTTGTCCTAGAAAATTTTATCACACAATTGCAGAAGTTGGAAGGGACCTCAAGAAGTGATTGAGTCCAACCTCCCTGCTAAAGCAGGTACTCTATAATAGGTCAAACAGGTAGGCGTCCAGCTGGCTCTTGAATATCTCCTCATAAGGAGATTTCACAACCTCTCAGCAACCTGTTCCTGTGCTCTGTCACCTTCAGAGGTTCTTCTCCATGTTATTCATGTGGAACTTCCTATGTTCAAGTTTTAGGCTCTTACTCCTTGTTCTATTATTACACACCACTGAGAAGAGCCTGGCCTCATCAGTTTGCTTCCCACCTCCCTTTAGATAATTACAAACATTTTACATATCAGATTTTAGTATGTTGTCCATGGAGTTAAAGAAGTTCTCTGTAGTAAAGCAGGTGATTCATTTTTTAACTGCAAAAGTCTTTCTTAATCTTAAAAATGTGCTGTAGCCAAGAACTGTGATTCTGCCAAATTTGACTGCTCTCAGCTTAGTTTCTTATGTGCCTATTGCTAAAAGCTACAGACATCAGAACGGTTGTAAACTTGGCAAAAAATGTAGGTTAAGCACACTGGAATCTCTGCTTCTGAGTGATACTTTCTCACATAACTCCACATCTCTTGTATTGATTCTAGGAACGATTTCATTTCTTTGTAATTTGTGCGGCTGACCTTTTTTTTTACTACTGCTCACCATCCACTTGGAATACACAGGTTCTACTCTGCATCAACTCTTTATGCAGAAACCTTATTTGAACTAGATTTTACATCTAAAAGTTGAAAAAGAAATCACTGGAGGTGTAGACTGGAAAGACTGACTTTCTAACCTCAACAGTTCTCAGCCAAAGTAAGCAAGAAAGTACCATGACTACAATTTTCAAAGTAAGTATATAGAAGCAAAATATATATGCTGGTATTTTCCTTGTGCGTCATTGCAGACTTAAGTCAACAAGCCCTCTTTTTGTAAAACATTGATTGGAACTTACTGTGCTTGGAAAACTCTATCTCCGAACTTCTTGAAGATTCCACAAGAATATTGGTGCTTTATGCTTAGTTTCTTGGCTTTTTCTCTCATGACATTTTCCTGTAGTAACAGGAGGCACAGTGTCACATTAGGCTGACATTTAATGGAATGAGAAAAAGGCAAATCTAAAAATTCCATTTCAGAAACACAAAAGATTCTTGTCCAGTTAGCTCTTATAGAAAGCCAAGCAAACTGATTCTTCAGGCAACTCTAACTATGCAGTCCAGCATCTAGCTTCATAGACATATTTACTACGTCTTAAGACATAGTACAATTCACATAATCATAAAATCATAGAATGGTTTAAGTGGGAAGGGACCTTTAAGGTCACCTCGTTCTACCCCGCACCCCGCTATAGATCATGTGGAAGTCACTGGGGGGGAGTTTTGAGACAGACAAAGGGAAAATTTGACTCATGCTAAATATGAAATCTCGTCTACAGTTCTCTAAAAAGCAAAGCTATACGGAAGTAATCTGATCATAATCCTAGGGTTAAGGTATGATTAATCCTTCTCTACAAGTACGTCATACAAAAATTTGCATAAGCAGGAACATTCAACCTGTTTCTCACTCTTTCTCTTTCAATTGCTTGTGCAAGGAATAAGGGAGGAATCTCTCATACAACTTTCTGTTGAGAGTAGAAATTGCATGTTGAGAGAGATCTGTTCTTCTCTAGATCCTCTTTGGTTAGCACACCTTCTGTCTACACTTCACCTTTACGTAGCAGCTACTTTGCTTTCACACACAGTGAAAAATATGACCTACCTTGGTGTCCAGGCAAGCACCAACATCACTCTCTTGGCAACAGCTTTGAAGTGCATGTTCGTAATCAGCAGCCAAACTAAGGATTGTAGGGGCAAACATGTAGGGGTTTCTTCTTGCAACAGAATAGATGAAACTGTAAGAAAAAGGAAAACATAAGTTATGTACTTCAGTGGCAACAGTAAATGGATTTGAATCTTTTATGGCTTCTATAACTTTTGTTTCTAGTTTAGAAATTTAATGTACTTTTCTATTGTACTCTTCTAGTATGTATAATGCCTACTAATGGTATATGCTGAGCTAAATCTCAGCATTTTCAAAGCAGGACTCCTTAACAGTGATGGAATTATGAAGTCCTTGTATCTTCAGCCACTTTGTTTGATGTATGTATGCTTGTTTTAAATGCATTGTCAAATATTTGAGAATTTTAATTTTGAGCATGAAAAATTAATAGGTGGCCGTTTTCCCAGGATTTCATTGTTAATCTTTATTCTCTTTACTCTTATTTTTCTTCATACCCTTTCCAGTTAGAATAGAGGTAGTGGGAAACTGGAGCAAGTAAATTGTTACATTAATATTGGAAAAACTGAGGGTTTTTTTAAATTTATTTTTTGCAAAATATCCTCAAGGATTTATAAAATGTGATCCCTTAAAGCACATTTTGAATGGAAAAATCTGCTCAGCATAGACTGAAAAAAGTGTGATCAGAACTTTAGATATTTAATAATTGAGCAGCTGTTTTGTGCATGTAAATATTCAATTGCATGTTTACAACTTTTTCATGCCCACACGCTCACTAGACCTTGGGGATCCTTTAGCTAAATACTTAATGCAACAGCAGCATTTTTCTTACTATCCCAGAAATGGCCCTCGGTGGTCCTGGTATTCCTTGCATATCACATCAGAAGCTGGTCTTTGGTATGGCTGAATGAAGTCTGGTTGGGTAACTTTAAATGACAGGAAGCACTCATTTCTTTCAGGATCAGCTTTGCTACAGCAGTCGGCCATTTCACCATATGAGTCACGGAGCTTTTCCACTTGGCAGATTTCATCAAGGATAATGGAAGGCTATAAGGGAGATGGTGAGAGTCAGAATTATTGCTAGAAAGACATTATGTAAAAAGTGTAAGGAACGGTCTATCTACCTGTAAGAGAAAGCCCAGATAAAAAAGTAAGTTTTTACCAGACAATATTTAAACAATAAACCAGAATAATCCATTGCTTTCAATACAATTTCACAAAATTTTGTTTTGTGTAGTCCAGTATAAAAACAGTTAGAATGGTTTACTGAAAATATATTTATATTAGTTATAATTAAATAGTGCATGCAAGACAGTGGTCTATTTTTTCTTGTAATCTGACTAATGAATTCAGATTAATCGAAGCAGGGTTTGATGTTCTAATTGACAATCACCTTGGGAAGCCTTTAGGGAGAATTACTATAGTCATAATGTTTGATTTGAACATAGGAGATGAGAAGAGCACTAGCACCTAACTTTCTTCAGGGCCTGGCTGAACCTGCTAGGTATCTAAGGATCTTATGTACCTGTAGACATCTTTTGATACCCTATCTTAGCAATTTTTTTCAAAAAAATGTTACCAGAGTATGTTGAATTATCACAGATATCTTTTCAAGATACCTCATGTTAAAACCCCTATGCTTTGGTTGCTGTAATTCTTAGCATCACATGTTTTCCAGTCAGCAAACAAATAACATGTATTTGTGGACAGTGCAAAACTTCATGTACTGAAATCTGCTTTTTGGGCTCCAAAGTATTGCTCCATTAATTACTGTGGCACTTCTGAAGGACAGAACTTCATAACAAGTTCTTTGCTTCAGCACAAAAATCTGACTGGCATTGGCTGATGACAACAGGAACACCCAAAAGGATAAAGTATAGGTACCAGGGTGAGGATGACTTTGATAGCTGCATAGAATGAGGTGAAACACAATACCAAAGGATTCACTGCCTACCAGTGACTTTGAGCATTCAGGAGCATCTTCATTGGCCGCACATTTTTGTGCCAGATCAACAACATCCTTCACAAGCTTTGACAGTCCATCATAAGAACACCTCTGGAGATACTGGGCAAATGTGATCAGGGAACTGAAACAGAAAGCATATTTTGCAATATGGAGATAAGAAATATAAATAACAAAATTATTTCTTCAAACAATTTCTTCAAACACTTAAACAGAGCAGCAAGAAGATCATAGCAATGGATCTTGTACTCTTGGTCTTCTCATTTCCTTTCTGTAAAATATTTTTGACCTTTACTCCCCAGTAATGAATGTTTTGAATAATAGATTGGTATAATCAAGGAAAAGACTGTGATTTTAATTTTCTGCCAATTTCATGCCAGTATACTTATACTGCTCTTTTTGCCATTGTTACAAGTGACAATCTGCAGGCTGTCTTCTTTTAAAAATGGTTCTGTTCCTGCAAGAACTAGTTTGCCACTCATAACTTTTTGCCAGAACTTACCTATTTTGCCATTCCCAAAATCTGTTTCAGAAGAAAACTATTGAATTGTTTCAGAATACCTGCCAGAAGTTTTGGGTTTCAGGTGTTTATTTGTTTGTTTTTGGTTTTTTGGTAATATAATAGTCCAGAGCATTTTCTCTCCATCCAAAGGTTACCAAAACTGTCTTATTCACATCTATTTTCTTTATACATGAGGAACGCAAGTTTCCTAATAAGGTTTGCACGGGATGGTGTTCCCAGAGAACAAGAAAGTCATCATGACTTTTGCGGCTCATAAAACATCTGTAGGCTTTGTATGAGAAGACATTCAGTGTGCTTTAGTTTCCCTTTTTTATCCATGTCCAATATTAATAGAGATGGAAAGCAATCAGAAAATGTAAGCTGATCATTCACTTACACTGCCTTAAATGTCTCTTCCTTCAAATCATTGTAGCGATGGGCAATTTCACTCTTGTGCTCTAGGGAAAAACAAAACAAAACCAATAAGCAGTGATGCTTACTGTCACAAGCAAGATCCCATTTTTAAAGAATAATTCTGTCCACTTCAGGCCAGGTTTTCACAAGTGTGCAGCATGAACACAGCTCTTGCGTTTCAGGGAGTAAGATCATTATTTGTCTGTTTGGAACAGACCAAACTAATGCTGAGCAGTAGCGAACTTCCCATCTTTGGGTACAGCGTCCCATGTATCAAGGAATATCCATCTAAAGGTTTCTTCAGGCCATCTCAAATTCTTCGTTGTCTCAGATGACCATTTATCTGCAGATACCCACAGACTCTCGAGAGTAGTGCAAGTGTATAATTTGGGGGGTTTTAATACAATATTCACCTCTGTAATTATATTCATAAATCAAATATTCAAAATGGCTGCTGCAACTTAAGGATCAGCAAATATGCTTTGCATAACCAACAACATGAACGTGCCCACTCTACAAATAAAGGAATGTGGCATCAGCTGGATTAGAGTAAGCATTAATAGATTTTTCTTTCTTCAAACGGGGCAGATTCATACTCTTGTTTCACTTAAGGCATACCATCTGTGCTCATCCAAAAAGGAAAACAGGTGAGACCTTTCATTGGCTCCTGATGGTAATAAATATATCTTGTGGTTATACCTTGCTCACAGTAAGAAGGCTTTCCAAAAACAGAGGCAGATGGCCACAGTAATGACTGAGCTACTAAAACAGGACAGTCATTTGTTCTAGAAATGCCATTCAGAAGCACTTAAAAAAACATGAGGAAGAATTCCTTTACCTGAACTAAAGGAAAATGTTTTCAAAAATGAAGAATTATCAGTAGACCTGATTTGATAATAAGAATTTCAGTGCTAAAAACTGTAATGTGCATCAGTTGCTGTTCACTGGTATTTTTAGCCAGTTCCTGAAAACTCAGTTTTGTTAAATTTGTGTATTTTCATGTTTCAAACTAAAATTAAAAATACTAGTGAAAAATTTTCTAGGTCTGCCTACAGAAATTCTTGTTTGGCTAAGCCATAAAATTTAATAGCATGGGGAAAAACAACACAGTAGGTTTTTAGCTAGGCTTCCTTTCAGCCGAGACAGAGATCTAGATTTTTAAATTTTTGACCTATTTGCGTGAAAACCATTAACTGACATTGGTGAGGAGCTCAGTTACATACGGTCATTCAGAAAGATCTGCACATCTACTTACTCGGTGCTGGAAAATAACAGGATGTGAATGATCAACATCTGATCATATAATTCACTTTGCAGCACAAAGAGACACATCACAAAACTTACTCTATTATGTAATTGTCCGGAGTGTTCTACCTACCCCTCAAGATTCCCTCATACAGTTTATTTTCAAGCCAATCTTTTCATCAAATTGCATCAAAGTCATTAAGTCAGTATAACAAAGAAAATAAGGGCAATTAATTAGTATTTTCTTACCTGCGTCACGAGCAACTCTTTGCAGATTCCTGGATGTTGCTGAACTGAAGAGGAAAATGAATGAAATTAATGTTACCCACTTCATGGCTGCAGATTATGATGCAGGCTAAATTATTCAAAATGCTAGGATGATTGAAGGGAAATCATTTTCTTATATACCTTTTACTGACTGCTTCTGTAAAATATTAACCGTAGAGCTGGCAACTGTAGATTTCCATTTGGCCTGAAGATTACAAAACTTGGAGTGTCCTTGCCAAAAATGAATTTGATATTATTTGTTTATTATGTTTTCCTCTGGACCTTTTTGTCCTGAAAAGGTCCTCAAAAGGACCTTCCAGCATCCAAACAGATAAAGTTTTGCGTAAATTTCCTTATCAAATTACAAACAAGGAGTTCAAGGCATTGCACTAAAATGTCATCGTCTAACCCTATAGCTGCGCTTCTTTTTTTGCTACTATTTGTTCAAAAGCACAGCAGGTTTGTGTTGTACAGTAATAATTCACCCAGTTAGGGCTGAGTTTGCATACTCGCTCAAATTAGAGAATTTTAGTTTTAAATCCCCTTACAAAGATGAGATAGCAGCTTACTTAGGATAGTCTGCATGCTGTCAATCCTTCAGGGACAGAGATAAATGTTTAAGAAGGGTATACTGTGCTCCTCACCTTGGAATGGTATAAGGAACACAAGTGAATCTAGTCTTTAATTTTATATAAAAAATTATATATTGGTAACATATAATGATCAGCACGAAGGTACAGATAAACAGCATCTCCAATTTTAATTGACCTCTGAATTCTTAGAGAAGGTAAGAGTGTGAAAGCAACATATCTGAATCTCACAATACATGTAGGACCAGGGTGGAACAATTTCATTCAGACAACAGAGCAGCATCAAGTAAACTGAAAAAGGCATTTTTATATTATGTAAGACCTCATCTCATCCCAAGTTTCTCAACATAGGCTTAAGGAACATCCAAAAGGAAGGCTGCTCGACACCAAAAAAGATGATTTGAGCACTTGATTTGATAGCTTTCATTCTGGTTTCCTGAGGGTAGTGCTATTCATCAGGACACGAAAAAACTGCCAAATAGATATGTAAACATTTGCACGTTGCTGATACTTAATATTTTTTGTAATGAAGTCTCATTTACACTGACATAATTCCAAGAGTGTTCTCTTTGTTATGCTCTGGTCTCCTTTTTATGAGGTTTATATTGATTAATCAGTAATTTAGAAGATCAGACACAGGTAGAACTGTGAAGTTTTCCCTAAGTCCCTGGGAATGGTATAAAATGTAAAATACTTTTGCAGAATATTTAATGAAAGGCTTTGAAGAAATATGAAGTGTAAGACTGGATCCTTACTGAGTGCAAAGTGATACATTTCTGCAGGAGAAAATAATATAAACAGCCCATTTGAATACTTTTGTGTTTTTTTAACAGGGAGCTGGGGAAGAGCATAGAACAGAGCTGAACTATATATAATTTACAGTGAATGGTTTGAGCAGGCAGAAACCAATAGCTGCCTGCTAACATTTCAGTCAGTCTCTAAGTTTCTTTGTTAGACCATCTTTAATACAGAATGTAGAGAAGTATTTTTAGCTGTTGTTGGCAATTATTTAAGAGCTGAATAAATTTCCTCTGGAGGGTCAACTCCATGATCTTCCCAGGCACAGTGAGGCTCACCGGCCACTGGTTCCTGGAATCTTCCTTTCACCCTATCTTAAAAGTGAGAGTGATGCTTCCCTTTTTCCAGTCAGTGGGGACTTATCCTGACAGCCATGATTTTTTCAAATATGATGGAAACTGGCCTGCTTCCTTCAGGACCCTGGGATGCATGTTGTCCAGCCCATAGATTTTTACACATATGGCCTCATGAGGCTGTTCTGAACCTGCTCTCCTCTTGCAGTGGGAGGGATTTTGCTTTCCTGACCAGAGGTTCAGGGACACAAGAGGCGTGGGAAGCCCAACTGCTAGTGAAGACTCAGGTGAAAAACTCCCTGATTACTGCAGCCTTCTCCATGTCTGTTGAAGCCAGTTCTCCCTTCTCTTTTATGAGAGGAGGTACACTCTCCTTTGCCTGTCTCTTCTGTTCAGTGTACTGATAGAATTCCTTGTTATTTTTCACATCCCTCATCAAGTTTAGTTTCATCTGTGCTTTGGCTTTCCTGATCCCTTCTCTGCATGTCCATCCGTATTTTCTTCCCAGGCTACCCAACCACACTTCCACTGCTCATACTTTTCCTTTTTTTCCCTCAGTCTGACTTGCTCAGCCATGGTGGTATCCTGCATCCTCTGCTTGATTTATTCTGCTGGGGGATGGAGACCACTTGTGCTCTCAAAAGGGTGTTCTTGAAAAGTTACCAGCTCTGTTCTATTCCTATGCCCCTAAGAACAGCTTCCCAGGAGACCTCATCCAACAACTCCTTTAGCAGATATAAGTTCACTCTCCTGAAGTTCAGGGTAAACTGTGTTCTTCTATTTCATTCATTTTAATTACAGTTAGACAGAAATTTCACTGAGATAATATCATGCTATATGCTGAAGTCCCTTATTTTTGTCACTATGAAATGCAGCAAAGATATGATCTACAACAGTAGTTGTCCTGTCTATACATATGCTAAAAATGCTCTGGGTAGGTAGTATTCCCTTCTATGAACTTAAAATTTAAACACTTAGTAACTTCACATCAAATACAGTGTTGAAATGAATAGGCTTATTTAGTTTCTGGCAATGACTACTTGTTGTCCTTCCTTCTTTCCAAATTTTCTTTCCATCATCTCTCATTTTTCTGATTTTACTGCTCCTGTCCCATACAACTTCAATGCTAATTGCATTAGTTCAGTAAAATGCTTTTCAAAATATATGTGAATATGAATATATGCTTCCAGTGCAGACAATGTTTGGGCAGGTAGATTAAGACAGAGAAGAGACTGCAGAGCCTTAAAACTGTGTTAATGCAAGAATGTTGCAGAAGCGGAAACAAAACCCTACAAGATGTTTTAGCAATTATAAATCTTAATCTTCAGGATTCCCCATATGGGGACTACTGGAAGTTGAGGGGAAGAGGGAATTGCAGAACTTGAGCGGCTTCTCTCTAAGAGACTGCAAAGTGAATGGATTTCCAGACTGGCTATTCCAGGAGCTCTCCTGCTGCTGCCCTCTGCTCTAGCTTGCAAAGTGTCAGTGAAAAGAAGGGTGTTGCTTTTAATAAGTTTCTCTCATTGGTGGCTAGGTTTCAATGCACATGCTTATTCTCAGTGTGTAGTCAGAGGGGTCATCATCTGCCTCACAACTCACTGCTTCTGCTAGCTAGTAACCTGCTACCTCTGGGCAAGGTCTTGTACTTCCTACTCAAGTCTTTCACTCTGTTTTTTTTTTCTTCACAATGCTGTATTATTCCAGCTGGGAGTTGTGTGAATAATTCAATTTTCAGTTTTCTGGAAGTTTTGCAAAAGCAAAAAAAATTATTTTGTTTCTGATCTTGAATTTTTAAATCGAATAATGTGCCTAGGCATAAAATATTTTCAAGTAATTTTAGTAAGAAAAATTTCAATACAATGCATTTTACAGTTAAAAAGACTGGTCTGTTTTCCATGAATAACCACATAAAAATTGGATGAATCTACTTTTCTCTTTTCCAACTCTGCAACTAGGAATTAAAGTTGATCTTGAAGAGGATAGTAGTGGAAAACCAGGTTAGCAGAAAAGCAGCCCAGGCTTGTCAGCATGTCAGAAATTGGGATTATTTTCAGGTGGTTATAGAAAAAATCCCAGCCTCCTGGAGGATAATGGGAATTCTGTCAGTCCGGACCTTTTGGAACTGTGGGAACTGTGGTGCTTTACTCTATTAAAATCCAAGGAAAGAGTCTGTAATTGATTTTACTGACCATATTTTCTTGTAAAAGAACAAGACCTTGCTAAAATGTGCATCTTCTCTGTTAACCTGTAACCCTTCAGACTGGCTGAAAACTACTAGTGAAAACTAATAGTGAGAGGTTGAATGATGAATAAATAAGGTTAACCATACTTATCCAAGAGCTCAAGTAAAATGAACGGAAGGAGCTGCCTCAGCAATCCACCAAGTATTTTCTGAACCAATAAAGCCAGTGTAGAAATAGAAAATAACTGCTACATTACAAACATGAGCCTGATCAACCTGAGACTCGAACCTGTCTTTCCTTTCAAATCCTAAGAGAATGTTCAGTGAGATATAAACAAATAATTAGGTGTATTGTTAATAATCCTAAAGTATAAATGTAAAATGCATCCAGACTGGAACACTGCTTAGGTCATAGCAATGAAAAAATGTGGTAGTGACAAATCATCTTCTTGAAATGTTCAAAGGCTGTATCAAAGCAGTCTGAAGGAAATGACAGCTAAAGACTGGAGACTAAAGTTTCTTCTGTTACAATGAAATTTAGCACACAAAGAATCACAGAATCACAGAATGGCCAGGATTGGAAGGGAGCTCAAGGATAATGAATCTCCAACCCCCTGCCACATGCAGGGCCACCAACCTCCCCATTTAATACTAGACCAGGCTGCCCAGGGCCCCATCCACTCTGGCCTTGAACACCTCCAGGGACAGGGCATCCACAACCTCTCTGGGCAGCCTGTTCCAGCACCTCACCACTCTCTCTGTAAAGAACTGCCCCCTGACATCCAACCTAAACTTTCCCTCCCTCAACTTCAAACCATTTCCCCTTGTCCTGCAGTTATCAACCCTTTCAAAGAGTTGACTCCCCTCCTGTTTGTTGGCTCCCTTTAGGTACTGAAAGGCTGCAATGAGGTCACCCCACAACCTTCTTTTCTCCAGGCTGAACAAGCCCAGCTCCCTCAGCCTGTCTTTGTTGGGGAGGTGTTCCAGTCCCCTGATCATCTTCGTGGCCCTCTTCTGGACCCTCTCCAACAGCTCCCTGTCTTTCTTATATTGGGGGCTCCAGACATGGACACAGTACTCCAGATGGGGCCTTACAAGAGCAGAGCAGAGGGGGACAATCACCTCCCTGTCCCTGCTGGCCACCCCTCTTTTGATGGAGCCCAGGATACCATTTGCTTTCCAAGCTGCAAGGGCACACTGCTGGCTCATGTTAAGTTTTTCATCTATCAAGAACCCCAGGTCCTTCTCTGCAGGGCTGCTCTCAAGGACCGCTCCTTCCAGTCTGTATGGATGCCTGGGATTCCTCTGACCCAAGTGCAAAACTTTGCACTTTGCCAGACAAAGGTCTGTTGCATCTTGAGAGCTACCTGGAATTTTCCCCTGCAGCATTGTGCAGCGTTAGCAAGAACAGTACTGTCCCCCTGGAGTTAATATGTAAGTTTGTAATACAGGGTCCATGTTTATTTCTAGATATCTTCTGTTGTCTGTCCTGTGCTTCATGCCAACATTTCATATTACTGCTGAAAAAGAGATTTGAACACCCATGCTGATGTTTATTTAGCAGTATTAAGTATTATACTGAGCTTTTTGTTGCTTAATTCTTCCAGTATTGCTCCAAGTAAACTTCCAACAAAGCTGTCCTAGTATTACAGAAAGGAACATATAAATTGCATTTTAAGATGTATGCATTTGCACAAACATTAAGAGAACATGCACATTTTTATGTAAACTACAGCTAGCAACAGGTATTACTATGTGGGGGACTATGTGTTAGTGGCGTTCAGTTTAGGAGACATAAGGACAATTATTTGAAATTTAATTGATGTGGAACAGAGGACACGCCTCTTTACACTACATGGTATCATAGAAATATTTAAAGTGAACGGCTAGATACAAAGTAGGTAATTTCATTAGGTGGGGAAACGGTTCAGCGATACCTACTTAAGCAACTCATGTCTGCATGTGGACAGGCTTCATTTTGTGCTATCAGCTATTTTATGCTGAATACAACATGATCAGTAGGGATGAAGAGATGCCATGAATATCAGTAGTTCTTTTGGACGTTCTGAACCATGAAGCTTAAAATAAAACCTTCATTGGGACTAATATTACTAGTAAAAACTACATATATCTAGACCATAATGTGCTAAAATTACGTTTTTTGAGTAACAAATCGGATACATCATTGTAAGAACAACTGCTGGAGCACTTCTAGGACATAAGTCCTTAGCAAAGTGATTTTTCAAACCTCCTAATTCCCTCAGCTTTATTTATTTTTTCATTTGTTGGTTTTAATTTGTTGTTCAAGACCAGAAGTTTTTTGTGTGAATGAACATTGAGCTATAAGCCAAATCTCAAGATGTCCGTGTGCCAAAACTACATCTACTGTCAATAACCACAGCTGTTTTGGACTAGGTTTTCTTCCTTGCTTTTGTCTTTTGACCTCCATAGTAATAATACAAAGGCGAGCAGCCAACTCGCGTTTATTTTTCTTCTTTCTCAAAATGAAGAATAGCTTTTTGCCAAAGTGTATAGTATCACTTCAACCTATCAGCATGTTGAGGTGTGGTTATTTCAGAGGAAGAGGATCTGTGGATGTTGGTTGACAGCCGGCTGAACATGAGCCAGCAATGTGCCCAGGTGGCCAAGAAGGCCAAAAGCATCGTGCTTGTGTCAAAAATAGTGTAGTCAGCAGGAGCAGGGAGGTGATCATCCCTCAGCACTGGGCCCTGGTGAGGCTGCACCTCAAGTACTGCATTCAGTTTTGTGCCCCTCACTACGAGAAAAATATTGAGGGCCTGGAGCGTGTCCAGAGAAGGAGCTGTGAAGGATCTGGAGAATAAGTCTTACGAGGAGCGGCTGAGGGAGCAGGGGTTGTTCAGTCTGGAGAAGAGGAGGCTCGGGGAGACCCTATGACTCTTTACAGCTCTCAGAAAGGAGGTTGTTGCAAGGTGGAGGTCAGCCTCTTTTTCCAGGTAACAGTGATGGGATAAGAAGGAATGGCCTCAAATTACACCAGGGGAAATTCATGTTAGATGTTAGGAAAAATTTCTTCTCAGAATGGTAATGCATTGGAATGGGCTGCTCAAGGAGTGGTAGTGTCACCGTGCCTGGAAGTGTCAAGAAACATGGAGATGTGGCACTGAGGGACATGCATCAGCAGGTATAGAGGGGATGGGTCGACAATTGGACTGGATGATCATGGAAGTCTTCTTCACTTTTAATGATTTATGATAATACTGAAAAAGGTGTTGCTGTCTCCTTCTACCATTGCTGTGCTGATGGACATATAGCTTAGCAAGTTGTGTTTTTTTTTCCATTGGGCAGTAACTCATTTTTAAAATAACTTTAATTATCAGTAAATTTCTCAGTAAGTGTCTGTAGTCTGGGACATGGGATCAGCTACCAGTCTTTTCCTGCTCTGGTGCATTATGTTTGCTATTCTTATCACTGATGTTTGGCTCCCATGTAAAACAAGTCAAACAGCTGAAACAGATATATGCCTTTTATTTGAACAGAGATGGACTCATAGATACAAAGTGAGCAAGAATACCTGTCCAGTGAGCAAACATAAACACTGAATGGATTTGATTACTGTAGCAGAATAGACAGAGACCTGCTAACAGTATTCCACATAGGGAATATATGTCCTATATTTTGGGTACATCTTTGTTTTCACATTAGGCCATTCATTCTGGGTGATCAGTCACTCACTTTCAGCGTTCCAGAGTTATCTCTCATTAAAATAAGCGTGCTTGAATCAACAAGAATTACTATCCATAGACTAACTACACCTTCATAAGTCAAACACCTAATTCCAATACGTTTAGTTTGCTATTGTGACTTATTAATGGCTTATATTTGTAGTCCTCTGCTGAAACAGATTCAAGAGCACAAATCTGCCAGCGCAAATCAACACCAGAACAGTTCTTACAAAACTGAACTTCATGCCAAAATTCAGGACACGGAAAAGAGTAGCCAGAATATTCAATATTCAGTGCTTTCTTCAAAGTGGCAGAAACAAGATAAGATACAGACCTCGTTATTCCCACCTGTATTCTCTACCATCAAGCACGTCTCTAAAGCAGAGACGTCTCAGTTATGCTGAAAAGCATACCAACATTTTTTTTCATGTGTGTTTGAAAATATTTTGTGTGAGCACTGTTAGAGATGGTGTATGTTTTTCATATTACAATCTTATGCTTGAATTGAATAACCTGATGGCATAATGTGACACTATATCATCCAAAGTCCATCTCAAGACAGGGAGACACACATACATATTAATGTCTCCTTGTTCCTCTAAGTAAGTTAGCCCTTACTTTTTGTTTAGATGGTTTCCCAATTGCCTGTTAACAACACATTTACTACTGCAAAGTTGGAAAAATGTTCTTTCACACCATGCTAGCCCTAAAGGTCTTGAGAAGCCTTGTAAGCAGATTTGGGAGGAGTCAGTGCAAGCCTGTTTTCTGTCTTGTTGATCAGGTCTGAGTAGGCTCTAATTGTTCCAACATATATTTTCAAGAATGTATCTTCTCAATAATACATTTTTAGTAGTATATTGCTTTAGTAATAGTAATCACTATTACTTTATAGTAATAGTGATCACTCAGTGATCAGAGCAGGTTCTTATTCTTTCAAGTTCGTGGTATATAGTTGCTTTAAACGATGCTTTCCCATAGAAAGAAAAACGCATTTTTCTCAGCTTTCTCTTTATGATGTAGAACTACTGCATGAAAAATCAGCTCTGTGCAATTCTTAATATCTCAGTTTTAGCACTGTTATTTCATGCACATCACGAAATGATGTGTGTGAGGTGCTTCAAAAAACCATTTTCTGATATTCATAGTAGTTTTTGAAAAGCTTCTTTCCTGATTATACTGGTGGAGCTTATTACATATAATTGCAAGATACTTTGGTTGTGTGTTCATTGCTCTATGGGTGTTAGTAATATGAATGTGCAAGCTCCTTGTTGCCTTACATCTACAAGCAGTGGCCCAATCCCCACCTCTGTGACGTGTCTCACAGCTGTTTACTCATTCATATTGCTGAATATCATGGAATTTCAGAATGGGGAAGTTAGTTCCTTCCTCTTTGCTTATTTTTTAGATGACCTGCGTCTCTTCTATGGCTCTGTTCTCAACTTCTGCAAGAAGCTGTGTGATTTATTTTTTTAACTGAGGTTTTATTTAATGTCTTTTAGATGGGATATCTTCTTTATTGGTTTTACTTGCTGGGAGAAAGCTGCATGCAAGTTAGCAAGTATATCAAACGTGGTGCAGCAGTCAGTCAGAAGTCACCACTTTCTTCCATCTTGCATCGTTCTATTAAACAGAAGAAGAGACTGACTTCATAAATTGCTGTATTTCTTGCTGTGCTGTTTTTACGTCCAAAATAGTCTCAGTTTTAACATTAATCTCTAAAGTGTTTGAGTCCTGTTAGTGAATCTCATTGACTACCCTGCTTTTAAACCGCTCTACATTTGATCCCTAGGACATTCTACCATCCCTATCAATTTGTCTCATGAAATTCAGAGATAAGTGATATAGCTGTTTTCCTTATCAAGTGACAGATGTCAGTATCAGCCTTAGCATCAAATATGGGGATAGTTATGTTTTGCCTTTTGAGGTAAGACGTTATTGACGGTTGGCATTTTTAATTGGTTTCTTTATAATGCATCAAATTGCCTGAATTTACCCAAATGAGTCAGCAGTATGCCCTAGCAGACATGAGGGCAAACTAGATTGTGGGATGTTTTGACAGTAAAAAAAAAGTGATTCTCCTATTATATATTGCCTCACTTTGAGTATTGTGTGAAGTTCTGGGCTCTACAGTATCAAAAGGATGGTAAGATACTTCAGTGCATCTAGAGGAGTGCACCAACAATGGTAGAAGGATAGGATATGAGGGAACGGCCTCAAGTTGTACCAGGGGAGATTTGTATTAGATCTGAAAAGAATTTCGTCTCAGAAAGAATGGTGAGGCACTGGGACAGGTTGCCCAGTTCAGTTGTGTAGTCACCATCCGTGTGAGTCTTTAAAGAGAGGGTAGATATAGTATTTAGAGACATGGCTTAATGGGTAATGTTGGTGGTAGGTGGATGGTTGGACTGGGTGATCTTAGAGATCTTTTCCAACCTTAATGATTTTATGACTCTATAGAAGGGCTGGATGGTGTATCCTACAGCAAGAAGCTGAAGATACGTTGGTTAACTAGTCTGCACAAGAGAAGGCTCACAGGTGACGTTATTCTCTACAACTCCCTAATAAGAGGAGGTAGCGACGGAGGTCCTGCTCTCTTTGCCCTGGTATCCACTGACAGGATACACAAGAACAGCACAGAACTATGCCAGGAGAAGTTCACACTGCACTTTAAGAAAAAATTCTGTGCTGTGAGAGTGGCCAAACACTGGAACAGGCTTCCTAGAAAGGTGACTGATGTTCCATGTCTGTCAGTGTTCAAGAAGCATTTCAATAACCCCCTTAATATTCTGCTTTAATTAAGCAGTTACGATGTTGGACTTGATCTTTGTAAGGTTCTTTCCAAATTAACTGTTCTAATTTATAAATATGTAGCCTTCAGTGTTTTGTGAGAGCCATCAGTTAGCAAGTTCTGTGAATTTTAACAATTAAGTCTTTCTTCCCTGCCCTCCTGATTTTTTTTTTTTGTGAATATTTGTAGGTAGTCTACAGAACAGATGAGGTATGGGCTTGATCAATTTATCCATTTCTATATACAAGGTCCCTCAAAAATACTACAGTGATATATTTATGTGAGTAAAAGTGCATATCTATTTACAAAATAAATACAGAAAAAAATTATTCTCAGCACAGTGGTTTATGGTACTGAAAAACTAAAAAACTTTTTGCTTCAGGATTTTTAATAAATTTCTTAGATGCACTATCTGTAATTGTGGCAGTGGCATGATTGTTGTTTGTTTCACGATATAACCCTCAGTGGCAATCTTTTTTTCTTCCTCTTACATAATTCACCGGAGGCCTTTGGAATCCAGCACATTCACTTCTGCCCTAGAAACTACGTGGCACTCAGTGTTCAATTTCTATGCTGCTGCCTGAGCTCTTCAGCCTCTGTCATTCCAAATTTCATGACCCATGTATTTTTGCTCTTTTGTATCCCACTGATACACCAGCAGAACCTCATCTTCTCGTTGTCTGCTTGCATTCTTTAAGATGCCATTTGAAAACAGTCGGCAGAGCTGATGTATGTGGAAGTGCCAATAGCATACAGAGCATTGATTTTTTTTTTTCCAACTATATTTTCATTTATGTACTTAATTTCCTAATGATTTTAATATATTTTTAGTATGTTTTCATTTTTTATAAACTGTGAATCTGTTCCACTTATGCTTACCTTTAGTTGTGAGCTACTTCACGTATGATCTTCACTTCAACTTCACTTCACTTCACTTCACTTCACTTCACTTCACTTCACTTCACTAAGGATCTTAGCAGATGTGCTCTACTTACTCTGAAAGTTCGTACTTGAGCCTCTGTGGTTCATCCTTTTCAGCAGTCTGTCTCTGTTGTGGCTATTCTTGTTTCCAATAGTGAAAAAATTCCATTCCATCTCAAGGAAGTTGTCGATGGCACTGTGCCTGGAAAAGTCCAAATGCAGTTAACTACAGCGAGCGATGGTCTTTCGTGGTATAGAACCATTCAGTGAATGCAGTTCAGTAGAGAGCCAAAGCTGAAAGCTTTTGTTTGGCAAGTGATTGTTAGTATTTCTTCTCTATACTTGATGTATTTCAGGTTTAGCAATGAAAGTGATACTGAAAACCTCTGAGAAATGGCAGGAAATGTTTGGGGTGTTTTTGTTTAGAATTCATTTAAAGTGTTTATCTGTGACTTCCAATTTATAAAATCTGTGGCTACACAGATTTTTTTTTTTTTTTTTTTTTTTTTTTTGATAAGTTTAAACAGACATATTTTATAAAATCAGAAGAAAAGCATTTTCAAAATGAACGAATGATTCTGGAAGCCACTCTCTTTGCTCCCAACTTCAAACTCTTGAAGACTTGAAAAAAAATACTTCATGTCTAAGGAGCTGTTGAACTGCCAAATTTCTGTGCTTGTATGAGGACTGCCCAAGTCTGCAGCTGACATACCCAAATTCCTGAGTTACTGCACCACTGAGTGCCTTTGCCCTTCAGCAGTGCAAACATTCTGACTTTTTCCTTTTCTTTTTTTTTTAATTTCACAGTAAACTTACAGTTTTCCCATTTTGGCCTTAAAAACTGCAGAGCTGATAAACGTTTTCTCTTTTGTGTCCATTTCCATAGAAATTTGTCTTAGTGCTGCCATTGTTCTCTGAACTTGTGCTGTTTATTTTTCTGTTAGGGTCTCTGGAATTTAAGCGTTTACTTGTTCCTTGGAAAGTTATAATTTTATCTTTTTGAGATGAATTGTAAGCATTCTTATTCTCTCCTCTGTTTCCTAGTAAGCAATTCCTAAATGTAACAACATTGAAAACTGAAAAAAAAAAGATTTTAAAAGAAGCATTGGAGGAGCAATGGCAATTTCCTCCTCAGGTACCCCCTATTGCCTTAGCAATGTCTTCAGCTAAGAGTCAGGGCCTGAACAACAAGTACTTTAACAGGATAATAGAAGTTTACAGAACCCTTTGTAGGTCCTCTCCATTGGAGGAATGATTACTGCCCACAGGAGACAAATGGATTCGCAGAAAAGGATCCTTTCTGTCCCATATGTGCTAAACCAAACTCTACAACAGTTGTAACTGAGGACACTGCTTTTTTCAGCACTCGTATCAGAATGCAAGTTTTCAATTTCCTCAAAGCCAGTATCTGCATAGAGGTAGGGCTCACTCCCTGACATATCAGCAGGGAACTCTGAAGTTCTGAGAACAAAAGGTGAAGATGAACAGGAAGAAACAGGGTCTGGAGCTCTGCAGCCTGCCAAGCAAGCCTGCTACAGTTAGCACTAGGGTTGTTCTATTTTTTCAAGTAGTGTGGTTAAAACATTTTGAAAGCTGATGTTTTCATCTACTCACTGATATAAGAAGATAATCTGTTCCTGGATATGAATTATTCTGTTATAATAAATTCATCCATCATCACAAACTTGACATGAAGCTTTGTGTCCCCACAGGTTAGTCCAAAAACAGCAAAATATTTCAACATTTTTGTCTTAGCCCTAGAAGCAAAGTTCAATCAGCCAAACCTGAGCATGTGTATTTCGTATTTCTGCATTTAAAAAAATCAATCACTTTCAACAGCTAAAAACTTCTGAAGCAGCATTCAAACAGACCACACTTGCTAGGTGATCTCCAGCTTGCAGTTCCAGGTCCAGTACTGTATTAAATGTGAATTAAACCCTCACGGATATCACCAAGCACATAATGATCTCTTAGAAGAGAATGGTTCTTTTTTTGTTTGTTTTCTCTACAGTAATGCTTGCAAACTCTGGCTAAAAGTTTTCAAAACAGAAAGATGGTGATATGGAGTACTTAATTTGAGAGACTTTAGGAAGGCATGATTTTAAAAGAGAGGTGCATCACTACATTCCAAGAGTCAAGGAATGTCATCTGAGATTAAAAAAAAAATGTGATTAAGCTGAACATAGATCTGTATGGTTCACATGGTTCTCTTAAAAAAGTAGCAGATGGATTGGTCCAGATACTGATGTGGAAGAATTAAAAAGAGGTAACAGATATATCTGCTTTGCAAAGGCTGAATAGCTGGCTGGTTTTGTTTGTCAAATTTGAATGCTAACCTGAGAATCCTTCTCAAGTTCTGATAAGAAATATTAACAAACTCTTTGCACATGAAGCTTTTAGTGTTGTCTTTGGATCAATTAGCCAGCGGCTATACTCGCTAGGCCATTCCTCTACGCTGCCCTCCAGCCCCATGCTGAGTCCTTGACATTTGCTTTCTGTTCAAATGGCTACTATCAACAGTAGTTCAATATTGCTGATCAAGCATATTTATAATCTATCTACGGGTCTCAAAATATTTCATGAGATCGAAGTATAAGAATTAATTTATAATTAAATTATCTGGCTTCTAAGCCTGACAAAGTGAACTTATGTTTCTGACTTATCTCCGTGAGTATGGGAACTGCAAACAAAATAAGATCCATCTTGCCAAGCTTTGGGTGTCTCAAGGCACCTTAGCTAATCTGACTACAAAGAGACTCGTGACTTTTTATCCGAAAGAATCCTATCTTGTGTCCCTGATGGCAATAAGGTGATTCCCTGGCCCTTGCTTATAAACAGTTAGTCAAATTGCCTAATTTATGTGCTATATCGCCTCCTATGTCTAAAAAAGTATTTTCCATGCCAGCCTTCGCTGCCAGATTCCTGGCTCCCCGGGTAAGGAACTTGGAAGCTTTGCAAATTCTGTGTTGAAACAAATTTCTCACAAATCCTATTGGCAGAGTGGAGAGCCAAGTGATGAGACAAGGCCTAGGACTCAGCTCCTGGTGTAAGAACAGCAAGCCTGAGAATGTTGAGAGCCTAACAAAAACTTGAGTTTTATAACCTCCAGTGTCCTGCTGCAGGATCAAGCATTGTATGCTCATTGTTGTCAGCACAGAAAGATCTTCAGTGTTCCCAGCCTTCTTCAAGGGAACCTGCATACTTTGTTGTGGCTGTTCGTTCCAGAACATTGATGCTCATGGCTCACTTGGCTGGATGCTCCATAGCTAGAAATCCTACAAGCCCAGGCTCTGCCCTCCTGCATGCCCCTCTGGGTTTGTTCAGCCCAGAGAAGAGGACACTGGGTGAGAACTCATGGATGCCTACAGCACCTCACAAAAGGAAGTGGAGGGGCAGACACTTAATTTAACCTCTCAAATATATGAAACAAACTTAAATCTAGAAACTTGAAAAGATTGAAAGTGTCACTAATCATTCCTTACATTATTGGCAAATGTACAGAGTTCAGTGTGTGTTAAAAAGACCAACCCTTGTGTTCCTTGCATTGTCTGTGAGAAAATGTGTGAAAAAAGGAAAACAGTATGAACAGAAGGTGGATACACGTGAGGAAGCAGAGCTTAGGTGAAAGTCCTGCATGTGGAAAATACAGGATCCGTCATTATCAGTGGTGCTTTTGCTTCTAGTCATCATGAATATTTAGGATGTTCAGTGTTATTCCCATTAATGCAAAATTAAGTCAGCTTCTGATTCTGCAGGTCCCATTTTGTCTAACAGTGACAAATGCATGAAATGGAGTCAATCTAGACTAAAGTAACGTGAATCAGACCTGCAAGACCGAACTACTTTCATGCAGTAGTTAGATGTGAACTAGAGGATTTTCTGAAAAAGAGCCTCCATTAAAAACGTGATTACTTGAACTCAGTATAAAATCAGGAGAACAAAAAGATACCAGCTTGTCAATATATTTGCCTCAAAAAGTAAGGCATTGTTTTAAAGGAAATTTAAGAATTTTTTACTTCTTTAAGATCTACAGACACGGACTCTAAAAAAGATTTGTAGATGCCATGATTTTAGAACTATAAAGTTGGAAGCTGCTGGCTAGTAACCTTCACTGTTTTACTGATAAGATGTGTTTTTATCAGCTTCCATGGCATTTATTCATGAAACTTTGAACTGAATTTTCTGTTCTTTGGAAAAAACACAACGTTTTTGTACCATGTGGTGACAAACCGAAATTCCACTGACATTGACTCAAGTTACTTTAACTTACCACCCATAAAGAGAAAACTTCATAATCAAGCTGGTTATAGAATTCAACAAAAAATAATATAACACTGGAACTAAAATTGTGTGGAGAAGCTGGAATTTAGAATAGGCTTCCAACTGAATTTCTAATGTATGTATTGTATGTATGTATTATGTATGTATGTATTGTAATGTATTTCTATTAATCTTTTTTTTCTTTTTTTTTCTCCAAAGGATAGGAAACTCAATTTATTTCATTTGTAGGCAATCTGTCTGCTTTGACTTCTGAAAGGAAAATCACTTGGGCAAGGACGGACTTAAATGACAGAAATCAGCGAATATTGTCTGTTGGGCACTGCTATTGCCTCAGTAGCTACCTGAGAACTCAGTAATGTTAGCAAGTCCTCAGCTGGATTTTGGAATATATTCAGCGTTTGCTTAATTCTGGTTATGGTGAAGTCAGTGCTAAAATTCACCGCCCATCACTGGAAACAAAGTTAGATAAAACAGTATGTTTCTGAAAAGTGCTCTGCTTATTTATTCCAGACCAAAGAAACAGACTGCTGAAAAGACAAGGTGGAGATCTGCTGAATAATGAAACAATAAGCAATCTTTTTTTTTTTTCTTTTTCTTTTTTTCCTGAGAAAACTAACAGCTAAAAATACAGTTTTCAGGTCAAAACTGGAATCGTATCCTGCCAAGAGGTCTGTGCAGTTACGACTTTGTATCAGTGAATTTTCAAAGTCTGGAATTGCAGATATGCTTAACTGTGTGCTCTGTGTGCAGCTCCACTGAAGACAACAATATATTCAAGGATAAGTTCCAGCAGAGACCTTGGTTAACGTGGGTTTCTTAGAAACTGTTTATTTTATTGCAAGTGGGATGCTGTCCTTCATACCAAAACGTTTAATTTACAAAAGTGCTGTGAGATAAATAACCTGGATATTTCTATGTGGACTTTGGTTAGTCTCTGCAGCACTTTGAGGACTTATTCCACGCTCTATGTCAAGTTAGCAGAACAGCAGGAAATGTCCAAGTCACACATCAGAAAACTAATTAATTACCTCCTGCATATAAGGCCAAGCAACCTATCTGAAACTGCAGTGGAAGACTTGCACAAATGATCAACACTAGTGGATGTAAAGCTCTGGCAAAAATGGGGAAAGCACAAATATGGACAGTAATAATCAAGTCTGTCTCAGATTATATTAAGCTTATTCTAAAACTGGATTGAGCCTAATCCTATCATAAAAGAGAGCTCTAACAGAGAAAGTCACTGCGTGCTGAACTGAACGGCTATCAGCATTTGATAAGCTGGAGTTCAGACACGCAGCAAGCCTCTTCAGCCCCCAGAGTCAGGAGAAGTATGCCACCTATTGGCAACAGAACTCTTGCACAGAAGCTGTGAACCCTCAACAATGAGAAAAACTAACACTCACACACCCAAAGCATCCTGCACCTCGGCAGTGATGTGGAGGAGCAACCTAGCAGGCACAGAAGGTCTGCAGAGAGAGGTGAAGCGCTCCTGGTAGTCCGTGACTACAGAAAGCATGTGCCACCTACATCTCTCACCTTATCACAGCCTTTAAAGTTGCAGGAGTGAATGTTTTTCCACACTTAGTGGCAGATTGCACTTCATAGACCATGACAGTTAGTTCTGTTGCAAATTAATGTGGCACAGGGCACCCTGCTCAGGCTGCCTGTTTTCACCTAATTCTCTTCTTAATTATCTAATGAGGCAACACCTGTGAGAATGAACCTTCAACAACGATGCTGGGGAAAGTGCTGTGAGTTGTGGATGGTGCAGGGCTCAGTTGCTGAGGATGATGGTTCCAGTGTAAGCGGTAAATGGGGCACCAGAGAGATCCTTGGCTCTCTGCATGGCCACCAGCAGAATTCCTTCACACCTGCTTTGAGGCCATCTGGCTCTTTATCACAAGTAAGTCAATTTGAGAAAATTCAGCTCCCTGCTCCCCAGGAGTAGTGCTGAGGGAAATGCAGAGGTATCCAATGGCAGTCTGAAGTCTTCCTGATGCAAGCTAAGGATACTTTTCCATTTAGATTACTGCAGGATGTGCTAGCATGAGTCCACAACATGAGTCTTCTCACGAAAGTAAGTGCCCTTCACATAATCCTATCACTAGGTTTGCTTTTTTTTTTTTTTCTTTTTTTTTTTTTTTCTTTTTTTTCTTTTTAAGTATTCTGATATTTTTGAACTAATTCCTTGTGCTGGGAATGGAGGTTTCAAGCAGCTGGGGTTGTCTTACACTTACACTCATCTCCCATGGAAAAGGCTGGCAGTCAATCTGTTCTGTTATAAACACAGTTCAGAGAAAGAAAGACATCAAATATTCAATTACTTTGCTTAAACTGCATTGTTTTTATAACATCACATTTCCTCTCCTGTTGGCTTCCAGGGTGCTAGGGCAATGCTCTATGGAAAGCAGCTCATCATACAACACGCCAGGAGCTTCTCCAAAAAAGCCAGGGTGTATGAGATCAAACTGTAAGTGCTGTTACTGCTGTGATTGAAAGCTAAGAGTTTGTTAGAGTTGTCTTTTTCCACCCCAAAACTAATTCTGAAATAGAGATGCAGTGCAGAGCTTGGATGTTGAGGAGACTGTGAGGCTGGCAAGTCATCAGAGCAACTGAGATGCATGAATACCTCTCAAAAAACAGTCTGACAAGTGCTTGTTGGTATAAAGCTAAGCAAATAATACCCTTGGTTTGTTCAGCAAATAGTGAGTTCTTTGAATTGATGATTTAGACTTCCTCAGTGATGTGCAGTATAATTTCTGAGATTGCACACATTTCACTGAGGCGATTTCGTACCATATTAACCATCTGATAGGGACACTTGGGAAGGTTTATGGAAGCCTTTTCCAATACATCTCCTGAGAAGTAGCTGCAATATAAAGAAACTTAAATTAATTCCTTCTGTGAATTGACATGAAAAGCATGTAAAGTTCCTGAAAGCATTCCTACTTCTTATTTATCTTCCCTCTCTTTGGAGATAGCTATTTTGAGACATTTAAGTTCAGCATATATGAAGTACTTATCCAAATTTTCTTGCCTCTCCTCACATCTGCAAATGAAAACTTTTAATTTTCTGGACAGTCCAAAGCTTTCCATTTTTTCAAACCCAAACACTTAAAGTAAGTTTTTACAGACCCACATATGTGCAGCTCTGAGAAAGATCCTTCCTGAGGTGAAGCACAAAAATATGAGGTACCACTCTCAAATGATGAAATAAGAGATTTCAATGCAAGACTGTATTATTAAGGCAAGCTTTCTGAAAACAAACAAACAAAAAGAAAACCACAGAAGCTGGTATTTTAGGACAATTACTCTGTATGCTGACTTTTACTCTCATGGCTGCAAGCACGTTTCTTCTTACACAAATCTGGCATGACCTTATCTTTACTATTGTACTAAGAGTAATGCTTCTGAAGATTGAATCATAATAGCCATAAGTTCAGATATTAATTTGGGTACAAAATCTGCAGTGTAAGCTGCTGTGTCAGGACAGGGAAAAGGCCAAGCATTCAGCTATGAAGTTATGGTCTATCTCTGAATTTGATTTCTCAATATGTCTTTCTTCCAGCCATGAGGAGAAATTTTCTTTTTAAAGAGTTGCAATTTGGGGCTCAGACTTCTTCCTTGTGCTTAGAGTTCTCTGAATGTGAAGATGTCAAAACAGCTTAAAAAAAAAATTGGCAATTGTAGACAATTGCTATATGAGCAGTTTAACAAAGAGACTAACGGTTGCTGCTTTAACAGTAGTAAACTAGACTTGCTGATTAATAAGTGTGCCATTTATTTGGTGTTCTTGTTGGAAAGTATTTGTGTAACACTTTTGAAAATACTTCTATCAGAAAAGATTTCCATTGATCTTACATATATCTTTTTAAATTAAAGAAAGGCACTTTAAATAAAGAATGTGAAAAGCTCTTTAAGATAGTAGGTAACACTGATAAGGTGCAGCTCTTTAAAAATTATGAATAGATTTTTCCAGCTAGTAACAATCACCTGCCAACAGAGCGGTGTGCAGGAGTTGGAACTGGGATATGTAGAACTTACATACAAGTGATTTGCTGAATGCAAATAGGCTGAAGCAGATGTTTTAAATCTTACTGAACTTAAATGGAATTTAGGAGCTTTGCTAAACGTGGGTAGGCCGTAGCAGTGTTTGAAGTTTATGAATTTGTGTTCAAACATACTTCTGGAATGCAATGTTATTTACTAAGAAATAGTACCTTGTGCATAGTTGAAAATTACAGAACTGAGAAAACAAACCAGATACTTGAGGCTGAGTCTGTGTATCCAAATTCATGACTGAGAATTAATAATCCACATTTACCTTTCAGCACACATGCAGTCTGCTCATTGCATCAATAGGTGAATGTGTATCATAATTTGCTGCAGTCCTCTTTTCAAGTACTTTCAAGTACTTTGTTTCTAGTGACACTTCCTCAGTTAGCAATATAACTAAACTAATGTAGCTGAGTAAGAAAACAATAGAATTACAGGTGACAAAATGAAAATTTACCTCATTAGTATTTTTCCTCCCATGAATGTGAAATCCTCATTAAAATGAATGCTAATTCAGGAACACAAAGCTATTCAAGGCAATACTTACTCTTGTAACTAGTTTGCATGAAAGGCAATGGCATTGTAAATGTGTTTCATACACACACACACACACACACACACACGAAATATCTGTGTTTTTACCTGCTGTAAATAAATGAAACAAGAAACCATCTGCTTTATATATTCTGACGGTTAGAGAAACAAAATTAAAACGTATATGCTACAGAATGAAATGCTTTAATAAATTTTCTTTTCTCAGCTGGTGGGGACAGTAAGAATTTGGCAATAGTGGCCCTCGAGTCCAACTAGTTTTAGGTGTAGGTGAATTAGCCATATTCTAGCTCCACCTACTGTAGCAAACTAAAATGACAGGAAGCTTGATCTTTCCTCTTCTAAAAAACTATCTTTTTAAAACGTGTATCCAAATCTCTCCCTACAATAGGAGAACAGAAATCAGCAATAAATTGTTGAAAGGAAATGAACTGATACAAATACAAAATGGCAGATAGCAGGAGGCAATAGTGCAAAATAAATAAGGTATGGAAAAAATTGTTTTGGAAAAAGAAAAAGGAGGCTCCACAGTATCCTAGGTAGCTGGACTCTTTGGGACAATCAGGGGCTTTTAGACTATTTTTGTGGTTATCGCTAGAACTCTGGGGGAAAAAAAATAGCTTTTATTCCATCTAAAGTAACTTTCTGAGGTAGCGAAGAGGTTTCTAGGGCTGCCTTCATTGAAACAAAGATCTACTAAAGTTTTCACGGAAACTCAGGCACAGAGATTGTTACCTCCTTTCTTGTCCAGAGATAAGCTAGCCTAGTAGTACAAATATTTTATATGAAGATAGAAAAGTAACAGCTTGAACCTTGTTGTTCTGCATTCCAGCTGAAGGCTGTTTCCGTTAAGATTTCCTGAGCTGCACAAAGAGAAGCCATTTCAAGGACTGATTTCAGAACTAATCAATTGTTTACTTAAAAAGTGGTTACTGTAGAAATTATCATTAAGGACTGGCAAGACTCAAAGTAAAACACAAAATACAAGAAGAAATATTTAACCTCCTCACTAATTCTTGTGTAGTCCATACACTGCACTCGCTAAAATGATTGTAATAATAAAATAAACCACCCACATTACTTGTTCATACATACAGCTGGCATTGGCTTGAAAACTCTCACTCATACCTTGAGGTTACAAACCCATAATACAAAACTGCAGAGTACACTGGCTGAATACAGCTGTGCCACTGAATGGCAATGGTCCACTCGTGCAATCCTAGTAAATATTCCAGCTGTTCAGTTACTGCTTGTGGAAAAAAAACCAGTACAATACTAGTATTTGGCAATTTTTGGTGACTGTACAAAAAGTTCCCAAATTCATTTGAACATTTATCTATACACAACTCTCTCTCTTGCCCCAACAACTAAAACAAACTCACATAAGGTGAATTTCCTGATAGACTTCAATCACTAGAAAAAAAAAGCAAGGACTAGTTCAGAAAAAGAACCAAAGGAAAGAAGCTGTAAGTGAGTTATGATACAGAAAAGGTGTTTTGATGGCTAAGAGGAACATGGATAGTAGGGTTATATTTATACTGTGGGTAGATCTCATGTTCTGTCGCTTCAGTTCAGAACCCTTTTCAATTCAAATACTTGGGGAAATTTATACCAGTCTATATCATAGAGTGTTTAATACAGAAAAGCATATTAGAAGTTGATCTACCTAAACATTCCCCCTCAAAAAAGCCTTTCTCTGCACTGACCATATAGAGATTAGGCTTCTAGGTTAAGCACTGGTAACCCAACCTGTTGGTTTTTATTTTTTTATAGCACTTGAAGAGAATCCAAAAGAGATCCAGAAGCTCATCAGATAAAACTTGCCTAAATTTGCTGTGGGATTTTTCCATTTTATACTCACATTTGAAAACATGTGAAGCAAATCAGAAACCAGAAATCTACTTTCAAAAATGATTTATCTTTTTAACAAAAATTAAGTTTCACAAGCTACTAATAAATTTTGAGGTCCCAACAGGTTAAGCAATTTCTTAAAGATAAAGACTCAGAAATGACTAAATATATTACATAATGAATGTCCTTGCTTCATGCTTCAGAGCAATTACTAACTAATCAACCCTTTAGAATTTAAAATTTAACACATTGTTACAGACTAGTAGTACTGGGACAGTCCATAGCAGGGTATGAATTGGTGATGAGTCTGTAAAAGTCAGTGTGAAAAACACTGAAGTTCAAGCATTAAGTGAAAGATTGATTCATTGGAGGTTTTGCTCTCTGAGCCTGTTTTAAATTTCTCAATTAAAAACAAGTGGAAAGAGACAAAACTAGCACAATGTTGTACTAAGTGTTAACGACAATGAGCAGAATGTTAGTATCAGGATGTGAGATGGAAGATGAATAACTTTCAAGACACCAAAGCAGGATATATATATATATATATATATATATATGTATGTATACTTAAAATGGACACTGATGTAGATAAGCATGGCAAACAGCAAAATCATCTGGCTTACCATGACAAGTGAAGGCAGAAGTCACTACTGAATGGGCCTTTGTATTGGGTGCATTTGAGCGTTAGCATTGATGTTGGTGCTTTACCTTTTGCATGTAGAGAGGTGCAGTCCCTTGATGAACATTGCTGCTGTGTCTCTCAGCAGTTCTTTCAGGCTAACACTGAACTTGTGTAAGTCAGAACCTGCCTAGACTTTCTTTACTCACAAAGTCACACCAGCTGAGAAGCTCACAGAAAGCGTTCTGGAATGGAGAAACACAGATATTGAAAAAAGTTAAAGTAATTGCCATGGCTGCATAAAAATAGTTCACAATCTTTCTTTTCCATGAATAACATACTACTGTTAAAACTGAGTTTTAAACAGTCTGAAAATATATTCCACAGAAAAAGGAATTATCTCAATAGGGAGACATTTGTCATCTTCTCCTTCTTCCTTTCTTCCTCTGACTTGAATAGCAGTAATTGCATCATTGCTGAACAAACTCAATTTTGTGGTTTAAAATAATTAAGCATGGTCTAATCTTTTTTCCTTTTTTCTTTTTTCTTTTTTCTTTCTTTTTTCTTTTTTTGAGACAATGCTATGCACCAAGGAGGTGCAGCAACCTTGTCTTTTTGGTACGTATGTTGAAGAAATACAGCAATTTGGGGTTTGCAGTTCCCAGAAAGACATGAATAAAAATGCTGCAACACACACAGAAGTTACAACAGTTTCATCCCATTAAAGCTGTGAGCATTAGAGACATCCAATGACACGAATTCACCAATTCTATAACTAATGAAAATGGCACGATTTGAGTTTTTTAGTATCTCATTTGAATAATCATCTCATCTGGAGATGTATAACTTCTGTGCTCCTCCCATGTTCCTCCTACTCTCACAAATATTAAAACCAGAGGTAGTTGAGATGAAGTGATAAAAATGAGGAGGGTTGGTGTTAGGCTGACCGCATTCAGCTTCTTTAAAAAGTTGTTGTTCTTTAGCACTTACAGAAAATCGACCAAAGCAGTTGTATTCACAAGAATAGAAAAGCTGCTACTGAAACTGGCTGGAGAGAGACATGAGGAAAATGTAGCTTTGTGGCAACTGCAGTAGTT
Source organism: Lagopus leucura (assembly GCF_019238085.1). NCBI lineage: Eukaryota > Metazoa > Chordata > Aves > Galliformes > Phasianidae > Lagopus > Lagopus leucura. Next base: position 30,519,743 of record NW_024962264.1, on the reverse strand, counting down.
CTGAGTGGGGGTTAAACATTTGGAAAGTCTTAACAAAACTAGAGAAAAAAAAATTAACCTCTGCCAGAAAGAAAAGCATTTCAGTAACTCAGAAATGTCAATTCAGTGCACTATCAAAAAAGTTATCAAAGTTGAAGACAATATTCATTTTTTAATTGGAGTGCATTAAGAATGAGATGCTTTCTTTCACCTTTTTTCCCCTTATCTGATTTAATTTCAGACATTCTGATCACCATTTAAACCCCCCTGGAGGGGAAGAATACATAAGAAGTAGGAGATGAGTGCATACAGACCGTGTTTAGGAGTGCTGGAATGCACAGCACAGTGGGCTGAATTAGGAGACCCATGTATGAACCAGGAAGAAAAGGGTGCATACTTAAAATCAATGCAGAAGGGGAGGTAGAGGCAAAAACCAGATGTACAGTCTGAAGCTATGCATACTATGTACTTGCACGTGTTGTCAGGGTTACCAAGACCCTAAAACCAGTACTAACTTTGTCCAGTTCTTGCATTAGTTATAACTGCAAAGCAATATCTCTGCTTCCTGACTTTAACGATAATACATCTTTCAGTAGTTATAAACAAAACTGAAAGGACCTCCATGCTGATGCTTACACCACACAGTAGGTTTAGGCACATGAGCTGTCCCACGGAACTTTTTAAAGAATCTCCCCCACACAAGACAGTCCTTGAAAGCATTCACTGAATGCAAACCTTGGGTTTTCCTGCTATTGACTTTTGATATTAGAGGCCACTAACTGAAAGAGATTTGAATACTGAAGTAGAGGTCACAAATGAAAGGGATAACAAAGGATGATTATTTTTCTAAAGATTTTCTGCAGCTCTATGCTAGCAACAAAAACAAATGTCTGAAGTTACTCAAACTTGCACTCTCAGAAAAGGAAATGTGTTTGTTGGGCATTACTTTCCTGATTAGATCCTGTTAGATCTATTGTAAGCCATTGCCTCAAAGCCCAGTGAATGGCAAACACACCGTTGGGTTATGCACTCACGTGGGAACTGGGAGACAAGAAAAAATACCTTAATTATTTTGTCCTTCCTCATAAACAAGTCTTGATGATTATTATGGTATCTAAAAGAATGTTTTATTTGGGGGTTCTGAAATATAAAATGCTATTATGTAACTGATTGAAATTTCACACCTTCCCAAAATGTTCTCTTGTTTAATCCACTATGATTCATGCCTGACTTTTGTGAGCAGCTTCTCCCCATAACAAAAAAAAACAAACAACAAACCAACAGGTTACCAGCATGATGAATCTAACACTAGGCTTCTCCAAAGGCTACAAGTGCTTTTACTGCTGCTGCAGTCATACAAGGCTCAAACTAGCAGGGAGAGGAGGTAGAAACTCTGTTTTATAAAAATGGAGGAAAACAATTTGTTCTACTCTGCAAGATTAGAAAGAGCAACTCTTTGATCAGAGCAGAGGTTGCTATCATAAAAGAAACTGAACAAATAGCCTCCGATAGGCCATGCTGTTTGTGCCAGGAAGAGCAGCGCTTTGTAATTATTCAACCTTATCCAGGGCTCAATAATACAATACTGACTGATAAAATTACACAGTTGCCTCCATTAGCAAGAAACTAGGCTTGAGCCATCAAGCTTACCATTTTAAATGATTACTTTGGAATAATATATGAACTAAAATGCAGGTTTGTAACAGAACCAAACTGAGCACTGCTGCAGCCCTGTTTGACTGAGACCAGCTCAGCAGAGGACGCATCCCTCAGTGCCACTTCCTGACCTCACACTGCAGTGCTGAGAGGCAGGGAGGGCAGCTCCCTGCTAACAGCTCAGATCTTGGTGCACTTGGACCATCTGCCAGGTGCTCAGACAGCCAAAGAGATTTAAGATGTGCTTTTCTTGTGTAAAATCTTCTGTTAAAGGAATCAGTTGCTTCTTAGATCAAACTATAAAGACCCAGTCAGGTCTCTTAAAAATAAGCACTGCGTTTTTCACACATACAACAGTAACATCAGGAGATAGGACTGAGTATACTTGTATTAGCCTACAATTCTTTCTGTTGTGACTATGACAAAACAGAATCCTTAACTTGTGCCTGTGTTCCACGACACAACAGTAAAAATCCACAGGTTCCACACGAGAGGACAGAACTGTTATTCTGACAGATCTGCCAGTGTGTTTTGTTTTTGTGATTTTTGTACAGTCACAGCAGGAGGTAGGAGTGAGGTGGCTACATCAGTCTGCTTCTTTCTCCTGGATCACCACCAAACTGCCATCTACAGAGCTATTTATAAACCTGCTTTAACTCTGGGTCTCACATCTGAAAATTAGGAGTGACATCTGGAGCAGGGTGACTTGCAGATAATGCCGTAACTTCATAGTGCTGCGGAATGCATGAATGCAGTCTTGTTATTAAAAGCATAGATATTGGTGGGCTGTGGCCTGGGGGAAGCTCTGCAGGTGTGCTTTTATGCTAAACATCAGTTATTTGAGAATTCTGTAGAACAAATGCTCATTTCAGAAGTGCTGCAGACACAGCTGGCTCTAACTTTATCCAAATAAGACAAAAGACAGCACTTAAGATGAAGGAAATGAAATACAAGCTCCTGTAAGGCCTCTTCTCCCAGATAACAGGGAGGGGACAAAAGGGAACAGCCTTAAGTTGTGCCAGAAGAGGTTCAGGCTGGGCGTTAGGAAAATAGAACTAAGCCCAAAACTTCGCTGGTTTACCAGCCATTGTCAGTGCACACACTCACGTGCTCCTGTGGTTAAAAAACACTTTCCTTGCTGATTTCCATCAAGTCTTAAAAAACATTGAGTAGCAGATCCCCATTCTTTTAAGGACCGGTGGCCTGCATTCGGGAGCCACAAGACTTTTGTTAATGCTGGGATTAACCCGCACCACGCAGCGGAAGCTACCATGTTTTCCAGAGGAAACAAGAAAACAGAGTACTCGAATTCACGTCCCACGTGCACGTCGGGGACGGGTAGGGGCCTGGCAGCACGGCGCGGTGGCACAGCCGAAAGCACACGGCCCTAAGCGCACGGTAAAAGCGGCACTGCGGCGTTGCCTGTTTTGTTAGTGACGCTGCGGGCTTCGCTGCACGGCAGAACCGGAGAGGCCGCCTCGGAACGCACAGCGTCCAGCTCGCGCGTACCGCGCGCTGCAGTTCGCTCGTCGTTTGAAGTACGCGTGGGCAAACTACCGAGGGCAAAAGGTGACGGGAACGCGAGCGGGACCGCCGGGCCGCCTCGCGCACCAACGGTAGCCCCCAACGGAAGGATCGAGGAGCGAGACCGCCGCGCCGGCGGGAGGGCGGGGCGAGCGCGGCCGCGAGTCGAGGCGAAAGGGCGGAAACGGCCGGCCGGCGCCGGTGATGACGTTTGAAGCTCTTCCGGAGCCGGGGCGGTGAGCGCGGCGCGCACGGAAGGGGTCGCGGCCAGGAGGGTTCCGCGACGGGGCGGGCGCGGGGGGGAGAGCGGCGCGGCGCGAGGCCGCGCGAGCCGGGCGGCGGCCGAGGCTGAAGCGGCGGCCGACGAGGGGAGGGCGCGGACGTTGCGGCGCCGGGAGCGGGCGGGCGGCCGGCGGCGACAAGTATCGCGAGAGGTGGCGCGGCGCCGGCGCTAGAGGTGACCGAGGCGGCGGCGGCCCCGGGTGCCTCCTCCTTCCTCACCGGGGCGGATCGGCGTGGGCGGCCATGGAGAAGACGGCGGAGGGAGGCGGCGGCGGCGGCGGCGACGCTGGGAGCGCCACGGCGGGGCCCGGTCCCCCGGAGGGGCCGAACGGCGGGGCCGGCTCCTCGCCGCCGTCCTGCTCGGCCGAGGCGGCGGCGGCGGCGGCGCCGCGGGGGCTGGTGCGGGTGTGCGACCTGCTGCTGAAGAAGAAGGCGCCGGGCAAGGCGAAGCGCGGCGGGCGGGCCGGCCGGCCGGCCAGCAGCAGCGAGAGCGGCGGCGGCGGCAGCGAGAGCAGCAACAACGGCAGCGAGGAGGAGGAGGAGGAGGAGGATGAGGAGGAAGAGGAAGAAGAAGAGGTCTCCGAGGTACGGCGGGCGGGGAGAAGGGCGCGCGGCCGGCCCCGGAGCTCCGCTTTCATAACGGCTCCCGCGGGGCCCCGCCGCGAGGGCGGGAAGGGGGCAGCACCGCGCCGGCCTCGTGGCGGGCTGGAGCGGCGGCACGGCTCCGCTCGCGCTGGGGAAGGGCGCGGGGGCGGCCCGGCGTGTGCGGGGTGGGGGGAGCGGGAGCCCGCGGCGCTACGCTTTGTGTCCGCGCCGTCCGAGTGGACGGGGGGAACCGGGACATCGGGGGGGCGGGTGGCGAGGGGGCCCGGGGATGGGTCGGCCCGGGGATGGATCGGCCCGAAGGCGTGCGGGTGGGTTCGCGGCCGCGGCGAAGGCTGCTCGAGAGCCCTGGGCGTCTCGCTCCCGTCCGGAGGATTCTCCGAAGCCGTCGCCGTGTAAATGTAACGCTGAAAGGAGCTCGAGGAAGCGCTGACAACTCGCTGTCGCTTAATGTGGTCGTTTCAGGTAGGTATCGCTGAAAGAGGCGAATGAGGACCTGAGCCTCTCTGCCATTTGCATCGGTGGTCACGCAGAGCCGCTGGGCTGAGCAGCTTTGATTCTGTAACGTTTCAACTGAACGGTTGCTTTAGTGGTGCTGTTCTTTTGTTTAACATCCTTCTTTTGTTAGCATCTTCCAAGCAGCCCCACGTTTTTCAAGTTTTTTTTTGAACGTTTATTTCTAAGGTTTTTCTGTTTGTTTTTTTTTTTTTAATGGTGTTTTCTTCTTTTGACTTAAGATTTATAATGAGCAAGAAGAAAGGGATGCAAGCGTCTGATAGGACTAAAGAAGGACTTGGCTATGCTAGTGATGGCTTTGTCTAGGAGAAAAAAAAGTACTTTTTTCCCATAGAAGTTGATATGAGAAAACATTTCATCCCCTTAGTAGCAGAAGGCCCCCACTGCCTGCAGTTCAGGCTCAGTTAACAACTGATGAGGTTCAGTGTTTATTTGGTTGTGGTTTTGTTTTTTTTTTTTTAGTATCTGTTTTTAGGAAAGTGAGCATCAAGTTGGTCAAAGCTTTTGAAATGGGAGATTGGCAGCTGTAATCATGTACAGAAGTATTGCACTGAGATCCAGCAGTCCTACAGATGTTTGGCTGCTCTTTGACGGGGTCTGTTGGGTTTTGCATGAAGTGTGGGTATCTGGTGCCACAGGAGATGTGTTGGCTGATTGCTCAGCATTGAGATCAGCTGTATGGGACAGCAGCGTTCAAGAGTTTGTGTAAAAGGAAACTTACTGGCAAAACTGTGGGTTTGATTTGTATTTGTAGCCATTCACTGAAGTGGCTTCTTACACAGATGGCTTTCCAGAGACATCGTGGATGGCATGGCAAGAAAGATGAAGATAACAGAAGTAGTAGTAGTAGTGTAGTCGTAGCTGACATGAGCGTTTGCTTGCATGCTGTGCCTTATGTAGCCAGAGTACCTGTTTAATATGGGTCAGGGTGGTGTACAGAGATGATAAAAGGAAATGATCGTTAAAATATCATGAGGCAGCAGAACAGTACTTTTTTTTTTTTTAACATAACTTCCAGACTTTGTAGGTACCGATAGCTGGGAAGTAGGTTTGGCGTCTGGAAGCTTCCCTGATTGTTTCATCCTAGTCATGGTATGTAAGTAAATGAAGACTTTCCCAGGCTGAGTGGCTTGGCTTTAAATACTAAGCAAAGGCTAACAAACAAGCAGAGCATTTAAGTCCAGGTCCCATGAGGAGCTGTATGGTATCTGCTTAATTAATATTAATTCTTGATCATTCAGATTAAAAAAAAAAACAACAACAACCAAAGCCTGTTCTGGTTGGTTTTTTTTTTTTTTTCCTCCACTGACTTCAGGATGGAGTGAGGTAGCATAGAATATGCACAGCTGAAAACAGTTTTTAGGTACGTGAGCACGAGGGTGGCCTGGATAATGGAGCAGAGGATCTAGCTTCAAAGTACTTCCCAGCAGCTCCTGGGGAGGAAATGTGTTTTCAGCAAACGGGAGTTTTCCTTGTCTGAAACCACCTTGATGTTTAATTTTGACTTTTAATAGCTTTCTTTTTTTTTTCTTTTGGTTCTTAGAATTTTTTGGTAGGAGGCTTTTCATTTTATGTGTTTATTTCAGTTCAGGCTTAAATTGGTGCATGTAGTTTGTGTGGCTTTCAGCAGTAGGACTGCTGTCTTCTGACTGCTGGCAGTCTGGAAGGCACATGAAGTGAAACCAAATCAGTTTATGGGTTTGCTGTAAATGGAAACTATTGTGGAAGCACTGCATTTCTTGGTGTTCCCTCTCAACCATTCTGTTCATTAACTGTGTGAACTTAGGGCAATTTCTTAGGCTTTTTTTTTTTTTTCTGCTGTTCCCATTGCTAATACGTTAAGGCTTCTCTAATCTCTGAGCTAAATTACTTGTTGGTTTCACTGTTAATGAGATGGGTTTGGAAAATGAGGAGTACAGTAGCAACAAGTCAAAGGAGGTATAACTGGAAACCTGGCAGACTCTAAATCACAAAAACCCCATGAGTGGAAAGACATTGTTTTGGCTCAGTTGTTGCTGTGCTAATGGGATGGAATAAAAAGTTACAATCAGATGTTTTCATCTCAGTCTGTTTCTAAACTCAGATCTCAGTGTGGAAGCATAGGGGATGGATGTAGCTCTGGGAAAAGTTGAGATTTCATACCACCAGCTTAATGAAGTCCTATTACAGTGATGGTGGCAACCTCTAAGCTTGCTTTCTGAAATTACAGCAAAGTGGCGTTTGTCAGAAAAAACACTTTATGTAGCACGGTCCAGTATTGTCTGTAAGTGGCAAGTTGCCTTTTCCCTGTCCTCTGGTTTATAAAGAATGTCAGCTCTTTTCAGCGTGCAGGAAGAGAAGTCTTAAGATGAGAGGAAAGGAACAGGAGAAGTGACGCAGCAGAGGAGGTCAACTTGCATGCTTCCTGGCAGAATTCTGCCCTCACTCGATGAGTGATCACGTGTACAGCAAGCAAAATGATTCTGTCTTCAGAGAAGTAGCCTCATAGGCTTGTTTAAGGAGCTGTAATGTTAAATAGGACTGTAGTGACTCCTTGATTGGGTGAAAACTCCCAACAGGTCTGTGCAGTCGGGCAGAATTTGCACAGATGCAGTTACATGTGGAAAATGTCATGGCTGGATGTTTTTAAGTGTTTAATAGCGAGATGAAGGAACGTCTCTGGAGTCAGAATTATGTGAGGAGTATCACAGAAGACTGTACTCTTAAGCCAAACATTACATCCTGACTTGGCTCAGTATAGTTTCCCCTTCCCTATTTAACATAATCTGTTGCTGATATGTGAATACATGAAACACACATAGAAAAATGCTCATCACGTTTCATGTGCTTTGGACCAAGTCCAAGGTCTGTCTTCTGAGCTGCTGTTAGATTTTAAGGATATGAGTCTAAAAATAATGGGGGAGGGGACAAACCAGGTGAGTGAATGCTGACACATGTGGTAAGGAGTTTGAATATTAAGATTGGTTGAGAACTTCTGTATTTGTTACCTTTTGAAATAAAAACACAGGTTAGCAGTTCCTCTGAACTCAGGTTTCAGGTAAAACGGGTAAATATGCAGGTAGGCATCGTCAAAGTTCTCACTTATGTACCAGTTTTGCTAAACATTTGTCTTTAGTAAATAGTAAAATGCATTAGGACATCACTTACTCAACCAAAGTTTAATTGTGTGATATAAAGTTAGTATATACGTTGATTTTTGCCTTTGAAGTTATGCAGGATCTTTGTTCCTGCTGACACTGAAGTTCATAGAATCATAAAATGGCCTGGGTTGAAAAGGACCTCAAAGATCATCTGGTTTCAACCCCCCTGCTACGTGCAGGGTCACCAACCACTAGAGCAGGCTGCCCAAAGCCGCATCCAGCCTGACCTTGGTCATTTCTTTCTTTAATATCATACCCATTTTGCAAGGGTCTCAGTTCAGCCTTCCCGTTGATCGAAGAATCTCATGATAAGCAGATGCAGATCGATTTTGGAGTTGTGTGTGGTTATTTCCTTCCCTTTTCCACCCCCCAGCAATAGGTCTAGTTTGATACAGCATTCTTGGATGGCTTCTACAAATCTACTTTATTAAACACCACCTTCAGTAATATTGGGTATGTCTGAAAGCGCTGCCCTACACAAAGGATGTTTTTTAGAATTCTCAGCTGTTTATGGAGCATTCTTGTTTTTACCATGGCCTTGTAGCTTCTGTAAATATAAGCTCGCTCTTGTTTTCTCAGCTGCAATTGAATTAGTAATTGAACTAGTAAGAAGTAAATAAAACAACGAAACACCCCAGTTTGCTGCAGTTCCTTCATGCAAAGGAAGCTTCTCCAAATTGCTTGTTTTAGCTTCAGATACGAAGTGCTAATCTGAAAATTTGAGCTTATTGGTGTGCCTTCAAGATTGTCACAGACACACAGTTACAGTACATCGAAGTGTCAGAGTAAGCTGTTTATTTCAAGCATAACATTTATTTCCTTAATCTTTATCCTGACTATTTTAATACGACTCCTGGAATGAGAGGCTTTTGGCTTCAGCAGGGATGCAGAAGAGCCACTATGTCTGACTTGACTGCTGTTGGTTGTATTCTCTGTACCACTGTTACTCTGAAGATGAGTAGAATGAGGGATTCCTGAGAGTAGATTTTACTCAAAAATCCCTGAAGTATCAGGGCTGGTAGAGCCTCAGAGTAGTGCAATCTGCTGTAAGTAATCCCAGGAAGGAGTAGTTAACCATCCCTTCCATATTGTGTGACAGTGTAGGTTCCACTAAAATCAGTCTGAAAAATGGGAATTGTGTGTTGGTTGGTGTTGCCGTTTCTTGCCAAGCAACCTTCAGCTGTTACTGACCTCACTGTGCAGAAGGTGTGTGGGATATGCCCCTTATCAAAGGAGTAAAGCTGGTAGATCTCATGTGCTTGTGAAGGGAATGAGAGCACTGTTCCAGGCTGAGGTCACAAGCAAGGTCTAGTGGTGCTTCTGTATGCCTGGGAAAGGTTCTAGGTGTGCTGAGTTAATGAATGATGTCTGGTTAGGGCTAGTGCTTATTTAAATACATCTTTAGGGGACTTCTGTCTAAATTGTTAGTGACAATCTGGGTTGAAAAAAATAAAAAAGCTCTGTGTGTAAAAATGAGCACTGCAGGAGGTGGAGTTAGATGATGGTGGCACCAGGTGAGTTTGTTTATTCCCTCCAATACTTCTATGGGAAACAGAACTCCTGTCTGCTGGCTGGATCCAAATGTGTTAACAGTTTAGTTCTTCTTAGAGAATGGTTTGTGTGGATGAGAGCGGATCTCCTCCTTATCTGTCAACTCTGAAGTCCAACTAGATTAGATGACTTTATTTTCTTCATCTCTGTTTTGGAAACAAAACTGTCAGTACCTATTTAAAATGAAGTTTATTTGGAAGCTTTATTTTGGTATTGGGAAATCAATGCTGCAGATCCTAGATAGGTAAGGAGGTTCTCTTTTCCAGTGTTAAGGAAATAAGTCCTCACAACTTTGAATAAAGTAGAAAAAAGTCTACAGTTTGCATATTTTTTGTTTTAAGGCACTTGAGGCAGGACCCCTGGTTGCGTTGGTAGGCAGCTTGTTTGTTCCAAAGTGATGATGTGCTTCTGGTTCTGGGATGCTACGGCACTTCAGGTGACTGTGCTGACACATGTTCTTGAAGGTGTGCTGCATCCGAAGAGTTTCTGCAGCTTTTTCTTGGCAATATTTTTATCCTCAAAAAAAGCTTTGATGTTTTAAAAGAAAAATGAACGTTTGGGTAGGGAAAGATTTAATGCTAGCAGATGGTTTGGGTAAGGATGCTTAACATGACCTCACTGATGAATGTATAGGTGTTGGTGTTGAGGTGTGACTTCTTGTGAGCCTAGTATAGTCTTTGTGTTATATTGACAGAAATATGTGAAGGGAAAAAAAAAACGTGTATATGATTTACCATCATAAGGCAGCATTTCTATTCAGTTTTCACTAAGCAGTCAGCTGGAGAGTTTGTCTTGCTACTCTGAATGTTCGTCAGCCATGTCTTTCTACCCTGTATGTAATCAAATACTCATAGTTGTGTGAAGACTGAAGCCATGTACAGGTGTTTAACTGTCCTGGCACCTTATTTTCATATTAAGCAACCAGTGTATACCAGACTGAAAATCAGGCATGAGACCAAGCATGCCCTAAATATATCTTAGTTGGTGCTTGCACTGTTTTCTTCTAGGTCAGGTGTTGTAAGCACAATGATTATGTATGCATTTACTCGAAGGTACTTTTGACAAATATAAATTACTGTTTTATGTGCAGGTTCTTCTACTCTACAGTATTTTAACTAGACCCTCAAGTCCTAAAAGTAGATTGGCATATTCTAGAAAATGAGCTGAAATTAACCTTGGCTTTTTTTTTCCTGCTTCATTCCAGTCTCTTAGCTTGAGTTGGTTGTAGTGTTAATCATCAGAGTGGGTAGCGTGTCCAAGTATGCAGCTGTTAAGATGCTAAAACACAGAGCTTGCAAGACATTTGGAGTGTTTAGTATGATGAAATGTTTGTAGTTTTGGCGTCCGTTCTCCTTGAGTTCAACTTGTAAGAGTCAAAAAGTTAAGTGCCTATGTGTTAAGTTCACGTCCTGATTATTTTGCTTTGGTTCAAGTTAAAGGCATTTTACACAGTAACAAAACTTCACGTTCCAGAGAGGTTGCCTTGGATTTGGGCTTGCATTTCCCCTCTCCCCCAAATCCCAAAGCTCCTAAGCCTTTGCAAGGACAGCTTTGTGGAGTCCGCTTCAGCAGGCGGAGAACATCTGAATCCTCTCTGTGGCGGGGAGTGACTCAGAGATAAGAGGAGGAAGGTCATTTCTGTCCTCCCAGTTTTTCCCATACAAAAGAATAGAACGAAACAATTCATTTAGTGAGAAGCTGGAGGTCCGCAGTACTTCTGGTGTCTGTAATGTATTCAGTGAGTCGCATGTTTTCCCATACCTGAGCTTTGCCATATATAAACTTCAGGCAGTTTTTCCCTTTCGTTCATCTTGTCCTGAAGTGTTTTGCCAGCAGAATATTCCTCCTCAGCTGGTTCTGCAGGTGTGAACTGTTCTCCTCCACGGAATGGTGAACAATGCTTTAATGAAGTTGAAAATGTGAACTCATGGCACGACTTAGCTTCTTTCTGAAGCGCTGGGTGTCAGCGTGGGCACTCATCCCACTGAAGTCAGGGGAGTCAGGTTTGTGGGAAGATTGCAGTGAGCCAGCTGCTGGGGAGGAAGAAACAAAAGCAGCCATTGCTTCTCACAGCAGCTTGGGAAACGATCTTATTTAAAAACCTGAGCGGCAGAAAAAGCACGCTCACAGCTGATGGGTCCTCAATCCAGTTTGTCAGGCAGAGGCTCGGGAGCTTGTGCTGACACAGCGAGGAGCCCGAAAGGAAGAGCCAGGAACGTGGATGGGGAGGAGGGCTGAGGACTGCCTCTTCTGGCAAAACTATTTATTTAAATGCCTGTCAAAGAAACACTTGCATTGTCTTTGAGGAGTGGAGCTGCTGAGAATGCTACAGATGTGTGAGAATTCTGGTATTAAAGGGCAAAGCAATCCTCTTCACGGTTCCTTTGGATTTGGTGTTTGAAAGTGGCTGGCAGAGTCCTGGAAAGATAAATGGCATAAAATCTTTTTTTTTTTTTCTTCCAGCTTTGAAACTTAAAAGCTTGAGATAAAATCAGCACTGACATATTTTTATTCTCTGGTGTTCCTTCCAGTTCTTTAAAGCAGTGTGTTGAGGGTAGATCAAAAGAGAGGATTGAAGTAGTGTTGCGTTAGAACATTGCTGCGTGTTTTAAGTGTAACCACTGCTGCTTTTGTATCGCTCAGCGGAATGCGGGCAGGAGGCGCTTTGTACGCCAACCAGCGTAAGGTGGACGCAAAGCAAGACTGGGATGGGTATGGTAACTGTGCTACAAATAACCAGCCTAATTTTAAGAAAGAGCGCTTACTTTTAACTTAGCAGTCTGCTAGATAGATGAACATACGCCTTCTGTCCATCTCAGTCACTAACAGAAGTGAAAGCATAGCAGCACGCTGGTATTTTTGTGAAGCATCAACTTGATAAAAGACTGCAGTGATAAATACAGTAGCAAAGTTTAGCACATAGTTTAAGTGGATAAACATCGCACAGGGCTTTTCTGAACCCTGCATGTGTGGGAAGCGGCTTTGCTTCTCAACTTGTGTATAAAATCACTCTAACTCTACTTGTGTCTTTGAGATGGTCTTTTTTAGTATGTGTATCTATGTAAAGTTGGGTTCTCAGACACCTTTCTGACATAATACGGCATAATGGGATGAGTTGATCTAACATTTTACTTCTTTCTCTGACCTATAACCAACTGTACATTTAAATGGCTTCAGTTTTGCCAGCTCTCATTGCAGCCAATCACTGGCCTGCAGTCTGTCCAAAACGTGCTATTGAGGGTATGAAGGGAAAAGGGGAAATAGCTGTGAGGAGTTCTGGTTGCTTTTCCTTTGGAGTCTAGAACCAAGCTGTTCTGTCAACTCAGGACCTGCCTTGCTCATGTTTGTGGGGTTAGATTTATCCTTTCCAGCTGCATGTTGGTGCAACAGCTCTGCTGAATGACAAGTTTGTTCTGCAAGTTAATAGAGATGCTAATTCCTTTTGTATTTTGGGACACTGCATGCTGCTCTGTCCTAGCTCTGCTTAGTTAAGTGAGTTTATGACCTAACCCTCAGTTTACTGGCAGGTATCTTTGCCTTCACTAACTTGATCAGTGTTACTGGCTTTGAAGATGCACGTGGAGCAGTACCATCTTGCAGGCACTTCCTTGAGTGAATTAGGCATGAAATACGAGCAGTAGTACTCTCAAAGAACTGTATTTAAACTATTCCTGCATGTGAAACAAAAACATTTTGCAGGTGTTCTTGGTGGTGGTTTTCATTGTAATCCAGAGATGGGTGCAGTCTTTCCAAGCCATAGGAATATGCTCTTAGTAGGAATAACTTGAGAAATGTGTGGTGCAGCACAAGCACAGTCTGGGAAGTATTTAGAGTGTTTTCTTTAGCATTTGTGATAGCAGGCAGTGGATGTTCTGTTTACCTCCAATAACTTCTACAACACTTGATTCAATGAGGTCCCAGTAAGACATTTCCATTAGATTCTGTGTGAATGATTCAGTTTGAATGTGGGGGGAGAGTGAGATCTGTGCAAGAGAGCCTGTTTCTGATGGGTTGAAAGGGGGCTTCATTGTGCACTGAATGCTTCTAGCTGAGTTAAAACCTGAAGGTTTTTCATTTTTTTGTACTTTTAAAAACCTTCAGAGTTAGTCTTCAGCTGAAATCAGGCTCTTAATTATCAGTTCACCTTGTATTGAGAAAGGCAGGTGTTTGTGACTTCATTGTCCTGCATTTCTTTCACTGATCTGAGATAAACTGAATGGTTTTTTGTCTTCTAAAGACTTGAGAAATGGTTGTCAGGAGGCTCTGAAGTCCAATGAGCAAGTAACATTCAGCTAGAAGGATTTTAACCTGGCAGCCAGTTTGACTGTGCTGATGGCAAATGCACTGAGGTTCTGCTGTGAGGTTCTCAGGATTTCTTGACCTTTCGAGCCGCTTCAGGTGAAATAAGTGAGCAGCTGCATTATAGTTAGCATAGGAGTTTCTCATTGTTTTTATTCAGTTTTTGCACTCCTTCAGCTTTTTTTTTTTTTTTTTTTTTTTTTTTTTTTTTTTTTAACCAGTCTGCTGTTAAATTTCAGGCTTGATGTTCCACTTGATAAACTCAGTTCAATATCTGAACTTGAAGATGCCAGCCAAGCAACTGCCCTTCAGGAGCTTTCCAAAAGAAAGAAACTAAGTACAATATTATGGGTTCTGCTCATTTTTCTAAGTTAGGTGGAGTGTGGGAATACGATAAAGGAAGTTGAACCTTGTCTAAATGTGGAACTGTTAGAAAATTTCTTTGGTTTACAGCTGAGAAAATGGAGACAGGAGGATTCTGATCCAGTGGATCTTGAATTTGAATTTTTTGGTGAAGCATGTCAGTGATGAGTTACTTAGATGATTATACTCCAGGAAAAATCATGGCCTTGCCTGCTTAGAAATGAGGGGGAAACTGACATTGAAAGTAGATTCTTTTGTGTGAAGGTTTGCTAACTGTCTGTATTTGTGCTTGAACTCTTAAGGAAATTCCAGTGGCTGACCACTGTTATCTGTGAAAACTGCTTTATATTTTTATGTCTTTTTTTTTTGGTGGTGGTGGTGGTGCTGGGGGGAATGAGACAAGACTAATTGACAACATCAACCAAGTACTGATGTGTTTCCGTGAAGTTTAATGATTAAAGAACTGGAAATAAGGAACTAGTCTGCTACATGTTGTGTTCGGTCCTGTTCATGGTTACTGAGTTCTACATTATAGTTTGTCAAGGTCAAAATGTATCATGTCACAGCAATTATAAGAGAGCCTCTGTGTTTGGGGGCTTGTCTGAGTATGAACCAAGTGGGATGAAGGACCAACTTCTAAAGCAGACATTCTCCTATGTGTATATGAAATGGATTGCACAGACATGGAGTATGTTAAAAGAGGATCATTTCAACCTTGCGCTCTGATCTTTCATATACTGATGTTAAGATGTCTGGAGTTAGTACTTAGCATTGAAGAGGCACTAGTACTAATGTTGTTAGATTGTTCTATTATGTGAGAAATTTTCTTTGCTTAGAGGCTCTACAAATGCCGTTGAAATTGAGCATAGCTTCCCTACTGCCATGACAAACGGGAAAGGAAATATAATTTGAAGAATCTGTCCTGTTGCAAATGGGTGTCTTTTTTGAACGCATTCGCTGTCTTAGTTGTGTGTAGCCCAAAAGCAGGCTTCATAGGTGAGTTGAAGGTTCTTGAACTAAAGACTTGTAACAGTATTATTACCTGGTAAAAAGTTGGACTGCTTGAAGGGGAGAACTTGAGAGGAAGTTCTACAGAAGACTCCCATTAGACAAACATTTCTGTCAGTAATGTTACACTACTGATGGAAAACACAAAATGCACTTTTAAATGTGTAATTTTCTCCTGGTTTCATAGCTTTGTGTCAATGCAATTTTAACTTGTATTGGGCATTTCCTCTGTAGCAAAATTGCAGGCTTCATTCTTAGGAGAGGAAAAGCTCACTGGACAAATATAAAGGAAGATAAAGCTGCAAGAATATGTCTTGACACAATTCCTTTTTAAGTTCTGACTTGGTTTGTCAAGGCAATACTAAGTATTAATAGAGGGTTTTTTATCCTTCTTCCATGCTTAGGTTTGCATTGCAGAATTGAAATCCAAAGTAATAGGGCTGATGTAAGCACTTACTGGGGAAGAAGGTTCTCAGCTGGTCAGAAGGATTTGCATCACTGTCTGCAGTGCAGTATGCTGCTTACTTACTAGAATGTAAAACTCCATCAGACGTGGATTTGATTTAGGCAGGGACAAAGGCTGCTTTCAGAAGTATTTTTCACAGGGTGCAGCTACTTTCTTTCAGAAGCTGCTGATAGAATTTGAAAGTATTAACTTATGTGCCTTGACTTGAGCACTGCAATTTTACTTCAGGCAGACTAGCTGCTGGCATCCCTTGTCTCAGAGTTCCTGGAAGAAGTGCTCTGAGCTTTTGCTTGGAGCTTGTATGTGCTGTTGGTCAATCCTGATAGTGCAGACAATGCCAGGAGTGCGAGGAAAACAAACTTTTTTCGTTGGTGGCAATGATTGCCACTGACTCTTGAATGAGATATCTTGTATGTAATTGTACTGCAATATGAATACTGAAATTCCTCAACAGTTCCTTAGAGGAGACAGTAATACCTATTTCAGAAAGGTTCTCTGCATATGGGGTCACCATGGTCCCTGATCACATCAGATCTTATAGTTTATGCCAGCTGCCAAGTATATTTTGCTAACTTGCTGCTGCTTCTAAAGGAGATGAGATCTGAGGAGCAGGAGTGTCTGAAGGAAGTGGAGCAGCTTTACTCCATCAGACACGTCATAAACATCTTAATTTATTGTCATCCGTCAAACTTGTAAACATTTTTTCTTGTATGCAGTCTTTTAATTTGACATAAGGGGGGGATGTTTATCTGTACTCTGAAAGGTAGTTGAGTACAGGCATCTTTCAAAGATACTAGTTTCTTTGGAGATGTGGGAAAGTTAGGTCTCAGGAGTATACATTAAGACCTTTAAAGAATAGGACTTGATCTTTTCTAGCTCTGTATGCTTATCAAAAAGAGTAAAGCTAAATGTGCAGAAAACGTGAGGTTTGAAATTAAGGCCTTGGATATCATCCTAGATGAAGTAAAGAATATACTGCATAGAAAATAAAGTCTGTCTGGGGAGAAAGCTTAGTGTTTAAGCCCTAAAGAATATTGGATAGTCAAAAAAGGTGATTGTATGGTTGTTCCAGAAGCCAAAATAAGTGGTTCTGCTGTGAGAGTTAGCAGGGCTGAATTATGGCAGATGAGGATGAGCAGTGAAGATCATCTTGTGGTAGTAAAACTAAATGAATGTTTTGCCACAGTTTTGGGTAGAAGGGGCTGAAATTCCTAGAGAGAAACACCGAATTATAACAATGGGGAATAAATAGAAAACAAAAATGTAGATTAGATCAAGTGAAGTCCTTCTTCCTCCCAAATAAAACTTCAAGGAAGGTTGATCTTAGGTTGAAATCGCGAAAGCGCTCACCTGAAGGATGTTGGTGAAGGGGAGAAAGGCAACAATATACTATGAAAAAAGAGAAAAAGCAGGTGAGAGTATTCAGAAGGTGTCTTCAGAAGGTTCCTGAAGTTTGGGTTTGAACTGACATAACTTCATATAATCACTAAGCCTTGAGGATCAAGAGTAGGAGTTTGGTGAATCCATCTAGAGAGACAAATGTTTAAAGTAGGTTTAATTTTTGTGTGTGTGTGTGTGTGTGTGTGTGTGCGGGAATGAGAGGCCTGAAAAATGCACCAAGGGATTATCAATGCAAACTACTGTAAAGAAAGTCATGCTTCTTTGGCACACTCGGAAGTAGCAGCGGTGAAGAACACAGTTAGTCTTTGTGGCTGTCTAACAATAATATGATGGAATAATGGAAGGTATGTGCATGGGTGGGGATTGAGTTGCTGAAGGTGGATAAATATTAGTGCAACTTCATCATGTAGTGAGCTTGTGTGGTGTGGTGTATACACTCATGAGGGTCTGTTTGGGAAAGGTTCCTTTCTCACTTATTTGTAGAGGGTTTTGAAAAAGTATTTCTCCTATTAGAGCAGCTTGGCCCAATCCAGCAAAGTGAACATGGATAGGAATAGGATCACTCAACTAAAAGTAAGAAACGGATAAAATTGCAAGATGGTGTTTGCAAGAGGAGGAGACTGTACATTAGGTGGTGGGTAACTGTAGTGTCTCAAACTAGTTTATTCGTTAGGAGGTCTTCCAATTAAGGTAGGCTACTTGTCTCTCCCCCTCTGTTCAAAATTGTGATTTTTTTTTCTTTGTTTGTTTTCCAGTAATGAATGCAACTTGTGTTTCTACTGAATAAGATGTAAGCATCTGTGAGAGATGCAGTTTACACAACCAACTTTGAGCTCCGAGTCTGAAAATGCACAAAAATGGTGTTTATATGCTTTGGGACAGTTGGTGACCAGTACCGCTTGATCAGCTGTAAAGAGATAACAATGTGCTTTTGTGATATAAGAGTGGGAATTGTCTGATCGATTGTTTAAATGCTTACATTTCTGTGTGCCAGAATCTGTCTCGGATCAATTGTTCAAATGCTTGTATTTCAGCATGACATAATCTGACTGGTGCCAGTTAAAAATTAGTGGTGGCATGCGTGATAGGAGGGAGACAAATTTTTCTTCTTGAAAGTTGTACACCAGTTCTTTAGTATTTGTAGTTTCACTCTGTACTTCACTGCATGTGAACTTAGTGTTCCTTCAAATGCTTGTACTCTCTAGGTCAAATTATGTGCTTTACCCTTAGTTTTAGTTACCAGTGCTGTAGGGGGAACATAGCGTAGAGTAAGCCAACATTGTTTTGTATTTGTCCCAGCCTTTGGTTTCACTGTGTATTGCTATCTCAAGACTCATTTTGATCTTCTGCACTTGAGCACAGCTTGAAATAGGATTTCTTTCCCAATTTTTTTTTTTTAAGCAGTGCTATGATAAACTTGTCTGCTCAAGCTGTGCTTCCAATGTTTACTCTTCCACCGTCTGCGTAGGGGAACATAAGGACTTTTCTCTGGTTTAGACTTCCAGAGTGGGAGGAACTGTAATAAGACAGCATGATAGATGTGTGTGACTTGGACAGCACCGTTAAGGTACCACTTCTGGGGAAGAAAGATTTCTTTTTTAGCAATAGATGAGAATAGGCGAGGGTACTGACTAGATCATTCCCTCCTACCAGAAGAAAGTAAAGATGTTACATTTTTAACAGAAGCTGAGATGTTTTACACTCTCCTTTCCTAAAAACACCAGGCTGGAGTGATTGATAGAGCTGGATTTGAAAGTGAAGAAGAAATGGATCTGTGTTCACCTTTGCATAACTTGAAGATATGTTTCCTGACCTGTGAATTATGTGATTTTGCATTTTCAACAGAAGAAAAAAATAATTCACATATGTAAATAACTTCCCCACCTCCGCCTCTCATATCTTTCCTGCAAGAACAGAGTGGAAGGCTGTATCAAAGCCTTGGTTTTACTGAGGATCTCTTCGTCCTGCAAAGTTTCAAGTACTGAGAGTATGCAGTTTTGTGTGTGTGCATACATATATCCATACAGTACATAGTATTACATAATATTGGGAATATATAGTTTTCTGGAATTTGGTATTCCACACTGTAAACAAGTTTGATGTACTATGTGATGTGGAGGCTGCCATTTAATAAAAGCAGGCTTCTTGCAGGTGATGGGTACAGTGCTTGGCCTGGAGAGAGGAGAGGGTGTGGGAGCAGGAGTACTTTCCCATATTGGCATTCAGGGTGTGAAAGCAAATAAATGATCAACATAACTTGCTTTCAGTGGAAAGTCTGCTGGTGAGTTTGCTGTCTTTGTTGTTCCCAGTAGAGCTGGTGCTGTTTGTTTCTTACAGTGTAACAACTTGGGAAGCTTTGAGCTATTCTGCTTATGTTTTTGTAAATGAAGTTCTGTTGTTGCAGATAACTATTGTCTCCAAGTGGGCTGGAAGTGGCTCATCTCTTGAGGTGAACTTGTTTCTCTTGGAAAATCTTGCACTCATTGTATAAAAAGTGGGGAAGGTACTGCTTTTCCATCTCTTGTGGAGAACGGACACCTTTTTTTGTTCTCTGCTGCTCTCTTTCCATTCAAAAATGTTTTCAGCATTGTGATATGCATAATATCTTGATTTTAGCACTATGCTGTTCTGTGTTTTTTTTTTTTTCTGTGTGTGATATAAGGTGTCTGTTCGTTGTTTCCAGTGCTTGGAAAATGACTAACTGTTCTTTTGAGACATAACTGTTGTTATGTGGGAGGCTTGTGGGGCTCTTGTTTTAGTTTTGTAAAGGAATACTTCAAGTTGGAGGGGCTAGCTTTGTGATCCATGTAATGTTAGGCACAACTGATGGGATGCCCGTCCTCAGGACTGGTTGCAGGGGCTGCTGAGGCTCTCAGATGCTGATTGAAGAGCACTAGAGAGGAGCCATGGAATTTCATCCCATGATTCTCGGTGTGGACAAGAGTTTCCTATGGAAAGGAGAATGGGATAGGTGCATGTCTGTGTGTTTCGTGCCTTGGAAGCAGCTCACTTGCATTAATCTTCTTGGCTATCTAAGCTGAGTTTTTGCTGTTACACATGCTTGTGCCCAACCACATTTAGGAGGTTGGCATGAAGGACAGTTTTGGCTGCAAAATTAATTGTGCTGGAGCTCACAGAAAATGTTGGTAAACTTGTTTTCCTCAGAGTGAGATTTCTAAGGGGGTTGTCATTTAATGTGACGACATCTTTTGTGTTGGTGGCTGGCTGAACAGCAGGCTGAAGGCTAATGAACCGGACTTGTGGCTTACCTCTTCTAGTGTAGTACTTCTGAGTGGAAATTTAGCTGAAAAGGCAAAAGTGTGAGCAAGCGTTCAGTAAGATACTGGATAGAATCATAGAGCCATAGAGTGGCTTGGGTCGGAGGGGACCTCAAAGCCCACTCACCCAACCCCGTGCCATGAGCTGGTTGTCCCCAGCAGCACAGCTGCCCAGGGCCCCATCCAGCCTGGTCTTGGGCCCTGCAGGATGGGGCACCACAGCTCCGGGCAGCTGTGCCAGCGCCTCACCGCCCTCTGAGTGAGGAAGTTCCTCCTAACGCGTAGCCGTGCTCGGTGCAGCGGGAGCGGAGCTGCTGCTGCCCATCGCTTGGGCTGGGCCTGTCGCTCGAGGCCTTGGGAGTGCTGGGAAGGTCAGATAAGTGTATTTTTATGACTTTTGTGGGCCCATTGTACTTGTCCTGAGGGTTGCAGAGCCGATGGGAGGAACGCGAGCCGCCCCGCTCCGTCGCAGGACGTTGAGATTCGTTAGAAAACCCGAGGAAAGCGGTTGGTTCGGCGCGGATTTCTTCTCCGAGCCCTCCCGGCGCACCCGTGCGCCCATTGAGGTGCCGGGGATGAGCCGGAGGGCCCCGGGCCGCCCTCTTCCCCCCCGCGCTCGGGTGGTAGGCGCCCGCCCCGCGCAGGGTGGAACGCTCCATTTCCTGTTCCGCGCTGACAGCGGGGGGGGAGGGGGGAAGCGAGCGTGCTGCTGCCGGGCGGCCGGCGGCCCCTCCGTGTCTGTCAGCGCGGGGGGTGGCGGCGGCGGGCGGCGGGGCATGGCCGGGCTCTGAGGGCGGACGGAGGCGGCGGGCCGCGCGATGGAGGCCTACGTGCTGGAGGACATCCTGGAGGTACGGCCGGGAGAGGGCCGCAGAACAAAGGGGTGGCGGCGCGCGAGCCCCGGGGAACACCCGGGGTGGTGGGGCGGGCCGGCGGCCGGGGCCGGGACCAGGCGTGGAGCCCCGCGGCCTTCCGTGGCGCCACCTCGGTCCTCGGGGCAGGCGGCACGGGCGCTGCAGCCGGGCCTCCTGCACGGCCCTGCTGTCGTTCGCGGGGCTCGCCGGCTCCCTGCAGTACTGCGGCTCCGGGACCGCAGGTGTCACATCCTCACCTGCAGCCCGCGTCGCTCCTCCTGCATCGTCTGTACACTGGGCCTGTGTGGTTCCTGCATTTCCAGTCTTCTTGAGAGTGTATGGGCTGCTTTTAATGTCCCCTGTAGGTGTTGTGCTGTGAAATGAATGACATCTTTGCTTCTTGGGACTGAAACTTCAAAATGTGATTTCAGTCACAGGAACAGAGCTTGGACCAGATGACCTAAAGCAACGTGGCTGTTCCGAGTGACATGGCTCCTTGTTCCGCCTCATATCAGCAAGGAGCTGTCACAGTTCAAGGAAGCTTCTTTTTTGTCTTGGTGTTTCTGGTTTTACCAACAAAGGCACGATTTCATTGCCAGCTAACTTTCCAAAATATATGCATGTAGTCTTTACAGTCATGGGAAGCTCTTTGCTTGTTTTAGCTGCTGCCAAAATTTCAACAAAGCAGTGCTTTCAGCGATGCTTGTCTGGTAGGTTTATCCTGAATGGCCACATGCTCTTTGGCCTACAATTTTATGGCAGTAGAAACGCCTAGTGTGGTGTTAACAGTCTTAATGCTCATGTGGAAGTTAAACACAATTACATCCAGAATGTTAACGCAAATGCTCGGCACGTGCTTAAGAAATTGTTACCAATGCCTGGATGAGACACTTGTACCAGTATCTGTCTGTGTGGCTGGGTTTCTGTGGTGAGACCAAAAGTGAACTGGGCTCTCTGCCATCAGACAAACATGTCAGTATTTCATTTGCCTTAATGGATGTGGAAAGCTTTTCCTTTTTTCTTTTGAACTCTAAATTGTCATGTGCAGCTCCATCATATGTCAAGTTAATAAAAGCGCTTGGGTTTCTTCCTTTTCTTTTTCTGGAAAAGCAATTAGCAAATTAATTGTGTATAGTTGTAGTTTAGGTTTGTGTATGTGAATTGAACGCGTGCTTCTTGGAATAAGATGGATTTGGTGACTTCTGGTAACTGCATCACACATTCATTTCACATGTTCTTTTGTTGGTCAACTCAGGCCATTCTATGATAGGATTTTATGACTCATTTCCATGTCATGAGGCAAACTGTATTTTGGGAGAATATCCTTAAGAATCAAGTCACTATTTAGTTTGTGTGACTCCAGATGAGCATTAACTCTGACTGCATGGCTGTTCGTGAATCTCAGTAATGCCATAGAGGCTGTTTGTTAATTTCTTAGTGCATCAGCGGATGAAATGCAGTTGTCCCCAAACTTACTACTGTTGAAACTTCTAAAAGCGTGTTTATGCTGTTTGCTTTATTTTTCTTTTTAGTGCTTTACTTTCTCCTGTGGAGCAATTACTGATACTCATTCAAAGACTACAGCGTGAAGGTGGAAAGAACTGCTGTTGCTTAGCAAAATCTAAGTCACATCTCATTTATTGGACAGAGTTTTACTTAGTTAAATTTGAAGGGAGCTTTCCTTTTTTACAAGATGTTCCATAATTTTCTCACCTCTAGATTGGTTACAGCTTAACTAAAACAGTTCTTCAGTGAGTTTAATGCATCTGGGGACAGAAACGATCTTTAGCCCAGAGAATGTCACTTAGTGTTTTGGCTGCCGCACTCGTGCCACCTTCAGTGAAGGTTGCATTCACTGCAGACCTTGGGCAGGCTTTCCTGCTCTGCTGAAAATGGTCAGTGTCCTGGCTGCATTACTTGTGTTTAGTATTGAAAGTACTGTAAAGGAATGCAGCTGAATAAAATTTAAATGCCATGGGGTTCATCTGCAGTGGTTTTGTTTCTTTGGTTCTTCTGATACGTGCATCTTGGCAATACTTCCCTGTTAACGTGTGACTTAGCTGATGACAAAGCTTTTTTTTTTTTTTGTGTGTGTGTGTGTGTGTGTGTCAGTATAACATTTCAGGTTTTAGCTTGTTTGTGCTAGTGGAGGAATGACTATGCTACGGGAGACCTAAATGTGGAATTCAAATAGAAGCATAAAGCAAGAATTGCTCTTTTGTCACTTTGAGTTATTCAACAGAAGCATTTTCTTTGTTGGATGAAAAGAGGATAAGTTTCTTCCTGACAGACGAAGATACAGTCTGCATTGTAGTGTGCAGAAAACCATGTTGGAAGCTTATGAAAGTGGAGGGGTGAATTTTTGTTTCCTGTGATATTTCAATATTTGTCAAGGGAAGGTGCCATATATTCTGACCTTCAGATTCTTTAAAAGTTTCTGCGCTTGACTTAACAGAAATGGATGGATGTGCAGTGCCAGCCCACTTGACAGTTCATTATTAATGTCCTTAATTAAGTGCACTTAGAACAACAAAAAAAATCCTTTAACTTATTTGTGTAAGGTAAATATTTGTCACCTTCATTGGTTTGAAACTAAAACTGATTATGATCAAAACATAATTTCTTAGTGTGACATGGAGAGTCTTTTCTACCTTCAGAAGACTTTTCCCTTTCTACTAGAGCAGTGATGAAGGGTATTTTGTTTTTGTTTTTCCAGCTCTGAAGATCTTACGTTGGTTGCTTTACACGTGGCTGATATGGTAGTCGTGTTGGTGAGGGGCGGGAAAATGTAAAACGATCACCCCCATCACATCTAGTACAGCTGTAGTGCAGGTAGTGGAGCCATGGCTTCAGTAGTGACCAGAAGCTTGACATAAGCGGAGGCAACTCTGCTTGAGTACATAGGTGCTCGATGGAGTAGTGACAGGAGGAAAAGCAAATCGTTAACCATTAAAGACAAGAATAACGTCTCATGCACATCCAGAGATCAGGGGGCTCTGCAGTGCAATTTTTAACAGGTCTAGGTTTTGATATTTATAAGCCTTGCAGTCTTCTGTCTGAAAATTAGGTTGGGATTATACTCCAGTGCTGTTGTTTGGGGCATTAACTGGAATCTTTCCAGCTCTTAGGCTAGTATTCTTCTTGTTCTGTTTCTTTTAGTTTCTGTCATCTTGCCTGTTTAACTTCATTTATGTCTTCCCTTTCTTTTAAAAAGTTTTCCTATGTGAAGTCAACCTTGGCTATTAATAACTGCATGTTATTCACTGCAATTTTTCATGCATTTTCTGTCAGAGCAACTATTTTGTTGCGCTTTCAAGAGAGTTGTAACATTCCTGTAGTCTTGTTTTGCTTTTTAAAGCAGCATAACTAAGTTTGGGCCACAGGCGATGAATGTTGAAAGATTATGTTCCTGCCTGGATCCAAGGTGATGGTTCCTCTAAGGGTCAGTCTTTTGAAAATCTTTGAACTTGTGAAAGCAAGAGAGCCCCTGCTTAAATGCTGTGATGTCCCAGTCTCTCTCACACACATGTACACACATATGGGTTTATAAGTTGAGTGGAATATCATGGCAAGGCACCAAGAATGTAGCTATGCAGCATTAAGTATTGGAAGAGATGGACTTTTGCCTGCTATAGTGCAGTGAAGATGTGCTGTTGTGTCATGCCTTGAGGTAGGGTTGAATTTTGTGTTGGGATGCATCTGCTGCAGAATCAGTATGACCTTGTTTTGTTAGTCACCTTTTGTCAATCAGGATTTAGTTGTTTGTGCTGTAGTTCACCTACAGTTTAAGAAAAGCAGATTGGTTGTGTTTCAGGGTATGGGACTGCCTTGTTCCCAGGAGAAATCGTGCCAAGTGAGCGAGTTCAGAAGGAAGCTGAAAATGGCTCATTTGAGGTATTTTTCATGGAGGAGGATTAGCCTGAAGTCAAGCTGCACCTGGTAACAGCAAGACTGAGTTGTTCGGCCATCTTATAATCAGGTGGCGTTAGTTCCCCCAAATGCCCTATAGGGCAGGATGAGTAGGAACGATCTTAATGTGAGGTTCGTGTGAGGGTGCTAGAACTTGCACCATGCCATTGTATAGCTAGGAGAATCGTGGAAGATTAGGGAAATATTAATGGAAAAATAACTTACTGCCCTTCTCTTGAATCTGCTGGAAAAGAGTGGTCCTGGAGTCATAGTGGGTTTGCTGGCCAAATTGCTTATAGAAATAGGTACACAGAAGATCAGTGAGTTGTGTAGTGAAAAACCCCTTGTGCTGCTGCCTTCTCATGTTTCCACGGAGCTGACAGAATGGTGTCAGTCTGACAGAACAGAAGTGATGGCAACCACCTAGGCCCTGCTAGCCCTTGTGCTTGCAGCTTCATGGAGGTGAGTGCAAACTGCAGTGAAGCTGCCTAGCTGCTTCCTTTGGAGCTCTTTCTGTAGTGTTGTCTTGTGCTTTCAAGCAAAGCAGGAATCCTTTCCCTTGGAACTACTTTCTCCCAAATACTGCCTCATCTGAGCATTTGTCTATTGTTTGAGACTCAAAACAGCTGTGTTTTGGAGGTCTTGCCTTGTGTTAGTTTTCCCCCATACAATTAATTTAGTAAGACTGCGTAGCAGGGCAAGGTGCTAATTTTCAGTGGCTTGAGCTGGGTTGTTTTTATTGGAAGCAAGAAAGAAAAGCTGGTGGATGGTTTTTTTTTGTTGTTGAATTTTCAGCTGTTTCTGCTCGGCTTGTAGGAAGAGATTACAAGCCTGATGGTGCAATTGAAAGCGATTGTTTCTCTGTTTTATTGTTTTACCATCTTCCAGTAACGGCTTGTTCTTTGTACAGTAATATGAAAACACAGTTATTACGTGTGAGGCTTTAAGGCAGTAGATGACTTCGTACCTGGACAGCTGCTGTTGAAAAGGTCAGCGTTGTTAAGTCCTGTGTCTGCCAGTGAGCAGGCTGCTAATTGAGAGCTTCACTGGAGGCCTCGACTTGACTAGAAGGTGGAATTGGTCTGCAAAAGTCTCTTTTAAACCCAGCTGTTTTTTGCTAATCGCTTACTTGAAACTGGATATTTGATCCAAAGCAAGAAGAAAACTGAGGTGTTCTAGGTGAATTTATTTGTGTTGGTTGTTTTTTTTTTTTTTTTCTTGAGTCCCATCTTTAAACCTTTGTAGAAACACACCAGTTTTTCTCCTGACTAAGGTACTTTTCCCTTTTTTTCCTGCGCACATATAAAGTCTCTTCAGTTCTTCGCTGTGCTGGAATTTGCTAGCTCCGTTGGCTGACAGGAAGTCACATGCACCAAAGCTGTAACTCACACTCAAAACAACCTGTTACACTGCCTCAGCATCAAAATCATTTGAGAAGTGTGACTTGTATAAACATTGATTTCTATCAGTTAGTGGCTGTTACTTTCTATGCTGCACAGTTCTTGCAGAGTTTTGTCTGTCAATTCTCTTAATAGCAACATTCATGTTACTAGGTGACAGACTTAAACATCTGAAATGCTGTTTTAGGAATAAAGATGTTGTTCCTGTCCCCCACTGTGGACAGGTTTGTAATCTGAAAAGCAACTTTGTACTGGCAGTTTTATTTGTGATATGAATATAGCTGAAAGTGATGAAAAGAAGGAGCAGAAACTTGATTCATGTTGCAGCATGTCCTACTGAGAAGCTGTTGTTGGAACTGTATTCGTATTAACATAGGAAAAATAAGCTAAAATGTCTTCAGGTGCAATTAGAACAGATGTGGTCAGAAGCAAAAAGAGTAGAAATCAAAATGGCAATAGTGACTTGAGGGAATTTCACGTGTGACTTTTCTGTCTGGGGTGCTGGAGGAAATGGTGGGAAGAAGGAGCTCCCCTGAAAGTTACAGTCCTTGTTCTACTCTTAAGCCTCAGTTTTTAGACCATCTCTTTTTCAGAAGAAGAAAAAAAATCACAGAATCACAGAATCACCCAGGTTGGAAGGGACCCCAAGGATCATGTAGTACCAACCCCCCTGCCTAGCAGGGCCACCAAACATACACATTCAGATCAGGTTGCCCAGGACCCCGTCCAACCTGGCCTTAAACACGTCCAAGGACGGGGCATCCACAACCACAAAAAAACTGATATATTTGGATTTGGTCAAGTAGTTATGCTTCTGTTGTGCTCCTTTGCAAGCTGATTAATTTACCAAATGTAAAACAAACAAAAAAACCAACCCTGTTCAGATCTGTTCAGTGTGGTGAGGCTTTCAGTTGAGTATGTTAAATACAGCAAACCAAGCTGTCCTCTGTTTGTTAGATATGCTTAATAATGCCTTGTGTTGTGGGGGGAAAAAATCAGTGGCTGTCAAGCCTGTGAGAGAGAATTTTAATCAGATGAGTTGAAGTTACTCAAAATAATTTCCGCTATGCTCAGTTCCCCAGGTGGTAACCATAAGAATTCTGATCAGACATTGGGCTTGATGGTTTCCTATTGTAACTTTATCCTCTTGCATCTCACCAGAAGAGAAGAGTGGCAAATAAGGCCATACCAACTCCGTTTTTGAACAAAAGGCTCAATTGTAAATGCAGAAAAGTGGCTTTTTTTTTTTTTTTTTTTTTTTTTTAAACAAAGGGGAAGTAAAGTAAAGGAAATCAGCATCGGCATTTGATGCACTGGGGGGTTTTTTGGTCTGCATTTTTGTCTTGCAATGCAGTCAGTTGTTTCAGGACAGCTGCACTGCTTTTCCTCTATTTATAAGACAAAAATGCATGCCAACTAACAAAACTGGAGCAACCTGAAGTAATGTCAGAGCTCTTGATGTCGTGAGTTCTATCTTCCCAAAATATGTTTGGTTATTTTCATAAAATTCTTTATGTGATAGTTTGTGGCTGCCCTTCCTCATGTGAGATGTAGGATGGAGACTTCAGCAGGTTAAGTACAGGCAGAAAAGTAGATGTCTTCAATGGAACTCTGCTGTCTAGTTTCTTATCCCTGAAGGTGGTGTATTAAATAGGATGTGGACCAATTTCTTGAGGCAGTGCACGCCAGCAAGTTTGTTATTGTCATTTTTGCAGGAAAAAAATTGGTGTAGCTTGTTTACACATTATTTAAATTGCTTAAGATGTGCCCTTTTCACTAATCTCAGCTGAAATAAAGCCTGTTCTTTAAGGGGCCGTTCTGTAGAACTATTTTCAGCATTGCTGTGATGGTGCAGTTTTTAAGCAATAGCAGCCTGGTTTATCTCTTGACTGTTCTCTAGCTTGGAAGTTGATGGAAGGAAATGGTACCTGAGCCTGCAGGTGCACATGGAGTAGCATTTGTGCTTTAACACTGAGGTGCTGGAAACAAAATGCAACTATTGGTTATGCCGTAATCTTTTTATGAATAGAGATATGTTTGAGAGATTTGTCCTTCCAGTGTCTTCCTTCAGGTGCGCTTTTTCTTATTCCTGAGTATGTGTTGTCTTGTATTACTAATTCAATGTAAGGCAGCTTTCATTTAAGAGGCTGCCATCTATCATGAGGAAGCATGGCTTGTGGAGCATATATTCAGTTTGTTCTTGTTTTTACTTAAAGGGATAGAGACTGCAAGGAGAAGTTCTGTAGGTGTCTTGTACTTATGCAGTGCACCATAACTGCTTTAATCACTTCAGTCATGCTAAAGAAAAGCTGTGGTTAAGGTAGGCTACACGTTACATTGCTTGAAGAAAATTGTTCTGGTGTTCTTGCACACTTTTAGATCCATGCCTTCCAGTACTTGAAAGCAGCATATAAACAGGAGGGCTGATTACATGGGTGGATGGTGATAGGAGAAGGGGGGATGGTTTTAACTGAGACAGTGGAGGTTTAGGTTAGATATTAGGAGGAAGTTTTTATACAGAGGGTGGTAAAGCACTGGAACAGGTTGCCCAAGGAGGTTGTGGATGCCCCATCCCTGGGCATTCAAGACCAGGCTGGATGTGGCTCTGGGCAGCCTGGTCTGGTGGTTGGCGACCCTGCACACAGCAGGGGGGTTGAAACTAGATGATCATTGTGGTCTGTTGTCAGCAACAGTGGTCCTTTTCAACCCAGGACATTCTGTTGCTGTGGGTAAGCACATGCATGCATGAGTTTCACTCATGCCAAAGGGAATTCTGAGTTTGACAGAAGAGCTGTTTATGCACTTCTGTTCCTCTTCCACATGCCCTTGTTCCCTGCTGCTGCTTCATCTTTGCAGAGTGCTAATCTGAAGAATAACCAGTGGAAAGAACTTCTGGATGGCAATGATTTCTTGCCAATTGTGTTTGAGAAAACTGTTTCTGAAACAGAAACAACTGGTGTTAGGCAGTTCACTTATTCACCGTGTGTTATGTTCAGTAGCCACAGTGAGGGATAGAATCAACTTCTGTGACCTTTTTGTGTCTGTGGGCCCAGTGCCTGAAGTGCAGTTGTTGGAATGTGTGCTCTGATAGACCTCTGGTTTCCCAAAACAAGTTCTTTTTCCCGTGTGAGGAACCTATTGTATCTATCCATTGTCGTTGTAGCAGGGAGCCTGGGTGTGTAGATATGTACAGCCTCAGCCAAGCATTTCTGCAGCTGTCAGAGGCTGTCATTGCACAACATGGAGTCGCTGCATGGGATGCTTAATGTTGGGAGGGAGTTTTGTAGGGATGTAGCATTTAGTAGAGCAGTACATTAGGCAACAGGAATTCTGAGATTTAGTCCTAAGGGTAACTATGACTTACTGTGACATAGTAAGAACTGCTTAATTTCTGCTCTTGTAGTTTCTCTTGTTCTGTGATCTGATCAGTCTATGTCTCAGTATGTGTGTGTGTGTGGAGAGGAAAGTATGTGGACAAGTACAGGTCACTTGCGTTCTCATTTTGTCGAGGCAAAATGCTGTTGCCTTAATGGCTTATTTGCGCATCAGGAATTTCAGGGAATGGAGGTCTTTCTGCATTGTACACTTCGGCCCACACTGCAGAGTTGTTGGTGTTATGTTTGGTGGTACTGTGGCATAAATGATCATGTGAACTGCCCTCTGTTTTGCATTATGATCAGAATCAAGAAATAAGCAGGAAACAAATTACTTGACAGCAGTTAAGGAACAGAAGGAGTAGCTCCTGGAGGGAACTGTACAACACCCGTGTAGTTGCTCTCACATGCAGGAAGGAGAGAAGGCAAGCTGACGAGGCTAATTGTAGAAAGTTGTGCCGACTGAGAAACGCTTTCTGGCAGATTTAGCACAGCACATCTACAGCATTTCATCGCGGAGGCTGGGGAAGCCGGTGTTCTCCCTCTTCTGAACCTTGTGAGTGTGGTTTGCTGGCAGTGAAAACTCAGCAGGTAGATGTGTTAGTGGAGGCTTGCTTTCTGGAAGCTATTTTGAATTGACATAAGATTATATTGTTAAAATTGTGTGTATCAAGAGTGGTCTCGTCTATGATTGATATGAATAAATGCCTGTCCTCTTTCTCCTCTGAATCTGGATAATTTGCTAAGTTCAGCAGCTTCCTTGGCATAGACTACAGAGGAGCTGTTTTGGGTCATCTGAGGCCTCGTTGCAAGAAATAAGTGCGTGCTCAAATCTGAGGGAAGTGCTCTTGGCTTTAAACTATGCTGTTAGGAAATCTGGGTGAAGGCGAGGCCCCGCAGTGCTGTTCCTACATACAGCTTCATTTCTGCTGGCTTTGTCTACATAGAAGTTATGATGTCGTGCTTCCATTGTTCAGCTGTGCTGATCTAAAATCCTTAGCAAAACAACTTCTTCAGTTGGAAATGAATGGGTGTGCACAGTTCTGGACTGAAACCACAGCAGAGAGCTTTGGGCTAGTAAAAGCACTTGTGAGAAGCTGGGCCACCTTTTGTTGTGGTAAGCTGCTCTAAACTCCCTTCTCAGAGGATTAGTTAAAGGTCTCGATCTGTTCTAACAAAGCCTGAGAGAGTGATAGAGAAATGGCTGCTTAGCAAGCTGTGAAAAGCAAGCTCAAGATGCATCTCCTTGAAGACTGCAGGTGACAGACATGCAGGTGACAAACATGCTGGTGAGCCCCCTGCAGTTAACTGGTGATAATAATAAATGGCGATTGAGATTTCAAGGTTGGCTCTGACAGAGGTAATGGAACCGAAACAATGCATTTATGCTTCTGGTAGCTTACGGTTTTTGTTTTCTCCTCTTCCTCAGGTGTCATTTTAAAAGAAGATGTGTGAAGGTTACAAACGAGTGGTGGTCTGATCTGTGTAGCAGGGAGATTTGTTTTGGGGTTGGAAATAAATGCTTGTGTTGAGAAGGCATCCATTAAATCTAGCCTTGTGGTGTGCAATTAAGGCAAAAGGTGAGTCCAGTGGAAAAGAAATGATCAGCCTTTCCCACGGGATTTTCTGTTTCTTGCGAGCTCCCCTTCCTTAAGCAAGGCTTAAGAAAATAATAATTTTCTTGAAAATAAGTGCCTTGAAAATCAGGTGGCAAGGAATGGGATGTAGCAGCATACTGCAGAGCTGCCTAGGCCTTTGTCAGTAAGGCAGCTGTTTGGAGATGTGTCACTATGAATTGAGGTGCTCTTCAGGTAGACGTCCAAATTCTCTTCAGAGCAGAGCCATCTTAATGTATTGGCAATTTTTATATAATGAATGACAAAACGGAAAGCACTTTCACGCAGCTAAGTTGTTCTGTGCTACTTATGTTCTCTGTGTGTGTTTGACTGACTGAAAGATCAGAGCTTGCTGTGTCAGGATTGTGGGTCAGTCTGAGTCCACGGTGGTGAGGGCGTGCTGGAAGCACAGGCTGATCTGTGGAGGTGGAGACCTTGAGCTGTCCTTTGGCACAGTGAGAGCTCCAGCAGGCTGATTATGTGCTGCAGAAGGCTTCTTTTACACTGCCTGTGACACAGCCTGCCTGCCTGCAGAAATGGCTGGGTGGTCAGAGGCAGTGTAAACACGTCCTCTGAGCTTTCTACAGCTATAATGGCTAGGCTTGGGGTTGTGCAGCCCTATAAGTAACTTGTTAAGTAGCTTAAGTGATGCTTACATTTGAGAGAGAGTCTTAGGGGCTGTAGTTGTCAAACTATGGCATCAGGCTTTGGAGCAACAATTGGAGAGGGTTGCTACTGTAAGCCCAGGATATCATTTGCTTGGAAACGGTATCCTGGGCTCCATCAGAAGAGGGGTGGCCAGCAGGGACAGGGAGGTGATTGTCCCCCTCTACTCTGCTCTTGTGAGGCCCCATCTGGAGTACTGTGTCCATGTCTGGAGCCCCCAGTACAAAAAAGACAGGGAGCTGTTGGAGAGGATCCAGAGGAGAGCCATGAAGATGATCGTGGGACTGGAGCACCTCCCCTACGAAGACAGGCTGAGGGAGCTGGGCTTGTTCAGCCTGGAGAAAAGAAGGCTGCAGGGTGACCTCATTGCAGCCTTTCAGTGCCTAAAGGGAGCCTACAAACAGGAGGGGAATCAACTCTTTGAAAGGGTTGATAACTGCAGGACAAGGGGAAATGCTTTGAAGTTGAGGGAGGGAAGACTTGGGTTGGATGTCAGGGGGAAGTTCTTTACAGAGGGAGTGGTGAGGTGCTGGAACAGGCTGCCCAGAGAGGTTGTGGATGCCCCGTCCCTGGAGGTGTTCAAGGCCAGAGTGGATGGGGCCCTGGGCAGCTTGGTCTAGTATTAAATGGGGAGGTTGGTGGTCCTGCCTGGGGCAGAGGGGTTGGGAGTTTATGATCCTTGAGCTCCCTTCCAATCCTGGCCATTGTGTGATAGGTTTGGTTGTTTATCTCCTCACTTTGTGGTTATGTGCACCCCCTTCTTTGTTTCGGATTGATAGTTTATAGCTTGGGGAGATGTGATAGGTTACTTGCTATGGGCCACAAAAACTGACTCTGGTCAAGCTCTCTGTTGTAGTATTTCTCTGTTGATAGGGATGTTTTGCAGAAAACAGGTTCTATGGTGGTTTTGCAACAGTAGGGGAGCAGCCTTTGTTGAAGATGTATTTATGTCAGTCCTTCTGTTTTAGGCTACAATGTTTCTGGTTTGTTCTGCAGATATGAGCAGTCTGTTAAGTGAATTTTGCTCGTGTGCTGTTAGGGAAGCTTTGCTTGGTGAGTTCTTCACCAGCACAGGCCAAAAGAGGCGGTTGATATTAAATTTTTATGTTCAGCTTTGTGGGGTTCAGGACAGGAGGAGGGATTGGATGTGTATACCTGTGTTCAAATGGAGAAGGAACTTGTCAGCTTTGTACTGCATTCAGGTGAGTTTTCTTTGAAGCCAGGTTTCCAGAAGTATGATGGCAGGCAGTTTTAGAGGAAGTTTTTTGCAGATGTTTTCTAATGCTATGAAATCATGCCAGAGGCTTAACTTGCAGTCCTTGTGGCCTTTCCCCTCTCCCCACCCCCAAATAATTTAACTGTAGCAGTGAATTTACTAAGATGATGAGTTGAGGTGGTGGTGTTTTCTGTTGGCATGAATTCTGTCTTGTATGCAGAATTGCAGCTGAGCAGCAGTTAACATATAAATTTGCTTAATGTGGAAGCGTGCCAAATGTTTGGAAAGAACTGAAATGGAAAATAAAATATTAAACTAAAGGTCTCTTTTTCTTGGTAGTTCCACAGTAACAGCTTTCTTGTAGCTATGTGTTCCAGTCAGTGTCTCTCTTTATTGTTGTTTGTCTGAGGATCAGCTACAGAGGAGGGGAGGGAGTTCTGCGAATACATCAGCACCTGTCTCGTCATCAGAAACACTGCAGTAATAATGCAGGTGTCCCTGCAGCAGAAACTCTGTTGGTGCCAGTCATGAGGACAATGTTATGCCATTTCAGCAGCATGGGCTGTTAATCTTGTCATTCCCTCCCCCTGCCCCTATATAGCAGCGGCCAGAGGACTGGAGTGTACAGTTGATGGAAACATAAAAGAAGACAATGAAGAGAGATTCCAGCTGCTAGACTTCAGATTTCTGCTGAAGAAGGTGTTTTGATTTCAGGAGGGTTGTGGCATGTTAGACAGGAGATCTAATCATCCATCCCAGATAAAGGGAAGCAGTCCTCATTTCCCAGGAAAGAAATGCTGCTCTAAGGCTGGCAGTGCTGCTGTAGTAGTAGGGTAGGCTAAGGAAGGATCATACGACATGCTTCTGGTTCAGGATAGGTACGAAGAAAAGCACAAAAACCTTGAGATGGAAATCAAGTGGTCAGGGTAGTCTGTTTCACTTGGCCTTTTCAGTAGCAAGCACTTCGATTTTTATCTAAGAAAAATAGTATCTCTTGTAAATGCCCAGTAGATCATCACTTCTACCTCAGAGCTGTGTCATCCGTGTTAAGTGGTGGTGATTTGTTTTGACAAAATGACAGCCTCTGTCAAATGCTTGTTCTTAAGTTTTAATTGGAGCTTTTGTAGTGTGATGCATTATTGATAGCGTAAGAGCGTTTTATTTTCAAATGGCTTCAGGCCTAAGCAGTAATTACACCTGAAAACATGGCCTGAGCTGAAAAGATAACACAATGCCTTAATGTTTAGTTTTATCAAGTCAAAATCCATGGCCACGATTTCATTTTGGGGGGTATGCTAAGTAGATTGCTTTGCCTTAGGGTTTCAAACCAGCGTAGGTTTTTTCAGTAAGTTTCCTTTCAGTTGGGATGGTTTAATGTATGTTGAAAGTGTAAGCCATGTTCTGAGGGCTGAAGGGCAGCAGGGTGAGGGGGAGGAGGTGTGTGCAGTTACTGCTTTGCCATGGGCCACGTGAGGATCTGAAGAAAATTTCTAAGCTTTCACTGAGTTTGCAACTAAGATGCACAAAAAGTGCAGTGTGGACAGTGTGTGGGCATTATGGAATACATTAGGAATAATGAGTTTCTGCTGATAAAACTCCAGGGTATTTCTTCACATGCTTAATTGAAAGCTGGGTGTAAAGGTTTGGATAGCTCATTGAAGTTAAAAAGAGAATGGAATTCTGAATCATATCTAGCAGAGTTCTTGGATTGTTTGTTTGCGTGGTAGATTTTGGATGTCTAAGTAAGAAATTAATGCTACAGGTAGATGGCTGGATTTTGCCAGGTCTTAGTTGTATATTGCTATGCAATACATGTATATTCATTCACCTTTCTCCCTTATGAATCCTTTGACCACTGAATGCCTAAGATGCAAAACATGTCAAAAACACCTAGGAGTAATGTGCAAATAAAACGTCACGAATTATTAATCAAAATTGGTCTTCATTGTTGCATTAAGAGTATTGTTTCAATTCCTCTCACTCATATCAGCTGTAAGGTGATACTGTTGAAGGTGCTGGTCTGCATAAGACAGATTTGTAGGGCATATTCATAAGTGAGTGATAGAAAGTATTTCTGATTTTAAAGGGATACTTGCTAAAGTGGTATGAAGGACACGAGTGGATGTGTGTGAACGTGTTTATTTTTTTTTCCTATGCAATAACTTTGAATGATTTGACAGTAATCCCCAAGGCTGTGGGAAGTGATCAACAGGTGCTCAGTGGAGCTGTTCAGCAGCTAAAAATACTAAGGAGCCATTTTTGATAAAAGCACAGGCAGAGAAGATCCTGGCAGGGCTCCTGATCCTGGACTGCAGAACTGTGTAAGCTTGTCATCTTGAGGAAAGTGTTTTCATACTAGCAGTGTGTGCCCCTTTCTGCTTGGCCAGCCCTGCTTGTCGAACTTGCAGGAGGGAAAGGCTGTGGGTCCAGCTCTGACTGAGTAAATGTCAGTGGCTGTAAAAAACAATCTGTGGTCTTAGAAAGGTGAAGGACAGGGATAGAAATAATTAGCTTGCCACTGTTGGAGGTGTGGGAGCCAAAACTGTTCTGTAGCGAAAGCTGAGATTAACTTGGATCTGAGTTGCTGGAGTGCAGCGGGAAGCTGGTGGGTTAAGCTCTGCTGTTTTGCTGGGTGTTCCTCATGTGAATCAGGGCCATGCATTGAAGGAGCATCACTTTAGCTAAGAGCATAAAGATTCTGAAATTTCCTTGCTGGTAACTTCTCAAAGTGAGACAAAATTCTACTGACAGAGCTGGCAATGATTGTAGTTTCAGTCTGAAGGTGGCGTTGCAATACCTTGTGGGCCTGTAAATCTGTGTTAAATGTCATGTTATCTCTAAAACCTTCGTACTGCTCCAAAAATTTTAGAGCTGTGAAAGATCAATTTTTGCAGCTCTTGGAAATTGGCAGTTAGCCCTTAGGTAACTAAGAAATAATAAAAACAACCTCTCAGTTCAGGTCAGTTTCAGGTGCTGAGATTTGCTGCATGGCAGTAGCAGCTGGCTGTTCTTTGTGTGCCACGTTCTCCAGAGAGCCTTCGTACTCCTTGTTCTCTGAGGAGCCATAGAGCCTCTGCATGTCAAACACCAAAGGCTCCACTGCCAAGGCAAAAATTCAGCAAATACCAAATCAGGAATCCATGCCTAATAGAAGACAAAAAGCGTAGGAGTGATCTGTCAGCAGTTGCAAAGTAAGTTGGCTTTTAAGTTGTAAGGCTCTAGAAAATAGGGGCTACCTTCCTCCCGCAAGGAGAAGTAAAATGCCCACAAAGTGAATATTTTGTCAGACAAGGTGTTTTGAGGCCTCTAGAAATACTTGTCTGGGCTAGTTGGGTTCATCCAAAACAGGTTTCAGTTGATGTTATTTATGAAGCTTGAATACTGAAGCTTAAAAACGTTTCATCCTATTATGTTAATGACTGCAGCTTGCTCGTTCACAGCTTTCTAGGTCTGTTGCTAGCACCCTGACTGCTAGACAGTGAAACTGGATTTCACTCTGCTACTTGAAACATGGTTTTTGTATAAAATGTTTACTACTATTTTGAGCGTGTCTGCGTGTAACATAGGGGAATATTGTATTGTGTGGTTTTGGACTGTTAGTGCTGTCTGAAAAAACGTCTAGGAGTGTGCATTTTTTTCCAACATGATGGTTCTAATATTTGGCCTAAGCACGGCTTCATGCTTTTTAGTGTTTTGACTGGGTTGATAACTGTGTGCCTAAATGCATGCAGGCTGAAGCAACTGCTTGCTGCCTTCTATCTGCATCAGCTTTTGGGTTGCAAATGTTACAGTAGTGTGATGCTGGTTTTTGTAATTTATGTGGAGAATAGTGTTTTAAATGCTTGTGTTAATTTCTTTCAAAATGCTGGAAAGCAGTAACTACAGAGTACTTAAGGGTGTCCTTAGAGAGAAGGGCAGTGGAATGGAATCTGCAAAATGCACTTCTTGGGCCCTTAAAGGCTCATAGCTGCGTAACATGATGTAGGGCTGAGAAAGTGACTGGTTAGAACTATTTTAATTCTTCTGGGTTGTCCTTGAGACAGCTGTGATTGAGGGGAAAGTCTGTAAAACAGTGATAAATGCAAGAGATGCTCTATAGACTACTGAGCAGAGCTATTCATGGCAGCCGTGTAGTGATCAGATGGATAAATAATAGTCTTTTGATATTCAGTGCTAAGGACTTTAATAGGTGGTGCTTGTTGAGCTGTTTTCTACCACAGTTCATAAACAAAATTTCAAGAATCTCTTTTGATGTCTACTGTTATAAGTTCACCATAGAGCATCCCAGCTTAGAGGTAGTGGCATTATGGGTTGGAAGTTAGAATACTGCAGGTGTTAGAGGTGCATGGAGACAGATGTGTAAGAGACCCTTTAAATGTACCAAGGCCACTAGTGTAACAAAAAGGCTTAGCTCTGATCTTGTGGGTCTTTGATTGCACTGCATCGAGCAAGATCAAAATTTCTTGGCAGTGAAGTTGTTCATTCTGATCAGATTTCAACGGTGCTGTACTTGGATGTGTGATACTGGTTTCTATGTGTTTATTTACATGAAGAATTCTCATACCAAGTTAGCCACGTGTGGCAGGCACTTCTGCTGAAAGTAAGTTTGAAGTTGCTGTCACCTTAGGCTTATAGTGTTAGTTTGGATATAACGTATTGACTTTGGTGGTAAGACCATCAGCTTTCTATTTAGTTGATGTAGTTTTTGAGAACTTGGTTTGTTGTTGAGTACTGGATTTCTCTCGGCAGCATGGGCAATGAGTGACATAGGTGAGATTGGTATTCCATCCTCCTTTCTACCTGGCTTGTCATGAAATTAGGAAGGTGTTAAAATGAGTCTCGGCTGCTGGTCAGTTTTTTTGTAAAAAGCTCTGTTTGGGGGGAAGCTGCAGGATAAATTTGTCATCTTTGTTGCAGCTGTATGAGGCCATATGGAGGCATGTCTTGACTCTGAAGATACTCACATAGGGGAAACAAGATGGGGTATCAATGCTGTGTATCCATAGCTGCTCTACATATGTATTATTTGCACAGGAGAGATGGTGAGGAACTGAATCATGCCTCCAGGGGATCTGCTACTGCACAGTGAAATCCATGTTCAGCATCTGGCAGTTTGCAGTCAAAATATGGAATTGCTGAAATACTTCACAGCTTTCTTGAGCATACGTGCACAAGAGTCCTGTAGATCAGCTTTTGTGTAGTTGAGATATCTGTATGTGTCAGATAGTAGAACAGTACTAAAAATGCTGGTTTTTTATGAAAGCTAAGCTGTTTCCCTGCTCATAAAATACACTTCCTGTAGAAATGTACACCTCTTGATTATAGACTGGTAACAAAGAAATCCTGTGCTATCTTTCCTACTTAGTACCTTTTTGTTTTCCTTGCTAACGGTCATTCCAAAACTAGAGGATGAATGAGTAGATAGAATTTGGAGTCTGTGTTTTGGAAAACAGAAGTGCCCAACTGTACACAGAGATGAGGGCTTGTGAAGGAGGCTTGGGAGTGTGTGGGCAGCCTTCAGCTTTGATATTGTGAAGCTTTGTCACCTGGAGGTAGAGATGATAAAAGCACAGTGTTGAAAGTTGCAGTTGAGTCTAGTATCTCAATACTTGGAATACTAAGAAGGATTGCTTTCTGCTTACAAAAATAATAGTTGGAACATGTGCTGGGCTACTTGTAGTGTGGAACTTCTTTGAGGTTTGGATTAATATACCAGCTAACTTGGGCGCTTTTAAAATTTTGTTTTGTATTTAATGCATCAAAATAAGTCTGTTTAGTAAAGAAGCAGTCAAAACTTGGTGATTTCCACTGCCTCCCCCCCAGCATCTTTTTTGATTGGTATTAGCATCAACTTCCCTAGAAATCATTCTGGGCAAAGCGGAGGTAAACAAGTACAGAACATGGGGTTTTACTGCTGGGTGAGAGAGGAGAAATCTTGTAAAAGGCTTTGTGCTGGGGGCTGTCCGAACAATTGGATTATGTCAGAGTATTGTGTGATCAGAGAAGTGCCGACTGAGCCCAGACTGATTGTTCTGATATGTGAGGTGGAGCATGCGTGTACTCTTCCACACGTTTGTACTTAAGGGAAATAATATACATCTGGAGACTGTTAAAGGAAGTGTCTGTTTACTCGGGCTGGTAAATGGAAATGCTTTCTTTAGTCTCTTCCATCTGCAGAGAAGGTGGTATTTTCTGGGGGAAAAAAAAAACCAACACCAAAAACGATTTTCACCTAACAAAATGCAGATTTATTCACCACTACTAGAAAAATCGTTACCACTTTGTCGTCGTGCATTGGATGTGGTGTCATGTAGAACAGACTGAGAAACAAAATTGTAGAGCCAATGAAACTCTCTTAAGAGGAAGGGCAATTAGAGAGAGAGGTGTAACTGCTAGCCTGCTGGAAAGTTCTGCAACTCTTAGGTTGAAGATGAATCTGTTAGAAAAGAATATCCAGCTATATTTAATGTTGTGAAATAGTCTAAAATAAGCTGTTAATACATTTCATTCCTTGAGGCATTACTCTGAAACAGTGTTTAAGTGAGAGCACATTATATGACTCTTATCCGAAATGTTTTACGGAATACATTTTCTCCTGGTGACTTGTGGTTTTAATGGTACTGTGTTGTTTGTAGGTAGATTGCTTTTTCTCACCTTTTTCCTAGTATGCTTTAGGTGAGGCTACTTGTTTTTATCACAGTGCTCACATTATTAGGGAGAAGGAAAATGGGAAGATTTTTCCATTTGAAACGAACTGCACAAAAAACCCAATGTCAGGGGAAGAGATGTGAGTTTCATGAGAATGTTTTTGTATTTTGACTTACTGCTTAGCAAGTACTTGTATCATGTTAGGAAGAACCATGACCCGCTAAATACTTTGCTCAGGTGAGGTTTATCAGTTAGTTGATGCAGGGGTGGTTTTGATTTCCATTTCTGATGTTGAGAGAGCCAAGAAGCCTTTTAGCTGCTCGGTAACCTGCATTTCCAG
The DNA here is from genome assembly GCF_019238085.1 of Lagopus leucura. Classification (NCBI taxonomy): domain Eukaryota; kingdom Metazoa; phylum Chordata; class Aves; order Galliformes; family Phasianidae; genus Lagopus; species Lagopus leucura. The sequence goes on along the minus strand of NW_024962264.1, from coordinate 30,479,654 downwards.
CAGTGCAGTCTGTCTCTTTCCTCCTGAATGGTGGAGTAGTTCCTTTCTCTTGCTGCAGCAGGCTTAGTCTTTAGGAAGAAGATAAATAGTAAGTCTGCGGATGAACTGGTCTAAAAATGGTCAAGTGGATGTGTGGAGTGCAGCTGGCAGTGATCAGGTAGGGGACCTGCCAAGGCTGCCAGAGGCTAGGGAGAAAACTAGAGGTTGCCTTCAGTTTGCAAGTTAGAATGCTGTACCGTGTGTATTTATTAATGGTATCCATTAGGTGATAAGGGAATTTTTGTAAGTAGTTTTCAGCCTAGCTTCCTAAACAAACAAGGTATCTGTCTTCAAGCTAAATTCTAATAGCATTCCTACAAAGTTTTGAATGTGCTGGGGAAGTGAAGAAAGTTTTAGAAGGAAAAGCTGTGATGTAAGCTCTCTGCTTGTATGCAAGAAGAGATGGGAAGAGGAGGAGACCTTTCAGGAGTCCTAAGATGAGTTGGTTGTTCTTCTAGTTTGTCTGCACTTAGGTTCGTAGGGCATTTATCTGCAGGAATCTGAACTCGTGATGCTCATGAGACTGCTTGTAAACTTTAGGGACAGACGTAAATCTTTCTCAAGAATAAAATAATTTGTACTTTATCTTGATAAACTGTACTCCATATGGAAATATATTACTGCTGTGTTACAGATGGTAGCTGCTTTTACTGTAAGTTTGGAGTCTTTAATGAACCACGGGTAGTTGATGTGTGGTTTATTTGCTGGACAGTCTTATGTCTAGGTAGATTTTCTGATTGTGGAAGAAGTGGATTTTTGAGACAGTATAGAGCTTTGGAGAGGAATGGTGTTTCAGCATGAGCTTGGTAATCTAATGAACGGCTCTGTTGCTAGTTCATAAACTTCATAGTGTGTTTATGGATCTCTTAGAGGAACTTGTATATGATTTTCAAAAACCTCATTTCTTCCCATGGAGAAATAATACCATTTTGACTCATCTGAGGGTGGTTTGGTAAATAAAGTATTAAAAAATAAATAAATAAAAACAAAAAAACCCTGCTGCATTGCAGTTACATTTTTTGATGTATTAATTAAAAGTTTATCATTCTTCTCAGATTAGACCTGTTATTTTTCAGGTGGAATCATTTATCCTGGATCAGGATGATCTTGAAAACCCTATGCTGGAAACAGCTTCCAAATTGCTTTTGTCAAGTACTGCTGATGGTGCTGACCTGAGGACCGTAGATCCAGAAACCCAGGCAAGATTAGAAGCTTTACTTGAAGCTGCAGGTAAGTACTCATGTCCCATGCAGGTTTAATCCCAATGCACTAACACATGAGCCTATACTGGAACTGCTTTCATAAGTCTAATCCATATGTGGATGGTACAGATGCAGAATGCAAAGCAGTGTGAATGTGGCAATGTTGTGTAAGTCAGGGGTGACTGAGCAACTCATTAAAATGTTGTGAATTTTTGAAAATTAACTTCATGTGAATGTTGTGCTTCTAATAGGTTTCTTCTGAATTCAGATTTATAGATACCTCAGAAAAAAATTAACACCCAGCCTTAGACTTGCAGCCTTGTCTCAAAAACTACACTGTTCAGTGAGGCTTTGTTTTGTAATACGGATGTATGAAAAACATTAGTTGCATATAATGGCTAGTTGAAACACAGTGTTTTAGGTGGTTAGAGGGTTTAATTCGTGTGCATCATGTCTGAGTGCAGCTTATAATTTAATGCTGTAAACAGCTAATCCCTTCTGTTTTGGAAGCTGTAGTTCATTATGTTTGGAATGCTTCTGTCAAGGAATCTTGTAGGCTCAGTTTCAACTTCTTTTCATTTCCTCCTTTCCTGGCACGCATACCAACTTGTTGCAAATTGGCATCATGGAAGGAATAGGTAAACTATCGACTGCTGATGGTAAAGCATTCGCAGATCCTGAGGTGCTCCGCAGACTGACTTCTTCGGTCAGTTGCGCGTTGGATGAAGCTGCTGCTGCACTAACCCGGATGAGAGCAGAAAGCACAGCAAATGCAGGGCAGACGGACAAGTAAGCCACGCTTTATACTGTAGTTGTGTGCTGCTTAATGGTGGGGCTTTTCCTTGTGTATTCCTGGCTGCAAAATGATGAAACTCCAAGTGGAACTTGTGCCGAGTTGTCAGCTGGGTAAGACCTTGAACAGAGGTGTGGCCAAGCCTCTGCTTTTTGGGAGGCTCTCTGGTACTCAGTAGATTCTGGGTTGCTGAACATTGGAGGGAGAAGTAAAAGATGACTCTCTTCTAGGCTCTATTTGTGTTTCAGTACAAAAGAATCAGACTGTTAGTAGGAATTACTGAATTCCCTTTTTTCAGTTGACAGTTTATTCTTTGTATACCAAGTGACTCTGAAGGAAGCAGTATGCTGACCAGGACATTTAAAGAAGAGCAGAATAATTTGCTGTTGTGTCTGATGCTCTTCTTTGCATGTCCCTGTTACCAAAGTTGCTAAGACAGGGATATGGGAAGTAGAAGAAAATATAGAAAATATGTTGAGCAGTATATTTTTAAGAAATATTTTTGCATATATAAAAACTTGGTCTGGTGGCACAGATGATACAGGAGTCCTGGTTATGAGAAACAGTTATAATTTGGTCCATGCTAAACGAGTAACCATTTCAGATCTTGTGTTCTAAGAATTGTTAATGTTGAATAGTGAGGCTTGCAAAAATATTCAGTGAAATACCTTATTTTTTCATTCCCTTTATGGTTAATTTTGTTTTGATAGCACTTGTTAAATGGATAGGAGGTGAAAGGATGGTGGGTGAAATGAAGTAACCCAAATTAAAAAGACTTGAATTTGTTATTACTGATACAGTTAGATGGAGAAGAGAAAGAAAATTTGTCAGGCTTGAGTTTCTACTGTAAAAGTTTCTGCTTTGTAAGAATAAATGCATTATATACATTGTTTCAGAGTAATTGAAAATATGCATTCAGTAAACCCTTTTTTGACTGAAACAGAATTAGTGATAGCAGCAAAGAAGTGATGTGAGAACCAGAAGTTCTCTTAGGGTTTACCAAACCAGGAGAACATTGCCAATTCTCGCTGGGTGGAATTAGAGCCATAACCAAACCATTGAATTGTTATAAAATTCCCTAACTTCTGTCCTATGCTGTGTGGCAGAAGTGAAGCCATTTTCTTAAGGGTGATTTGTTTTAGTTCAATAGTTACAGTGCTGGGAAAAAGTGTGAATAAGGTGATTTCTCTGTCCTCAAGCACCTGGAATAAAAGATGTGACTTTGAGTGCTTGTAGATTTGAAATGGAATACTAAAAAATAGTACTCAGTTGGGTATTATTTTATTGAGCTATTGTTCAAATCACGTCTTTGAACCTTACATTAGAAAATAAGTAGAACAAAACCTTTTCAAACTGGTGGTACGAAACGGGAATATACAGAGACTTATGGTATGTAGTGATTAGTAGTACAAATGAGCAGTGATATGTTTCTAGGATTGTAGGAGTAGCCTTTCAGAAGGAAAAGTGATTGCAAAAAAGGCTTCATACTCTGATACAATGTCACGCTGAGTGCATGTGCTGAGGGCAGATCAGGCCCACGGTCGTGTCCTCTCTGAGCGTGTTCTCTGCTTTTCCTGTCTGTGTTGCAGAACTTGGTAAGCAAAGTGTCATTCTGCACTGCATGTTAAGTTATAAGATTGGAAAATAATAACATGATTAATGCCATCTTTAATTAACAGTTGACGCTTTTTAGATTGTGCTTTCTTTTTAGTTAACTGCATCCTTTTGGCATGTTAGACTTGTTATTCTGCGCGTAGAGAAAGCGTTTCAAGTGCGGTCTGTTTTCACTTCCCAATGCTTTCTGTCTTACTAGCCGCAGCTTGGCAGAGGCTTGTTCAGAAGGAGATGTAAATGCTGTGCGGAAGTTGCTAATTGAAGGACGAAGTGTGAACGAGCACACAGAAGAAGGGGAAAGCCTCCTTTGTTTAGCCTGCTCAGCAGGATATTATGAGCTTGCACAGGTTGGTCCTTTTTTAACTGTTTTGTGCATCTTATACAAAAACATGTAGGTGTTAAATTAATGCTTTTTTCTTATGTACTTGAAGGTAGTGTTAAGATAGTGGAAAACATTAGTAAACTGACAGGTGAAGACTTGCACGCATGTTGCTGGTGCATTTTGTGCTTGTTTTTCAAATTTTCTAGCACGAAATTCTTTGTGAAGGTGTGGGGGTTGTGTAACGTTGTAACCATCTTGACACTCAGCCTTGTCACTTCCCAAGGCTGTTGATCATCCTTCTGTTCACAGGTTCTTCTGGCAATGCATGCTAATGTAGAGGACCGAGGTATTAAAGGAGACATAACACCTTTAATGGCTGCTGCTAATGGCGGACATGTCAAAATTGTCAAGTTGCTGCTAGCTCATGGTGCTGATGTGAACGCACAGTCATCAACAGGTAAATAGGTGTTGAAGCTTGTTGAAAACAACTGGAAAGCTGAGATTTGCTGCATACTAGAACTTGATTTGAAAAAATTGTAAGACACACTCAGTTGAGAGCCAACTTTTATGAACAGAATTCTTCCTTAATGTTTTACAACTTACTCTACTTATCCTTTTTTGGGTAGTTTTAAAATACAAGTTGGTTTTAGACATAAGTAATTGGATCAAGTTCGTGACTTTTAGATATGTGGGATTTGTGAATTGTTGTGGCACAGTATTTTAAGCACGGTTTGGAAGTTGATATACTCAAAATTATCTGACGGAAGGTCTGGTTAACTGAGAATACAGTAAACATGAGAAGAGGGCCTTTTTTAGTGCCACCTTCTTGGCAGGTTGTGTTTTAGTAGCCTGTCTTTTGGAAATCCTTGTTGTGCAGCCTTGAAGCAGACAGAATAACTGATTACTAAGCCTAAATAATGAGGAAAATTAGGGTGTGAGATGACAGGTGTGTGGAGGTTTTTTTAATTAAGCAGTCCCAAGTTCATAATACTGCTTTGGCTTTTTTTTGAGAAGCCTTTCATAAGGGCGGATTCATGGACTGTTTTGTTCAGATAGTTTTTTTTTTGTGTGTGTGATTATTTTTTATTTTTTTTTTTTCCTGGGGATTCTTTTCATCTCTTTGTGAAGCCTGTGGACCTTGTGAACTAGCCCTTCACAGGTGTTCTAGATCTGGTTTAGAAAGCAGTAGTTTATGTTGCTCCTTGCTTTGAGCTTTTCTTTTAGCCATCATAGTACATCCCTGCTGATTTAACAAGAAAGGTGATGAGGTTTTGTCGTGCAAGTTGGGATTAACCAAGAAAGAGAAATGGGGAGAGAATTTTCAGTCACCAGGTACATTTAAATCTTCAGTTTGTCAACACTGAGTTACTTGGAGTAGTTACTTGCTTGTTTTCCCTTCATCCTTTCAAACAGTCTCTCGGTTTGAAACTTTAAAAAAAAAAAAAAAAAAAGCAACAAACTTGTTCTGGAAGGTAGTTAGCCCTATAAATGTGATCAGATGATTGAGATACAAGGTTTCCAATGTAGAAGTTCTGTCAGATTTAGCGTTCTGTCTTTAAAATCTTTCTCCTCTGGTTCTAGGCAATACAGCTCTTACCTATGCCTGTGCTGGAGGCTACGTTGATGTTGTGAAAGTACTGCTGGAATCGGGCGCTAGTATTGAGGACCATAACGAAAATGGTCACACTCCTCTAATGGAAGCAGGAAGTGCTGGTCATGTGGAAGTGGCCAGAGTGCTGTTGGAAAACGGCGCTGGCATAAACACACATTCCAATGAGTTTAAGGAGAGCGCACTTACCCTGGCTTGTTACAAAGGTATGGTACCAAGGCCTTTACTGAAGTGTGGAAAGTCTCTTCAAACGTGTATTTACTCTGCCTTGCTGTATATTATGAAATTTATTTTAAGGCTATAAATATACGCTTTCATATGTTTTTATATTGGTTGTAATGCTGCACAGCATGTATGTACCATAAGATGATGGTTCATATATAGAATAAGTATTTAAGATACAAAACTTTTTCTGAATCCTTACGATAGTTAATTTTTTTTCTCAATTAAATGAATTGTGAAGCAAGAAGATATACTTTATCACAGAATGAGTACAATAAACTTTCTGTAATGTAACTTATTTTGCAAGATACTCTGCTTAGGTATGGAAATGTCAAATAGTTTAAAGGACTTTGCACTTTAAAATATATACGGTATCTAGGACTTTGCCTTTTATCTGTCAGTGCTTAGGCAGTGGGACTTCCTTGCCTCCTTTGGAGTATTAAGTAGCTATCTTGCATCTCCTTGGGGAGAGCTGAAGTTGTTTTAAGACCAAATGTTTTCAAGTAGCCAGAGTAGTTGCTGCAATCGTCACTTAAGGTACATTTTATTATAACTATTAGAATGGCTCTTAGAATCCTAGAGGTACTTGCTGTAGCATCTCCATGGAAGATAATTGTAATTGTTCATTTACATTTGTTTTCTTCTGCTTTGATAAAATCCTTGTGCATTATTACCAAACACCTTCATAAGCCATGGTAGTTTATTTCTGTGGTAATTCTCAGAACAGAGGCTTTGTTTGAAAGAGAGGAGGGGACTTCAAACCATCTCCTGCCTGAAAATAGTGTATCTGAGCTCTCATTCATGAGCCTTCTTGGAGAGCAGTTGTTTTTTTTTTTTTAATTGTTAAAATCACTTTTGTGTTACACCAAACAGAAAAGAAGTGAAGATGTTCAAGGTTTTATGTTTTTCTCATCCGTACATCTTGTCTGTATCCCATGAATTTCTGTGTTGCTCTAAATGTCATTTTTAGGAAGTGAAGATATCCTGATTTTTTCTTTTTTTCTGACATTGCTTGCTTCTTGTAGTATGACGTGCCGTGCTTAGAACCAAGGATGTCACAGTCTTCTTGCAAATAAAGGGGGAAGGGTGAAAAGTCAGTGTAGCCTCATAGTGGGCACTGTCCTATGTTTGTTCAGTTATAAAGCAGGTAGTTGTTTTTTTTTTTTCCTGACTTGATTTTGTGTGCTTACTTCTTGGGTCAGTCATGGCTATGTGGCAGAGTTAAGTGTGCTTGACATACCTATAGGACTTGGAAAGTGATAGTTGTGAATTAATGGAGTGGTAGATCGTAAATACTTGCAAACTGTGTTAAAATTTTTTTATGGTAGAAATATTCAGATAGATTCTACAAATGCTATGTGTGAAGGTCCATCCGTCTTGTATATTTTATTCCCTAAGGCTTGGTGTGACCTCAGGGACCATTCACAATGTAATTTATAAGCACAGTAACCCTAAATTCTTAGTGTTGACTGAGAAGAAGAAGAAAACTCCCTCCAAGCCAAACAAAACATCCTGATGTTCTTTAGTTGAAGAAGTTGGAAACTGTTAAGACATAATGAACTACTCTTGTTAATCTGATGTTTGCACTGCTCAGCTCTATGACTTCAAGGAATGCATGTTGTAGATGCATCATTTTAGTCATGAAGTGAATCAGATGATATTTATAAAAATTGTTACTAGGTTTATGTGGACTTTGAATGTATAGATACGAACATATCTATATGCATATATCTATGTATATATCTATATATATATGTATCTGTAGCGTGGCCTTTTGTTGCCTTACTTACATTATTCTAGTACATTTTTGTGGTAGTTACAAAATGTACTTGACAAAAGTCGTTTCTATCTGTTAAGTAACTTCTCTGTACAGGTCATCTAGAAATGGTGAGATTCTTGCTGGAAGCTGGTGCAGACCAGGAACACAAGACAGATGAAATGCACACTGCTCTCATGGAGGCTTGCATGGTAAGAGATGCATGCATTTATTGGTGAGGCAGGTCTGTTGGTTTTTACTTCCAGGAGGTGAACGGAGCGATTCTTTGTGGCCTTTTTGAGGTACAGAACCTAACTTTGTGTTCTGGTTCTCTGGACATATTGATCCTTTAGCAGATGATAAAGGGGGAGGTAACTGGTTGAAATATGGTACTTACTAAGATAGTAAAATGAAATTTCTTGTTTTGAAAACTAATGAAGTAGTTTCATTTCTGAGACAGTGGGAGATGGTTATGAATTCATGATTTCAATTATGAAGTTTACATTATGTCCAACTGCAGTTTAATTTTTTCAGAAGTAACAGAAGTCAACAAGTAAGGCTGTGCTGTGCTCATTGTCCTAGAGCAGCTTCATATAAACTACATCTTCTGTTGTTACATCATTTACTTTTGACTGGTAATTATGGAAGCATGGTTTGATGAAGAGAGTTTTGTGAAGCTCAATTTAGAAAAACTCATTAATTCAAGTATGGCTGTATGTAAATACTTGTTATTTATTTTAAAACCCCCCCACCCCTTTTTTTTTTTTTAATTCTATCAGCTTCTGGGAGAGCAACTTGCAGTTTATAATGGGGTAATCCTTTCTACAGTGATCTCCAAATGAAGTAATGTAAAGCAGATTTGTATTGGCTGTTGAAATGCTGTTACAGTATGCACTAAACATAAGAAATTAATAATAATAAAAAAAAAAAACCTGTCTGTTTGGAAGCATTTAACATAACTATGCCGTGTTTAAGGAGTTTGTAAGCAAAGTTCTTGTCTTCCCATACTGATGGTTAAGTTTAGGTGTGTGACTCAATTCTGTATGGTTCACCTAGCCCCTTGCTTCCTGAAAACAGGATCAGAGGCTTTTTGGGGAGCAGCTAGTAAAACAGAAAAGGAAACTATTAAAAACCTTGATTAATAAGAGTACTTCTGTGTCTATTAATCTGAAGCGATCTATTTTCTGCTTTATTTTATAATTGTCTTTTTATTAATCTTGAAGACTCTTGAGAGAAAATCAGATTTTTAGCTAATTTGTTGTAGTACAACACACGTGCTTGTGAAATTATCACCATTAGAGATTATGCATGTGTGCATTTTGGTGCTGAAATGTCATAATTGATGCCCAGTTTAAAATGATTCCAAGCTTTTGTGGTAGAGAAAAAAATTCTATATCAGTGTCTTAATGTGTGTTTGTGTGAGCTACAAGCAAGCTAAATAACTGGATTTCTAACATGTTTTTCTTGTGAACTTTGTGTACTTTCGTGACTGTGCCTATGGAAGAGTGCCTCAAACGCTTCTTTAAACTTTACTTAGTTTTCCTTTTCCTGAAATTACAGCACTTATGAGTCTAAATTCACCCACAGCTATGCCTGTTTCAGGAAGATTAATGGCTTCAAATAGGGTGATCATTAACTAACTGTGATAGTTCTCTAGAGGTCATTAGAAAGAAAGGCACGCAGATTACCAAGTCTTCTGTTTCTTCTTACCCCAAGATATTAATAGGCTTGCCATTTAATTATGGCAGTGGGGAAAAAGCCTTGATCTCCCTTATTTCTGCAGCAAACACTTCTGATAATTGACTGAGAGGTGATTGATGTTATCAGGACCTTCGCTTATTTTTAAGAGAGGGAGCAACTTTCTGCGGCAGTTCTTAAAAAACATGGCAGTTTGAAATATAGCAGAAGCTTCTCATACAGGAGACAAAAACACTGCTTTTCAATAACAGAAGAAAGCTACCCTCTCTAGGATGACACTGAAGTTCAGTATGTGTTAGAGAATTACCTGTGGCATAGTGCTTATGTTACAAGCCATGAAACTGCATGGACCTTGTCATACAAGGCATTCAGGAAGACTTTTGTTCAACAGAATTTGTTTTTTTGCAGACACAGGTAATTGTTTAATGCAAATGAGTTGCTGAGCAACATGAGTTGTCTCGTGGGAGCAAAAAGCAGGTTTGTCTACTTGGCACTTAGTAATACAGCATTTTCCAGTGAGTGCTGAGTACTGGCTGCCTGCACCAGTTGGTCATTAGAACATGCCTGGTGTACTTGTGCAGATTGATCAGACAACCTTTTGTGATCAAATAGCAGTTATAGGGTATTTTTCAGATATTTCAGAAGAACTGAACAGCACCTTCCCATTGCCACGTTTGGTAGAACACAGCTAAAATTTCCTTGAGTGATTAATCACCAGTAGTTATTTTTAAGGCTGCCTGGCCTACATAAGAAACTTTGAAGCGTATCCTTATGCTGCTGTTAGCTGTACTTTAGCTAAATCAGTTGGGAATGATTAGTGAGCTGTTTTGCCTGAGCCTGATGGTTAAGGCACATCTCAGTATTTCCCTGAGGAAAGATTCTTTACGGAGTCTTGGAGGTTTCCCCTAAAATGGTGTTGTCATTTCATGTAGAAAAGTGAGTCCTAGTTTGTGTCCTAGATCTTCTTCTGGGAGAAAGTCCTACATGCTCCCCAAAAATGGTGAGGTTCAGACAATGACATTTGAAGATGTCAGATGCAGTGATGCATTTAGTCTGAGAAAGAGCTCTTAAGGTTGTGGTTTGCAGTTTGATGAGGATGACACTGGCTGCGGTTTGCTATCCCTTGGTGCAGACAGCGATGGCTTCAAGTTGCTGTCTCTTATTAATTAATCTGAGATCAAGATATACTTAACTTGTTGAACAAGAATCTTGAGAGAGCTTTGTGTTCTTGGTAAGCTGCTGCTTTTCCGATGTCACCTCCTGTTGTTTGTCAGACTTTTCCCTCCGTAGCTACTCCAAGTTTGAATGATCCCCATTTATGGGCCTCTTGAAGAAAGCCAGCTTGCAGAGTTTGTGTTGCTGTTGATGACCAAGTGTAGTGACCAAGCTGATCTTGCTCTGTTATCAAACTGCCATTCAAATCTATTTTTGTTGATATGCCACTGTGAGGACTCCAGAGCAAACATACAGCTGAAAAGCTATTTCAGCAGGTTCTTCAGTCTATGGCGTACAGAGAATATGACAAAGACTATATGCTCAAATGGTTTGCAAAGTAAAAAAAAAAAAAAACAAAACACAAATGTTGAGAGTACATTTTGGGAGTTTGACAGCATAGCAGCATCTAGAAATCTTTGCCTGTGGATAGTTATAGTTGAGGTCACTATTATGATTTATGGGAAACCTCTGACAAATTGATTTGATTTCACTTGGAAGGGAGAAAGCAAGTCCTGACTGTGGTGTAAAACAGAGCAGTAAGTGCAGTAGTTCTATGGGAGCCAAGAGGCAAGCAGTATAGTTCTGCACAGCTATGTAAGACAATAAGGAAGCAAAATTGTTTAACTTAAACAGTTTCCCAGCTTTAGCTGGGAACCCGTGAAGTAAATACTCTGAGATGCTAGCAGTCCTCATGGAGGTGAAGGCAAACTGTTCCTCATTTTTGTAATGTAAATACTTTGTATGTAACAAATAATGTAAATGCATGTTGAATCTTAGAATTAGCTTCTTTGCTAATTGTGGAGTCTTGACATGGAGTGACTTCTTAGCAGTGTTAAGGCTTTGTAGTCTTTCAGAAGAGCATTGCAACTTGTTCTCATGTCCAAGTTAGAAGTTTTTTGATTGGAATTCTTTCAGTACTCCTTTATCACAGAATCACAGAATGGCCCTGGTTGGAAGGGACCTCGAGAGTCAGGAATCTCCAACCTCCCACCCCCCCACCAGCACATGCAGGGCCACCAACCTCCCCATTTAATACTAGACCAGGCTGCCTGGGGCCCCATCCAATCTGGCCTTGAACACCTCCAAGGACGGGGCATCCACAACCTCTTTGGGCAGCCTGTTCCAGCACCTCACCACTCTCATAGTAAAGAACTTCCCCCTGACATCCAACCTAAATCTCCCCTCCTTTATCTAATATGGCACTGTATTGTTAATAATAATAAATTTATTGAAAGAACATAAAAGGCTTTGTTGGCTTTTTTTCCTAAGATTTTTCATCCTTAGATAAGTTTGACAGTCCTCAGTTCTGTCTGAATTGTTCAACAAAGATGAATACTGAGTATTTCAGGGTTTCAGTTGTAGGATTCCAACTTGTGGAGGAAGCAAGCTTTCAAAATAACGTCAGGCTTTGTCTCAGCTTGTGTTTCTTTGTTGCTGTTTTTTCCTCCAGCTAAACTGAATTGAATTTGAGTCTTCTATGAAGTTCACAAGTTTGCTGTGCCACAAGCAGAGAAGTTTATGTGGTTCACAATATTGCTGTTTTGTCTTTAGATTTTTTTTTTTTTTTTTTGGAAAGGGCATATTCATTAAAACCAAGTTCTTCTACTGCCTGTTTAATAGACTTTTAGTTTTTATCGAAATATTTGAGAAAACTCAAAGTTTTGTTGTATTTCTGGACTTCTTTGCTTGTTCCTCTTCTGTGACTTCTGATGGAATTTGAGTTGGTGAGTTCTTTAAGGTTTGGAAAAGAGCAGCTTGGTGGGTTTTTTTTGTCTTGATTTCTTGACCTCTGATTTTTTTTTTTTTTTTAATTTTTATTTATTTATTATTATATTTTTAATTCTTAGGATGGCCATGTGGAAGTGGCAAGATTGCTGCTTGACAGTGGGGCTCAGGTGAACATGCCTGCTGATTCCTTTGAGTCTCCATTGACTTTGGCAGCTTGTGGAGGGCACGTTGAACTGGCAGCTTTGTTGATTGAACGTGGAGCTAACTTGGAAGAGGTAAATGATGAAGGATACACACCGCTGATGGAAGCAGCTAGAGAAGGCCACGAAGAGATGGTGGCACTACTGCTTGGCCAAGGTAGGTATTGGGATGTTTTCCATGGGCTGCAATTCAACAAGCATCTGTATATCTTTTTTTCTTCAAATTATTACTAAATTATTACTAAACTTTGGTTATTTTTGTTCCTTGAACAATTTCTGAACAAGCCATCACCCCCATTTAAATAAATTGGCAGTTTAGCAAAATATTTTGTGTTATCTTGTTAAGTGGCCATTCTGAAGTGGTCTTTACAACAGCTTTGAATTTTTAAAACAGATGTGCTGTACTGAACAGTTGATATGAATAACTTGCACTCTGCAGGATGTCCTTGATGCGTCTTCACAGCTTTTCAGTAACAAAACAAGCAAAACCAGATTTGGTATACCATGATTTTAGAGGAATTCTTTGGCTGTTGTAAAAACAAGATGCAATAAGCAAATGTCTTGTGCATCAAGAAATGTATTAGTCTGCTGATACTGTTTGCAGTAACTAGTGTTGGTATTTTTTGGTTTGTTTTTGAAGGAGCGAACATCAATGCTCAAACAGAAGAAACACAAGAAACTGCTCTAACTCTGGCTTGCTGTGGAGGTTTTTTGGAGGTTGCCGATTTTCTTATTAAAGCAGGGGCAGATATAGAGCTTGGTTGTTCAACACCTTTGATGGAGGCTGCTCAAGAGGGTCACTTGGAGTTGGTTAAATATTTATTAGCTGCAGGTATGGAATAATTCTGTTAACTATTTTTATAGACTCAGTGTATCCTTATAGGAAAAAAAAAAATCTGTTTTCACATTCATTACGCTTTTGATTAGCAGCTTTATTAAGTTGGTTGCAAAGGCTTAACCTTAAATAATGTACTGATTGGAACCTAATTTAGTTTTAAGACTTGGTTGGTGTACCTTTCCTTGGAACTGAAGTCCTAGGTTTTTTCCTTTTAATTACCTTAGCGTATGGCTAAGTCATTAAGTAATTTCAAAGCTGTTGTAATTCAGGGGAAGAAGTTAGGTTTGCTACCTGATCTCGTAAAAGATTATAAAGAGAATTGCATATCTTCTGTAACGAAATCCACAAAGCTTACATGCTTGTTAATACTGCTTTAGGGGCTAATGTGCATGCAACAACAGCAACAGGTGATACAGCACTGACATATGCGTGTGAAAATGGCCATACTGACGTAGCAGATGTCTTACTTCAGGCAGGTGCAGATCTGGTAAGTAATTTCCTTCTTAAAAAAAATTATATAAAGGAAATACAGTGATTAATGTGTTTAATTTCATGTTCACTGCTTTTAAAACAACTTTTAAACCTTCTTTTAACTAAGTAAAAACTAGGGATGGCATTCTGATAGCTGTTAGGCTGTTCTGTTATCTGGGAATGCTTAGGTCACAAGGAGAACTTTGGCAGTTGTCTAAAGCATTTTCAAACCCTGGCAGTTGCATGTGCAGGAAACCAGGAGATCCTTTTCTTTTTGTCATGTGCAGTGTAACTTAGAGTTGCCGAGCTGGTTATGCTTTAATACTTACATTTGAAATTTATTCTGTTCTCTAAGCAGTAGACAGTTGACAGTTTTCTTCTTCTAGTGAGATCTATTTGGTGTACTGTCAGTTTATTTTTTGCAGTTGGGCCAGCTTGTACACCAGTAGGTTATCGAAAAGTAAAATTAAGCATGACAAAACACATTTTCTTAATTTATAGTAACCATTCTGTGCTTGAAAGCTTCTTATCCAGGAGTCTTAGACCTGTGCAATCGTGGGTAGGTATTCTCCTCTGTCTAGAAGATATACCATGTTGCAGTATTGTTAAAAAATTTAGTGCCTGTAGGCTGTCAAATACTAAACAGAAATCTTCCATACCTAGTGTTTTCCAATTCAAAAAGCAAAATTTACTTATATACTTCTGTGTGTCATGCTTCTGAATTTTGAATACCAAGTGTTTGTTAATTTGCTCTAGGAGCATGAATCAGAAGGTGGAAGAACTCCTCTCATGAAAGCTGCAAGGGCAGGTCATGTTTGCACTGTTCAGTTCTTGATTAGCAAAGGTAAGTATTGTGTGAAGGTTAACAGAGCTGCCCTAACTTAAGGGCATATGTCAGTGCTAGTACCATGGATTTGATTAAAATACTGTACATATTTCAGTGATTCTCACATAGTAATCTCCTCTGGTTTCTGGTGAGATGAGTGGAAATTCAGCGAACTCTTAAAAATAGTTGCATTCCATTGTCTAATTCCTAATAACACAGCAGTGGGTTAAAAAAAAAAAAGCTGCTCCTGGTGCAGCTTTTGAGCACCATATTTTTTCAGAAGTTAAATTTCAAGTCCTTGCGTGTTTCAGCATTTCAGTTATCACTTGCTCTGTGTTGTCACAGCTGTCAGCTGCAGCCTTATGTTACTGTTGAATGCGTAAAATTGGTACAGACCTCAGAACTGCTGTTTTCTTTCTCAGCACCAGTTTTTCCTCATACCTGGTGTTGGAGACCTAAGGCTTCCAGTACAGAAAGAAGCAGAGATGCAACTAGTCTGCTTTCTGATGACTAGTTAAAGTAATGCATCAAGTCATTTGTAAAAAGAGGCATCACTGGAAAAAAACTGCTGACACGCTTAAAAGCCAGCAGGTTCTCCTACTGTGTAAAGTTTAATACATGTGAATGTATCAGAACAATGAGTTTGAGTGCTAATTGCAGGTAGTTTTGCTGTTGTTCTTGGAAGTACCTGTAGTAAGGGTCAAATTCTGAAGCTGTTACCTAATGAGATGTTAATTCAGTGACTGTCAATTTAAATGGACTTCTGATCAAAGTCTGGCTCAGTTTTAGTGTATCAGTTTCAAGACCACAGCCAAAGAGAAAGCATTTTTCATTTTGTGGGTTTTTTTATATTTTTATTTTCCCCCATTCCTTAAATAATCTTTGTGCTCTCTTTTTCAAGGAGCAAATGTGAACAGGACCACTGCTAACAATGATCATACAGTGTTATCACTGGCCTGTGCTGGAGGTCATCTGGCGGTTGTAGAGTTACTGCTAGCTCATGGTGCTGATCCTACACACAGATTGAAGGTTTGTCACTCCACTGCTTTATTTTATTCTGAGTGAGTGAACAGCTGTGTGATGCTTAACTGCCTGCTGCTTTAAATCATAACACAGTTGTGAGGTCATAGTTGAATGAAAACTAAAATACTGATATTTTTCTTTAAATTATTATTATTGGTTTTTTTTTGTAGAGTTTTTAAGTTTAGTTGTGGACTTACTGCAGTTGGAATATTTAAGTTTTTATGTATTTTGTTGGGTCTGTCAAAACATTTCAACATTGTCATGTTCTGATTATACTCTTTTCTAACACTGTGATCTTTGCCTCTTCAGGATGGATCAACTATGTTAATAGAGGCAGCGAAGGGTGGTCATACCAGTGTGGTGTGTTACCTTCTAGACTACCCAAACAACTTACTTTCTGCTCCTCCACCTGATGCTACTCAGCTGACCCCGCCATCCCACGATTTAAATAGGGTAAGAATTAAGGACTAGTGGTTTGATCTGTGGGACTTCGTATTTCTTCTTGCAACTTAGTCAAAGTTGAAACATTTGAAAGAGTCAGGTGTGTCACTTCTACACTACTGAACTGTAGGGAACACACTGAAAATCTGAGCTGTTGTAAAGATGAGGGTTCTCTAAGCATTCCTGTGTAGTCCTTCTGTTCTTATTTAAAAAAAAAAAAAAAGCCAGCAACTGAAATCAGCTTTAGTGAGGCTGTTATTTGTAGTCTGCTGTGGCTTGTATTTGCTTTGTTGGAGTGTAGCATATAGAGATGAGTATTCTTACCCAAGTTATTTCCTAGGTTATGAATTTGAAGCATGTAGAAGCTAGATGATTTTGTTAACTGTTGAACTCAGCATATTTAAACTGTCTTAAATGTTGTTAGTTACCACAAACATCTGCTTTTCTAACAGGTTTTGTTTACCTTCTATTGAACTGTCACTAGATTGGGGTATGAGAAAAATAATCTATTAGTATCCAACATTTTAGGCTCCTCGTGTACCAGTGCAGGCGCTGCCCATGGTCGTCCCACCCCAGGAGCCTGACAAACCCCCTGCTAATGTCGCCACAACCCTTCCCATCAGAAATAAAGGTCAGTTTTAGTTCTGGAGCTTATTTTCTGAATAGAAGATTTAGGTTGCACTTATAGCCAAGTAGTTCCTATGAAAAGTGTTAATGGATTCAGTCAAGCAGAAACTGTAAATTTTTTTTTAGGATTGCTTATATGCTAAGTATCAACTCAGTCATCTAACCCTTACCACAAAGTGTCAAGAAATCTGCCTAAGTAAAAACATTAAAGCATATATTAATCTGGCATACCGGACTGAAACAGAATGTCACCCAGAAAGCTCTGTAAATTTTCTAGTCTAATTTGTAGACATTGTTAAGCTCCATATTGTAGTTGATTGGGTAACTTGTGTTTTCTTAAGATAGTAGTCTTGGAGTGGGTTGGACTAATGTGACTGAAGGCGGAATTTCTTATGCTATAAAATACTTAGTCTGATATGGCTCAGTCCTTCTAGGTCTAAATTTGCATCTATTTTGAGGATCACCATTTTGAGAATATACACTTTCTGTACTTCAGAAGTCTCTTCCAAAACAGTTTTTTTGTTTGTTTTTTTTTTTTTTTTAAATCAAGGATCAGCAATAGTGCAAATACAGGCGTGCATGTTATAAAATTAATACTGTGTGTACACTTGTATTGTTCTGGAAATACAGCAAGGATCTCTGGAAGAAACTGGGCACCACCACTGGCTCAAATCCTGAGTTTTCATTTGCCTTTCACCCTTCAAAATTAACAGATTGTTCTTTCTTCAACTGGTATGGCAGACCATGTCAGCTGTATTACCGTGGACTTCTTCATAAAAGATGTATTGGATTAGTCCATCGCTCGTTCTTACAGGAAGGCTGAATTATTTGCCTTGCCTGGGCGCAGAGCTGAGTTTTGACACATGCAAAATCGTGTCTGCTATGGATAACATGCAGTTGCTAAACATACCCTGTTAGGTCATGTTAAATATAAATGACTATCCTAGGTTCTAGCACTGTTTGTCAACTGGGCAAAGCTGGATACCTGTAGCGAAAGGATTCAGTGTTCCTAGAAAGTATAATACTTCCTAAAATGTACCACACTGCTCAAAAAACTGGTAGCCTAGAAAAAAAGATGTTTTTGCATCACTTTTGCTGTGCGTCAGGGATGTAACGGTACATTTGTCTTAACACAATACCAATTCCAAAAGATCAAGTGAAGAGACAGCATGTTCTACCCTTTTGTTTTCATTTATCTCGTAGCACCACTTGATAACAGCGGCTCTTGAGGCAATCACTTCATTTGGCAAAAGTGTAACGGTAGCTGGATTAAATATGTCAGCATAGCATAGGGGTTATTTGGAATGTATGTGCAGTAATCTGTACTGTTAATTTGCGTTCTGACTGCTGTGTTAAAGTTGATAGTGAAAGATACAGTTTCCATTGAGGACTGTACGAGTACTTTCTGACCTTCTGTGGGTGCTGTGTCTCAGTGCATTTAGCATCCCAACAGTAGCTCTATAATGAGGATGCCATTCATATGCACTTCCATTGGTTCTGAGGGGGTTTCTTTTTCACACAGCTGCTTCTAAACAAAAGTCCAGCAGTCATTTGCCAGCAAACAACCAGGATGTACAGGGTTACATCACCAATCAGTCTCCAGAGAGCATTGTAGAAGAGGCTCAGGGCAAGTTGACAGAGCTGGAGCAGAGGATAAAAGAAGCCATAGAGAAGAATGCTCAGCTGCAGTCCTTGGAATTGGCACACGCTGACCAGCTCACCAAAGAGAAGATTGAGGAGCTGAACAAAACGAGAGAGGAACAAATTCAGAAGAAACAAAAGATTTTGGAGGAACTGCAGAAAGTGGAACGAGAGTTACAGCTGAAAACTCAGCAGCAGCTGAAAAAGCAATATCTAGAGGTAAAAGCGCAAAGAATTCAGCTCCAGCAGCAGCAGCAGCAACAGTCTTGCCAGCACCTGGGACTTCTGACTCCTGTTGGGGTAGGAGAACAACTCTCAGAGGGAGACTATGCACGATTACAGCAAGTGGATCCCGTCTTGCTTAAAGATGATCCTCAGCAAGCTGCTGCACAGACGGGTTTTGCACCAATTCAGCCTCTGGCGATGCCACAAGCTTTGCCTCTGGCAGCAGGTTCCTTACCTCCAGGGTCCATCGCAAATCTTACAGAACTGCAAGGTGTTATAGTTGGACAGCCAGTATTGGGCCAAGCACAACTAGCAGGGCTGGGGCAAGGAATACTGACAGAAACACAGCAAGGGTTAATGGTAGCCAGCCCTGCTCAGACGCTCAATGACACGCTGGATGACATCATGGCAGGTGGGTTTATATTGTTATGAGCAGGTATAATATTTGCTTAACCAGTTGAGGGTATGTCAGCTTTTTTTGTGTGTGCGTGTGTGTTTATGTATTCCTGCTAGCTCTACAGCAAAACCACTAGCCTGTTTCCTGTGTTTAGGATCTCAGAATTAGTTTTAACTTCTCAATTTGCAGCCTTGCCTTTCTTTTTGTTGTGCTATACTGGTGCCCTTTTGTCAGGTTGGTATGTCGGAAGTTGCATTTTTAACATTTTGTAGTTTGGGAGGGGTGTGCTAAAGATTAACAGCTGTATTTCAGTCTGTAGCTTAGGAACAGCATCACAACAATACTGTTTGTTTGTACTCTAAGCTAGTAGCTGAGAACTGTCTTGGAGCGCTCAGAGCAGGCTTTGAGCTACAGCATCTCAAGCCTACAACTTGTAGTGAATGTAGGCCTGTCTGCTGAATGAAAGGTGCTTGGTTGGCCCAGAATAATGAACCATTAGGAAACATTTACATTTACTTGGGGGAAAAAAAAAAAGTAATTGTAATATATGTTTGCTGTTGGTGGTTTTTTGTTGTTGTTTTTTTTTTTTTTTTTTAAGTACATTCCTGAAAATTGCTGCTTCTCCAATTAAAAACAAATTGAGCCCTGCCAAGTTTTTCTGAATTACTTTGGAGATTCCTTGGATGTGTTGAGTCAGTGGTTTAAGGCCTTAAAAATTAGTTGTTTAAAATAATAGGATTTCAGTACCATAGGGAACGTGAGCTTCTAGTGTTGATTCTCTTTATGCATGCTTTAGTTGGATGCCCCTGTTCATGTTAAATAGCTGAAATGCTCATTTTGAGTACCTACCTAAATACAGACCGACTGTTAACGAATATTTAAAAAATAATAAATACATCAGCATTTCCCCTGATTAAAAACTTGTTGATGTTTTTGTGAAACAGATGAATGTTTGTTTTTAGAAGTGCTGTCTGTCTTGACAATTCTTCTCTGTAAGGAGACTGTAGGGCTAAGGCTCTGTGCTGGGATATGAACTGGAGCATAGACAGGTCTCTTAAGAACATGTTAGTCCAAAGGTGCAGAGAAGTGGAGATATTCCTGCATGTACTGCAGTGTACTGAGTGGAGAGAGTGTGGTGCACAGTGAATAGTGGATTTGGTAATTATGTAAAAGACTACATGGTGATTGTTTGATATAATTGGAATGATGCTTTTCAAGTTGTGACTAAAATTAGACTTCTAATGAGTAACCCAATGTTCAGGCAAAGCCTCCTAAAAGATTCCTAAAACTTATGGGAGCTACAGAGATTCTCTTCGGAAAACCTAATGTTGGAGTTTAAGCCTAGGTACAAAGATTGAAAGCTGTCAGTGAATAAATATCTGACAGGAGACATGAGAAGGTAGATAAAGCTACTTGCATTGTGATAATGTGCACTGATGGTACTGGGATACCTACCACTACCAGCTACTTGATTCCATAGAGAGAACAAATACCATTTGTGGTTATGTGTGGAGATAGTGAGCAATATGCTTTCTTTTAAGTGTAACATAGACTTTCATTTAGAATGCACTTGCTATGTGTTTAACTGCATATAACATTCTGAGGATCTCTGATTTTAGGTCAGGTGGCATATACCCAAATGCTTGTTCATGCCTTTTTCTGAAAGTCAGATATTTCCAATGTACATTTGAATGAATGTTTTTGTACTCTTTAGTCACAGTTCTTACTATGTGCAGGTACACGTGCAGTTGAGGATCAGTTCTAAATTGTGTTGACAGGTATTTGTGGTAAGTCTGTTAGAAGCTGTACACATGCAGTTTCACCTTGAGTCTGTCAAATGGCTTATTTTAAAGTGAGCAGATGCAGCCCTGGCTGTACAACTCTAGCAGCTTGATTTCACACATCAGATTTTAGTGTGGAGGTGAAATGGGCTCAATGTAACACAAAATGTTTAGGGAGCGGCTACGTATTTTTTCTGTAGCCTTCTATAATGCTTCTGTGGGACCCCTGTGGAGTATTCCCGGAGGTACAAAGCCTTGTTTGCAGCACTGGGTGAATTCTGGAATAGGAATAGCACTGGAATAGGCTCCCCACGGAGGTGGTTGAGTCACCATCCCTGGATATGTTTAAAAACTGCCTGGATGTTGTGCTCAGGGACATGATCTAGCTGAGGGTTGTTAGCGTTAGGTTGTGGTTGGACTCGATGGACTCTTTAAGGTCTCTTCCAACCTAAGCAATTCTGTGATTCTATGAATTCACACTGGTTACAAAGCAAGGCTGTCTTCTGATTGTAAACTTGATTGATGTACACTTGTAACTAGTGTTCATCTCTGTGCTTAATTGTTTGCAAATTATTAGTTTAATTATCCAATTTTAAGTGCTTGTTTAAAGCAAGTCAGGTATGCAAATGCTGGTATTAGAGGCTGGGATAAAATAATGTTGCTGTAATAGTCAAGTGCTTAGTTGTTAGATCACCTCTAGAATGTTGAAGTGTGATTCCTTGTTGCTAGAGTAGGTCATTGATGTTGTTAGGGCTCTACAGGATCAGCCTGGGAACACAGAATATACTGACTTAAGAGTTCTAAGAGGTGGTTTTATGTTTTTAGTGTTTTTGTTGTTGTTTGTGGGTTGTTTTGTTTTTGTTTTATTTTGTTCTATGTTGTTTTATTTGGAAAGAAAGAAACAGGACAAGTTGAAAAAGTGAATATTCAATTACAACTCCTGCTGGAACTGATGACAAGCAAAGGGTTTGCTCTTCGACTTCAGATGTCAGTACAAGTCATTTGCTTGCAATGAGTTTGGCAAATAGATGTATTTATTGACCATGGAAAAGGGTTAGTTAGGAAACTCTTCAATGAAAATGCAGCAAGTGATGTGCAAAGAATTAAAGAAAATAATTCCTTGTTTTAATGATAAACTTTTGTTAAGGTACATGGTTGTTTTTCAAGAAGTGTAGTGCAAGGTGTTGCATCTGGGTTGTGACAATGCCTGCTATCAATACAAGCTGGGGGACAAAAGGACAGAGCACAGTCCTGCTGAAACAGACTTGATGGTACAAATGAATAGGAAGCTGGACATGAGTCAGCAGTGTGCCATCCATATCCTGGGCCACATCAAAAAAAGTGTGATCAGCAGGTCAAGGGAGGTGAGATCTCACCTGGAGCATCCAGATGTGGAGTCCTCACTACTGGAGAGACATAGACCTGTTGGAGTGCATCTAGCAGAGGGCCACAAAAAATGATCCGCCTACAAGAACGGGCTGAGAACTGGGGCTGTTCAGCGTGGACAGGAGAATGCCCCAGGGAGACCTGAGAGCTGCCTTTCAGAGGGCTGAGAAAGGGACAGACTCTTTGACAGGGTCTTTTGTGATAGTACAAGGGGATGTGGTTTCAAACTAAAAGAGGGGAGATTTAGACTGGATACGAGGAAGAAGAGGTAGCTGAATCACAGGAACAGGTTGCCCAGAGAGATGGTATAAGCCCTGTCTCTGGAGACGTTCAGGGCCAGGCTGGATGGGGCTCTGAGCAAGCTGATGTAGCTGTAGGTGTCTCTTTGTCTTCGCCAGGGGCATTGGACTAGATGGTCTTTAGAAAAGTCCCTCCCAACTTAAACAACCGTGTATTCTATGATATCCAGTAGCAAAACCTCACAAAAAAAAATTCAGGAGCCTTGAAACACTTGATATTTTACTTTCTGGAAGCTGCCTTCTGAGTTGAGTCAGTTATAACTACCGAAATTAACACACAGGAATCACATCAACTGTAAGTTGTGTCACGGTGTTAATAAGACTAGTAGCTGGTACTGTACTGAACTAAAGCACAGATACTCTTGAAATACTGTAACTGCGACCTAGTTGCAAAGATGTGCTATCCCAGCCATATAGTAACTCATGTTACTCAAGGTGTAATGTTGAAGTGTGGTGTTTCAGGTGAACTGGTTTAGCTGTTTATTAACTGCAGATTAAGCTCGTTGGCTGCTGTGTTTCATTGCTCAAGACTAGTATGAAAACCTTTTGGCTTACTGTGTCCAAACAAATACAGCAAGTTGTCAGTAAAGATTTAGTTTGTTGTCATTGGCACATTGATGAAAAATTTGAACTCTGCATAGATGATGTTCTAAGAAGCACAATCCAAATTGTTATCCATAAAAAGTAGTGTCTTGTCTCAGTGGGTACTTGAGGGTTATGGATAGTGTTATTTGTGTTATTGCTGAAGCACATTCGAGGTGGATTTAACATGAGAACTATAAGTCACCAGGCATATTGATGGACTCTTCTGTTATCATTCATAAAACATTTATATATGATTTGTATGATTTGTGGAAAGAGATGTTGGCTTTTAAATACGTCTTTCCCCTATGGCTTCTTTCCGAGACTTTCCCAGTTAGCTTGATTTTTATTTTATTTATGTTTTTAAATGTGAACGTTTAATAGTAACTGCTGTAATAAAGTGTGTGTTCCCCAGCCCCAGTATCAGGGCTCCTGCAGGAATCTTAGCAAATACCATGTGCTTCTGTAACAGGGTAAACTGCTTTCATGTGTGGATTATTTGATGATCATGCTTTTATGTTATATGATTTAAGCTACTTTAGTTAGTTTCCAGTTGATTTCACCATCTTTCTCTGGTCAGTTTGAACTGGATGGGAGTGCTGAGGATCACGATTATCTTTTTTTCATCATTCCATTACTGTTTTACTATGATTGAGCTTTCTCCTTGAAGTTGGAGAAAGAAGGTGAACTTGCTATTTTTTTTTCCTAATTTTTTCCTAAATTATTCATTATGACTGTGTGTGTGAAGATGGGAGCAGGAGTTCTAACACATTCTTGTCATTGTCTATGAAACAAATTGGTTGCTACATTATTAGGTTATATCTCTACAGCAAGAATAAGGAGTGAGATGAGGTCAAAGTAAACCTTCACAGGAAGTTATTAGATTACAGTCCCTTGTTCTGTACAGTGCAGAGCTCCTTTAAGCCACGGTTTTTGGCCTTCTGTATCATGAGTATTTTGGCTCAGCATCAGCATGTTCCTTTTAGTTCATACCTAGTGTGATTTTTCTTGTAAGATGAGAGCACTCTTGTAAGAGTTTTCTTGTAAGATGAGAGCTCTGATATTAAGATCAGCACAGCTTGTGACATGATCAAGTCTTAAGTAGTAGGTGAAGTATACATTGTATGCTCAAAGTTGATGTTTTTGTTTCCTTTCAGTGGCACTTATTGGCTTCTTTAATGATATTTGTTATAGGAAGTCCAGAAATAAAAGCAAAAATGTACTAAAACCACTGTGTTGCAGAGAAGTAGTACACAGATTGGCACGTTGCAGTAAAACTTGCACGGCATCTGTTGAAAAAGTTACCCCTCCCAACTAAACGTAGGAGCTAAATAAGCATGGCTGGTAATGTGGGATGTGACCGATTACTAAACCTATTTGAACAATAAGTGTGACATCAGAAGTTGGGGAGAAAGGGATGTTATTTCAGTATTCCTTAAGATTACTCGGTGGAGTGTATTCAGTGAATGCTGACGATGTGGAAACCATATTTCTTTCATTTTGCAGCTAAAGGTCCTTTTGTGAACTTGACGGGCAAAACATATAACCCTTCACTTCCTCCTTTGCTGTTGACATTTGATAAAGGCTTGTAAAAAAAAAAAAAAAAGAAGAAAAATTGTGGAGGAAAAACATTAGATTACTTTGAAGAAAAGCAAATAGAAAAACTGGAGTTTCTTTCCCCCAAATGCTGTTGTGGTGTCAAGTTCACTTGGTAGTTGTAACTATTATGCTGATGAAATGAATTTAAGGGACGTGTGACTTTGTGTCATGTCAATACTCTATCATCAACTGTAAGATGATATTACCTTCTGCTGCTTATCCTAATCTCTTTGACCAAAGTCTCTGCAAAATGGCTGTTAAGCTGCTTCTTCACTGATTTCAACAAATTCTTCTATGTGAGCAACCTGATGCTAGCTCTGCTGCTTCTTTGTGATGTTTGTGGGGGGACTAGGGGAAAGTAGATGGACTTCTACATGAGAATCCTTAAACGGTTTTAAGAAAAAATGCACAGATAATTGTTGCTTCAACTTGTTCTGCGGTCCAGCTTCTGAAGGTATGGAATTCCTGGTACAAATAATGACTGACTTGCAGGAAAAGTTTTGATATTTAAAAAAAAATTGGTTTTTTTTTGTTTGTTTGTTTTTTTCGGTGGGCATTTAGAGAACATGACAGTCTGATATGTACATATTTATTTGGCAATCTGATATAGTTATGAGAGTTCAAAAGGTGGATTAAATGTGTGGAAAAATGCACATTTCTGAATATTTGAAATATTTGAGCAGTTCTTACCCACTGTTGCTTTTACTGATTGTAATTATTCTGTTCAACAGCAGTGAGCGGAAGAGCATCTGCAATGTCAAACACTCCTACCCACAGCATTGCAACTTCTGTCTCCCAGCCTCAGACGCCAACTCCAAGTCCTATCATTTCTCCTTCAGCCATGCTACCGATTTACCCTGCTATAGATATTGATGCCCAGGTAAGCCTTCCACTGTCACTGCAGCACACATGTGAAGCTATTTTCTTTCTGTATTCTGAATAATTCATTTATAGGAAACAGCTCTGTTGTATAATGAGACTTGATTAGCTGATTGTAGAAAGCCTGTACAACTCTCGGGAAAGTTGCAGCCCAGTTTCTTCTGTGTTCTAGCTGAACAAAAGAGAAGAGCCTTGTGTCACTAAACATTTGTATTTCTCATTTCTTCAATGAGTGAATATGAGCAACAGGGTAGAAAAAAATTAATATTTTGGAGGCTGACTTCTGAAAATGAAAACTAGGCTAAAAATCTCTTGCACAATTATTTTGCACAGTTGTGCTTTGAGTTGTTGGCCAGTGTCCCCCTTGCCTCCTCCCAGGCCTGACAGAAGTATGAAAGTATTGCAAAAATATCTTCAAAAATGATGTATTTCAAGAGTCCTCCCTCTCAATAATGAAAAGGCATATCCGTATTGAAAATCATTTTGAAAGCAACTGCTGTTTGTTGATTTGGGGCTATTAAACCATCAAAGGAAAAAAAAAAAGTGTGTACTGCTTTTTTCTATTATCTATTCTGCGTATTTCTATTTGCATAGTTCTAGACCATAGAAAAAGTAACCAAGATGATAGGGCTAAGTTACAAGCAGTGTGGAGATGAGTAAGTATGAACTGTTGTAGACTGCAAGAGGAGATTATTGTGGACTGGGGAGAGAAATCTCTGGGAAACCAGTTCTAGTTAGTTCAGCTGCTTATGGAGATTGACTTGATTTCTGCTGTGACTGCAGATCAAATTCTTCCCATAACCTGATGTGTCTCATTGCTAACTGGTAGACAGCAATACACGTCAGTACTGAGTTTGGTTGCCAGCTACCCTCAATCATAATAGAGTAAAGCAAAACTAAAACTATGCTCACACAGAAATCTGCTCTTGAGGAATCTTTTTTTCAATATCTCAGCAGAGCAAACTAGAGGTAGAATTCTGTTTCTAATTTGAACATTGAAAAAAAAATGAGGTGATCAGTAAACAGGGCTTAAGTTTTGCATAGTTCTTATTTCATTATAGATGCAGTTGTGTTTGTGCTAGCGTGAACATGACAGAAGTTGTACTTGAAAAAGGAAGAATTTATATTTGTAATGATTTCTTTTTCAGACTGAGAGTAATCATGACACAGCATTGACGCTTGCTTGTGCTGGTGGCCATGAAGAGCTAGTACAAACACTGCTAGAGAGAGGAGCCAATATTGAACATAGGGACAAGAAAGGTAGGTATCTCACCATGGCAATACAGACCCACTCTTGTCTTCCACTTTAACATAGTAAATAAATGTGCAGTAAGTATAGTTTTTGTGTGAAGCTTTTAGCTTGCTTTCTTGATGATTTAACATAAGTTGCTTAATTTGAAGTTATGAATGTGGATTCTTCAAAAACATCCTTTTTCATTCTAGGATTTACTCCACTTATTTTGGCTGCTACAGCTGGCCATGTGGGTGTTGTTGAAATCTTACTTGATAATGGAGCTGATATTGAAGCCCAGTCGGAGAGAACAAAGGACACTCCCTTGTCCTTGGCTTGTTCAGGAGGGAGACAAGAGGTGATGTAAAACTATAAGTCTTGAAGAGCAGGTTGTAGGTTGTATATTGTCTTTATTTTACAGAACAGTTACAGTAACTTAATACATGGTGCTGTTTCAGATGATGTTTTAAAAAAAAAAAAAAAAAACACACTTAGAGATTAACATACTTGAAGCTACATATTGCAGTGTTGGATTTAAAAAAGATGTTGAATGGGCCAGAGGAATGTCAGCAGATACAAAAGAGTAGCTGCGAGTGACAATTATGTGTTCTTGATTCAGGAGAGAAGACCTTCTAGCTAGCTACCTCATACAGGAAAGATGAATTTAGAGTAATCTTTTTACAGATTTGAGATATTTGTCTCTCTCAAGTAGTGTTTCTTGGGGAAATACATCCTGTTTTTTTTTTTTTTTTGAATGGCTTTTGCAAAAGGATCGGAAAAAAACTGGGCCTTAGGCAGTTGTGAAGATACTAGGGTGTACTTTCCTGCTGCAGTTTAGTTCTGACAGCTTGTTTGTCCTGTGATTTCAAGGCAGAATGTTGTAATTGAAAAACTCTTGGCTTCAGCTGTGTATGATCAATCTAAGTATGTTTTGTGCTTGGAAGCCTGAAATTGAGCCAATGAGACATTACTGTTCTGGAGATAACTCAGTGAGTTTTCATCTCAGTGTTCATTTTGACTCATTTTGGCACAAAGTTCAGTTTCCTGACAAGACTTCTGCATTAACTTGCTTGCAGAAAATAAACTTCATGTACAATATACAATGCTGGGAATTACTTGAATTATAAATAGATCTGTAAGGAAGGCATCATGTAAAAATTACTTTTTGTTGTTAATGTGATGCAAATGTTAATTTCTCTGGCTCCTGTGAGAGACTTATGTACAGTCTACAACAATCTGATGTTGTGTTGTAAACAGCAAATGAAAGATAAAAGCATGAAACTTCTTGGTTGCTCCTCAGCTTTGGTTTGAAGATGAGTTTTTAACTTGATAATGAACTGAATGTGACAGTGGGAAGACAAAAAGCAAGACTATTTTGTATGCTTCTTTTGAACTGTGTTTTTTTTTGTTGTTGTTGTTGTCTTAAAAATGGCTGAAATAACCAGAAAATTGGGATAAATTTATTTGTAATGCAGTTTGGTGTAAGTCTTTTAGACATGTCAGTGAGTGGTTGTAACTGATATTAAATGACTTTCACATGGGTTTTAGGGTCATAATTTTAGTCTCAGCTTTCACAGAGGCCAAGAGTAGAGTGAAGGAAACGAACAAAATCACTGTCTTTACACTGGAAGATGTTAACAGTACGTTTAGGGTTCTGAAAGCATTGAATAGATTTGTATCAGATAGACTTGTAAGTTTGAGAGAAAACCAGATTTTATTTCCTAAAATACTGCAGGTGGTGGAGTTGCTTCTAGCTCGAGGGGCAAACAAAGAGCACAGGAATGTTTCGGATTATACACCTTTAAGCCTTGCTGCTTCTGGTGGCTATGTGAACATTATCAAGATTCTGCTAAATGCTGGGGCAGAAATCAATTCCAGGCAAGTTCCCTTTTCACTTCTTCGTGGTATTCGCCCTTTTCCAAAAGGCTTTCTGGGCAACTAAATTGAACAAGTTGGCTTGTGCTTACATAATAAATAAATATCCGTGTAATTGTCCTGTTTGTCATAGACTTCAGGTAGGAAGGAAGGATTTTTGACTGTGCTTTTTCAGTGCTCGCTTAACTTCCGGTTCCTTCTGTATGTTTAGATAACTTCTGCCATGCGTCATATTATATCAGTCCTCTTTGATTAAAGGTTTAAAAAGCAAAGTATTTCTTTTTTCTCCAATTGGCCTGCTAGTTTGAAATTACTTCTGGGTTAAATAATAAAAAAAAAAAAGTGTGCATGTTTGTTTCCTGCCAGTAATTTAAAGAAAGATTGTGCTGTGTGTTTTCATCTATGTAACACCTCTTGCATACATTGAGTAGTTCAAATATGCATTGCACAAGTCAAATAAAAAGTTAAAGCAGAAGTTCCTCGTAAGAGTTGCCTTTAAATTTACAGCAGTTAAAAATCTAACATGCCTACGATGCTTTGAAATAGGAATACTTGTCCAAAATTGCTGGCAAGAACTTTCTGTGGTTTCAGTTGTAGTTGCTGTGTTGCTGACTTCCATTCTTGTTAAAAACTCTATTTTCTCTGTTTTTGTTGAAGTCATCTCAGAAATGTGATTGCGACTTAAACTCCTTTATTGTTTCTTCTTTCAGAACTGGTAGCAAATTGGGCATTTCTCCCTTAATGTTGGCAGCCATGAATGGCCACACTGCTGCTGTGAAGTTATTACTGGACATGGGCTCTGATATAAATGCCCAGATAGAGACCAATAGGAATACAGCACTAACTCTGGCTTGTTTCCAAGGGAGAACTGAAGTGGTTAGCCTGCTCCTTGATAGAAAAGCAAATGTGGAACATAGAGCTAAGGTAAGAAGCAAATTGCTCTCCAAAAAAGAAATGCTTGCAAGTTATGACTTGTTATCATCTGATGGTTTTATTGCCCTTCTGTACGTGCCTCTTGGAAGTTAATTGGATGACCAAGGGTGGTGTCTGCTGCAGAGCAATTTCAAGTTTCTAATACTGTCTAGAAAATGTAAAAACAGTGGTTGTACTTCAGGAGCTAGCATTTATACAGATATACGAATCTTTGAAAGAAAAGCAATTCTTCTGAAGCTTTACTTGCTTTTCAAGTTAATGGATTGCTGTTCTTGTAAACTCCTGAAAATTAAGTATTTAACGAATTTAGAAAGTCACATTCTTAATATAGGTTGTACTTAAGGTCTGATCTCCTTGTCTAACTGCTTCTATCCATGGTGGTAACAGAGAACCGAAAGGAAGTGTGGGATTGTGAATGTCTGTCAGAAGTTCATGTGTCCCCCTTCACCTAGCCAGGCACTTTCTGGATGTTGCTGTGTAGCATGTCTTAATGAAGATTAAAAACAAAAGTGTGGTGTTCTTTTTAGCAATACTTATGCTGATTGTCAACTGTATAAGGTTGACTGTGCTATTTCTAAGATGCTGTGACATCAGCAGGCAAAGAACCTTCCTATCTCTGTGCAGCAGCAGGACACCTATGCACTGCGTTGTGCCTCCTTTTCTGTGCAGGTGTACATTTTCTTTCCTTTGAAATATTGGTAGTTTTTTCACAAAACTGGTCAGGTAGGAGAGGCTGTATGGCAGAACTTGAAATCCACTGCTGGAAGTAGAAATCAGTCCTGGTTCTTAAATGAACCCACCTCCCAGTTCTTTCACACGAATTGCTTGATTTTCCTGCGTGTTTTTCGTAGACTGGTCTCACGCCATTAATGGAAGCTGCTTCTGGTGGATATGCAGAAGTAGGCAGAGTTCTGCTGGACAAAGGTGCAGATGTAAATGCTCCTCCGGTACCTTCCTCAAGAGACACAGCTTTAACCATTGCAGCAGACAAAGGGCACTACAAATTCTGTGAACTTCTTATTAGCAGGTACTGTATTTTTGTAAGTGCACTGCTTAAAGAAAACAATCTCTAGTCTCTGTGTTGTAATATACACTATGTGATAGGGAATGGGAAGAGTTCTGTTAGACCATTAGTAATTATGTTTTCTGTTTAGATGAGAGTGTAAGTTGTGTTTGGTGTTCTAGTACTTGCTTTTACCTGTGTGGACTGCTAGGTTTTTTCCTGTGTTATGAACTTGTGAATGTTTCATGTGAAAGGTTTCATGTGAAGGTGATATTTCTTGTGGTTGCATCCCTGATGCCCTCAGTTTAACTGTCAGTGTTAAGTCCATTGAAAAGCAGATGTGCACAAAGCGCAAGTCTTAATGATTTCATCCGTTTGAGATTGCTGTGTGTACTTGGTGATCATAATTGTTGCTTGAACAATTTTTGGATGAGTCTCTTTCCAAGTAGCGGCACTGGCTGTTGGCTTGCACTCGCAACTTTACGAGTTGTTCTCAGCAAGCTATTGAGGGGTACGAAGGGGTGGAAGTTAATGAGGTAATTAGCAATGCTTCAGACCCAACTGACAAACAGTATGAGTCAGAGTATTAAAAATACGTTTAGTCTGAGTGTAGGCTTTTCACAGCATCAGAGAATCTAAAAATATTTCTGAAACTGAAGCTCTCTGTGAATGCATATGTTTTATGTAAAAATGATTGCTGAATTAGCCAATTTCTTTTAAGCGTTGCATGAACTTTTGCAAGACCTGTTGACATAAGTAACTAAAATCTTCTTCATTGTTTTGACTGAACGTTTGTTTTTGTAGAGGAGCTCACATTGATGTGCGTAATAAGAAGGGGAATACTCCACTGTGGCTGGCAGCAAACGGAGGGCATCTAGATGTTGTCCAATTACTAGTTCAGGCCGGAGCAGATGTTGATGCTGCTGATAACAGGAAAATAACTCCTCTTATGGCAGCCTTCCGAAAGGTAGAATGTGAAGTTTACCTTTGGTTTTGATTAATGTTGTCTCAATCATCCACAGGTAGTAGGAATAAACAACATAACTGATAAGCTGTGTTTTTAAAGATGTGACTTACTTGTAGTACTTGGCATTGAATTTTCATTTTCAAAAATAGATGTGCATGTCACCTGCATGACGTGTTAAATTCTAACAGAAATTCTCTTTATGGTTGTTTTACTGAGTCTGATTTTCATGGATCTGAGAACAAAAAACTAATGTATTTCTATGGAGATGTGGAATATGCAACAGAAGTAGAAAAACGATTTTAAAAATGAATTGTTATGCAAGAGAGGATGAGCATTTTAAAAATCAACTTTGAGTTAGCCCAGCTTGACTTCAGATGATTGCGTGTAGTTCAAGTTCAGTAGTAATTAAAAGTTGTTTATGACTGTAAGAATATACAACTGTAAGTAGCCAAAGCCAGATGTTAGAAAACTGACAAAAGGAAAAGATAAAAGTATATGAAAATATGACTATAAAGCCAGCATGAGAGCAGTACTTTAATTGCTTGTCTATTCCTTCTTTCAGGGTCATGTAAAAGTGGTGCGCTACCTAGTAAAAGAAGTAAACCAGTTTCCATCAGATTCAGAATGTATGAGATACATAGCAACCATTACTGATAAGGTAAGATTGTAAGAGAACGCTTCATAAGAAACAATACTGTGACTCAGCTTCAGAGTAGATGTTTTAAATACTATTTTGTTGACATGCTGGATTTCAGCCAAATGATGAGTCCATTTGGAAGTTTTCAGAAAAAAAAAAATTGGAAAAAATGGGAGCAAACAGCCTGTGTAACTTCATAAACCTTCGTGGTACGACAGTATTTCTTACTGTGCATGTCTGTTTTCAGGTGTTCTCCCTGTCATTGGTATGTATGTAATTGCCAGTGGCTGTGACCACTGGTCACTTGCATGATGAACACCCAGTGAAAGTAATTGCTGCTATGCAATTAATACAGGTCTATAATTATAATAATAGTAGAATGTTAAAATATTTCCCAGCTGTTTCAGGGAGAGAGTGGGGTGCTAAGTGTTGTTTTGTGAGGGCCTTTTAATTTGTGCAGTTCTTTCACCTTTCAGCCCATTTCTCCTTTAGTTTCATAAACACTTTGTCTTTACCAGGCATAGGTTATGAACTGTCTTTGTACCACTTTAAGCATGCTGAGATACTAATTATTGATTTCATGTTCTACCTGTTAATTGGACATCAGTTTGCAGAGGTGGGCATGAAAAGGAAATTTCAAGCTGCAGTGAAGGGTTGCATTGATAACAGTTTGCACTTGGGATCAAGAATGGAAGGAGAATTTCATCTGTGTTGGTGCCATGTCACTTACTACTCATGACTCAAAATCAGTAAATGAAACTCTTGCAGCTTATTTGCCAATGAGAGATTAACTTGGTATAATTATGGATGTTTTGTAATAGTATTGCACTGGAAGTAATGGAAAATGTTCTTTGTTTTCCTCCATTAAGTCTTCTTTCCAAATAAGGAAATCAGTAAATTAGTAGCATAAGCTTGAGAGTGTAGTTTCCAAATGTACACTTTTTAAAATGGAATGTTGATGTGCTTTGTTATTTTAGGAGATGCTGAAGAAGTGCCACTTATGTATGGAATCAATTGTTCAAGCCAAAGATAGACAGGCTGCTGAAGCCAACAAAAATGCAAGCATTCTTTTAGAGGAATTGGACTTGGAGAAGGCAAGTTAACAGTTTGGAGTTGGGAATATTTTTTTTTAATAAGATTACAGTTTCACATTCCTTCAAGACCAGTAGATCTGTGAATGTCCATACTGTATGTGAAATCAATATAGTTGGAGCATCTAGTTGTCCAGGTTACCTTTGTACCTTCATTTCTGACTTTTACTAAGAGAAACTGGGTTAAGATACTCTGATGTGACTATATTTCCTCTCTGTAAAATCCAAAAAAGGATTTTGAAGTATTTTTTTGTTGTTGTTGTTCAGTATACAGTAGGTGAGCATTTTGCAGTCATGTTGGTATGGAATTGGAGGTCTAAATTTAAATCCCATTTCGTGTCTTAAATAAAACAAAATATGTGGATAATATTCCTTGAAACCATAGTGTTGTAGAAGAGATGTTATTTAAAAAAAAAAAGCCTAAGTAGAAGTGTAGTGTCAAATGAGTGCACGTTTTATATCCAACCTAGCTAAAAACATGGCACATCCTAACCTTTGAAAGGGAAATGAGTGTGTTGGGGCAGTACTGCTAAGTCAAACATGGTAGTCTTAGAATCCTGAAAACATGTACTGGAAAACTCATTTAAGATGGTGCCCTCTATTTCTACATCAGCCTTCTGCTAACATGGGTAAACAATCTGTTTGGAAGAAGTAAATGTGAAAATATAGCTCAGAGAATTTAGCTGACTTTGTAAACGTGTTAGTCTAAAATGTAAGTTGTGCTTCTCAGGAAATGGAAAGGATTTGCTTTTTTTGAAATGCATGGAGCGCACATTGTAATGTGTTTTAATTTTAGCTGCGGGAAGAAAGTAGGAGATTGGCTTTGGCTGCTAAAAGAGAGAAAAGAAAGGAAAAACGGAGGAAGAAAAAAGAAGAACAAAGAAGAAAATTAGAAGAAATTGAAGCAAAAAGTAAAGAGAATTTTGAACTTCAAGCTGCTCAGGAGAAAGAGAAGCTGAAAGCTGAAGGTGATTTCAGTCACTTGCCTTATTTGTGAAACGTGCCAATGAGTTTTTATTTCCAGTCTTCCTGTGGCTTTTCTTGTCAAAACTTGAGTATAGTTATCTTTGTGACCTGCTGAGCTTTTAGTGGTTTACCTTGTCTTATTATCACTTCTGCGTCTTGTTACAGCTAAGGATTGCTGACAGTAGGTTCGGTTCAGTGAGACTTCAGGTTAACTTCACCACAGGAAATGTTTTCGCATGTTTTTACTTCCAGGTCCTATAAAACTGAAAACCAATTTTTTTTGCTCACAAACAGAATGATAATCTTGGTCCTGTAAAAAAAAAAAAAAAACACCTGGCAACCACAAAATTCTAAATGTGTTGTCCTGTCTATCCAAATATTGGCTGTTCTGTATCTTGTGGTGTTGAACTGCATCTTCCTTTGTATGCTAATGGTTTTCACTGACTGTTAGGTTGTACTGATAAGCTTCATATACTTGTTATTCCAGTAATTGCTTTTGTCTCTGTCTTTCCATGTCTGAATTTAGTTTCACTCTTAATGAATTTCTGCTGTGTTTATTCCAAGATCAGAATGAGATGCTAGATAAGTTAGAGTAAGCAAGGCAAGAAGCTCAACGATATGATATGTTTAGTAGTTGTACAGATACCAGCTTTGTTAGAGATTCTGCTTGATTCTTGGAGTATTTTGAAGTTGTTTGTGCAACATTTAACTTGATAAATGTTATTTGGAGCACAAAACTTTACAAGGTTTCTTGAAGTAGCTAAATTAGTACTGTTTTTTATTCTTTCACCAGATGATCCAGAGGTCCCAATGGAGCCTCCTAGTGCTACCACTACAACCACCATAGGTATATCTGCAACTTGGACAACTTTAGCAGGTTCTCATGGGAAAAGGAATAATACCATCACCACAACAAGCTCCAAAAGGAAAAACAGGAAAAACAAAGTAGCCCCTGATAATGTTCAGATCATATTTGATGACCAGCTCCCAATTTCTTATAACCAACCAGAAAAAGTAAATGGTGAATCTAAGAGCAGCAGTACTAGTGAAAGTGGTGATAGTGACAACATGAGGATTTCTAGCTGTAGCGACGAAAGCAGCAATAGCAACAGCAGCCACAAAAGTGACAATCATTCTTCCACAGCCGCTACTAACACACAGAGCAACAAAAAGCAGCCATCGGTTCTTGTTACTTGTCCAAAGGATGAGAGGAAAGCAGTTACTGGCAAATCATCCATAAAGTAAGTTGCTGTGACACCATATGCCTATTTAAAGTGGTTGTTGCACTACATTTGGGATCTACACCATTATCTGTATAGACCTATGTATTTAAATCAGTTTTTAGGAAGTGGGTGAAGCCATAGTGGTGTGTGAGGAGTGTAATAAAGGCGTATAATAATTATTGAAATATAACATGAACTAAGTGGTAGATTCTGAAGCAAGACTCATTGTCATGGATCTGAAATGTAGAGAATTGTTAGGTTATTCAAAAATGCAGACATTTCAATTCATGCCACCTCTTAGTGTAGTGCTTCTGAGCTTTGTGGTAGTTATTTTCCTTTGTGCTATCTTGCCCAAGGCTGCTGTGGGTTTCACTTAAAAAGTTTTGAGCTGGAGACAGTCTGGAAGTACTCTCCTGCCTTTTTAAGAGCTACAACTTTATTAGTATAATTTACAGAACTAATTAGAGAGCTTTGCTAGCTCTGGAATGCAAACCGGTTTGGATATACAAATTAGATATGCTCAAGATTTTTAACTGCTAGTGAGAAGTACTTATTCCCAGATACGGTGTACCATTTCATTCTCTGTGTGGGTATTGTGAGAATGCAAGGTCTTAACATGGAGAACTTGCTGTTCACTGCACCATGCTGTTTTGATGGAAGGTATCTTGAGTAGTAGGAATTTCTTCCTTGTCAATTCCAGCTCTTGGAATACAAATACCATTTTAGCCTTCATAAGCAGTTGCTGTTTTGTAGTGGGTGATCTGCTAACACCACAGGTTAACACTTTACTGAAAGGTTTCTGGGGACCAGAGGTGTGATAATCACTTAATTTTAACTCCATGTTGTTATTAATGTGGCTTGTGCATTTTGATTTTTTTGTTTGTTTGATGTGCTAGAAGAGGAAATAGTTTGACAGGCTTCAGACTGGGTCTAGTGAAAGTCATTCTTGAGGCTTTCATTGTTAGTCTGCATTTTAATAGAAATTAATTTCTTTTAAAGGTTGTCTGAAGTGATCAGTGAAGTGACAAGTAATTCTTTGTCTACTTGCACAAAATCTGGTCCTTCCCCCCTTTCTTCTCCAAATGGAAAGCTTACCATTGCTAGCCCTAAACGTGGTCAAAAAAGGGAAGAAGGATGGAAGGAAGTTGTAAGAAGGTAAGCTAAACTTTTCCCTAATTTCTTTCTTGCCTTCTTTTTGGCTAATCTGCCCCTTACTTCTTGCCATTTGAAGCATTTCTTAGCTAGTGTTGTTCCTTTTTTTCTATAGATCCAAGAAGGTTTCTGTTCCATCAACTGTCATTTCCAGAGTCATTGGCAGAGGAGGATGTAATATCAATGCCATACGTGAATGCACGGGAGCACACATAGACATTGACAAACAGAAGGACAAAACTGGAGATAGAATAATAACAATAAGGTAAGCTGACCATTATATTTGGTCATTCCTGTGAGGAACTTTTTTGTTGCGAAACATGCTTATCTGTTTAGACAAATCTGTTCAACATGGATGATTCCTTGACAGATGCAGATGCTGTTTCTGGACAGGGAAGACAAATAAGGTAGCAGAAACAGAGATGAACTATTTAGACAGTTCAGTTTTTAACTAGACGGCGTTCTTTGGGTTAGAGTACTCAATTTTAGATTTTAGTTTCTTAAATAGCGATCAGCAACAAAAAAAGAAAGGCAGCCTCTTTCCTCTTTTTTTTTTTTTTTTGCTATCTGTTAGCATGACAGAAGGGTTGTCTGGATCCTGTTCTTGAGGTACTTCATTGTGTATAGGTGTTTAAAATTCACTTTTCTTTTCCTCTCCTTCTGTTCTTCAGGGGTGGCACGGAATCAACAAGACAGGCCACACAGTTGATTAATGCTCTGATTAAGGATCCAGATAAAGAAATTGATGAACTTATTCCAAAGAACCGCTTGAAAAGTTCATCTGCAAACTCCAAAATAGGGTCATCAACACCTGCCACCACTACAGCTGCTAACAGTTCTCTTGTGGGAATCAAAGTGACCACAGTAGCTGCTTCATCAACATCTCAAACTGCCTCTGCACTCACCGTGCCTGCAATTTCTTCAGCATCTAATCACAAAACCATTAAGAATCCAGTGAATAATGTGCGACCTGGTTTCCAAGTCTCTCTTCCATTAGCATATCCTCCTCCGCAGTTTGCACATGCTTTACTCGCTGCTCAGACTTTCCAGCAAATCCGTCCGCCTCGGTTGCCCATGACGCACTTTGGAGGTACTTTCCCACCAGCTCAGTCCACATGGGGTCCGTTTCCTGTTAGGCCATTGAGCCCTGCAAGAGCTACCAATTCGCCTAAACCTCACATGGTGCCTCGCCATAACAGTCAGAACAGCAGTGGTTCTCAGGTGAATTCAGCAAGTTCTTTGACAACTAGTCCAACAGCTACAACAAGTTCAGTGGCTTCTACTGTGCCTGGTTCTTCTGCAAACGGCAGTCCAAGTTCACCTTCAGTCAGAAGGCAGCTTTTTGTTACTGTTGTGAAGACGTCAAATGCCACGACGACCACGGTGACGACCACAGCAAGTAACACCAGCACAGCGGCTACGAATGCCACATATCCAATTTCTACTGCCAAAGAACACTACCCTGCATCTTCCCCATCATCGCCTTCTCCTCCGGCACAGCCAGCAGGCGTTTCTAGAAGCAGTCCTTCAGACTGTGCAGCAACCTCTCCAAATAAAGGTGCACCTTCATCTGATCAGGAAGTGGGTAGTCCGCCAGCAGTAGAAACGAGCAGCTCGACCAGCACTAGGCAGCCCAGTACAGGTTCTGGGAGTTCTTCTGTGCACCCTGCTCATCAGCAGCCTCCGGGAGCTCCTCTGCAAGAAGCAAGACCCCCACTTCAGCAACCTCAGGTTCCTGCACCAGATCCTCGAATGGTTGTGCCTCCAAATTTAGCAGTGACAAGCTCATCTGCTCCTGTGGCAGGTCCAACAAATGCCCCAATGACCTATCCCATGTCTCAGACATCAATGGGGTCTTCTCAGCCTGCAGCTAAGATGGAAACCCCTTCCATCAGACCACCTGTCCACGGAACTGGCAGCGTCCATAAGAATCCAGCTCCTGTGCAAAATTCTTCTGTTGCAGTCCTCAATGTTAATCATATCAAAAGACCCCCCAGCGTTCCTTCTTCAGTGCAGCTTCCTTCTACCTTAAGTACACAAAGTGCTTCTCAGAATTCAGCCCATCCAGCAAACAAGTCCATGGGTAACAATTTCAGTGCTACTTTACCATTTGGGCCCTTTAGCACATTGTTTGAAAACAATCCTACGTCTGCTCATGCCTTCTGGGGTGGTTCTGTCGTTTCATCTCAGACAACGCCAGAGTCTATGCTATCAGGAAAGTCTTCATTTTTGCCAAATTCAGAGCCTTTACATCAGTCTGATACTTCCAAAGCCCCAGGCTTTAGGCCCCCGTTACAGAGGCCAGCTCCAAGTCCCTCAGGTAAGTCTGACTTGCTATGCATGGTAATTTTCTTCTAATAAGTGCTGCATGTTTTTGTGTTGAAGGCTTAACTATTTTCTACCGCAGCTTTTGTGATCAGTCATAGTAATGTCTGCCCTGCAATGAAAGCGTGCTCTAACACTATTATTCTTGTTTCTGTAAGTTTAGTAAGTTCATCCTTAAGTGACCCCTGTCAAATTCATACCTGTTAGCAGTCGGTGAGCTTAATAGAAGTGAAGCTGTATTCTTTTTGCCATTCCACTGCATTGCAGTAACTGAGATAACAAAGCACTTCACAGTTGCTTTCACTTCTGTACCACAAGCTAATACCTATTCCAGTTTTTGATAACTTGCTACTTGTTCTTAGACTACAGAAAAATGTATACCCTCTTCAAAGTGTTAGGATAAAAATATCTGTGTTCTAATGTGGACTTAATGAGAGGTGTATCTTAAATACTAAATTCAGGTAAAAAAAAAACTAATTATGCGGACTTGCTGAAAAGCGTACAAAGATTTTTAGCCTTCAGCACAAATAGAAGCAGAGGTTGTCACAGAACTTGTTCTGTAGCTCCCAGAAAGTACATATCAAGCAGTTCTTACCATCTGTGCTTGTTTTACTAGAATCTCTCTGTTGGCAATGCAGCTTAATTCATGAATCGAGAAATTACACAGCTAGTTTTCCAGACTCTGTAAATATCATGATGTTAAATAGTTCCTGAGTTGTGTTCTAACCACAGTTATTCCGTGATCTGCTCTGCGCAGTTTCTGAAGCCTGCAGATGCAGTAGGTGAAGATGGAAGTGTCTACAGTGTCAGGAAGCGTCATGATAAGAAAGTAGCCCCTCAAAGCCTAAAGAACCTGCCAGAAAAAAGAAATTGGGCCTTCATAAAGGATGGTGCAAAGGAGGCTGATACTGAACTGATACTGAACTGTTTTATTCTTCTGCCACTTAGCTAGAGGAAGTCATTCACTAGTATGACTAAAAATAATTTTGAAATAGTTTTGTAAATAAGAATAATAGTCAGGTATCGCAGCAGTTGAACATTAAGCTTTCTTAATGCTGTTTGAATCTTAAAATTTTAGATTGATTTTTCCATTTCTTCTTTGAAGAGAATATTAAGGGGTAAATAATGTCTATAATCTGGATACCTCAGCTAGAAAGGGCTCTTGCAGAATTGCTGCCACTTGGTGATTTTGTCATTCTTCTGCAAGCGAAAACGTATCCCTGAGTTTGAAAAACAACACTTCAATCTTAATGTATATAAAAGATGTGTATATATACATACTCTTATTTTCCAGCAACACAAAATGTATATGATAAACCTTCAAATTTTCAGTATTTTTTCAGCTTTTCCCTGTATAAAATCCTGGTTTCTAAACCTACGAAATTTAAGTTGCAGTAAAATGACTAGTTATCCTTCTGATGTTGTCTGTATCAGGATATGCATTCTGTTCCTTAATTTATTCTCTTGTAAGGTATCTGTATGATAACGTGAATCATTTGTGATGTATGTACTGCAGAATTGCTGGCTGCATATTGTCACGACTTAGAAAGCATGGAGCTTAAGCATTTCAATTATCTTGAAAATAATATGAGAAAATCATGACTGGTTGGATATAAGTTTTCCTTTTTCCCTTAAATGGGAGATCTTTTTATCTGGCAATAATGGGAGTTGCTTCTGCCAATTTCTCTTTTAGGTATTGTCAGTATGGATTCACCCTATGCTCCTGTAACACCTTCATCTACACACCTGGGTAACTTTGCCTCAAACCTTTCTGGAGGTCAGATATATGCACCTGGGGCACCTCTTGGTGGAGCACCTGCAGCTGCTAATTTTAACAGACAGCATTTTTCCCCACTTAGTTTATTGCCTCCATGTTCATCAGCATCAAATGGTGAGTTCTACTCAGCTGGAAGCAGTTGAGAAGCTATTGTATTTTAAAAAAAACAAAAAAAAAAAGGCAGCCTTGTGTTACCTGTCACTACTACCTATTAATAGCCTACCTATTTTAGGAAGGCTTTTTTAGCAGCTGTGGTTTTTCTCATGCTATTGAAGTTGCTTATTCTTGTTGCCAATAGCCCTGGAATGCTAATGTATGTGATTATTTGAAGTGTAAGTAGTGTAAATCCTGTAACGATATTTTACTAAAGCCAGTTCTGCAGATAAGCTGATATTTTTGATGCTGTTAAAACAAAACTGTATAATGTGTTTCAAGGGAGGCTGCTTACGGCAAGGTCTGGTACCTTCTTCTGCCTATGCAGCAGAGTTCTTGGGCAGAAAAAAATTTCTATTGAATGCTAACTTATTCAGGGAACAAGTTAATCTGTTTTAGTAGAGAGTATAAAAACAAAAAAAACCCCAACAATCAGCATCTCAAGATTAAAAACAAACAGAAAGCGAATTGCAGCTATGCTTTTGAATGTAATCCTCAAATCCTCTTTCGTTGATGTACAATAATGGTTAGTTTAAATTTTGAACAGTCTGTTGCAGTGCATGTCTACTGATAGGGCTAATGGGATAGGATAGTACTCGTTTTGTGTAAGAATTAAAATGGATGATGAATGTCTCTGTGATACGTTGGTAAAACTGTTAAAATTATGTTGAACTATCTGCTGTATGAACATAGCACTAATAAGCTATCCATTTGCATTTTTGATTTATACTTTGCCATTAAAGGATAGGTGTGTAGTGATGGGGGTGAGGGTCTGGCTGTTATTAAATATACTTATTGCTTTTCTGTAGAATCTCCTGCTCAGTCGGTGTCTTCTGGAGTAAGAACACAGTCTCCCACCCCCTCAGCAGTGTCCTTGGGATCAGAAAAATCCAGTAATGTTTCTCAGGACAGAAAAGTTCCTGTTCCGATTGGGACTGAACGGTCTGCACGTATTAGACAAACTGGAACTTCTACTCCATCTGTTATTGGGAGCAACTTAGCTGCTCCAGTGGGACATAGTGGTATCTGGTCCTTCGAAGGTATAGGTGGCAATCAAGGTATGTAATGTAAACAGAAATCCATGCGTTTCCAGTTTACACCAATACTGTCTTTTTCTGTGCTTCCTTTGAAGCTGAAAAATGATGCAGAAGTGTGTCTCAAAGATGCTCTTTTTCTAAGGGAGTTGAGGAAGGATTTGTATTTGCTATGTAATCCATTTGCTCTATCAAGGTCACAGTAAATGTTCTTGTTTTGAAACACCCTGGCTGTGAAGGCTTTTTACTCAGACAGACATAACAAAGGAGGTAAGACTGTGTTGTACAGGGATGAGTTGATAGGAGGATTCAATTTATTTAGGAAGAGGGGAAGATGAAAGTATGTGTTCCTTATTTTGTCCAGTCACACTGTTTGCCTTTTACTGACATAAGTCTCTAGATTGTACTGCAGGCTCATGGAATTCAGTATTTCAGAATTTATTCAAAATTTACATTATATTGGGACAGGTTTTCTCAGCAAATAGGACTCTTAGCTGCAATTTGTGAGACTGCTTTGTGTTTGTTTGTTTGTTTGTTTTTTTAATGTTATTGGATTATTTTTTCCCTTCATTATCTGCACTAAAATGGATTTGCTGTGAGATCATACTGGGTTACTCAGGCCTTTATTCAGTCTCATCTTGGAAACCTCCTAGGGTAAAAAACAAACAAACTCTGAACAACCTGTTCCACTGTTTAACTGAGCAGTCAAAACATCTCTTAGGGTTTTGGTGGGGTGACAGTGAATGTTCCTCTCGTTTTCTCCCTAAGTGCATAATAGGGCTTATCCAGAGCTTTATTTCTTTAGTGTTTGCCTCATCTGTGTAGTGATATGCTAGCCATCATTAAGACTTCTGGAATTGAACATTTTTACTTGCATCCTCAAATCGCAGCAGTTTCCCTTTGTCGCTTTGCTTTTGTAATATTACTGTATTTTTACTTTGTGGGGTAACTTCAGTGTTTGGTTTTCAGCTTAGAATAGAATTGACTCTTACTGAGAATTAGTTTCAGAAATATTTCTAAGGCTTTGAAAAATACTGACTTGCTTGCTGGATGTCTGAGACATGTACTAGTAGTGCTAAGTTGCCTCTAATGAATCCACATGGTTAGAACATAAGCAGACGTATAGGTGGTCATTCTATGCTTTTGCTTATCATAAGAACTTCTGCCTGAGTTCATGGGGAACAGAAATTTGTGAAAGAATGACGACAAAGTTCTGTGTTCTAAGTTGGAATGAAGTTCTGTGCAGGTGGATATGTGGGAAGTATAAACTGAGCAAATGTCACTTGTATGAATGTTACAGTGTACAAATGTTAGTACTGGTAAGCATCATGAGTGGGTGTTAAGTATAATGTTGTTTCTGTGTTGGTCTGTTAGATAAAGTGGACTGGTGTCATAGTGGAATGGGGAGCCACATGATCCACAGGCCCATGTCTGATCCAGGTGTGTTTTCACACCAAGCCATGGAAAGAGACAGCACGGGAATCATAACGCCTTCTGGTACATTCCATCAGCCCGTTCCTGCAGGATACATGGACTTCCCAAAAGTTGGGGTAATGACCTTCTTGTTCTTGATATGTGCTGTACCACTTGATTTTTTTCAACATCTGTGTGTCTTGCAGATAGAGAACATGAGATACTGCTTGCTGGGCAGCTCAGCATCTGTGAGCAGTATTGCAGAAGCCTAAATCTAGCAAAATATCATATGCCCACGATGTAATAAAGATCATTCCTAAATTAAGGCTGCTTCTTAATACTTCAAGACAGAATGTCTTTTAATGTTGATTCCCCTTTTGTATGTTTAATAGGAGTAGTGTTTGTGAATACATACTGATGCTTATTTTTTTTCCTCCCTCATAAGGGTATGCCTTTCTCTGTGTATGGGAATGCAATGATTCCTCCAGTAGCCCCCATCACAGATGGTACTGGAGGCCCAATATTTAATGGGCCTCATGCTGCTGACCCATCTTGGAACTCTCTAATAAAGATGGTTTCAAATTCCACAGAAAATAACGGGCCTCAGACGGTAATGTTTTTTATTCTTATGTTTGCAGTGTTGTTCTAGCTTAAGAAACCATGTGGTGAAGATGCAAGATCCTAGCTGGTAGAAAGTTTAAAAAAA
This sequence comes from Lagopus leucura, assembly GCF_019238085.1. Classification (NCBI taxonomy): domain Eukaryota; kingdom Metazoa; phylum Chordata; class Aves; order Galliformes; family Phasianidae; genus Lagopus; species Lagopus leucura. Next base: position 30,435,755 of record NW_024962264.1, on the reverse strand, counting down.
ATGTCTCTCCTTTTTGCTTGTTTCTTAAGGTTTTTTTTGCTTATTCCTTTCTACCTCTCCCCACAGTACAGACATAAAGACAATCCGTAAACATTAGTTGTCTATCCAAAATTAATAGAAAAAACAGCATCAGTAAGTTAATGCAGTTTAAAAAAGTGTACTTGAGAATTAGGATGTTTGGTTCCAGCTGAGTCTATTCAATTGGAGTAGGCACCTGGTTAATTACTGCAGATGAGCTGCTTTGTGTTGTAGGCAAGACCTTATCATTGGTAGTTCTTACACTAAATGCCATGTTTATTTTTAATTATACACTGATTTCTGTCATACTGACAGATACATGAGCAAAATACAGCCAACTGTTGGTCCTCAAGAAGTGGCTCTACTTTGTTATACTTGAGTTTTCCTGGAGTTTGTCTTACTGGTATGTTTTGGGAAAGAACAGTTGAAGGTGACAGATTCAATTTCTCAGTGTTCTGAACTTTTATGAGGTAAAGAGGAAGGATAGCCTTTCACTCTGAAAGTTGATGTCTCATCTGAACTGCAGCAGCAAAAAACATGATGAAAATAAATCCATGTAGCTTATTGGTGACTGCTGTGTTTTCTGATGTAGTTCACTTCAGTGTGGTGGAAAATAAGCACTGCAATGTAGTTTTGATTTCTGAAATACTTTGAGTTGAAACTCTTCTTACGTGGTACTAAGTTAAGCTATCTCTTTCAGGTGTGGACTGGAACTTGGACACCTCATATGAACAGTGTGCATATGAACCAACTTGGCTGAGTGGGATCAACGTGCTAGACTTGAGATTCCTTTTTCCAGAGGAAAATAAAAATGGCAGAAACAGTTTATGTGCTCCCAGATCATTCTACTGATGTGCTTGACTGAAGTGTGTAGGCTTTTTGCAGAAGAACTTACTAACTGACCTTTTTCTGTGAACATTGTGACTGCCCATTCCCCACCATCATACGTTTCAACTTAGTTAGCCTTTATTCTTTCCTTTTTTTTTTTTTTTTTTTTTGACATAACTTTCTGTTGAAGCTGTTCTTTGGCTGGTTGGTTTTAGTACTGTAAACTGCTTCTGAGCAAACACAGAAATTTAGCAAAATTATGTAAACTTGATCCTGAAGTTTTAGAATGGCAAATAAATGTACAATTGTTTACATAACAAATGGCTAAGCAGAAAGTAAATTTCAATATGTCAGTATAGAGGCTCTACTTTATGTAGACTTAAATTAATGTGAGATATGTACCTTCATATTCAGAAATCTGGATGTTTCCTTCATACATTAAACTATTAATAAGCATAACTTTTCTACTTGTGTAATTTAAGTACAGTGTAAAAACTGGGCATTATCAGAGGGTTTTTTCAAATGTGTGTTGGATTTTTTTTGAGAAGGTATACATCAGTTGTAACCAGATATTAATTTTCTTACGTGGAAAGCTTTTCAGACTAAAGTGCTTGAGAAGGCAGGAGTTCGGCACATTAAGAGTTGCCCGGTAAAGAAGGTAAATGTGTCACACTGCACCGTCTGTTGAAAACTTCTCGTTGGGTTCATGCAGCTAGGTCTCTTCTTCTGTTCCTTGAGTGTTCTCAGAGTTTCTGTTCCTCCAGTTCCTTCTTTTGCCTGCAAAAGTCATTTCAAGAGATACATACTCTGTATGTGTTACTTCAAGAGCAAGAATATTAACTTGCTGTTGCAGTAGAGCTTCACTGATGAAAACTGGCTCCAAGTGAAGGCTTATTTCAGAATAAGTGGCTTTGTTGTAGTATAGTGTCTTGTTCTGAACTGGATTGTTGACTAGTTAAGGTTTGTCTTGAGAAGTCCAATGAATAATTCCTTACTGTCGCCTTCTTCACTTACAGAACGAACACCAATACCAGGAAATAAATTCCTTGGGTCCTGTACGGCAAGGCAGTGATATGCAAAGCTTGAGTCAAATTCCCGTACGGTTTGTGTATGTGTGGCTTAAAGTATATTTACAAGTTGAGTGTGGTTTTGTGCCAGATGGTGTCGTCCACCATGATCTGTTACTAGTTACTCTGTGTGGGTGATGGCTGAATGGAAACTTGTTCTTTCTCTTGCTCTGCGTCACTTGAGTTCAACTCCCTGGAAGAAACACCAACTTAGTTATATGGCCTGCTTCTCAGGCAGTAATTTTTGAAGTGTTTTTTTGCATTTGTTATGTTAATTGTTAGTTTGCCAGAGAGAAGAAAAATACTTTTCCAAAGAAACCTGCTGCCTTTTAAAAATTCTGCTGTTTCTGAGAAAAGAAAACCCAAGTTTTGCATGTACTGATGTCCCTATATGTGCCCTTACGTGATGTGCTAAGTAAGCAAGTTCATTTTTCCAGCTGTCTAATTACCTGACATAGTGTCTAAAGAACAGGTTGTATCAAAATGGGTACCAAACTGTAGAATTGCTATGAAAGATGATTGCAATTCCATTTTAGCACCTTATAATGAGTGAAGAATAGTGCCATTCAGGTCTTCTATGTGACCTCAAGCCCTCTTTTAGAACCTTGTTTACTGCTTCAGTGCTAACTAGGATTCTTTGCATTCTTATTCTGAAATAATCCTTCTAACCAGTACCACTCACCACTTACTACAGCAATGTATTCCATGGGTCAAAAGAACAGAGTTTTAGGATGTGGTTTCTTAACGTGTTATTTTGTTGACTTGAAAATTCCAACTGTTGGCTGGGGAGCTCAGGCTCGATGCTACACCTGTGGCAAGGGGCTTGCTAAACAAAATTCTGGGGTCTGTGGAAGTCTGTACTAGGAGCATTTTCTTTCAGATACATTTTTTTTATATTTCAACTGTACTGCATTTTATTTGACCAATAAAAAAAGGAACATACTCTTTTGAGACCTGGCAGGTCTTTTTTTTTTTTTTTTTTTTTTTTTCTTCTTAAAGAACAAAACCACTGTTAACTAGTGGAACTGTGTAAACAGGGTTCAGGAAAGAGGTAAGTTGATGGAGTTGGCTACCCAGCGCACTTTCCAGCCGCTCGCAAGGAAGTAGGGCCAGCCCTCGCACAGCCATTTGCCCTTCCCTTGCCCGCACCCAACATGGCGCCGGCGAAGCGTCCTCTGGCGCATGCGCGAAGGCGGGAGCTGCGCGGCGGGAGCTGCGCGTGCCGTGACCGTGAGGCATGTGGCGGCTCGCGCGGTCGCTGAGGCAGAGCGGCTCGAGCTGGCAGTTGGGTGGTGCGGCCGTCGCTCGGTTGACGGTCGCCGCGGGGTCTCCGGCGCCGAGCGGGAGCCCCGGCGGTTGGTACGAGTGGCTGGCGCAGTCGGTCCCCGTGCACTGGGCGGAAGATGGGCTGGTGGCACTGCAAGCGGCCGCGGGGCTCCCGTGGTGGGCCGCCATCGTGTGCGGCGGCGCCCTGCTCCGCAGCGCCGTCACCTTGCCGCTGGCCGCGCACCAGGGCCGCCTCCTGGCCAAGGTGGGTCCGCGCGCTGAGGGAACGGGGCTGCGCCGGCGGCAGCGTCTCGCTGCGTGACGGACGCTGCGCGTTTGTGCTTTTCCGTGCTCTTTCTTTGCTAGGCCCTTAGGGCTTATGGGGCGTGGATCACTGCTGCCAGAGCAAGAGTGTCATTTGGGGTTATTGAGTTGTGTATTCGTAGAGTCGCGTAATCGCAGGGTGATTTAGGTTGGAAGGACCTTAAAGCCCGCCCAGTTCCAGCCCCCTGCTGCGGCTCCGGCTGCCCCTCAGGACCTCCGGGGACGGGGCACCCGCATCCTTTCTGGGCAGCCTGTGCCAGGACCTCGCTGTCCTCTGAGCAAAGCATTTCTTCCTGGCGTTTAACCTAATCTCCCCTCTCATACTTTAAAGCCCTTCCCGTGAGATAACGGTGGGAAAGGTCTGGCTGGTGGAGACAGGTGTGTTTCTCAGACGGTTCTTCAGTGACTAACTCAAAAGTGCTGCAGTTTAACTTTTTATGCACTTGTTACATTTAACTGTTTGTCAGGTCATAAACATTATTTCCTTTTCTTTAGTTAGTTGGAAAATTTGCAGCCTGAGATTAAAAAGCTAGCTGAGCAGCTTCGCTATGAAGTTTCTGTTCGTGGAAAGCAACTGGGTTGGTCTGAAAAGGTTGCCAGGTAAGATGGTGATGATTGTGTATGCCTTACAAATTCATTCCAGGTGGAAGGTCCTCCTAACACTCTGCTTTTGCTAGAGACTTAGATTGTGTTAGTGCTTTTATGGCTTGTTTGCGTTGGATATATCTTAACAGGCAGAATCACAGTTTCAAATCTCTGAATTTCTGATAGGTTTATGATTTCAGGGCCAAATCTAAGCATTTTTGTCTTAATGTCAGCAGTTTTCTTAGCTATCTAAAAGCATCAGATCATGGCTAGGGACTTAAAGCTTGAAAGGCTATGGTTTTGGCCCTTAATGTGTGATACTGTAAACCCATGCAGTAGCAGTGGATATTAGCTGGGCTACTGAAGGCTGTTTAACTGGCCAGTGATGTGTGTTGGGAAAGCGATAGCCTTGGTCAGGCAAAAATCACCACAGAATATTGGACAAGTCACTGCTAGCAGCTAACAGTGATGTGAGAAGTTGCTTAGACGAGTGAGTAGGGCTATGAGTTGAGAAGAAAGGGGGGTACGTAAATCATGTTGATATGCACAGCCTGTTCAATTGATAGTTCAGAATTTGAGAAGCCCTTGTGTTGTAATATGGTATTTGTTTTGTATTGTTTTCTGTCCTTTCTAAAAGATTCCACTTTAAGAAGAACCTGCAGAGGATTATTACAGAACTGTACATTCGAGACAACTGCCATCCATTCAAAGCTACTTTATTGGTGTGGGTGCAGGTTCCAATGTGGGTCTGCGTGTCTCTTGCATTGCGCAACTGCAGTGTTGGTGCTTTGGACTCAGAAGGTGATCTGTTAGAATATATACTCTCAAAACAGTCGTTTGTCCTTTCATTTCTGTTTATACATGTTCTTATTTAGTTAAAGAATGTGGTCCCCCAAGTCTGATGTATGAGCTACTCTACTATTAAGTTTTTAAATGTAGCCCGATTTAATCATAGATAAATATTTAATAATAATGGATCTCAAAGGTTTTGATTAGGTACTATGTATGTGTTGTTGATCTAGAGCAGGCCACAGATTGTTTAAACAAGGAGCTTGCTTCTGGGCCACACCTTTGCTTTTCTCTGGTCAGCTGGTGATCACTGGATCCAGATCTGTATAAACACTTTGCTGATCTCAGCTTATATGCACTCGGTATTGATAATGGAGTTGTGAGCTGTAGGATGCCTGTTTTAAAAGTAGTATTAGGATCTGAGCACTGGGAACAATATGAAACATTTTGTTACATCATACAGGCATTTAATTGTATTGTGGTCTACTGGAGACAGTTATTAGAAAAAAGACTCTGGATTTTTCTGCGCACAACATAGATTAGGAAGTAATGCTACCCATGTGACAGACAGTATGTTCACTAATAATTGTATTTATTTCTTCTTAGTTTCATGTAAAAATAAATACAAGATAAAAGTTAGGGGCTTTTAAGTAACAGTCCTGGTATATTCTGATATTTTAGGACAAGTTACAGTTTGGTGTTCTAAAAAAAGTGATGTTAAGCAAAATGTATTTGCTTCAGATCCACAGATAGTCACCGTATGTTCCTATACTGTTTGTTCTCCTTTTGGCTTCTGAAAAGGTTGTTCAGATCTGTCTGATTTTGATCACTAGCTGACCTGAATCAGTGGCTGTCACAAGCCAACCTGTATTTCACTTGTCTTCCTCCATTTTTTCCTAGTGTTCCTAGCAGAATCCTCAGGGTGGTCTTTCACATAGAAGATTTTTGTTTTAATAAAATTTATTATGTAGATAAGATGCTTCTAGAAACTTGGATAATTTCTCTGCAATACTTGGCACAATTCTGACGAATTTGAAGTAGAGGATAACCCTTAATTCCTTTTCTTCTTTACATTGTTTCAGTTCAAGAACAGTTTTCGACAGGTGGGACACTGTGGTTTACAGACCTCACAGCACCAGATTCCACATGGATTATGCCAGTTTCACTTGGACTCTTGAATTTGCTGATAGTGGAGGTATGTTGGTGGAATAAACAGGACGATTCCGAAAGGATCCATATACATATTGTAGAATTCTAAGGCAGTGTTACCCACTTACAAAACACAGTAACATGATTGATACTGTGACTGCTTTACATGCATTGATCAGAAGTGAAGATAGTCTAACGATGCTGTGTGCATGTGTCTGCGTTTTTTGAAGATTATTAATAATAATGTGACATGTCTGAGAAACTTTATTTGCTTTGTTTGAACCTCAGTGATGTTTAGTCTCAACTCTGAAGTTGCTCCTAAAAGTTGCTGCTCTAATGAGCTCCTTGCTTTTAAAGCATGAAGATGCATCCCAGAAATACTTTGTTAGTGCATTGTGGTGAAATTTAATGATATTATTCTTAATATATTGTAGAATCCAGAACTTCGGAAGATAGTTGGGAGATGAGTAAACAAACACATTTTAAATAATAATTTTACTTTCCCACATATTTTTTTAATGGAAAAGTTTTTATTAATCTTTGCCTTTAATCATTAATCATTAATCGTCTGGATTTCATTACTTCTTCATTGTCATCTGTGACACATGGACTAAAACTGCCTTATGAGATTAAAAGTCATTGGTGACTGCACACTTGATTCTGTTATCTTTCAGTTTTCCAGCCACTGTTTCTTCTCCCTGTTCGTAGCCCCTTCTGGAAGGGCTGTGCTCAGGAACTAGCTGTTGGCAATTTTGGATGTGCTGTCACAGCTTTTTTAATGCACTGCTTTGAGATTATTTGGAAGAGTGCTTTGCTAGCTTATGTTTTTTTTTTTTTTTTTTTTTGCTACAGAGTATTAATAATATCGAATGTGAAACAAGGGAAAGATGTTACCAGTGTGCTAACTGAACTGGATAATGAGAAAATGAACATAACATGTGATCAGGAATACAGGCTTACAGGAGATTCTGCTGTTGCCTTTTTTTCTCATTTTAGTTGTTTCAAAAAGAACTTTCTTTTGTAACTGCGGGCTTCTCCCTTCTTCCCTTCAGATCTTTGCTTCACAAAAACTGGAAGCTTCCAGGTTCCAGAAGCTTGCTACAAATTTCTTTAGAGTGTTGTCAGTAGTAATGGTCCCTATTGCTGCAACGGTCCCCTCGGTATGTATGGAGTCTTAATGCTGTGTTCTTTCACCCGTGACCGTTGTGCCCCAATTTCATATGTTCATAGTGCTTAAAGGATGGCCCAAATGCCTGATCTGTTTAATAGATTTCTTATAATTTATATGAGTATAAAATAGTCTCTGCAAAAAAAAAAAAAAAAAAAAAAAATCTAATAGTGTCCATTACATTGTGCCTTCTGTCTGAGTTTGTGCTTGAATTATTAATGCACTGGGCTATTTTTGTTCACTGATAAAGAATCTGCAGTTACTGTTTCTAAACATTATTTTCTCAAACAAGGGTTTGGAAAGAAATTCAGAGGGCTAGCATCCTTTTGTGATTTCAGAAATGAGAGGCAGTGTTTATCTAAGGAAGTATAGCCGAAGCTTTGGTATGTACATGTTTGCTTCCTGTAAGAAGAGAACGCCTTATTTTTGTAGATTGGGAAATTTTCCACATCCTTCTTAAAACAGTTCTTATTTTTATCCACTGTTTTACTTGGAATGCTTCTGCAGTGGTATAGAAAACAGTGCATATAGTTGTCTCATTGGGTTTGTTTTGTCTGAAATGTAGGTGTTTAAGCGTGGTTAGTATGAATTAATTTATGAACTGTTGTCGAGCTGCAGTATAGATGACATTTTTCTCCCAGAATGGTTGGGAGCAGAAAATCATATGCTAAATACACTGCGCTCCATTTCAAATATAGGTTCGTTGTTTTTCTTATAACTGGGAACGTGGTTGTGGTTTGTGAAGAGCTGCCTAAATTACACCTAGGAAGGCTGAACTCGGTGTTTGTCTTGTTGCAGTCCATGGCGTTGTATTGGTTGTCCTCAAGCTTCATGGGACTCTCTCACAACCTGTTGCTCCGTTCTCCGACTGTTCGCCGACTGTGTTGCATACCGAGGACCAAATCTGACTCAGATACTCCTTACAGGGATATTGTGGCTGCCTTGAGTACCAAATACAGTTTTAAGAAATAACACGCTTTGAACTGTCGGAAGAGCTATCCCACATAATTCGTGTGTGTCGTTGAGAAGTGGTATTTTGTTGAGATGCTCACTGTAAAGTGCTACAGCTGAAATTATATTTCTTTTCCAAATAAAACATTGATCATCTGGCTAAAAGGAATGATTCATCAACACAAATATATGTTTTGGGAAGTTTGGTTCCAAGGATGTTAGTTTTGCAATTTGAACAGTCCAGTAATGCAAGTTTGTCCCCTAAATTGTAAAGAGTTATGAAGATAAGTCTGTGACACATCTAGGCTACTTTCTTGTAGCAAAGCTGGTTTAACCTATGGACTAGTGAACAAAATTTTGGGGTTGGGGAGAGGGTGGATGGACTTTGCAGTTACTGGCTCATTTCTTAATTGAGATATCATCAGTTGATATTCACATGGTTCGTGTTGCAGTTTTTGTAAGAGTTCTCATACATGATTTCCTCAAACTGCATAGTAAACTGGATTATTGTCCATCTTTCTGCATTAGATTTGGAATTAGGAGGACAAGTTTATTGTTTCTGGTGAATCTCTATCGAGTGACAGCATTATGTTGGTTTTTTTTACGTGTCAGTGTAATTGTATGTAGGCACTTCTGTAGGGTTAAACTGTGTTTATGTGTAGCCTTGCTCTGCATACATTTTAAGTCAGCAGATGTGCATTGTGACAGAACTTATGTCCCGTTGCTCAAAAGTTTGTGCAAGTCTGATCTCCTTAAAGGTAATTTATCATCTTAGAGAAGCAGCAATTGGGGTAGAAATGCCGTATCATTCTCATACCGCAAAAACATGATGCGTGATGTAACCGTTAAAGTCAGTGCTCAGTAATATTTGGTAAGTGGAAGTTAGTTTTAAAGTAACTGTGGTTGTCTGTGTGTGTTTGTGGGGTTTTGTTTGTTGGTTTTGTTTACTGTTCTGTGTTGTGTTGGTTGGTTGGTTAGTTGATTGTTTGTTTTAAGAAAAAACTGTTCAGCATTGAGAAAAGAGAAAAGGCAAAGAGAATACCGGGCTGGCAGCAGCCAACAGTAAGAAATCAGTGGTCATGTGTCTTCATCAAGGCTCCGTGCTCCTTTGTTTTATTCCTCCTTTTGGTTTGCTTCTTGCGTCTTTGTTTCCCTTGTGGAGCAAAAGATGGGTTGAAGGATTCACCAAGACTTTGCCCTATAGACATGCAGACATGGCTCTTCAAAATGTTTGTTTGAACTTAAGCATTATTAGCCTTCAGTTCTGATGTTGCACTGCAACACACGGGTGTATTTTCGCTAGGGACATTTGTGATGTTCCCTCCCATACTTGCTTCAGGAGCATAAAAAGATTTTATATAAGTGTTATTTTCTAATTACATTTTATTTATCTTTACTGTTCATCAGTTTTACTGTTTCTTTATGAATAATGGTAATGTAATCCTCTGTAATTTTCTTAAGATATTTCTTTCCCTTTTGAGGTTTCAGTCAGAGGTTGTACTGTTGCTTGCAAACATGCATGCAATTCTTGTATACTGGAAAATGGATTTGTTGTGACAGTGAGGAATTGCCTTTGCAAGATTTTGGCATTTTGAGTCATTTTAAATGTTGGAGAATTATTCATTTAACAAGTGTTGCTGTCAGATCTGGCTATATGCAAAAACAAAGACAGTGATGGTTGCTGTTAGTTTTTGCTTATAGATTTGTAGAAAGGGTGACTGTATTCTTCATGACCTTGAATAGCATAGCAGGATTTAGAGAGAGTATCTATGGCTCCTGCTAAAGCCAGAGGGAAGCTTTTCCTCATCTGAAATGGTAACGGGGTAAGACCTGATGAGCACAGCTGATAGTTTTCTTGTGCTGGGTGCCATTTAATTAAGGGTAGTGTAAGTAGGCCCTTCTTATTTCATAATAGCTTTATAGTTGTTTCACCTTTGATTTCTGTGAAGGTAGTGAAGAGTGTGCGATTCCTCTCAGTGGCAGAGTGAGGTCATGTGGTAGGTTTAACAGTTGATAAATAAACAAGAAAAATAATAAACAATAATACAGATTTGAAAGAGTAAGCAGATGGTCTACAGGGTGTTTGATTAAAAGGGGACTGGTTGTAGACAAATATATTTAAAGTAAGGATAGGAAAGGTCTGAAGTGGTTTTGAGGAAGAAGATAAGAATGTGGTGGGGTTTTTGTTTTGTTTTTCAGCATCGCATCTCAAGTTTACAAGATGCTGTGAGAGGAATTATCTTCCTTCTGGGATGCATAACAGAGGAAGTGCTAGTTTATTCAAGTGGAGCCTGAAGATAAATTTCACAGTGCCCTGAATGTTGTACATCTGCAGACATGTACATTTTCTGGGAGCAAATGAACTTTCCCATGTGCCTTTTTTGGCTGTCTGGGGACTGAGGTGACAAAACTCAATCTCTCAATGTAGCTCTATTTAGTAAAGTTCCTAACTGTAGTTGCAGTTTACATATGCCTTCTGTATATGTAAATTGAGAGTAAGCTTCTGTATTTGGGATGAAGAAAAAGCAAAAAGTGATTTTTTTCAGAACATTGACAAAATATAAAGTATGGTTACAGGTTGATAATGCAGGCAGTGTCTTTCAGGAAAAAACAGTAAGGTTAAGGAAATCTTGTTTATTTCATAGTCAAACACACACAGAGGAACTGTTCTTCTTTGCCTGTTCCAGGCATCCAGAAATTTCATATTTCTGCAGTACCACCTTTCTGTCTGTCAGAAATGCTAGCAGTTTTGGGTGAGGAGTATTTTGTTGCTGTCTCTCCTATAGAAAGGGATACAGTGACTAAAAGAAACAGATGGGGTTTTTTTGGTTGTTCTTGTTTGCTTGGTTGTATAGTATTTTCATTCCATTTAGTCCTTGAATGCACAGGTACATGAACAATCCACCACAATATGTGAACACTGAAGAAGAACTGCTTGAGGATATCCTGCACGGTATTTCTCTTTTCATTGCTCAGCAGGGCAGCAGGTTGGGGGAAATAAGAATGATTTTATTTGTGAAGCAGACAGAAGTGGTGAGAACTACGGAATAGGATTTGTATTTCTCCCAGTAAAGAAAGCACTGACAACTCTGACTGGTATTTTTATTTCTGAATTATGTAGCATTAGTTCAGGCATAAAGGAAGTTGGTGTGGTGCTTCAGCCCTAACTGCAGACTGGTTGCTCACATCTGGCCACACCCTTGCATTATGGTTGCTGCTGTACTCCATTTACATTGTGCTCTTTGAAGAAGTGTCCTAGCCTTTCAGTTGATCACTGGAGCAAACAGCGACTGAGATCTCCAATTTCTACATTTCAGCAAGTAATGGTGTCTGTCAAAGTACTCCCTAACAATAAGCTTCCTGTGCAATACAAACACTGCTTCTAATTTACATATAGTGTCTTGATATTAGTAGATCCTATTCTTAAAATTCTTTAAATTCTTTCAAGACAATCAAAAGCACTGGAATTTCTAAACTGTTCTTCCTAGCATTGCCAAAAAAAGCCCAGTCCTCTGAAAAGCAGAAACAAGTTCCATGAATCCCAGGAATCTCTTAACATGAAGCTGACTTTTAAACAGTAGCACAAATAAATAAAATGCAGTCACTGTTTCCACTTCAACACAATGGATGAAAATCTGTAAAAAGAGATTATTAAATAGCATCCCACCTGTGAAAGATTTGTGCACTTCAGCCAGAAAACTGTCTGAAAGCTGTTGAATGGAAAAGACAGGACTAATTATAAAATCAACTGTAAGGCAGGAAGTGATGTTCCACTCTGTGCTGAAGAAAGTCTGTGTGCTTCAGACGTCAGTCTTGTGTGAGTCCTGGTACTGTCAAGCACATGGTAAGCAAGAGGCAAAGTGGAAAAGGGAAGAATATTTTTTGTTTGGAGTATGTATACCTTTGTATGCTCATTTGTGTATACACACACAACTTTCCTTTCTTTCACCCTTTCTTCAAAACTCCATGATTTTTAGAGGGCAGCTTTGTTTGCTGTGACTTTTCAGATTAAAAGCAGGGGCAGTTCAGCAACCTGAATTCAAACTAGAAACTACTTCACCTGTTGGAATGCTCTTTTTTTTCAGGTGTTTTTTTTTTTTTTTTTTTTTTTAGTTTTTTTTAAAACACTCAATGTATGCTGAGCAGTCATGCTTAGACCCTTAGAGGAAGCCATGATTTTTGTTCCAATACCATTAGACAGACTAAATATTCTTAAGGCTGTGTTTCGTGTAAGTGGTTTTGAATTTCATAGAATCATAGAATGGTCTGGGTTGAAAAGGACCACAATGATCATCTGGTTTCAACCGCCCTGCTGTGTGCAGGGTTGTCAACCACCAGACCAGGCTGGCCAGAGCCACATCCAGCCTGGCCTTGAATGCCTCTGGGGATGTGGCATCCACAACCTCCTTGGGGAGCCTGTTCTGTCACCACCCTCTGTGTGAAAAACTTCCTCCGAATATCTAACCTAAACCTTTCCATGTCTCAGTTTAAAACTATTCCCCCTTGTCCTATTACGATCCAGCCTTGTAAACAGCCGTTCCCCCTCCTGTTTGTATGCTCCCTTCAACTATTGAAAGGCCACAGTAGGTCTCTTTGGAGCCTTCTCTTCTCCAAGCTAAACAAGCCCAGTTCCCTCAACCTTTCCTCGTAGCAGAGGCATTCCAGCCCTCTGATCATCTTAGTGGCCCTCCTTTGGACCTGCTCTATAAGAGCTCTGCATCTTTCTCTGTAGCTATAAGGACTTTGTACTGACCAGCCTAAAACAGAAAGTTGAGATTGTCTTGTAAATTATTAAGTTGCAAGTAGGTAACCTTGCTTTGCAGGCACCAGACAGCAGGCTGAAAGGTGTGAACTCGGTATTAATTATACATTGGTGGTTGTGTCATTGATCCTCCTTTTCCTCTGATCTATCATTACCTGTTTTTCTTAATTTGCTTTCCGCATGGAAGAGCTTACTCAAATACACATGTCCTGTATTAATCTAAACAATTGTATGTGGTGTTTTGGTATGATCGTATGCCTGTGTTGAAATTAAGTATGGTTAACAACCTGTTTTAACAGGGGATTTGGATTAGTCCTTGTGTACCCTTCCTTTTCACCATAAAAGCTGTTGTGTTAGCATGCTAAGCACCAGGACTGTAAAACAATTGAAGATCTGTGCTTTGTATCAATATTTGGGTTTGAATTTTTCTTTGTTTCAATAAACAGTAAAAAACTATTCATATAAACTTTTTTAAAATTAAGAATTCCGTAAGTTTTAAAGGATTTTCTCCTTTAAGAGTTAAGATTATTGCTTAATCACTTAAGATTATACAGTGTGGTGATGACTTGGCGATGTAAGGATTTGGATGTCTTAGGGAAGGGACAGTTACTTGCTGTAAATGTGCACATGTCCGTATTTGGCAATTAAAATGCTATTTTGTTGAGTTTAGCACACTGTGCATTATGTCTGGATTTGGGAGTATTAACATTTCTTGTGAGCACATTGGTTTTCAGTACATGTTGCACGTATGCACCTTCAGGTAATTGTTGACCTGCACTAAAAAGATTCTACTTGTTGGAAAGTTCCGCCTTACTTCATTGATGTAAACAGATGGGAGCAAACATTTTAGCACAAAATCTGAAGCAGTTACCTGAATTGCAGTGATGCATAGAATGCCCTTAGCATGCTGCTATGATTTTAGCCTTGGAAAACTAATGGCACTATATACTTACAAATCCTATTCATTGTGTGGTTTAGTCTTTTCACTATTTTCCTTGGTCCCTCATTTAACCATTGGCTACGTAATGAATTGTAGAGCCCTGTTCCTACTACAGTTGCATTTTGGTACCTTGTTAAATAGATTCAAGCTTTCTAAAGTGTATAAAAAAAAAAAAAAAGAATTTCCATATAGGGGACGTAAGTTTTCTAGTTGCTGTCTCTAACACTATACTGCAATATCTGAGGATGTCCTACTTTACAGATTAATGTTCACTGGATTGCAGCTTTGCAAGTACAGAGAGATACGGTTTCTGGCTGACAGAAGCAATTTTGGAGAAAGAGCCAAGTTAGATGCCGTTATATTGATTGTACTGTGCTTGTACAGATTGGACTCTTGGAGTTGCTTTTACTATCTGGTTGTGAATTACAGCACATAATTGATACAGCTACATCCATATGTGGCCAGCGTGTTCTCCAAGAACTTGTGGGGAAACTGAAAGTCAAACAAGGCAATGAAGGCATTGTGTCTGATGAAGAAACAGCTTAAATGCATCTGTAAAGCAGGTGTTTTATGCTGTTTGGGAAACTGGGATTTGCTGACAAGACTGATGCATTCTTCCATATTCCAGAGTTGCTTAATCACTTAAGATTATACAATATGGTGATGACTTGGCGATGTAAGGATTTGGATGTCTCAGGCAAGTTCACGTGCTCATTCTTACAGCAAGATCAGCTGAAAGCAGCTCGGTGCTGCCGGTGTATGTCATTTCTTGTCCAAAAGACCCACATTAAAAGAAGGGAAGGATGATTGTGGCTCAAAAATAGAAGAGAGACAGTTTCTTCAAGGTAGAAAAGCAGCTCTTAGTAAGTTTAGGAATGTTGCAGACAGCTCAAAAGCCACATTTAAGGGGCCATGGTATAGGGTTAGAATTGTTATATAGTAGAACCTTTTCCAGGATTGCATCAGATGTGGGAAATCGTTTCTAGGTGTTTAGAAAGGGCTATGGAGCTTCCCGAATGTTGTCTTGTGATTCTGTCTCTGCTGAAGTTCCCATTGCCGAACGTGAATTTTGAGAGATAAACAGGCAGTAGGGGGAGCTGCTACGCTATGAAGCTGAAGAAGAGCGATTCCCTTCCTGCCCCTTTGCTATCCCTTCAGCTTCCTTAGCATGGTTTATCTGAAACGGGATCCTTGTTTCCAGCTTGGGAATAGAGCCTGCTGAAGCTTCTGGGTGGGACTTTAAACCAGGTACGGCATTTTCTTTGAAAAATAAGTAAAATAGGATCTCTTGAAAAGCATAGAGAGAGCCTTGAAACAGATGGCTGAAAAATATCTCACACAGATTAACACCTCTGTGGGGACACCAAAAGTTTTACTAGGTAATAATACAGAGTGTGCAAAGTTCTTGAACGTGTTTTTGAAAGTCTGCTGCTTTCTGAGATTTGTGTCACTCTAGGGTTTGATGAAGAAATATTTATATTTTTTTCTTGGGATTATATCTGTGTTGGAGTAAGTGATATGTGCACGTATATATAAATGAAGAGGAAAAGCGCATTTAATATAGTTAGATTTAGATTTATAGGTACATATACACCATACATTTTCATAAGTATATAGTTCTAAATATTTGAGTATAATCATATTCTGAAGAGCCAGCAGATCCTTGTCATGGGTAAAGCACACATAATGTCAGCTAATTTTTGTCAGGAATTGATTACAATGTGACACTTCCCTGTCAATAAGAGACACATTTCTATTAATTGCTATGTAATAATTAATATTAGCTACAATTTAACTGTCCCATGCTTTTTTCTGAAATCCCCAGGAATCCATTTGCAGCATAAAGATTGCTGTTCTGAATTCATGTCAGTTATTTGTGGCCTTTAAGACTCTTTTCTATAACATAGATAGTTCCAGGTCTGAGCAAACTGTGCACCAAAGATAAAAGTGAGAGCACACGTAAGACAGACATTTTTACTTGCATAAAACTTGAGCATGAGTTTTGCCATTCTACCACTCGTGCAAATTTTCAGTACTGTTTTGCAAAAAACATGGTGCAACAGCTTGATAATCCAGATGCTCAGTTCTCCATTTATTTATATATTATTCACACCATTTAAATTCTGCTTCTATTAGAGAGTCACTCCCAAGATCCACCTCTGCAAGTTGAAAGAGACTCAAGTCCCTCTGAATGTATGTGGTGGTGAATTTCTTACAGTATTATTTTAGATGAAACTTGAATCTGGAAGAAGATTGTTGAAATAATGCAGCTATGCAGAGAAGAGGCTGGAGTTGTGGAACTGAAACAAGTCCAATCAAATTCAGCAAAATTTAAATTCCTTGGATGAGTTATTTTCTGATAGAGCTTAGAATTTCTGAAAGGTTCTGGTGCAAGTTTGTGTGTGGAGCCTTCATTGTCCATATTGGGTCTCTATTCTAAAGCCATTGTAGGAATATTCTTTTGTTTTCAGTCCACATGGATGAGATAAAAATGCAGAAAGACAACATTCTATCCTGGGCAGAAAGAGCTTATCAGCTGTAAAAGTTTAGTGTCTGTAAGACTTTAGCTTTTATGCTGCAGTATGGGTAGCATAAAGTGGCCTTGCAAGTGGTCATGTAACGTTAGACAGTGCTTTCTGCCAGTAAGTGAGCAGAGGTTGATTTCTGGAGAAGAAAGCAGAAAACGTTCCTATGTCTTCTGAGAAACATAATTGAATTGAAGTGGCTTGTAAAAATGTGTGTTATTCTTCCTGGATGACGTCATATTATTTTAATAGTGTGCTATATCATTCTAATTGGCCTAACTTATTCTGCATGCTTCCTATCTTGACTTTACTAAAAACAGTGCAGTGTTAATAGCCAAGCCTCATAAATTGGAATAGACAGAGAGAATGCTGCTTTAGGTTTCTTTGTAATAGAAGGGATGATACTTTGAGAAAGAATGGATTTTCCTTTGTAGCAACTCTTACTAGCTTGAAATATTGCAAAGAAGGTGAGTTTGTCAGTGTGACATTCAAGATGCAAATACAAGTAAAATGTAACACCTTTTACAAAGCACTGGAGAAGAGTGCTGTTGTCTGCCAGAGAATTTGAAGCTGTTTGCCAGGCCATCTTGGTGGATGCTTTAATAGCAAGTCCAAATTCTTAATTCAAAATTGAGTTTCTAGGGTGGATTCTTTGAAGTGCAGAGAATGTTTTGAAAGGCAGGCTGTCAATTATTGGCACTTCAGTTTCCAAGATTTCAGAAAATCAAAACATGCCTGAGCATTTTTTAACTTGCTATTGTACACACGGGGGTGCTGTAAGTATAGTTAATGCTGTTGGTCATTGGGCTGCCAGAGCTGTAAAATCTGGGACAAGCAGGCAGGCCTCAGATTTTTCAGACATTTTTCTTCTGTCTTTCATCTTGATGCTGTTTCAGAACTTAATCCCATCCCTTTGCAGCATTCACTGCTTTTCCACCTGCTTGCTGTCTCTCTTTGAAGTAACCCAGTGTTTAACACTGCTAATCTTTAAAATAATGGAACAAACTTGCTAGCTGATCTCTCTTTCTGGACTAAGGATGCCAAATGGAAATTGGCAGGTGTTAGGACTCTCTTACTGCCTAGTTGTCTTTGCAAAGCCATCTGTATTTGCAGCCATGTGGCCAGCTGGGAGGAGAACCTCTTTGTTTTTTCTCATGATAATGTTGGACTACTTATATTTAACTGACCTGACTTATTTCTAATGGTAAATAAAGTACTGTTTGTTCCTTTGAGGCTCAGCATAGCACAAAGAGTAACAGCAACTGCTGTTCTTATAATTGAGGCTTGTTCCTCTTTTTTAAAGTCTGAGGGATCACAAGTTTGTATTTTTATAAAACAAAAGAGAAGGGAGCAGGCCAGTGGGGAATTGCACCACATAAAAGCTGTCTGAGGGAATGTGCTTAATCCCATTTTTTTTCATTCTTTTTTTTCTACTTTGTATTTAGGACTAGTTTAGGCCATGGTTTCATAATATTAGAACTAGATATTGCTGGATCTCTCAGCAGTGCAAGCATGGTCTGGATTAAGCTGGACTATGCAATTGCCATTGTTTCACATTAGAGGACACAATTACAGAGTTTTTGCTGACATCAGGGTTTTTCTTGCCAGTGCCATGCCAACTGCAGCAGGATGGAGAGTACTGGATCTAGCAAAAGGTTAGGCACAGAAAGAGAGGAGGTGCTACGAGCCTGAAGCTACAAAGTTAGCCTGCCAAAACGTTCTAAACATACCTAAGTTGGCAAAATGAAATAACTGTTTCTGTAGTTATCCAACTGTGGATTCACTTGTCAGTTTAAATGTGAATGTTCCTAGGGAGTTGATTTAAGGTTGGATCTGAGTACTCTGATTCAGTTTAACTGTATCTCTGTGTAAATATAGTGAAGATAGGCATGCATTATTTTTTTTCCAGGATTGTGTGATTAGTGTTTTGGGAAAAGTTCAAGCACAGTACAGTAGCAACTTGAAAAGAAGGGGTAGAATCCACTTGCAGACCAGCATTTTTGCTTATCTGAAATGTTAGGATATAGTTCTCACTAGCATCTCTTCTGTGCTGAAGATTGTATCTCTCCTTCTGCACTCATAAGATACAGTGCTGGAATGGCACGTTCTTGTCAGCATTTCTGGAAATGTGAGACATGTTCCTCTCATCCCAGCTTCCAGGGAAACAAAAATAAAACGTACTCTCTTGAATGGCATTGTATTTCAGCTGGAATGGGAGAAAAGTAACCTCTACTTCCTTCTGCTTAGAAACTAAGGACCCTGAGCTGGAGTGAACATCAGCTTACCTGGCTATTACCTAGTATATCTGAAGTGAAGAATTGCTATTGCCTTGGTAAGCAGTGAGGGAAACTGGATTGTTACTCAGCTGATAAGCTTTCTCACCTTTCCTCAGTTTGTGTCCTGCCAAGCCTACTGCAGCTGCTTCCGAAGGTCTGACAAATCCCAGTCAGAGACTCAGCAGAGAATTTCTGCAGCCCAGTAATTGATCTTTAATAGAACTGCCATTACTGTTGCTAATTTGTATCTAGCCTTCAGTCAGTAGATGCCAGGCTGACATAGGAAAATTGAAAGTCCCTAGCAAGGGCAAAACTGTTTCACCATACTGATGATTTACTATAATTGGTTTCAAAGATATCAGTTTTGCATCCACACATGAACAGTAAAAAAGATGTTTTTGAAACTTATTATTAGAGTACAGCTGGGAAATTGTGATACAATCATAAGCTTGATTTTTGCTTTGTAAGTCCAAGTCTTAAATGCATTAAATGAAGGAGCCAAGAAGATTGAAAAGCTGCTTGGAATGTTGATGTGTACCACGCATGTTGCAACAGGAATATGTTGTTAATTAGAAACAAATGCCAGCCTTCAGCATCAGCCAGTTTGGGGTAAAAGGCCGTGTCAGATGGGCCTCATTTTGTTTATCTTGTATTTGCCTGGGGACCGTTTTCTCGATGTTGATCAAAAGTGGTGTGTAATTGTTCCATAGAAGACAGAATACAAAACTATGGTAAATGATTGATCCTTGAAAGTTCAAGAGGCTGAGTAGAAGTCTTTGAATTGTAGACCAAATACATTCTTGCAGTTAGAACAAGCCAAGAAGTTGTTCCTTCAGTCTGATCTATAAAGATGAATTGTTTTAATTTACACTGAGATAGGCTAGGAGTCTTCAGACTCAGACATGCTAACTTTAGAACCACTAGAACTTGTGTGGTAGAGTCACTGGACTTATTTCAATCTTCCTGGTTGAGTACTAGAATGGATAGCCATCATAACTACATTTTTGGGTTTGGTACTCGTTTTGCTTTTCTTTGGGAACACATTTCAAGAAATGCTGGAATATAACTTTTTTCTGACAGAAAACTTTAAATAAAAATTTGTCTTGTAGTTTTTGAAAAGCTGAATTGAACTTAAAGGGTCTATTTGAGCCTGTTTGGTCTATTATCTCCTTCCTGGTTGAAGTATGTGGCAATTGTAAGAAAGAGTATTATTTTTCAATGCTTGGGAGGGATGAATAGCAGTGGAACATTGTCTCGCTGTAGGCTCTTCTGAGTATGGTTTCTTAACTCAAGATCTTTTAGAGCTGTTGCCTTCAGTGCACTGAGACCAGACCTTATGTAGTAGATGGGGAGAAGGTTATAGCCAGAGATGGTTGAGCGTTCATGAAAATGCTAATGTGGACATCTGTGGTTACAAGCTGAAAATGTGTTTTTAATGATGTTTTTCTAAGTTTTCAGCGTATGATGTAGCATCATTATTAGATTTGAATTTATTATACTTAAGATCATTTTCATTAGTTCTCATTATTTTAATAGTGAAGGCAGTGAGGAAAAACTCAGATGCAAATACAGCCTTGTCCTTGGTGGTGGAATTGTAACTCCAGATCCCAAGGTGTGTTGCCACTTTGCAGGATAAGTTTGTTGTTGGTTTATACTACAACAATTTGCTTTGTTTGGTTGAGTTTCTTAAATCTGCCTCTGAGAATATAGTCTCTGAAAAGTGAGTGCGTGGAGGTGGCTTGGCTTCTCACCCTAATGATTAATATCCCCCTTTTTAGGAGAAGGGATCATTCCCTCATACGATACTGGATTATGAATTATGGTCAAGGACATGCATGTCTAAAGAGATCTAGTTTGCTATCTGCACACCTGGCTTTCTCTGCTAATAGCTTTTCATTTTGGTTTCTTTTTCTGAAGCTTGCCAGTGACCACCTCTCTCACTGTTTCTTGCCGTGATTCTTGGTCATGTAAGTTGCTTTCTTTTCTATACTCAAGGAAATAAGGTAGGGGAAAGAGGAGATGATTGTATGCATTCCAGCATAAGCATGGATTTGATGATACTGGATGGGTGTAAATGTCTTGCTGGTTTTAAAACAAAGCATGTTGCTAAAAGTGTCTGGTTGATAAAATGTAAGAAAGATAGAATAATTCCTTTAATGCCAAGGAACTTTTCCTGTGGCATAAAGCATTGCACTGGAAAAGGTTAGGTCCAGGACAGGAGACCAGATAATAAAGAAGGTGTGCTATCAGCCTGGAAGCGTAGGAGTCTCATGCTTGAAAAATCTTTTGTGTATTTCTCATTCCTAGAAAGATGTTGCCCATTTAATAAAATAACTTCAGATTAGGTTAAAAATAAAAATTGACAAACTAGGTAGCTTTCTAGAAGCAGAAGTGGACATATTTCCCTGGCATTAGTTGTCATAAGCTTTTCTTGCAGGGGAGAGGTTGTGGTAAAGCTTGCTACTAAGACAACAGCCAGTCTTGCCAACCTGTTCCTTCCTGGACAAATCTGATGACCGCTACGTGAGCTCCAAGCCCAGTGTCATGCTGCTGATTTGTGTGAAAAGAAAGGAAACATAAAAAGAGATCTTTCCGAAAGGGAGAAAACTTAAACTTTCTCGCATCTTTAGTAAGGATGCGTAGCTTTGAATAGCTAGCAGAGAATTGTGGATTAAGAAACTCTGGTCTTTTTCATTTCACTGAAGAAATGTGGAATGAAATTTGGTGAATCCTGAGAATGGCAGGACGCATTTCACTGTGGCACAGTGTTGAGTTAAAATTATTCTCTTCACAATTGCTGAGTGCAAATGCACTAGTTTTACCTTTTATCCTTGATCCCAGTTCAACTTCCAGTGAAAGGTGGGTGTTGTTTGGTTGGTTTTTTTTTTTTTAACAACTTTGTGCAGTATTATTTTCACTGTTAAATGAGGCAGAGAGTTTAGAATCAGGTTTTTAACAGGTGCAGCACCACTGTGTGTGTCAGTACCCCTTTCAAAATTTGAGCTGCAGGCATTCACACTGTAATGTAAAATGCAGAACCTGTCAGCAGTCAACTACAGCAGTGTTTACAGGTAGTCATACTCTTTAATTTTTTCCTGTTTGTGTTTGTTGTTTCAACACTAAAAAAAAACTTCCTTTGATTTGGGCATTGAAGCCTGAAGTGTTCAGGAAAACAAAAGAAGTGTTGAGTTCACAGTTGTAGGTTGGACATCAAAAGGGGAGCATGTGTATGCTGATTGTAAATGGTTAGAAGGGCTCAAAGGAAGCATTTGGCAGAACTAGGAGAGGAAATGAGATTTTTTCACGTTTGGATTGTAACAAAATCCATACACTTCTTGTGTAATGCACATTCGTATCTTTTGTACTGCCTTCAGTTTCCCTTTTTCATTATGAAGTAGTTGTGTGTTCAGACGATACCCTAGAAAATACAACTATGTGTGCTTTCACTTAAATGCTGCGTAAACTGAACAAAGATGTTTTCCAAACGGAATTGGGATTTATAGATACGTAGGCCCAGTTTTGAGATAGCTGAGCCTTTTTTCAGTAATCATAAAATGCTTTTAGAATTGTGAGGCAAAAGATCTGTTCCCCTGGTTTGATTCTCAAGAGTCTTTTTACTGTCAGTAGTACCTCTGTTAAATAATATCTTACGTCTTGCAGATGATTACGTGATTTTAACTTTAATAAACCTGGGTAAAGTTGAATATATGCAAGTTAATTATTTCCAAAGTTTATTTGCAAAGGTAGACAGCTGCCTCTTGGATATTTTCTTGAAATAGAACGTGGGTGGAACAGGGAAAGTAGGAGGAAAAATGCTGTTCTAGTTTTACATGCAGCTTGGAAAATTCTCAGTATTTTGCTGTTCATATTGTCACTCTCACTACTATGTGGTGTGTCTAGCAAATAGACCTTTCAGTGTGGCAAACAATATTGTTCCTTAAGTGCATCTCCAAATCCTTGTGGACCTACTGCCTAGCAAATGGATGCAGGCTGTTTTTTCCCACCTGACACTGTACTATACTAATATCTCAAGTGAAGTGGAGTTATTTGTTACTTGTGTATCACCAGAAGCTGTGAACTCTTTTAGTACAGCAGCAGAGTGTAGCAGTGGCCATGAGTGGTAGGTGTGATACACAGAGCTGACAGTTTGTGTAGCTGGATGTGTTGGAATGAAACAGAGTGCCTAGTGGATTATGAGTATAAAGTATAAGTATATGGGCAAGTATAAGTTAGTTTGCATTAGTATAGCATTCGTTTGCATTAGGGGCTCAGGCCCAGGCAGGAATCGCAGAAGCAAGAGTGGGTTTGTCACTTTAAAGGCTCAGAAAGTATTGCAGACACCCAGTATCAGCCAGCACCATTTAAAGTGAGTGACTAGGAAACATTTGCAGATAGTGCAACCCACTGTGCCATGCTATAATACAGGAAAAATTTGTTCTCTTGAGTGTGAGTATATATCTTGGTAGAGTGTGCCATTCAAGTTAAGACTCAAATGGCTTAAACTGAGCAAACCTAGCAGGAAGATAACATATGATCTAAGATGATAAATGCTGTTGAAGTGTTTGAAATCATGAGGGTAGGGCTGTGATGGATTCTGTGATATTTCCAGCAGTCACATTCATGGCAGTTATGCAGACTTGGTTCGTAGCAGAGCATCTTGCTTTAGGCTGAACATACGTTTTGTTACAGGGAACAGTTTGGTAATTTGAGTCTTGCGTCTTGTGGCTTTTAACATTTGAGTTCTGAATAGGTTCTGTGTTGACAGAGTGAGACTGACTGGCCTCATGAACTGTTTGGAATTTCTGTGCTTGTAACAAAAAGAGATGCTAAGGTGTGATTTCCAGCCTGCTCTTTCAGAGAAAGGAAAGGACCACTTGCTGCTTTATAGGTCCCCTTATCTTCAACACCTGTGGAAATCACAACTGGATTAAAAAAAAAAAAAAACAGCTGTATTCAAATGGGAGCCCAGTTGGAAGGAAGCTGAGATGCAGGAATTCAGTTTTGAATAATAGACATAATTGCCCTTAAGGGTTCAAATTAAACCATTTTGGTTTGCATGCTTGACATAAGCTGATGGAAATCATATGGAGTGTAACTACAGATTAATGTAAGTCAGGAAACATACTTTTGTAAGGAAGTGAGAGTCAGAGAGACTGCACTGTAAAAATGCAACGTGGTCTAACCTTGGTTGGTTAATAATGTACTTTAATGGGAGTTGCTGCAGGCAGATAAAATTCTCTTCTGCGTGAATTTCTGAACAGTTAGGTTGGGAAGGGAAAGGAGAAACATGGAACTTGAACTCTCTTTATGGCTTAGAACTTGAGCCCTTTTTGTCTAGAAATAATTAAAGGAGAAAATCTTTTACTAGGACCAAGTCAGTTGCTTATAAGTGTATCTAATAAAAGTCAAATAGTGGCAGTATTCTCTAGGCGCATTATTTCTATTTTGAAATTTGGCAAAGAAGAACTTTAATTTAGAGAATTCGTATTGAAGTAGTCTAAAACTTGTGGGTGCAGCTGAAGGGATTTACAGTATTGAGTGCTCAAGTTTTGTGCATTTATTTCCTTTTTTTTTTTAGCCTAGCTGACCAGTCTGCATAAAGAAACAAGATTTTTTTTAAGGCTCTGTAGTGCAGAGGAATTTAAAACTACACTGCTTCTTATTTATTCTTATTTAAAACTAGACTGCCTCTAAGAATGTTTTCATCCCTAAGCACGATGATGTTCTTAAGAACCATTCAGAGTCAAAATAAATATACCTACACTATCCTCCTCACGAGTGCCTTCTTATACCTTTTTTTTTTTAAATACAGAAAGCAAGCCTTAGCACACCTTTCTAATCTGAAACACAAAGAAATCTGTCACTCACTTTTGCTGAGTGTTTAAGCCCCAGGAATTGTGTTTTTAATCTATTCTGCATGTATTCCTGTGGTTCACATTTTTTTGCTAATTAAAATACTGCATACTTCTTTCACTCATCTGATGAGAAACGTTTGTACTCCATATTTCCAGGAATTTTTTTGATACTTTCTAGAGTTACAGCTGAGACACCACGTCCTTATCAGCTTTTGTAAATGGAGGAGATCTGCGGGAGCAGATGGCTAAGTTAAAAGGAAATTAGTGAGTGACTACAACCAGGTCCATTGATTCCAAAGCTGTAATATTTGCAAAGCAGCACTGTTCTTCATCTATAAATCTTCTGCAGTTCATGTTTTTTATTTACTTACTGCCTGTATAATTCTTGCTGCACAGAATGCAGCTAATACTTTTATTTTAGAAAATAAGCAACCTCAGATTAATTGGATAATAAAAGCTTTGCTATGCTTGTGTTTTTCTCCTTTTGATGCTATTACCAGAAGACTGAGAGATAAGCTTTATTTGTTTGGAGATATCTAGAGTAATATTTTCAACAATAAGCCCCCGAAGATCAAATATGCATGTCTCCAATTTTTTTTATGTAATATATGTGACCTTTCTCCCTTAAAATCCAGATTATCTAGAATGATGTAATTGTGGAAATCAGAAGATGATCGTAGCAGTGATGCTTTAGAACTCATTAATACAACGTATATTTGCTTTTTAATAGGTACTCCTTCAGGTATTTCTGCTTCTCTTTGCTGCAGCATACTGGTGGTGATATGAGTGGGTCAAAATAGAACAGAATGCAGCTGACAGACTAGCAAGAGCTTGGAGCTTTTGCATATTTACTTTTCCAGTGCAGTCAATGAATCCCCTTAAGGAATGGAACTGAAATGAGAACAGTCTGGCTCTCAACTAACTATATATCACTTTGTTGGTGTCACAAGCTATTTCCTCGTGTGACAGTTCAGAGTTCGATTTGAAGGCCTATGTGGAAAATCAGCCCAAAGTGTGGAGAGTGTTGAAATGCAAAAGTGAGGACTGGACCACAGTATAGTCTTTTAAAAAATCCCTGTGGTAGTTTTTTAAGAAGATAGGGAAAACAAATTCTGAAGGTCTAGCTAAGCTCAAATTTGTTTGCTGCTTTTATAATATTCCAAATTCTACAATACGAGGTTTTATTCCTACAGTCTTAATGCAAAGTACAGATTTATCATGCAGACCTAAGCAAAGGAGATCTTGTGTTACTGTGTTGTCCTTATAATGGCTATCAGCATCTCTGGGTTTGTAATGGTTTCTTATTTTTCTTGATTGCCATTTGGATACATACCACTGTGACCTACTTTACAGGGTCATAGTCAAACAGGACTTCTGGTCTCTGTGATTAAACCTTTGTGGTCTCTTCTTAATAAATTAATTGCTTGTGCTTTCTTCTTGCTCTTCATTTGTTTTCTGACCTGTAAGGTGAAAGTACATTTCCACGTTCTTATCTTCTATTGGAAACTGAATATATTCAACCAGACTGAAATCTCTGCGAAAAGAAGATTCTCCCTAAAGGGTAAGAGTTCCCCAATCTTGTTATTGCTGTGAAGTTAAGTAGAGTTTGGTGCAACCTGTAGTTTAGGGGCCTAATTGTGGACTTAGCTTTCTAGCTAAGAGTCAGAGACTCCCTCTGTGATTATGTAAGAGGAGCTTTGCTGGCACTTGCTTAGGGGCAGTGTCCTGGTCAAGAAACTAATAAAGCCACTTGAGATTTTCAGTCGTTTGGAAACTGATCCTTTGTGTTGCTGAATGATTTTGGTTGTGTAATCTTTTTGGATGTTGAAGATGCATGCATGGTGTAAAGTGCAGATTCAAAATGTGAAGGCCTAGTTGTGCAAATTAATTCTGTCTTGCCCAGCTTATAGCTATATTTATTTTTCTCACAGATGGCTCCTGAATATCTTATCTTAAAAAGTTTCTTGAGGTAGTTATGTGTACCATGCTGAACTGTAGTGTTGCTTTGGAACTCTGCAGGCTTCTCTCCTGCTAGATCAAAACTGGGGAAAAAAGACCTTGAAAATAATTGTTCCATGAATTATGCCCTTTGATGGCCACCGTACCATCGAGTGAGTTCAGGAGCAGGCATGGTAGGTTTTGGATTCATTTTTCCTGTCTCAGCACTATTATAGCACTACAGTAGCTATTTAATGTAGGACAGAGTGACTGTAATGTGTTGCTAACAGTACTGGATTGTGGCCATCCAGTGCTCAAGTCTAAAGCCATCTCTTCTGTAAATCATTTACTGAATTTATTGATGGTCAGCTTTCAGTAGCTATGCAAACACACGAGTTTGGTATTTCCTGTTAAATCTGAATAAATACAAAGTATTTTTATGTACATAGACACATACACAGGCAAAAGTACTGACACATATGCAGTATCACGTTTGGAAGTTGTCTTACATTTGCAAAAGCAGGATTCTGTGGTGCTTTTGTGTTTTGTAGACTAGCTTAGCTGTGGTTTACAAAGATACCATCTTAAATGTCAACGATAAAAGGCAACCAGGCTTCAAGTTTGAAATATAGGTTAAGGGTAAGCAGGATAACTGTTGCAGAT
This sequence comes from Lagopus leucura, assembly GCF_019238085.1. Classification (NCBI taxonomy): domain Eukaryota; kingdom Metazoa; phylum Chordata; class Aves; order Galliformes; family Phasianidae; genus Lagopus; species Lagopus leucura. Next base: position 30,408,651 of record NW_024962264.1, on the reverse strand, counting down.
GAGCAGCTTCTGTGTCCGGTGGGACAGTGTCTGCAGACAGATTTGGGCAAACGTTAAGAATAGAGCAACCATTTAACCTTGATGTGAACATTTCCTGCAGTCCCCATTTCTGTAGACAACATCTCAAGAGTAGACATTCCCAAAACGATGTGAAAGATGTGCCTAAAATTAGTTTTTAATGGGTTTTTAATCTTAGATAAACTTCATGTGATGTAGCCAATATTTTGGCCTCGTGGAGTCTTTTTTCCATAGCTTGAAGGGTATCTTAAACTGAGGGAGAACTATTGTGATGGGCAGCTTATTTGCTTAACTTCCTTTGATAAAACAGGAATATGTAGAGTGAATCTGCAAGACAGGATTCTAGCAAAAATGCTGGTGTCCTTAGCCAGAAAGCTTTCACAATGGAGAAAAAAAAATGTGTGTTGCTACATTGTTTCAACACTTTTGGCAGTCACTATACAGATACAAAGTGAGTTATGTTTCTTTTCTTTCTTTTCCATATGCTTTTTTGGCCATCATCTTTTGATCAAAGTAAAAAAGTAACAATCTGTGTATTATTCTAGAGCTTAAGATTCTGCATCCTTCCTGCTTGCCTAACAGTAGTTCTGCTTCTGTGTGGTGAACTTCATAGTGCCCATAAGGATTTAAAAAATATATATGTATTGTAAGGTTAATACTCATTTCCAGAGAAAACAGTTCACATGCTTTATTATGAGCTTATCTTAACTAGTGATTGCATGCTGCCTCCTAGCCAGTATTATCATTTCAAATATCAATCTTCAGCCCTAGACGATGCTCTCCAGATAATTTTCTTTTCCCTTTACATTTAGCTGAATTATACTGACAGTGGTGGTAGTATTATTCCTCACCTTGTTATTACTACCTGCAGAGATCTAAAGCTTAAAGAGTGACACAAGAGGTTAGGTTCTTGTTTTTAAGTTTTCTTGATAAAGCAAGTGATGATCCAGTTAATGAGGTTCACTCAGAAACAGGTATGTTCACATATCTGTTAAACAGCCCCTTTAAATACAATGGGACTACACACACTTGGGTGACCATTGACATTGTGGAAAGTGTACTCTGCAATTACTGATTGTCTTTCAAGTGTTGCACTCATGTTTGCTGGATTTTTATGTAAGGGAAGGGCTTCCTGCCAGGTTCTCCAAGTTCATAGCTGTACTTAGACTCCAGACCTGTCTCCATTCAGCAGCTGTTGTTACAGCAGGACTCTGCTCTTTGTTCATTCACATCCTCACATGGCCAAGTTGTGGAAAAGTGAGTAATTATTGACCTTCACGTGATAAAGTTTATAGAGACTTTGTTTTCTGGAGGAGGTAGAGGGAAGTAAGTTAATATGACACACAAACTCAGGGTCCAAATATCAAACTGCTCAATTGCATAAAAGATCAGTTCTTAGAAGGCTTTTGCATATCTTTGCATTTCCCAATACTTCATTACTCTTTTGTGCTAAGGGTAACTTGTATCTACTCTTCAGCTGAATGGTTTTATTTATTTGTGTGTAAAAAAATATTATTATTATGCACGCATAGTTGTGTGTGTATGGTCTTTGTCCAAGTTAGTGTGAAGCAGATGCATTTCTGGTTCGTTCAGAGCTGTAACAAAATACTATTAATCAGCAGATTTTAATTAAAGAGTCTCAGCTTCTAATTAAGTAAGGAGGGCTCAATTACCACAGTAGATCAGTAGATTCTGTGAGGCTCTAAGTGCTGTCTGTCCGTTGATTTTCTTGGCAAATGACAAAAATCTTGGAAAATTGTATTCTGTATTTTTAATAAAAGTTGATGTTGGGAATAGAATAAAACTAGTCAAAAACTTTGTTTTGAGCCTGCTGGGGTATCCCTGACACTTACACCCTCTGAAAATTGGAGAGTCTTGGGCACATCCTCCAGCATTATGCAATGCAGGTGACTGTGTCCTCTTTCCTAGGAAATGCCTACAGTCCTAACAGCACCCAGCTGACTGCAGAGACTGCTGTAACAGTATTTTGATAGTCTGTAAAATGTGGCCACATCAATATTTTTATGTAGAGCAGTGTTGTGCACTTAAAGTGAGTCTCTGTATTATTTCTGCCTCTGTGCTGTGCTTCAGATCACAGGTTAGTTTTTGTGTGTACTAACTGTCCTTCTGAGGAAACTCAACACTTCGTGTGCACCAAAAGCATTCCGGTATCTTATAAGAGTTTGAGTCGGTGGCTGGGTTGCAAATCCAGGTTCCTACAACAGCTGCTGAATGGACATGGACCAGCAGAAGGGACCCAACATTTTAGTTGTCAGCATTGCACCCTGAAGTGCTTCTTAGCTTATATGAAGGACCAAATGGTGTATGCATGTTGTTGCTGTGTACCTCTACCCTTTGGCTCTTTGCAGTTTTCACCTCCCTTCTCAAGTGAAACCTCTCCTTACTCTCTTTCCCTGCCCTTCATTTCATTCTGGCAGTCACCCCAGCTGAATCCTTTATCTGCCAAAGCACCGATGCAAGCCTGTTTTTCATTCATATCCTCCCTTTATCCTGCTTGCAGTGATAACAATGTCAATGTTTTCACACAAGTGGGTTGAATGTGGCATGGTCTGGAGCCCTAAGGCAACAACAGCATCTGCTGTAGGTAAGAAAGCAGCAGGATACCCAAACTATATGAAAACACCAGGAAGTTGCTAATGTAAATTTGGTTGTTCCTGGGCTGACAGGCCAAGCATAAATGTTGCGTAAAGTTCAAGAAAATGAAGGACATATCCTGGCCTCCACTTTTACATTCATGTCCTGTGTTTCAGAGTTTCAAATGGGAGAGTCTCAGCAAGAGAGAAGTTCATGCCATCAGTTTGCAAACCCCATCCCTGAACACTACAGAAGAGCTTTGGGAAGAGAGTATCTACATAGGAGCAACTTTTCTCCTGGCTTGCCTCCCTCGTGAGTATCAGTGACCCCTTAATTCAGGTACAGGTAAGAATGCTGCTTTCTATGCATTTCCTTTCAGTGTGGGATATCTGTGCATGGAGTTTCTGATGAAATGAAGGCATTGGTCTTGATTCTGAGAAGAGGCAGCGAGTAATTGCTAGTCTGCTTGCAAGAACTGTATTCCTCTAAAAGCAATTCCCTGTGAATGTGAGAGAAAACTTCCACGCACTAACTAGTCAAAGCAGTGCTCAGTGGCTGCCTTGCCAATGTGCTTAGCTTTGTGCTTGTGGCAAGTACACCAAGCATTCTCTGTGCTTTGTTAACCCACATTTCTGTGATTTCTGTGTGAGAAGAGCACTGTGTGGCTCTTCTCTTTGCCAAAAGCAGCAGCTGGTACAGCACATGGTGCCAGACACCAAAACGCTTTGAATCCTGTCCCACAGGTAACATGCTCATGTAGAACTTAGAAAGATTGCCAATACTTGGTTGTGAGAAAGCAGCAAATGTAGCAATTGGTCATGGTCATTTTCTTCCCCTAATGCTGTCAAAGTTCAGGTAAACAAGAGAACTCTGGCACTGAGGTTAAGAGTCTGTGGACTAGAAGCTAAGAAAGCAAAGCTTATTCTTGTACTTCTTCCTCTATTTATTTTGTTATTGATCATTTTAACTTGCATCTTAGAGTTTACATCACATTTTAAGCTTTTCATGGTGGACGTCACCTTCCACGGTGTTTGTGTACTTCTTTTACTGTGGAGTTTCTCTGACCTTTGCTAAACTTCTAAGGCAGATGCTAGAATATGAACAACAATTCAAGTTGTTCTTCTGTGCTGAGATAAACTCCACAATTTATTGTAGGTGATGGCATGCGTGTGAGCTGTTATGTACTATGTTTCAGTTTAGATGCAGAAATGATTTTGGAACTGAGTCGTGTAAAAGCAGGTAAAATTAAATAACTGTATGCTATCACAAGAAAAAGAAGCTCTTTCCACATTTCCAGATATTATTTGAATGTTGTGCTTGTGCATCATGAACCACATATATAGAAATGTCCTCAAGGAAGTGTAGTATATCTTTTTATAAATCAGTTTAAAATAAGAGGTGCATAGAGGTGCAATATTTTGAGATTTTTACTGCTTAGCATTTGTTGGACTTCACTGAGAGTTAAGAAGAGCTGAGTCTAGTCATAATTTATTGTGCTTAAGAGAAAAATAAAAATTATCATGTTTGACAAAAGGTGTTCATTTGTCCTATTTACATTAAAAAAGGCAAAATTAGGCAACCTCTTAGGCATGGTGCCTCTTTGAGACAGATTGTATCCGTAGATGCATCTTGGTTATTAACAGAGAAATGTGTTTGGAATTAAAGCAGAGAGCAATTTGAGAATTTTAAATGAAGAGGTTGAGATTTGAGTCTAGTGGTTCTAGAAAAATAAGGATGGTGTGAAATTGCTGCTAAACCTTTGGTGTGGGTAGAAGGTGTTAATGCATACTGAAGAGTATAGTTCTTCTCTATAACTATAGGTTTGTTGGAATAAAATCCGTGGCCAAAAGACTGCAAAATTTCACGTTTATATCTGAACGTGGTATTTTTAAAAAGAAGTTTTATGCAGTGATGTGTAGTTGTCCTTAAAGGGAAAGGAAAGAAATGTGAAAAATGTTCAGCATGTCAGATTGATAGGTTAATAATGTGTGCATTTTGAATATAAATTTCTGCAAATGTATTATTGAACAAGAAACAACAAAGGTGTGGGTTTGTGAGAAGTAACCTAACTGCATATACTTACAGCTCGGAGACCTTCACTCTGTAGCTTCCTGTTGTGTGACCTTCAGCAGTCAATTCACTAAGTTCAACAGTCACTCTGTTTTGGGATTTCTGCTTTCCTTCTTTTCCTTTCTCTGTCCTACTTAGCTTGTAAAGTTTCCTAACTAGGGACTTGTCTGCACCTATGCTTTGCTTTGACCACGTAACACATATTAAATGTAAAATTTAATGGTTCAATGTGGGATTTCAATACAGCTTGGTTAATAGCTTGAAATATTCCATCTTTCCGGATATTAACACTTCTGCTATGTACTTCCAGATGTATAATCCTAACAGGTTTAGTCAAACAGTGAATAAAAGATTTTGCTTGATAGGAGCTCACAAATCACCAGTTCTGCATTGTTCCTGTCCCACTTTGCTGTGATCTCATATACAGTTCTCAGAAATAAAGGCAGTTCAAGGTTCCTAACTTGCAGGTCACAGTGTAGTATGAAATGTTGTCTTGTAGAAAAGTATATGCACCATGACACAGTAGTTGTGTGCATATAGTCAGCATTTCCTTTGGAATATTTCTTGAAGTATCTAACATGCAGTTCATATTCCTGCAAAAGAAGGGATAAATAAGCTGGTGACTTCTAAGTGGAAACTACGTAGTCCAGTTCACATGAGACGTGTGTGTAATACTTCTGTTATTGCTTTCTAATATAAGTCTTCAAATTGGCTGCATGTGTTCAGTCATTTCAACCTTCCAGTTATTTGGTTCTATCCGATGCTTAAGCTTTCCTCGTAACCCACTGGGGTAACTGTTCAAATGAATGAAAAGACCAGTAAATTGCTTTTTACATTTGCTATTAAAACAGCAGTATCAAAGGCCTGATTCTGATGCCATGAAAGCTCTGTGTAGCAAGTGTAAGTAAAGACACTTAAAGGATTCAGCTGTGCAAATTTCATTCATGTGATTCTTCAGACTGTGAGGCCAGCCATAAGGCAAGTTTTTCCATTTAGTGTCATAGGAGTCCACTGAACACTGGCAACCAAATATAGCTCTAAAGAATTGGTGGCTTTTTTGTTTGTTTGTTTGTTTGTTTTTTAAGTACAAAGGACAGCTTTGTTCTAAGGAATTTAGTCAGGGGACTTCATTAATGTTGTATGCAGCATGAATTTGCCTCCTGAAACATACAGCTATCACTCTAGATTGGCTTATCTGTATGATTACAAAATTATATATAATGTATAAATGTACCTGCCTTAATTTTGCCACGAAAGGTAATGGGAGAAAAAAGAATGAAGTTTGGGTTTAATGCCAATGAGTTTTGTTCACTGGACTGAAGCAAGCGGTTGGACTTGCATCGTTCAAATCACTGCTAACATGATTCTTCCCTTTTCTGTCACATTTCTTATGGATATAGTTGAGACAGATTACACCCCAGGTTTAGTCAAGATTATAATATTTTCTGTACTAATAAGATAGCATTTACAATTAATTCTTGGGTTCTGCTCATCCACACTTGTATGAGGTGCTTTTTTGAAAGCACTCAAGGTCCAAATGGTAAGTTGGCTTTTTCTCATGACTGAAGATTAAGCTTCATCCATAAATTTACCCAGAGTAACAGATCTCACAGTAGAAATAGAAGAATACTGCCACAGTAATTTCAGTGTAGTCTTACTAAAGATTGAGACAGAAATGAGACTTGAAACAATTATATACCAACTATTTATGCCAGAAGTAGAACATCTCTCATTCGCTCCTATAAATTATTTCCCTGGCCTATAAAACTCTGGGAAGTATCTGGTGAATTGTCAGTGAGATCACACCTTCCTGTGAACATTATTTGCATATATTTAATGATTTTCTGATTGCCGTGACAGTAAAACAGTAAGTTTATGCAAGCAGGCCTAGAGTCTCGTCATCATGTGTTTAGTCTGTACTGCTTTTCCTCCAGAAAAAAGAATGTTGTCTTCCAGATTTGGATATGATTTGATGCGTATACTGTTACAATACTCTTGTACACTTTAGTGCCTACAAGACTCTAAAAGAAACACCAAATGGTCTGATTCAAATCATGTAAGAATAATTGCACCAGAATTCTTGTAGCTTGTGGTCATCTTAATGGTGGATAATCAACTGATAGTGTTCCCCCTGAGAAGTGTAAAGAAATGCTTTACCAAAACTCATCTTTAAGCTTCCTCAGGTGTGTAAAGCAATACCTTTGACTTCAGTATGCCCCAGACAGCAGGTAGGAGAGAACAAGCGAAGCTATTTGAAGCATACTGCTGCACAGTCTTTTGACACCAAGCCCTTTTTTGGCCATAACCATGAGCAGGCATCCATGCTTGTCAGTGCTGATGGCTGCCTGGCTCACTGAAGCATTTTAATCTGTGGGCAAATTTGCACTTGCATGAACTTCCTGTTGCTGCCTAGCTAAGCCATGAAACATTGTTACTGTCTCTGATGGGATATTCTCCGACAATTCCTCAACCTCTTCAAATCCTCTAGTGAATAAAACATGTTTTGGTGCAGTTTTTCATTTCAAAAAAGTAAGGGGGAGGGGGGGAGGAACTGGTAATAAAAATCTGATTTGGCAGTTATTTTTGCTGTAGTGGCTAGAACCTGTTTTTGTCTTGAAAATCCATGTAGATGTCAATGTGAGGTTTGGCCCTTATTCAGATTTTGTGTGAGTGTTCCAGGTACAGGTTGTTGGTGTTTTTGTTTTGTTATTTTTTAAACAGAAGTATAGTATTCACTGGAGACAATATGAAATTGGTATAAAGCTTCCTTAGCTTCTTATAGATTTATCCTGTTCCCAAACTCTCTCAAGATATTTTGGCAGAAGTTCAGTATTATATTATTGCCACTCTGTCCTCATTCTGTTTGACTGGAGGTTTGCTGAGAATTACAGCATGTGTTAAATGGTGAACTTCTGCATCTACGCAGTGACTGAGGCTGTCAATCTGGCGTGTCGTAAAAGAAACCTAAGTGACTCTGGTTACATAAAAATTCCCTTCTCAGTATAACCAACACTAGTTTTGCTCGCACTGTACTATTTAAGGAAAAGGAAGAGGTGATCTTTTTGTTTAATAGACTACATGATAAATTTGTGCTTATTCAGGACCTGAAGAGGGAATGCAACCTAACAATAGGCATGTATTAGCCAAAAGCAGTTAAACAAAAAACCACACACACAAAAATACACAAAAAAGAACCCCACACCTAACTGATTTGCAAAGTTCAGTGCTTAAATTACAAAATTAAAGATGTCTCTATTTTCTTTATCCTTGTGTGTACTTCTGTTATCAAACAATGTTAAACAACCACAAACTGATTTACTTTTGGTAGATCTGCCTCAGTGCACCAGATAAATTTATGTTCTGAGGGTCTTAGATTATAGTGAATGAAGTTGGAATGAACATGAGTAGTAGTTCAGGAATTTAGAGAACAGAAAGTATGGTGTCTGACTTGGCTATTATTTTTCTGTGGGCCATTCAGAGGATACTTAGGACAGGAATACTCTAGAAAGATTGATACCTGTGTAGCACACAGGTAATACGTGTTGGAGGGCATGCTTGCTTCAAAGGAAGAGGTATCACATATGCTCTTGTTAAAAAGGTTATCTAAAGTGTCCTCCTTCCTGTCCCTGATCCATTTGTGTATTCAGTTTGTGTTGTGTAAAATGTCCTTCCTCATGCTCTCTGACTTGCTAGAGGAGAGATAGGCTATGTTGCTGTAGCTAAGCCTAGACCATATGTTGTACTTTCAGTTAAATTTGTGGACTTGATAGCAGTTAAGCGTGTGATTGGATTCATACAAATCATACATGAGGTCACAGTATTTAGACCTTGATCTTGAGCATGCATGTCTTCAGTGGTATCTGTTGTTGCTGCTAATATTTGAGCGAGGCTCAGCTGAAAACGATACAGATTGCTCTTGTTGTGGACAGAGTTCTGCTGTTCCTTTTTCTTGTCTTTTCTATCTCTGTTCAGAATCCATTAGACTACAACATATACCAGCATCTTTGTCAAGACGAAGAAGGACCTCTCCATCCTTATTGCTAGGCAAAGTAGTATTATGTTAGTAGTATTGTTTCCCAGCAGTGAAAGAGCTCAGGACTCAGTATAGTGTATTCCAATTCTAATACATGGATTCTGGTGTCTACTCTTCTCAAGTCTATTGGACTCATTTGAATAAAACAGGAAATGCTAACTTGCCATTCTTGATCTTGTAGTTTCCTTTATGCCATAGAGAGAAAAAAATCTGATCACTGGGCTAAATGTTTTATTTGCTATGGGAATTTGCTTTGCTTAATGCAGTTTTTAAGACCTGTTGGTTCATTTAGAGGTCAAGGAACATTTATGCAAGAGTCTTCAATAACATTCCTTTAACTTGGCAAGTTGAAAAAGCCCTGCGCCTCTTTTGAGTATTAAAACTGCATGGATCCTTGTGACTTCCAGTGGGAAAGTTTCTTGTAAAAGCTGAAGACAGCATCATGTAAAGGCAGGGTCGTGCGTTGTGAATTAGCTTCCACTGGTTTCCCCCTGCCTGCCTATTAATGAGAGTTAGCCCAAAACCCAGCACTCCGCATAAACTGAAATGATATACAAAGGTAAGACTTGTCTAACATAGCTGTAGTCCAGCTATCTTCTGATTTTCCACACATCTAGATATTCTGGAGATATCAGATGAGAGAGAGGGCACTGTATTCTATTTGTACAGCTGCTTTTCTTCACCGAAGAATGCCTAATATATGTATTTTTTTTTTTCTATGGGAAGCTCATAGTTGTCATCTGTACAAATGCTCAAAGAATTTCCTTCGTTTTAAAGCAAAAAACAAAACAAACAAACAAACAAAACAACAAACCCAACCAACCAAAAAAAAAAAAAAAAAAAAAAACCACACCCGGGTGTAAATTCCAGGTTAAAAGCATCAGGTTAGGAAATATTTGAACTGAATTCTTTCTTAGACTGACAGACAATTCCAGCACATGTAGGAAAGTGGGTTGAGCGGAGATTTACCTGAGTTGCCTTATGTGACTCGACAACAGGAAAAGCAAATGTCACTCCACAGAATCTTTTATGTATCAGATGTTCTTCCTCATTCTTCTGTATGCAGGCACTCATATATTTTTTTGGATTTTTTTTTTTTTTTAAATATTTTAAAGACAAGGAAAATTCAGCACACACTGCTGAGAAGCAGGAAGATTCCTAGCCTCCTCATTTGCTGCTACTTACCAGACGGATTTCAGATGTTGGAAGCATGTTGAAAGAAATCTACTTGAAATTTTCTTTCACCTTTTTGCTTTTTCCCTTGAGACAGAATTCTGTTAGTGCTCTTGTTGTTCCATAGACTGGAACAACGGATCTTGATGGATCTTAGGCTTTCCAAATATGAATTGTGAGTTAAACAAAGAAAGAAAAAAAAAGCAACAGAAAAGGAAAATATTTCTCATTTTAGAATGGTATGCCTGCATAGTTTCTTTAAAAAATATATATATATATATTATTTGACACTAGGGTTTATAGTAGTAATCCAGTTCCAATATGCAAGAATCTGTTTACGCTTCTAGGCCATAGGGTAAATATCACTTGAAAATTTATCAGGTTTGCCATATCTTACCTGGACTGAAACTCAGAAAGCCAGCTCTGACACAAGTTTCAATTTCAACTCAAAATGTAACACCCTTTGTCTGATTCTTGATGGTTAAATAAAATGAGCCTGGTACTTCTCTCTCACTCAGAGGCTGCATGCCACAACTTAGTTTGCATCTGTCTAGCTTGTAGCTAAAGTCTTCTTCCCCTTTTCATCAAAACTGTTCTGATAGGTTTGATTTCCTGGACCTTGCTGTGACATTTTTCAGGAGAATGGTAGTTGACGTGGGCAAAAATTGTGCTAGGGAATAAAGAAAACAAAGTGGTCGCATGTTCATATTTCTGTCAGAGCCTTGACTCTATTTTATTTGTAGGTGCAGTGGAAATTATAAAGAACTGCATTTCTTCTATCTGCTTATATTGTCTCCTTCCTCAGCTGACATAACTAAACAGAATGCTCAGGCGTGAGAGCAAAGCCTGCTGGTTCCTTGTTTTGGAAGGTGATATGCAAACGGTGCACCACCAACCTCTGAGGCCACTCAAAAAAGACTGGAAATAAAAAACATGTGCTCTTTGTTTTCTTGCCAAAGTTTGCAAGTGCATAGGCACCACTGTGACTAGCTCTATCAAATAGCTTGCTTACTGTGTCTGTGCATCCTGTTGTATTCATGAATCAAAAGCCAAAATGGTGGAGTAAGAGGGAATCTGATTTTTTTATAAAAACCTAGATTTTATAAAAACCTAGATTTAAGAGATTAATTCTTGAACTTTATTGTGAGTTTCCTCAGTCCCTTGGTTTTCCTACATCTTCCTAAGAGAGTTTTTAGCCATGTGTAGTTTTGGTGATCTAGAGTAGTGAGAATCAACCTCCTGAGTATTTAAGGTGTTAGTAGCTTAGCGATTTCCACTTCTGAAAATTGAAGCAGCAGTGATGACTGCTTAATTTTGCCTAATTGAAAAAACTGCTGGCTTCATCTTTATCCTAGTAGAATTAACTTGTGAAATAGGGAAAAATTCATGTTTATTTGAAGATGCAATCTGTGCCTCTAAGGAAAAAAAAAAAGTCAGACTTGAGTAGCCACAGCCATCTGTATGCAGGAGCACAAAGTTCAAAGGCATCTGACATTTACTTCTCATCGAATCCATCTTAGTGTTTCAGTCCTCTGAGTCAGCACTAACAGTTCACCAGCTTTCAGTTATTTTTCTGAAAAATCTCCGACCAACTTGCTAGGAGTGCTTCCTTTGTTACCCCTGGTACTTATGTCTGTAGTGTGCTGGTGTGGTTTTTTGGTTGTTTTGTTTTTTTTTTTGTTTTTTTTTTTTGTTTTGCAGACATTTATCCCAGCTATCTTCTCTTTCTGCATATCATCTAGCAGTGTACATGGTACCTTGTAGCTGTAACAGTTCTTGCTGCTAGACCTAGTGTAAATTATAATCTCATGACTAGTTGCATCTGACTGCTCAGGCAAACGAGCGTCATTCAGTTGATTGAACATTCTAATATTCTTTTTATGCAAAGAGATGCAACCATTTTTAATAGTACTTCCTAAGAGGTGGCTAATTTTTTTTTCCTTGCTGAGAAATACATATTTTGGCTTTAAATGAAATGTAAAAAATACCAGAGTACTAAGAGCATATTCTAGTGCCCAAACATGTTCATGTTGATAGACACTCCTTTGGCTTCCTTTGCTCTCTACCTTCTTTTGGAATTATGAAAGCATTCATTCATAGTTTGTGTTTCCAGACCTGTTGATGACTGTGATTCACGTACCTTACACACAAAAGTGACAATGTATCTTATTCCACTGTGTTATGATAAAACCTGAGCATTTCCATTTTTAAGAAAGGTGCTGTCTTCTGCTGCAGTAATGCATTGCTGTAGGAAAGCTCTGGAGAAACTAATATTTGGTAAATTTTTTTGAAAAGCTTTACAGTTTCACATACATAACTAGAATATGTGGATTGTGTGTTATTGTAATCTAAACCCACAGGCATGGACCTCAAGCTGGTATGAACTGGGAGAACCCTCTTTAAATCCATGCATCCTTCCTGCTCCTTCTCTGTGCAGTGCATACATGCCAGATGGAAGAGGAGGTGCTGTGGCTAGTATGCTTGAGATGCACAGAAGAACTGGTGTAACCATAGTGTGTACATGTGTTATGCTTATATTTTAATTGTTCTACCTCCACCTGTTCTCCATTTCCTCCCCTGTTTACGCTGATCTCTATGCTGCCAATAGGGAATTTGGCAGATGTGAGTATATCAAGGCAAAATCAAAAAGAATCAAAATCATCTACTGTAAGACTTTCCAAATAAGGATGGTTTTCAAGTGGACCTACAAGTGGAAGGGATGTAGTTTAATCCAAGTCTTCCATATATTGTGTTGTCTTTCTCTAGGATGGAAAAGCTTGTCAAATCTATTGACTGCTCTAGATTGAGGCAATGTAAACATTTGCCCACTGGACCCTCAGAGTCTTATTTTTCTTATGTATGGAAGCTTTATTCCGATTTTCAGCATGAATTTTATTCTCTGGCTTATATCCCTTCATTCTTTTGTTGTCGTCATCCTGCCAGCACTTTTTCTTCCTTCTCTGATACTTCCTTCATGTTGTTTTTAAAGAAATGGTGCTCCAAAAGGATATGTAAATCCACATGTGGATTATGCAGATGGCATCTTAGTGATCCATTAAAATAAGTTCTCCAAATTATCAATTTGTTGTTATTTGAGTGTAGCAGTGATTAAAATTAAATGCTGATAGAAGTGATTGAAAAATATTATTAGAGTATTAAGCGCCTTTGTCATGGGAGGAGAGAGAATGAAAGGCATTTAACTATAGGGACCAACCACAACAGAATATTTAATGCACAGCATGTACAGAAGTCAGTAAACTGCTGGGCTGTTCTACTTTCTGTCATCTGAAGGATTGTTATGAAATGTGTTAGTTCTTATGGAGAAAGATTCTAGCTTTTGTTGGTTGTCCTATATATGTGGTATCTTTAAGAAAATCTGTGGTTGTGATGCTGATCTGGTAGTGAATTCCTGTCTGTAAAAGAAAAAAAAATATTTTTAATTGTACTTGGTAGGAATTCATGTTGATATTGGATGGGGCGTTTGTTTGCAAATACAGCATTATCCTGTAGAAGCTTAGCAGTGAGCGCTGACAACCAAAATACCTGCCAGCTGTCTCTCCCAGAAGATCATTTCTGTGGTTTAGCTATGAGACTTTGAACACATCTCCCATTACTGAGTTCACTTCTCAGTTCACTGTTCAGCTTAGCCAGACTTTTGCTTTGTTAGTGACTGAGAATTCCATGCACTAGAAACACGCTGTGATATCAAACATTTATCATAAATCACCTTTTACTAATTTGCAAACCATTTGTTGGATGCTGTGGATAGTTTATCTGTTTATATAACGTGTGTTGAGTAAAACGGGCAAGCTTCTTTCATTCATACCAAGATAAATCCAGAGCAAGTAAAATAAAATTACAGTGTAGCTCCACTGAGTTTGTGTTTAGCAGGTTTCCCCTAGATGTAAGCCAATGAAATCAGTAGCAGTTGGGTGTGTTGCTGTTGTTCATTTTAACTTTCCTGTTGTACGGAGGGGATGCTCGCTATCCTGAACTTTGAGGTGAAGTTGTTTCTGCAAAAGATAAATTACAATTTCAGTTTTTTTTTTTCATTCCCAGAACAATGTTTATAATGATGTTTGGTTTTAAGCTTTTTCATAGTCAGTGCTTTTTTTCTAACGACTTTGAAATGTCTTCTCAGATCTATTTTTGAAACACTTACCTGCTAAACAAGATATAAAATTTCTAATTGACTCAAGCATTTCACTCTCTAGGATAAACAAATTTTAAAAAATCAAATAATATTGTTCTTGTTTTTTTCCAAGTTTTTCATATTGTTGGTGCATTAAAAAATGCAGTTGTCATAAGCCTTTCAATTTTATGCTCAAATGTAATACTCTAATAAAATCTGTGAGCTTTGTTTCTAGGTAAGACGTTATATGCTTGGTCTATGCATTTCAGACCATTCTTTGTTGAAATTGAAACCAACCTGCAAAAAGTGTATTTTGGTAAATAATTGGAAATAATAGGCTGGAGTAAAGTACTCATTCATTGTGCTTGCTGATTTCTGCTGTGTGGTGATTAGTTGGCCTCCTAAGATTATTACTGGTGTGGAGAAATTAATCCTGAAGGAATCAAGCTATCTTACGCAGTTTGCTGGGTTTGAAAGGAAGTTGGAGAAGTGTTGTAAGTTAACATTTCTCTATAAATGAAATAACTTGCACCTTTTCTTATTTTTCCAAGCACTTAATTGAATATCAAATACAAATAAGTAACGTTTTCTGTGTAAATTCAGCATCATACTCCAACCTCACTGGACTCTCCTTGTGTTTTGGGTTAGCTTTAATGTTTGTAACTGGTTCCCAAAACAGGTTTGCTCTTTGTTCATTCCAGTGGCTTGTACAACTTTCTCTCCAAAATTTAAGGGGAAAAAAAGCCATAAGGGGGACTCTTCCATGGCAGCTTGCTGAGGACAGCCTAATTGTGTGTATTTTAGCAAATCACAGAAGAAAGGGTTGCTTCTCTTTTCCTGGGTGAGTCTGTTGGTGAGTTCTGGCTTTCTTGCAGTTTTGGTGAGGGAATTTTGGCCATTGCAGGAGAAAAAAGAAGATTTTAAGTAAGGTACATGAATTTTCTAATAACCTTCACTGTCTGAGCAAATTGAAATTGCTACTGCTTGGTTTTCACTGCTGTTTTCACCCGCTCCAACTTCCAGTGCAGGTATATTTGCAGATATAAATGTGCACTCATCTGCCGCCATGAAGTTACATCTGTAGAGTTCAGCCAAGTGTACAGTATTTTTCAAACTCAAGCAGCTTTCAGAGTATTTTGTGGCTACCCAGTGAACCTTTTCTCAGAAACGCTGATAATAAAGTATATTCAGGATGCTCTTGTGAGCCAGCTGCGAACTCTTTTCCCAAAACCCAATTTGGAGAAGGTTTTGCAGTAGAGCAGTTTCAGTTTGACGTCGAGAGCCAGTGCCCAGAAGAGGGCACCCCTGCCCCAGGGAGCGTGAAGACAGGTATTCAGGCAGTCATTTAGAATCTGTCGATCTAGGAACAGTGCTCCTGATAACCCTGGGGAGGAATTAAAAAACAACAACAGTTATTTTTCTGAAGCGGCATTTAAAAGATGTATTCTTTTTTTCCATTATGTATGTATGTATGTAATACATATTTCTATTTATAGATAAATGAAGTTAATGTAGAATTAAATATAAAATTGACTCCTTCTATGAGGGCCTCACCTTTCCTTGGTGTATTCAAACAGTGAAACAGTGACATTTGAGTAGAAATACTTGTAATGTTTGTGTGATACATCTTTGCTGCCAAGTTTTCAAGAAATTCAAACTGCAGAATTGATGCAGGTCTCTGGTTTATCAGCCAAAATAGATACTTGCTAGTGGTATCCTGGCTTTTAGATTATATTAGTCTCCTTTGCAGGAGCAGGGAGAATACTTCCTTCATTTCAGTTATTCTATTTATTTACTTTAGTGCAAAAATTGGTTCATTCACAATTAAGAAAACCAAGAGGAACATTGCAAGATCTCTTTTTTTTTTCCTAAGGATAGAAATAAGCTGTGAAGTACCCGTGTACTAACACAACAATAAAAAGCAATTAGTTCACTGACTGCAGACAGCAAGTTAATAGACCATTGTTTTCCATTGCAAAACATAATTAAGAACATACTTTTCCAAATATATGACCTTATTTTAGCTAACACATTTAATTTAACTGCTTTTCCACAGTTTTAATTTTCATTCTAGTATTCACTGAGGAGGAACAGATTGGATTGGCAGCTGTAAGTTTAAAGACTACTTTATTTAAAAAAAAAAAAATCACTCTTAATTGAAAATATATTTAGAACTTTATTAACTAATATTAAAAAAATTGATATGTAGTTCATTCTGGTAATTGAAAAATTCAGTTCAGAGGTTTTGTTTGCCTGTCTTACTGGCTGTATAAGATATGTAAAACTTCCCTTATGATGATAAATGAAATTTGCAAATACAAACCACAATTTAAATCCCCACCTGAAAGAAAGATTCCTTGTTTCTGAATGAAATTGAATGCTTAATCTGTGATGATTTACCCTAGATCCTCTTGTAAATCACTGAGTTCTGGTCACATGTTAGGAGTTAGCTACTCTGGGAGCACCTCTTTCTGTAGGTGTTTTCAGACTCAGATCTGATTCAGTACTGTCTTTGCCTATCTCTTCCTTATCACTTTTAGGTGTCCTGCTTTTTACTACAGGGATTCATTGTACGATGAAAAGGTAATAACTTACTGTTTTTGTACATGATTTATCTCTCTTCTTTTAACTAATTTCCTGTCTGTCTTAGCATCTAGGTAATAATTTCTGTTCAGACTACACAGGATTTCATTTCTCAGGTGTCAGTTTTAGGATGGATGGACATCTTAGGAAAGCAGGAGTCCCTTTTCTATTGCCTAGGTTTACAAAAGTTAGCCAGATTTCCATCTAAGTCCCCACACCTCCATGCCCAAGTCCTGAACTGAAGAACCTGAAAGCAGGAAGACTTTATTAGCTGTGTTCATAACCTTTCTGCAAATGCCATCACCAAGGGTGTTGCTAAATTGAGTGAAGTAAGAAGAAACAGAGCTGAAGTATCAGAATTAAGTGTTTCATTTAAGTAAGCTTAGAACTACTGGCAATATCGAGCTAATTTACATCTGATCTGTTGTGTTACTGTTCACATATTTCACCTCTTAATGTTTAGCATTCTCACTGTGTCTTGGTACATATATATCCATGAAGGATATGATCCACATTAAGTTAATGGTATTCAAGAATGAAGTTCATGAGTGACCATTTTGATGTTTTGAAAGAGCAAAACTATTTGTTAGAAAGAAATGTCTTCTGGTTTTACTAAAGTAGTTGCAAACATAAGAGCTTCTTGCCTGCCTGGAGGTGTTTTTTTTGTTTGTTTTTGTTGTTGTTGTTTTGTTTATTTTGGGTTTGTTTGTTTTTGTGTTTTTTTTTTTTTTACTGATCCTTTTTTGAATATATTTTGATGCTTTTTAGTAGAAATGCAAATTGGAATGATGCTATTGTGATGCATAGAGTATACAGGTCAGTAATAGTGCTGGTAGCAATGTGCTGTCGACACATGTAGCATCCAGCAAGCCTGACTGCAGCTATTGCTTCTACTGGGAAGCATTACTGCATCTCACTTTCTCTATGATCTTTTAGATGTGCTGCATTAAAATAGGATCTTCATTATGTACATGTGATTCCCTGTTATTACTCAGAACAACCTAGTAATATTATTGTGGTGTTTCCTAACTGTTAAATGCCAACTCATGGAAATAATCTGACTTTAAAACTTCTATCATGGTTCTGGGAATGCTTTCTGTAGATGAAAAACAAAAACAAAAACAACCTGTGTTGAAAAAAAAATTCTTACTAGATATTTACTTTTTCTCTGTTGGTGTAGAAAGCATAACATCACCCATGAATAAGCAACAAGCAAATCTCAAAAGATTTTTGTTGTCGCCACTTCCACGACAGATGGAATTAGATTTTCAGGTACTTAGCAAGTTATCCACATTATAACCCAGATATCGTTAACCTTCATGTTGAGGTGAGAACATGAGAACTGGCTCATTTCAGAAAAGTTCGTTAGTACCAGTGCTTTAGCTGTGAATGCAGCACTGTGATTGATGGTCAATATTCTGAGCTATTTTTGTGTGTCCAAGATTGACATCCTGTCTGAGTCACTTTGGAAAAGTAGATAACTCAGTATATATTCTGAGATAGTCATATCTCTAAAATGAAAATAAACTGTGCTGGCAGATGTTTGTTGAAGTGGGAAAAGGGATAGCCTAGAAGATGTAGGAACAGAAGGCAACAGAGGGAGTGGTTGTCTCAGGTAGGAGGGAGTTACGAGGTCAACAACCAGGGAAAAAGTGAGCAGCATGATATAAAATACATTTAAAATACAAAATATATGAGCTAGCTAAATGTCTTCTTGTCTATGTGATCAGACAGTTGTCTGGAAGTGTCAATCTTTCTGGGGTAGCGAGGCCCTACAGAGGGAGCTGGACAGGCAGCATAGCTGGGCTGAAGCCAATGGGATGAGTTTCAACAAGGCCAAATGCTGGGTCCTACACTTTGGCCACAACAACCCCGTGCAACGCTACAGGCTTTGGGCAGAGTGGCTGGAAGACTGCATAGAGGAAATGGACTTGAGGGTATTGGTTGATGCTTGGCTGAATATGGGCCCGCAGTGTGCTCGGGTGGCCAAGAAGGCCAATGGCATCCTGGCTTGCATCAGAAATGGTATTGCCAGCAGTAACAGGGAAGTGCTCTGGTGAGGCCACACCTTGAGTACTGCGTCCAGTTTTGGGCCCCTTACTGCAAGAAAGACGTTGAGGCTCTGGTGTGGGTTCATAGAAGGGCAACAAAGCTGGTGAGGGGACTGGAGCACAGGACTTATGAGCAGTGTCTGAGAGAGCTGGGATTGTTCTGTCTGGAGAAGAGGAGGCTCAGGGGAGACCTTATTTATTCTTTAAAACTACCTGAAGGGAGGTTGTAGTGAGCTGGGGGTTGGCCTCTTCTCTCATGTAACCAGTGATAGGACTAGAGGGAATGGCTTCAAGCTGTGCCAGGGGAGCTTTAGGCTGGACGTTAGGAAATACTACTTCTCTGAAAGAGTGGTCAGGCAGTGGAATGGGCTGCCCAGAGGGGTGGTGGAGTCACTGACCATGGAGGTGTTCAAGGAAAGTTTGGATTTTGTGTTGAGGGACATGGTTTAGTGAGAACTATTGGTGATGGATGGTTGGACTGGATGATGTTGAAGGTCTTTTCCAACCTTGGTGCTTTTGTGATTCTGTGATCAGTAATAGTAAGAAAGGAACTGATAGGAAAAAGGGGAAGTTCTACTCTGATTAATTTGCTCCACAGGACTTAGCCATGCTAAATGCTATCTTGGCTGGTGCACTGGCTAACAGAACAGCTGTGAGTCACTATGAAGAGTGATTTTTTTTTCCACATTATTGAGATAGCAAGCAGAACTTACAACAACAAACAAGCCTGAAGAAGGGGAACTTCTGTGAAACTCAGTGTATCTGTAGACTAACTCAGTGCTGAGCTTACTGTGTTGAGTACACCATTCATGAGTGTATGGGAAACCTTCTGCCAGGCTGTTTTTCAGCCGGAGGCTGGATTTGAAGTGATGGTTTCTGGATGTACTGTTACCATCATGAGAGTGGAGTTGAAGTGACAGGTTACTCTAGAGCCAACAGTGAGTGTGCTTTTGGACAGTTGGAGTTCCTCCTGGGGTGAATGATTTGTATTTTACTGCAAAGCTAGTGCAAAGTAATGTATGTGCGAGGTTTGCAAAAATGAGGAAGTGTTAGTTTCAATGTGGTTGTCATCATCTCGATATCGTGTTTGAGAACCAACTACAAAGGCAGGGAACTTGGAAGATCCCTATAGTGGATCGTGATGTCAGTAAAGCAGGGATAAAATAATACAGTCTTAAATTCCTCCCTATTGCCTAGGTTTCTAGATGTTTCAGAATCCATGTACTCATATTCTCTGGAGTATGGAAAAATCCATGTAACTCTTCTGTCAAGACTTCTCTTCTGCTGATGAATATATGTATTGATACATACCTGATAAGGCATATTTGGCTATGAATGATTCAGTGAAATGCGCTTCCTCTTACTGTTTTGTGAGTTAGTAAATTTAAGTGTCGGTAATTCTAAATTGTAGATTGTATTTCTATACATTTGATGTTTGAATGTAAATATTTTGAGTGTCCTGAAGTGATTTGTTTTTACCTAATGTCTCGAACTTAGAGCAAAACTTTCAAGCCATTCCAAGCAATTTTCTAACTTCTGTTAGAACATTTAGCAAATGTAGTCTACAGAAGCAGTTAACTGAGCCAGAAAAGATATTTTCATCCTTCCACAGCACAGTGTTTTTACCACTCCAGAAGGAGCACAGCAACTAAATTGCGTTGCAAAGAAGCAGAAATATCATGATCTAATAGGCAGCCAGAATGTTACCATTTTAACTAGTATATTTCATCGGTAACAGTCACTTACAGCACCTATATTTTACTGTGAAGTGCTGTAATTCACTGGTCTTTATAAAAGTTATTAATATATTTTAAAGAAGAGCATGTCAGTTAATAAGGAAAGAGAAACTTGGCGATGGACTTCAGTCAATATATTTCTCTGACTTCAGTTCATCAGGACAAAGCATCTGCCTGAGGGTTAGACCTATAGGTTATATGAGAAAATCTGTGGCCAAAAGAGTAAAAAAAAACAAAGTAGGAGAAAGAAATGAAAGATGGAAATAAGAGCAGTGCTTTCACGTGCATTGAAAAGGGAACAGATCATGAGCGGATACAAGGTGCTTTGTATTTCTTCTTATATATGCTGATTTCTACAACTGAAAATGAGTGGTACACAGTTTGAGACTTAAAATTTTCATCAAAAATCAGTATCTATTTCAGCCTTTTATTAATCTTCAGTTAGAATTTAAGTTTTGTCTGATAGGACAATAGCTAATAAGCTGTTTTCAAATGAAGATTTCAGGGAGAGATTTTTTTTTAATACCATTAAGTTTCTGTATCTTCTGTAACTTCTTATCCAGTTAATTGGGACTTCTTGGTATAGAAAAGAGAAGGCTTGGAGGTGGGATCTTACTAATGTACAAGGGCTGCTCTGAAAGTAGTGCTTCCTGTTTCCTGATGCTGGCCCATGACATCAGAGGTTGTAGATGTTGGAGGTACTGCAGCAGAGGTTGAGTCTTCCCCCCCAATATTCTCTTACATGTTGCTGTGTTACAGATGGCAGCAGAGGGATGTTCTGACAGAATGGTGACTGATATGGAAGTGCATATGAAGCAAAGGGGTGGTATTGAATTCCTTCATGCAGAAACAATGGCACCCACTAACATCCATTGACACTTGCTGAACGTTGTTGGAGGCCAACCAAGTGGATGTGAGCACAGTGTGGCAGTGGGTGGTGCGTTTCGGCAGTGGTGACTGTGTTGCATCTACCAGTTCTGATTTGTACAAGTGCAGCATACAGGCTCTTGTTCATCACTTGTGAAAATGCACAGTTAATGGTGGTGACTGTGTGGAAAAAAAGTAGTGTTTTATAATTGAGAATTTGCTCTATCCAACAGTGTTGTTGTGCTTTTAGTATCTGATGTAGTTTTTTGTTGAAATAAATAGGAGGCATTACTTTCAGGGCAACCTTCACATATAAATGGTGGAGCCAGACTGTGGTGACAGTGTGACAGAGCACAAACTGTGACCCAACGGGGTAGTAGCACTTCTATACTGGGCGGGTGCCAGAGTACTGGCACAGGTTGCCCAGAGGCTGGGGAGTCTCCTTGGAGATGTTCAAAAGCTGCCTGGACATGGTTCTGAGCAGCCTACTCTGGGCATCCCTCCTTGAGCAGTGATAGGACCTGGTAGACTCAGAGGTCACTTCTAATCCAAACCGTTCATTTGTTCA
Organism: Lagopus leucura; assembly: GCF_019238085.1. Classification (NCBI taxonomy): domain Eukaryota; kingdom Metazoa; phylum Chordata; class Aves; order Galliformes; family Phasianidae; genus Lagopus; species Lagopus leucura. Next base: position 30,386,825 of record NW_024962264.1, on the reverse strand, counting down.
TTTTTAAGATCTACCATTACATATGCAACATATCAACAAGCGAATGCCAGATACCATTGAAAAATCAGGAATTTCCCCTTGCTATAGATGAGAGAGATAATGTAGCAGAGAGAAGACTTGCCTTCAGAAATACAAGTGGTATGAAGTGCAGTTATATACTAGATCTGTCTGTGTTTAACCTGAGCATGAAGACTTCAAGAGAGAAGCGCCACTGATTTCCAGGCTGAAATTAGAACTAAATTAAGTCCTGCCAGCTTGAAATATAAGCGCATGCTTTCTGTCTCTGTCCGTGAGCAATTTCAAACTTAATACATACATACATACATACATACAGCAACCAGAATACTAAGTACTGCTTACTGTCAGCTGAGTTGGCATACGTGTGAGGGTAGCTTTTCACATCTTGTGAAACATTTGTCTGGATAATACTTTTCTGAAGATGAGCAATGAACAGATAGGTAGTTCTGTCTGAAGTGCAACAGGGAGGGATTTGTCAGATGACCTTTTCTTACGTTTGTACTTTTTTACTGTTTGACTGGGTCCTCTGTTAGATTACAGGAGGTTTCTTCTGTTGTATCAACTTACTACCTGATCATAGGTGAAGGCTTTTATCCTAGAATGTCTCCTTTCTGTTTTTTTTTTTGTTTGTTTGTTTTGTTTTTGTTTTTTTTTCCCCAGACTTAGGTCTTTCTATTGCCAATCTTTCTGTTGTGGTGGGAATTATGCCTCTGATGGATTTGACCATTTGTCCATATCTTTTCCTGCCCACCCGCCCCAACCTGCTGAGTTAATTGAAGGTAGTTGTTTAACCTTGTGTATGAGACCACACATAAAAATTTGATTGCAGCCCTGGGAGGAAATTTTCGAAGCCTAACACAGATTAAGTGTCTACTGAGTTTTGGAAGGATCTGAGCACCTAAGTTTTGAAAAATTCGGTTTAAGCCTTTCAATTGACTATTGTAGCTCAAAAAAAAAAAAAAAGAAAAAAGAAAAAAAAAAAGACAACCCTTCAGTTTCTGAGAGAAAAGGTCCTTTGTATTGAAAATGCTCCCAATCCAAACTTGTGTTTCCTTAGCGCTAGTAACTGATCTGGGTCTGGCTAAATCCACCCAATGATGGGTTTAAAGTCAGGAACTTAAGTCAGGTTCACAGTAATGCATATAAAAAAAAAAGTCTACATGGGTTATTTCACAGTAAGCAAAACAGCCAGCATGCTTCTGCTGACCACACAGATCATTCTTCTTTAAGCGAAATGACTGAAGAATACATATTTAAGAAGACTAATGTGTCAGAATGACCATGATGATAAAGAGGAGAACTTGCTCTTTCCATGGATTATCATGGCACAGAGATGCTAGTCTTGTGTTGTGACATTTTGAAGTAGCAGTGTATGCAGACTGACACTGATGATTCTGTCAGCAGCTACAAGACCTAAAGCTTTATCTCTGTGCTAACAAATAGATGAGTGAACCCTCTGTGCTGGTGTTTTGGTAGCTTTGTGGAAACCTTTTGTTTCAAGTGATGTCAAACACTGAAGTAGATGTTGGAAAGGCACCACAGAGGAGCATTCTGAAGTAATTACTGTCCTTACTCTGTGCAGTCAACCAGGGAAGTTGAGAGAACCAAATTCGTTGTCCTTGCTCCATGCAGTCAGTCACTGAAGGTGAGTACCAAAGATGACGTACATCCCTGTGGCTGTATCATGAATGGAACAGTACAAGTAAACATTAGCCAGGGACCTAAGGCGATATCTGTAATAACCTGGGAAGTGGATAAGAAGGAGAATTCTTCTTTCCACACTGGGGACTTTGATTGCTGGAGTCAGCATTCCACACTCTTGCCAAAGATAGCAGATGATTTTTAATGGCCACACCTACTTAGGATTGTTATTCTGTGTCTCATCCAAAAAAAAAGAGGATGGTGTAAATGTTCTGTTTCAGAAAAATACAACAGACACGATAAATGTTTCCAAAACTAACAAGTCTTCAGAAAAATAAGCATGTTCTGAGCAATAGCAGCCTCGAGCTCTTCACTGGTCTAACGCTAGCATAATGCTACTATTGTTGGTGTCATTAGTACTTACTGTGCTGACTCTGATTATAAGATGTGTACCATCTTCTTGTACTGTTGTGGTTTTTTTAACTGGTTTTTTTTTGTATGGCGTTGTTCTTCATACGAACCAGATAGTGTTACTTCAAGGTAACTCTCAGGGGGAACGCTCATTATCTCAGCTTGTGGCCGAGAACAGGATGTGTGCTAGCCTTAGCTCTGCTCTCATGTGTTGTAAGGCAATGTGGTTATCATGTGATAAGTGTGATAACGGGGATATATTGCCAAGCTCACCAGTGTGACAACAGTTTCTTGTCTGTTTTTGTAGCTTGTAGCTCGTGCTGCCTCTTTGCAAACTCCCCCTACTTTTTCATATTGCACACTTGTGCAGGTTCAGTTTAAGCAAAGTCTATCCCATCCCTACTCTGTAAAATGTTTTTGGAGGTCATTATATTCCAGTGCCCTAGTAGTGCTATCCTAGATCAAGAGCCAGTGGACTTAGTAGTATTTCTTGATTCTTTTATTCATTTATGTGTTTGCCAAAATAGAAGCTTAAAAGGAAATGCAAACAGTAGAGTTGAAGTGGCTGTTTTGCTTCCCTCAAACAGAAAGTTTCATTTTTGGACAAGAGTAGTAGAAGCCTAAGAAGTAAAGAATGCAATTCCTGGAAAAGGTGGTGCTTGTGCTGCTTCTGCTTTACATCCAAGTAGATATTACCTGGGCTGTTGTTTAAGAGGAGTGAGAACTGGGGCTAAGTCTTTTCTCAGTTACTTATACTTACTAGCCTTTTCTGTGGTTTACAAACTACAGATCTAGCAAGCGTATTTTCTGAAGCACGCAGGTATATGCTTAAAAAAAAATAAATCAAGAAGTGTCTGTTTGCTTAGGGTCTTAGGTGATTTTGACCGAAGAGCCCCTGCTCATCAGTGAAATATACAGTATATATATGAACAGTAAGTTTTATGCCGTATCTTTCAAGAATTTATATTACTGCATAATTTAAGCAGTTTAATATGTAATATATTTACACAGTTACCATGTTAACTTGTGGCACTGAGTGTTCTAGAGTGGTTTCCATCTATTGGTACATAACTATACTATCATTCCTGATAGAGAGAGCATGAATTTAAACTGGGACATATGGGGTTAATAAAAGCATTTTTCATCTTTGAGGCATTTTTTGAAAAAGTTTCTGGTTTGCAATAGCCATCTTTATTTGCTAGGCATCTATAGTCAGAGGCTTTTCACAGCCTTCACAAGAACAACCTCAAAATGGGCCAACTTACTGATTTAGATCCTACGGTATGATTACTGTCCCCAGACTCAGCCAGCATCATAAAACCGCAAGATTCAAGCAAACAATAGGATTTGTTTGGTAAAAAAGAATTTTTCCTACCCCTGAAAGATGTCATTTGTTGTATTTACGTGATTAATTGGAGGGGGTGAGGGGAGAATTCCACTGCTTCAAGCCTTTTGTCCTGTGAAGGGAGATGGGATGGCTAACTGTTAACATGTTCACAGTTAACATATTAACATGACATCTTTCCTGGTATTATATACATCTCTTAGTCTACCATAGACAGTATAGAACCTAGGACTATTTGGAGGTTTCCAAAGTGACTAGGATCTCTTAATAAAAGTTCTGGTTTACTTGACATAGTCTGAATATTTAATAAGCAGTTTTCTGGTAACATTTTATTTTAAAATAGATAGCATGAAGCAGGTATTTATTGTGCAAAGTAATTTGCACAAAATTTTATTTAGTTTATTTTGTGCAAGTGCAGTTTGAAGACTCCTGTTCCATTTCATACAGACTCAAAGGCACGCATTGCTGGGACAAAATCCGATGAGTATTTTAATAAACTGTAATGTTAGGAATGTTCAAAAAACCCTATCAAATATAATTCTCATTGCAACTGAATGTCTAAGAAGAATTTAAGCAGTCAAAAGCAAACATAAATTTGAATGATTAGTTTTACTTTGTCTTTTTAGAATATGTAATTGATACTTTTGGTTGTCTAAAATTCACGCAATAAGTGACTATTAGCAGTAACTTATGAGATGATGCTTAGAAGAATCAACCATACAAGAGCTTTTATCTGTCTTAAAAATATAGTAATGACATTTTGAAGACATTTCTGTCGTGTGATTGGATGTCATGGCTGCAGTTGGTTTCCTTATTATCCAATGCAGTAATTCTAAGACTGTCAGCTCTATGTCTGTCTTTTCCACCAGGGTGACCTCTGTCTGTGCTCTTCCTTGGCAGTCTCTCTGTAGCCAGTTGAACCGTTGATATTCACTGCTGTATTGGGCCTTTAATAGAGATTTGCAACTTGAGTCATACAAGGTCTGAAGATCTTATACCCTAAACTACTCTACAATAATGGGAAAGCAATAACAGCCAATATTTCAGAGTTGTAGACAAAATATCAATGGTAAGATGTACTCTCTATTTTATAAAAACTCTAAAATTTAAAAGTACCAGTACAATCTTCGTAAGATAAAAAGAAAGGAAAGAAAGAAGAGATTGGCATAGGAGTCTGGTGTGGAACCAACATTTCTTGGCTATACACAAATTCTTTCAAAGAAACATTTGGAAGAGTTCTTTGCAGCATTTTTATTGTGTTTTTCTTCATCAGTTTTGTTGCCAAAATAATTTAATGTGGGCTGAGCTGAATACTTGGTCTCTCATTCTCTTTAAGTTCTTTGACTTTGTGAACTTCTCATTTCAAAAAATAAAAACAACAACAAAAAAGTTGTTCTGTTAGAGAATTCAGACTCTTTCTTTGGAGCATTGGAACATAAAGGCTGCAACTTTATTGTGCTGTAATCTAATCTAAGTCATAAAGCCTTTCATACCAAGGGTAAACATCCAATGGCTCAGCAATCTTTTTACTACCTTGCTGTGGCAGACAGAGATAGTTATTCCCTAATTAGGCAATAGGGTTGTTAAGAGTGACAGAAGATATCCTGCCTTTGAAATATCCCAGAAGCTATAGAATATAATGAAATCACTTAAATATCAATGGCTAAGGTGTTTAGTGATTCATATGGCATCAAGTCCAGTAAAATTTTGGAATTTCTATTGTACACCACTGTTTCTTTAAAGAGTAGGAGACATACCTCAGTAGAACAGACAATTGTCCATCTAGCCTAATAATTAATTTCTGATGGAAGCCATTACTGGATGCTTTAAAGCAAGGTGTTGATCTTCTTCCCTTTAGTGTATACTTTTAATTATGTAATACTATAACCATAGCAAGGTTGGAGCAGAGTGGATTTCTTTCTGATCTCAGCTGGTAATCAGCTTATGTCTTGATGATAGGAACTGATAGCCTGAATAATTTTTATATTAACTAACAACGATTGTTTTTTATTACTTTCCATAATGAAAGTTGTTGTGCAGGTGGGGAGGAATGTTACAAATATTCCAACAACCCTTCGAAATTTTCTAATCTGCAAGAAGAACACAGAACACTTGTGATAGCACTTTGTTGGTCCACAGAGACTTAGGTGTCTCCTGATAGATGTCTTCCATGGGTCTATAGAAGCATCATTGGTAATTAGGATTAAATATTTTGCATTTCAAGGCTGGAATTTAGAGAAATAAATTCTCAATCTCCCCTTCTGATTTCCTTATGCTCTCATTTCCTCCTGCTTATTGGGGTTAATTTCAGTATAGTCTTAGTGGACAGCTGTAATCAAACATGCATCTTCATTAAGCACATTTTGTAAAACATTTGTGTTGTATCTCTGTTTTAGTATTCAAACTATTACAATAAACTGTTCCAGATTAATAGCCAGTATGTCTGGACGAGGAATTTTCATGTGCTAGGATGCAAATAAACAAATGGAACCTGTGCTTTTCTCTTAGCAGTGCCTTTGGCTGAAACAGTTTTGCAACTCCATCTGTATATTTTGAAAGTCAAAGTCAATGCCTTTCTTATCTCCAAGGGAATGTAGAGTTTGACAGGGCCAAATTTCACTGGAATCTAGTATTGCCTTGACTGTGCAAGGGAAAAACAAGGTCAAAATGTTGTTTGGGTGGCTTTGACAGCACCCACTTCAAACTTGCCTTAGGATTTCAAGATCAAAAGAAGAAACTGTCAGTGATAACCCTATCTTAAGCATTGTTATCATCGTTATACTTCACAGCATAGGAGTCTTCCAGCTGCCTGAAAGTGGATCAAAGATACAAGAGAGAAATCTGGTAGTCCACATCTTGTAAACTCAACACAACTGAGATCATATGGTTACAATGTCAGTGAGCCAGACATCTGGCACTTGTGCCTGGTCTTAGAAGTAAATGTAGTTAAAAGTTAATTATGCTGAATAAATGGAATCAAATTCATTTTAATGTTAGTGATGCTACAAACATACTTGGAAATGAACTGCATTGTCTTGCATCTTTTACTGTGATCTTTATTTCCAAATCTAGATGACTGAATGGGGGAGGGGTATGGGGAATGCTGATACAGAGCTATTCTGTGATGGAGAAGAAACAAATGCCAGAATTCACAGCATGAGTCCTTGCTCATTATAAGTGAGAAGTAGAGTGAGTTCACTTAAACCACGCTCTGGGTAATGAAGAGACTTAAACTGGGAAGGTGAATTTTTAGTTTTAGCTCATTTTTTTTCTCCTAAAGTTTACTTTTGTAGCAGTATGAAAATGTCCATATTAAGAATTACCATGTTTCACCTGAGGGCAGTATCTTAGTATGTCCTCATATCATTTCTTGTAAATATTAGTAGTTAATTTTCATATATTGCAAATTCAATCACAACCTGATTGAACTATAAGTAGATTTTCATCAGGACCCAAGTCTGTTTCACGTTCTTTTCTTCTTGTGCTTGCTGAAACCAGTGTTCATACTGCACTATACAATCAACTCTGAATTTGTACCATGCCTGTGTGCAGATGCCTCTAATACTGCATCTATACAGCTGGCTAGGAAGTGCTGGGGATGTTTTTCTTTTAGTATTTCACTCACTCTGCTATTAAATGGTATAGAACCGCCAGGCTTAAAGTCATTGCCAGTTTGATGCCAGTGAAATAATGTAAATTAGATGTTCGGTAGCCTAGTCATATACTTTTAAACTCTGCAGGATACTTGGTTTCTAAATCTGTTTCCCGTCTATTATCAAAACAGGGGCCAGTATTGTTTATATTTTTTTCAGTTCTTTGCCTTTCCTTCTGTCTCTTCAAACAAGAATAACATGGAAGACCTTTTGTTTTCTGCGTCAGAATTTGAGAAGGAATAAAACATGAAGTTGTTTGTCTTTCTCCAACACGCGTTGCATCCACAGACCATGAAGGAATCTGTGTTCTGCCAAGGCCATGATAACCATTGCCAGATTTTCAGTTGATGGACAAATTTGCATTTTCACTGCGGTGCTATTATCAGACTGAAAAACAGTCCTCCTATATGCCAGACGTGGCCCTCACTCTGATTGCTACTAGGATTGGTAAACATTACAGGAATCTCGTGTTCTGATTTAATTCCAGCATTCCTCAGTGATTCAGTTACTTCTCAGAAAAATACGTTCCATTTGAAATTAACCACTGGCTGTGGTAGTGAGCTTTTATATAACAATGTTTAACCTGAAAGATCCCAACTTAAGATCCCACAGTAGATCCTGGATCACATTCTCATTGGCACTGCTCTTAAGGTGTGACCTGTGGTGCCCGCTCTCAGCAACCAGTTTCTCAAGGCAGATATTAGGGCTGGACCACAGCAGGAAAGTGAGATTACACAGCACTTTGGGACAGGAAGTAGAAATCTCCTGAAGACAAATGGGGAGGTTGAAGTATGAAGTCTCCCTCCCCTTTTGTTTGATGACTGCAAGATGTTCCTCAGCAGTTAGGCATGATGAAAGCTGCTGTTTTATCTCATCCTAAGTCAGCAGTTTTCCACTCCATTTAATAGAACGCATGGCAATTTTAAGTGCTTTTAAAATAAAAACCTTAATTTTCTGAACTTAGCATCCTCCAAAAAGTGGAGTCAACCAGAAGTTCAAGCTTTGTTGGAAATGTGACCTTTGAAGGATTGCTATAAAGCAAAGGAATAAGACATTCTTCTTTTACAGTGAGTAGAGCCATGATTCTCAGTGTGCTTTTTTAAAAACGCAGTTGCTCATTATCCCACTTAACACTGTGGAAAGTCTGTGCTAGATTGTAAGAACTTTCAGGGATCATTTCTCATATTTACAGCAACATGCTCTGCTGCTTTTGAATAGCAGTATGTACTGATACAGGCCGCTGATAAGTGACTGTAGGATCAAGTGACACTGGGGTTGTTACTTGTTTTAATTGTTGTGTAGGTTATTTTCTTGATCAGAATTTTACCCTAATGAATTTAGATTTTGTAATACTTTGTGGAAGCTTTATAGATACGGCCAGGATAGGGGCTAGGAAAAGTGTTTAAAAATAAAATAAATAAAAAATAATTCTTATGTGGATCTGATGGGAAAGTTTGTTTCCTTCTCTTTTTTTTTTTTTCCTCTTTTTTTTTTTTTTTTCATTCAGACCGTATTTGCATTTTAGTTGCTAATCTATTTCAGCATGGTCATTTGACTTAGGTGCATGGAATAAGTTATGAAACGCAGCTTAAAGGCACAAGCTCATATGAATGATACATCTGTGTTTATTTTTTAGTCAGTGTTCATATAGGTTGATAACATAAATAGTATGTGTTACAGGATTGATTTTTATACCTGTATTGATTTTTCTGAGATATACAGGAAGAGCGTCTCATGTCATTTTATGAAATGCAAATTCCTTGCCAGTCTTCAGCTTTTAAAACTACAGGTTCATGCAAATTACTTGTATGTTTAAACATATTGATGCATACATTCATCCTGTGACTGGCTCCAATCTTAGGTAAATAATTAAAAATTTTAGAGCAAATAATGCCTTTCTTAGTTATTTAAACAGTCGTGCTCTCAATCGTATAAATTGCAAGGACTGACAATATAAAACCAATTTGTTAACAAATAAATAATTTGTTTTATGTGGAAACTTAGCTGCTCTTAGAATCAGCTATAGTAAAACTGGAAAATGTAATAATGATATTTTTGTAGCATAGCTTATACAAGGCCAGCCCAGGTGGCACTTTCATACACAGTGCCCAGCACCTGTTGCCAAATAGTACAGGGCTTGATCTTGTAGGAGGAAATTCAGGGCAGAGCTAATTCCTGATCTATTGATATTTCTGTATTCTATCTATAAACGCTGCCACTGAGTCAAAGATCACCTTTTAGCTGTAATCAGTTATGGAGCTAGATGAAAGCTGTGAACTGGTGAGGATCTTCAAAAATGTTTCCAGACCAAAGGGAGATGATGTTGATTGCTTTTTAGCATGCACACTCAGGTTATATCTTTAAGCAGCTAACTGAGTTTGTTTAAAGTTAAAATATACAGTCTGTTTTTCTGCTGCGTAAGAAATTCAGTGTGTTCACAAATGAATAAATAATTTTGCTTAGAGCCATGGAGTAATATTTGGAGACCTTGCACATTATTTCCACAAAGTAAAGTTCCAGCAAACGTGGTGAGTATTTTGTTAGAGGACTAGAGAATCAAGTCTTTGAGCACTCAAGTCCAAAGCAGCTAGTGGATGGATGCTAGTGGACAGTCTGATAGGAGCTGGTATAGTGCACTCAGTAACAGCAGGAAGCTTGACCCGTAGCGATGTTATTATTGTCTTTGCTGGAGTGTAAAACCTATGAATAACGTAGTCTCAATCTCATATTCCTGTAACCAAAACTTCAGGCTTTTTTTTTTTTCCTTTTTTTTGGCTACGCTTGAGAAAGACTTCTACTTAACAGTCTATTTATTTGTATTTTATTTGGACTGGGTAACTGGGAGGAGGCTTGCTTCTGAACATGGAGAACCACGTTATAGAGATGTGTTAGCTTCCAGGATCTTTGCCTTGTTTGCTAAATCACATTCCCAGATGAAAGACTTTTTTATTGGAAGTATTGCAAATGTATAAGCTTCAGTAATCCTGCTTTTCTCTAACCTTCTTCCTATTCATCCAGGAGAATCAGGAGCTTGAATGGCAGATCAAATATGGTCTGCAATAGTTAAAACTGTCATCCACCTCTCTCTTTTGTGTGCTGCTGTTATTCTCAGACCCAATACTTTCTCATAGCCTTAAATGTTTCCCAAAGATGCTTCCTGAAATGTAGCTATCACATGGCCTATATAGTAAACTGTATGGTGTTGAGTAAACTAAGGCACAGCCAGAAGGCTTGCAAGTTTCTATGGGTTTGAAGATTTTTATATTCTTTTCCAGTTTATTGTTGTGATTGCTATTTTAGGTGAACGATGAAGAAAATAGTACTGATCTTTAAAGCTTTCTATTATGGAGCAGTACAATTAGAGCTTTCAGTCCTTCCCTGTTTTTCTTTTGTGGGATGTTGAAAAGTGTTTACCTGTGAAAAGTCCTTTAAAGTTTGTCTCCTTGCCTTCATGTTGTGCAAGATCATCAAGTTAGACATTACTTTTTCATAGAACGTGATTATGAAGAAAGAATCCCAGAGAGGAGTTTGAAGTGTTCAGGGTACTCGTGCCAGAGGCCATGGACAAGTAATACAGTTGTAGTTGAGTGCACAGCATTTTTCTTTTTCATCTTTAAAACTACTGTAATTTTGTCACATAAGCCTTGTCATTGAATTTAAATTGATCAGAGGTCTCTGTGAAAACTTGAGCATTGAGAGGACTGAGAGAAAGAAGCTTGTGCTAGAGAGATGCTGAGAGTACAGTTTTCAAGAGGGATGGAAATTGCAGGCTTTTGGGATCATCTCCTTTGAGGGCAGCACTTAGTTAAGACCCAACTGGCATTATTTCAGGGGCTGTTGAGGCTAAGTTGAAAGGATATGAAGGGATGTGATTTGTATCCATAGCTGCTGCGCTGGAGTGCGGCAGCTCTGCACTTTTGGCATATAAGACCTCATTTAACAAACTGAAAGAGTTGCAGATTCTGCCATCTAAAATACAGGCTACTGGCAGCATCTATCTAAAGATGAAGACCTCCAAATGAAGTTAATAAAAGGAAAAATCGTGGTAATAATGTATAGTTAACAAGGCTCCCAGGGATACTTTCTCAGGTATGAAATGGTAACTATTAGTGGATGCTCTTGTTCCAGTGTCAAAAGTCACCATGATAACCCTACTGGTATCTTTGGTTCTCAATACAAGAGGTTCTGTAGTAACTTCATGATGTCATTCTTCCTGTGAAGTGACATTACCTCTGCTTGTAGCATGCTTCCTTACGGATTATCACTTAAGAAGCTTTTCAGCATCCAGAGAAACTGATAACCTTCCCTGCATGTATTTATTGCTGGAGCAAATTTAGTAGGATGTTGTCATAGAAACATTTGAGTTGGAAGTTTAGAAGTCATCTAGTGTAACTCCCCTGCAAGGAACAGGGTCACCTACAGCTATATCAGATGCTCAGAGCTCTGTCCAGCTTGACCTTGAGTGTCTCCAGGAATGGAGCTTCTACCACCTCTCTGAGCAACCTGTGCCAGAGATTAGATCCTTAGGATCTGATTAGCTCCTTAGGATAGCATTTTGTAGAGTGGCATTAAAACCCGTCAGAATCTCATTCATTATTTGATTTGTCAAAGTTTTCTAGTTTCTACAGAGTTTTACTGAATATCATTAACACCACATTGCTTTCATTCCTCTTAGGCTACATAGATCTATTGAAAAGCTCTCTGGTCCTTCTGTGCATTTTTAATAACGATAAAATGAGTTAATCTGCTTCTTCATTATCTGCACTGTTTGCATGTGTGTTTTCTTAGTATTTATTCATCAGCTGTGCTAGGTAGAGCATGTGTTTTGGTGATGGGTGAACCTAAAATCATGTGGGCTGACTCGGTCTTTGTGCTTGGTTCCCTGAGCCACATGACCTGAATGGAAATACCTGAGGATCTGCCTTCAGTATTTGTATCTGTGACAAGTCACTGAATGCTGTGCTGAGGTGTTTATGCAGTTCTCTGAATCTTAATGGCATACTCAGGAAGCACTTTTAACATGATATCTTACATTGCTGACCAAGGGAGGGCTCAGGAAGAGAAAATTCTCCTTGCTAAAAACTCAACTTCTTAGCAAGTTTATATTGAATGAATGTTTGTGTTGTAACCCGTTTAATATTTGGTTTCTTTGCTTCAGGGAAGTTCTGCTATAGGCAATTTAGGTAGAACTCTATTACAGGCAGATTAGAGCATGAACAGAAGACTTCAGGTTTTTAGGTGATTTCATCAAAAACAGTGCAGAGCTACAGTTTTTGAGGTTTTTTTTAAAATGCATTAGAGCTATCTGCATCCTCCCCTGCAATGACAGTGGAACATTCCGTTAGCTATTACATGAGGCAGAATTTCCTTTCAAATGTGTTAGAATGTGTAGTCATTCCAGACATCTGAACTGCTGCAGGGAAAAAAAAAAGCAGAAGGAATATGCTTTTTTTTTCTTTTTAATCTAAATGCTCTCAGTTTGGACTCTGCAATAGGTAGATATATTGTACTTAATGAAAGATATTAGTGCAGATACTAGTAGAATGAAAATATCTACACAAATGTTTCGACATAGAGGGCAAGAACACTTTGCAGCCCATACTAAACTGTGAAACACTGCAGTAAAAATCCTTTCTGTTGTGTTCTTGTCAGGTTGATACAATAGAATATGTGAAGACAGCGAAGTCTAGTTATTAAAACAGGATTGAATGATACTCTGACTGGAAGACTGAAGCAGTCTGCTTTGTTGGTTGTTTTTTTTTATGAGACAGCCCCAGGATTTCAAGGTTAATTTTAAATGTCATATTTTGCCGCCATTCATTAGTGATTGCAAATAGCTATGTTTAAAAAGAAAAAAAAAAAAGAAACAAAAGAGGTTTCAGATGTCGCAGTCTGTATTCCAGGAAAGCCTGCCAAGTCTCCAGAAAACTGAACTTAGCAAGTAAAACTATTAAAATCATAAAGTTTTATAGAAATTTTATTTTATGATGCTTTCATCCTAAGTTATTTAATGGAACACATGTTACACATAGCATGTCATACACTTTTCAGGCTTTATCTGCTTGGTCACTACATCTAAGAGCAATTTTTGCAGCAGACCCTATTATCAAGGTGCAGTAGTGTGGCTCACTAATATATTCAGGCATCTATGATATACACTAGGTCTACACAATTGTGCTTTCACCCACTTAGATCAGAAAAATACTGTGCTCTCAGGGATGTTCTTCATTCTAACTAAGTCTGGGGAGGGCAACAAATAAACTTACTTGTTATGGGACTGCAGATGGAATGCACCACACATTTTTTTAAAGCAGTTAAATAAAAGGAATTAAAGCACTTTCCAAAACATCGATCTCCATCTGACTGTTAGGACTTCAATTAATGTTTTCTTTTTGTGGGACAACCAAGGACACTGTCACCTTTTAGCAGTTATCTCTGGAAGTTAAATGAACTCTTATTCTTCCATAGTAAATTCAAAAGCAATGATGTAATAAAAAGAGATGATAAAATAATAACTAAGGGAGAGAGTCTGGGTGACTAGAGCAATTGGCAGAGACTCCAAATTCTATGAATTGTGACACTGATTAATAATTTAAACCAAATCCTGTGTCATCCATATGAAAAGAGCTGGGAAGATACTTAGCTGTGTTATAGCACCAGTCCTCCCAGGGCTTAGTTTCACTGATACTTTTTGTCCCGCTTAATGGGATGTGAGAACTAATTGTTCCTCATTCCCACTGCAGAAGATTTCTATGACAAAGTGTGTAATAAAAGCAGAAAGGAGGGAAGCTGATTTTGGGCATGTGGTTCCCTGCAGCACTGTATTGATATAGCTATATGTCTCCAGAGCCAAAAATGGCTTTGCCTGTTGCCTATTAGTTCTGAGCAAGCCCTGTATCGCTAAGACCACACAGATATTTGGGAGCATCCCTCCATATTGGGATCACTGTGCCTGCTCATTCCTGTCCCTGCAGTCTCCTCCTTTTCCCTCTCAGAAATTAATGGAAAATACTTTAGCTGTACCAGCTCCTTGGTCAGATTTAACTTAAGGTTGCTTAGTTGCTGAACTGACATTGTGAAAAGGCTGAAGAAAAAAAAAAAAAAAGGATCTGAACCATGGTAATTTGAGTTGCTTAATCTTGTGCTCCTGGAAAACCAAAAGCAGAACCACAATTCATGTTGCAGTATTCAATGCTGTATTCAACTTCTGCACGAGTGCTTTGGAAGAGATGCTCCTCATTAGCCCTGGCATTGTGGCATGACTTTTTCCAGTTTCCCAAATGCCACTATCTTAAACAGTCTGGTAGACTGCAGCTGTGGCACGCTGTAGCTTTTCCTTGCAGTGATGAGTGCCTCAAGTGAAGGGATGACTTGCTTCCTACTCTGGACAATCCAGAAAATGTGGAACTCATTCCCTCTGGAGTTATGAAATGTGGACAGATTCCTTTTTTTTTTTTTTTTTTTTACAGTGGAAAAGCATGAAATCATAGCCACATTGGCTAGGGTTATTATTCATTTAACAGTTAAACTTCCATTATGTTTTACTGTTTGCTACATGCCATTTTTATGCGCTTCAGTTTTATGTATTTTGCAGTTAACTGTTTGAAAGGAGAAAAAAGTAATTTACCAGGACTGTGCCTTTCTCTCTACTAATTTTGTACTTTTCTTGTTACTAGGATGATACTCCTTTCATATTGCATGTGAGAGTATGGTGAAATATTATTGTATAAATTTTTACTGTCTGATTGTAAGAGACTCCTAAGGGTGGTGGGGAAAAAAAAAGATGGTTCGTATGTGGTGATACATCCCTCTGTGTGGGTATAACCACAGCTGCTGAAAGTCTTGTTACTTATTGATTTGGATCAGAGATTACTGAGCCTTGTTGTTTCTTGCTGTTCTGCTAAAAATGCTTAAGGAATAGTGGTTGCTTTTTAAGTTAGTAAGCACTTTATGTATTAGTTTGAAAAACTAAAAAAGAAAACAAACACAAATGAATAGGCTGACGCTTGTCATCTAAATAATTATTAGCCTTTCTGTTAACCTGATTAACCTTGGCCTGTGCCCATTTTCTTCTACTTATTACTGTTCATTAGAAAAGATTTTCTTAATGATGTTTACTTTGGTTTAACTGGAAAATTTGGTTTTTATTTTTTCCAGTAGTTTTGTGCCGCTTAGCAAAGTTCTCTGCAAAGCCCCTATTCTGAAAGAAACTGCATAAAAGTAGGTAGGTGAAACATCATTGTTTTAAGCGTTAGCCTGAGTCTGTTATTTGGTCCAGTTGAATTTAAGCTCATGCTGAAGTGATGGGAGTCACTGTGCAGGAAAGCTTTGGCTCCTCTGAAATTCATTGCAGAAGCCGTGGCAGCAGTAACTTAGTGTTAGGTAAATTAAGACTGCCTGAGGAACAGTACTTAGCGGGGAAAAAAGGCATGGGGTATTTCTTCCTTAGCCCACCCATGCAGGTGCCAAATGTGGTGTGGATGGCTTTATTCCCAGAACCCCCACCCCACCCCCCAAACACTTGGAAGGGGAGACAGGTTCATGGTGGCTACTCCCCAGGGGAGGGAGGGAAAATGCCTGGGTGGTGAGTGGTACACATGGCTATGGGCTTGCTCCCCCCTTTGCCTTTCAGGCACAAATGTGAAGCTGTTCGCAGAAGAGAGATAGTGTAGACTCTATGCGAGGTGTCGGTGAAATATACTGCAGTATTCCTCCGCAGAGACTGGAAATGGTTATTAGAGATATTTAAGACTGAGCTTTTGCTGGAATAGCAGAATTTTAGCAAAGCAAAATTCATGAACATGTGCACAGCACCTAATACATTTACGGCATTCAGACCTAATTTCTCTACACCTACAGAGCTTTACTAAGACAACTGCAACATACCAGAAACTACAGAAGTGACTATGCAATTAATTCTAGAATACTGGAATTATTGCTTGTACTTATGCAGTTTTTATCTCGTTTAAATGTAACTACGTTAATCTCTTCTTAATTAACGTATGCTCCGTTGTTATTATTTTATGTGACCAGAATGATTTTGAACAAGATGATGGAAATTCTGCTTGGCTTGGTATCTTACTTCTTCTCTGTGAAGCTTGTTTCAGTACTGTGCTGATTATGTCTGTTAGGCTGTAACAATAAAATTAAAGAGTTATCATACATGGGTTGCTTAAGGAGTTTGTGGAGTCTCCATCTTTGGAGATAATTCCAAACTGAACTGCACACAGTGGTTTTGTTGATCCCAGTTTGAACAAAGAGGTCAAACTGGATGATCTTCACTAGTCCCTTTCAATCCCAGTGATTTTGTAGTTCTTTTTGTCAGAATTGGGTTTTGGGTAGTGCTACATTCATCAGATGTTAATGGCAATTTTGGGGTTGACTACCTCTTCAGCAAAGTGTATTGCCAAATGAATATTTTGTGAAGTACAGCATATGCTGTGATGCTCTTCTGTTGGGTTTTGTTGTTACCTAATTTCTCATTTGCAAGGTTGTTGGGTTTTTTGTTGTGTTTGTTTATTTGTTTGTTTTCTTTGGAGATACACACACACACATACACACATATATATGTAAGTTAGTGTCCCTAGCATAAGTTAAATTGAAATTAGTAGAAACTGGGATTTCAGAAAAGGTGCAACACATCCTTGTTACCCTGTTATAAGGCTTCTCCTGAAATTAACTGTCCTTTAGTAACAACTGTGCCTATTAAATGGCTTGGGGTTCAGTTTCTGGAAAGAAAAAAGAGTGATGGTAGAATTCTATTTATTTATTATCAAATGGCTAGCAGAATAATTCTGCTTAGCCAGAAGGCAAGGAAGTATTTGGTGTTCCAGTGAAGGTTTCTTCATACACACCTAAAAGTCCCAATAATTTTTGAGTATTTAGAGAGTGCAAGATTTGGCTAAAAGCTAAGAAGAAATCCGGACAAGTGTGTGCTTGGGCTTAAACTGTTCATATATACAGGGGTTTTAGTTAAGGCCACTTCTGCTGTGAAGATGCATTTCAATAGTAAAAGAGTGCATCAGGATTTGTTTCACTGTTGATGCATGCAGACCTCCAGTGTCTGCATTGTGCTGGTGATGCTTCATCATGAGCACTATCAGGACTCAGTGTTTTATCTGCTAGCATGACATAATCACTGTAGTAATGCTGCTGAAATAGCAATACCAAGGTATGTATCTGAAACTGGGTGGGTGTATAGAATCCTCTCACCTGATGCTTCTGTGGAGGGTAAGGACCAAGTCTGCAGGAGGAAACGTACAGCACTTTCAGTGCCAACTTTCTCAGTAAAAATAAATAAATAAAAATTGAAAGGCTTAGGTGTTGGTGGTGTAAAGCATTGCAGGTTAGTCTACCTTGTCATTCCTTATCGACCAGAGGGGAGTGCTGCAGCATACCTGTTGTGTTGTGGTGGTAACACCCTTCCCTAGCAGAGAACTCTCTGAAGTTGCTGAGCTGGCTTGTAGGTGCCTCATTTTCCTTTAGCTGTGGGGAAAATCACAGCTTGAGAAGTCTGCCTTTGAGTTCCAGAATGTACCATAACTGCATTATTTTAAAATACTCTCTGTCAAGTAGAAGAGCATTACCCACCATTATCACCTTCTCTGTATGCTTCTGGACGCGGTATTTGTGTATCCTGCCGGATAGCTACTGTTTCCAGATCAAGACAATCCTAACTGCAGTGAAAAATCCAGAGGAGACTGTGTGTCCTGGAGCACCACTAAGTAACATTGTTCGAAGGGCAATCCACCGTTCATGCACTGGGAAGGAAGGGAGGGAGCGGGAAGTCGGGCAGTTTTGATTTAAATGTCAGATTGTTTTGAAACGTAGCCTGTACAGTATGTAGGTCAGTGCTAAAGGGATAGACTGTATCTGCAAAGGTGCTGAGAATGATTAATTTCCCTGGACAGAATTCTGTTTTTATTTTCAGTGTGTGCTCAAGTAAAGCTGCACATTCTCATTCATGATGGGCTCAGATTTCAGACTGTCTGCCCAAAGGGGAAATTTATCCTGGCAACTGCTGAAAGGGGAACTCTTGTGGATTGGCACCAGTTTCTGCATAAAAAATAAAATAAAATAATGCTCTGTTTAGGGTAATTTTTCAAGGATGGTTTATTTACGTTTCCTTCTGCATTCTCTAGCTATTTGCATCAGTGAGAGCTGATACCTTTGTGCTTTCTAGCAGCTGTCAGGCACCAAGTAAGATGTGCATTAGTCTCCTTTCACTACTGTGAGCAAACAATACCTGTATTTCTGTGGAAAATTGCACCCACAGTGCTGAGTGCTTACTTGTGAGTGGATAGACCTGCTAAGAAGTTGATCTAAAGGGCCCCATTGCTTAACAGAGACAATTTTTTACCTGCCAGTCAAATTTATGCTGGTGATTTTGTTACTTTATAGCTGTGAAATTATGTGGGAATGGAAGCTTCCTTTTGGAGTTTGTATGAGTTGAGAAGGCTGGGTCAGATCTTCTCTGAAGCACAAGGGACAGATTATGTTTAATTGCTGTAGCAGTCCTGACCAGAGAAAAACTCCAGAGCTGTGCCATTGCTTTAGGCAAGGCTTTTTTTTTTTTTTGAGGTTACACAATAAATATTATGCTATTATTATTATTTTAAAAATAATTAAATCCAGCCTGATGGAGTATTTAGGGAGGATTTAATCTCATTAACAGTCCTTTAAATGAGCAGTCACTTTGTTTTCCTTCTCTCGCCTGATCCCAAGCAGTCCAAACTTTTCTGAGACTTTGCAGTCTTAAACAAAACATATTTAAAATGTGACTGATAAGAAATTGTAAATGGCAGTAGAAAAAAAAATCTGAGAAAATTATTTCATATTGTAAAAACATTAATTTAAAATGTTAATTTATTACTTTTGCTACTTTGCTCACATTTGTAGGAATAGATTTGATTATTACGTAGTCCATCTTCTCATACTTTGCAGAAAAATAGTGGTCCTCAAATGGTTACTCAGGAACGTTTCTTGAAGGCTTAGGTTTTTGGTGTGATTACCAAGATGGCTGAATACAAGGCCTACATTAGCTCCTATTCATTCTTTCCTGTCAAATATGCAGAGTCCTCCATGGATGAGAAGCAGGTGGAAGGGTTATGCACAGAGAAGACACTGGAAGTATTCTATGCACTAGGCTGCTAAGATGATTTTAAGATGGCTTTGCTCAGTAGTTATGTCAGCCGTAGTTTTTGTGCCATTTGGCAAGTTCCTCCACATACTTCTCTTGGTACATGCACACATAACTTGTACATGCTGTGTATATTCAAAGAGTATAGCCTCATAATTTAAATGAAAGCTTGCAAAAGGTGCTATTTACTGAGTAAAATGTGTTTTCCCGGAGTTCTGATGGATTGATTTATTGCTTCTGCAGTTTCTTCTGTAAGCTACCGCATCATGGAATTGTGCCTTCTGGGTCAGAGATGAAAGGAGCTGGCCAGTAAGTCTGTAGAACTGAAACAATTTTTTCCGAAGGTACAGTGAGATTTTAGCTGTTGTGTTGAAATGGACTGTTTTGCCTGGTCGGTAAAGACTAGTAATTCATATTTCTGCAGAAAAGAGAATATTTGGATCCTGTGTTGCAGGACATCTTTGGTTGCTGCTGCATTTTTGAGGAGTTGGAGACAAAAAGTACTCTATTTTCCTATTAACCTCTTTTTCACGGATCATGAAAAAAAGCATGGTCTGGGATTCTGTTTGTCTCTAAGTGTACCCCAATGCTGAAGTGAATGTGTTTATCCTAAATTTGTTCATTAGCTAGTCAAAACTGAATAAACATTAATCATATTAGACTGGCCATGTCGTTGTTGGTAGGTGGTTGAAATTATAAAGGAACAATAATGTGGACATCTTAACATTATGTGACCTGTGAACATTATGGATGTAATTAGAAATTCCTTTGGTAAGCTGACTATTCCACAGAAGAATAAGCATTATCAATGGCTCTCCTTCTGCAGTATAAATTCATTATAGTAACGCTCAGGGTTGAAGTCATACCCAAACTTGCAGTCTCTAATAGATGAGAGAAATAGGTGGAAGTAAGTGCCCTGACATTAACCTCTCTGTGATATAACTTCAGGAGATGATTTAGCTTCAGTATCCAGTGCAATACAGTGTCACCTACAATTAATTTTTTGTCCTGTCTCAGCAGTGTCAGGCACTGCTCTGGGGAGGAAAAAATGTAGAAGGTTTCATCTGACTTTGTATAGTTTTCTCAAAGTAAGGTCTGCTGGACTCAGCTTAAGTAAAAAGCAGATATTCTTGTAAATGCAAGAGTGTGAGCAGAGAAAGAAGAAAATTTGCCAAGAAAGAGGGCATTATTTACCATCAGCAATTAAAAAAAAGTGCCATCTACACATGAATTTATTGATGTATATAAAGATCTGAGACTGTTCTGCTCCTGCATTGTAGGATAAACCAACATGAAATGAGCACTGGGAAGAGTGTTCAGGAATGTACAAGAACTGAAATTCTCTGCTGAGGGTTTTACACAGTGGTGGTGTGATCTTCTCCCCCCCCCCCTCTTACCCCCGCAGCCAATTCAGTGCTATCAATTCCTTAAGTTAATCATCATCTTTGTACTAGGAAAGAATACAAACAAAAATCCCCGCCTTTTAAAATTGTCTGCCATTCTTTGGTAGCATTTCTGCTGTATGTTGAAACATGATTAGTAGAAGCCAAAATGTGATAATCGATACGGATCAGTATAGAAAATTAAGAAGGTCTTGGTAGAAGATATGTATTAGGCCTTGAAATACTTTTTACATTTGACCCTGAATCCAGCTGTGATTGTAAATAGGTACCAGTACTAGCTGCCCAGTAGCTAGGCTTGCATATCTGGAACATCAAAATCTTTGAGCTTGAAGGAAGGCATTTGGTATCCATAGTATCAACTGAATTCTTACTCTCATTGATTTTCTAATGCCTTATTGTTTTTAAATGACTCATCCACTAAAGGTGGATGAGATGTGGGCACAGACACTTTGCTAGCTCTAAGTGATGCCATTGCTCTTGGTGGCAGGCACTGAACAGGCAAAATTGCCTGGTTGAGTTGTGGGTTGGTGAGTCAGTTATGCTCTATGTATTGACCATTACAAAATCTTTTATGTCTCCTAATTCACCCACAAATTTAACTTGGTAATTCTAAAAGCAAAGCCAATTACATTGGAGTTTTTCTTACAAGTTTTTTCATTGGTGTGTTTTTTATTGATACACATTACCTGAAGCAAAGGTCATTATTTCAAATAACTATTATTTCAAGTATGTATTCAAATCCTTAACTAATTTTGCATATACTATGTGTATAATGCAGAATAATTCCTTCAAAGTCTTCGCTGTAGAATTAAATTAGTTAAAAATAATTATTGGTTGATAAACAAATATTCCTTTGATCTTGCAGTCTTAAAGTATCAACAAAATAAAGTAAAACTAAAATCAAATTGTAGATAAAAACCATAGGAGAATGCGTACACGGTTTTTACTAGATCTTCTAAAAAGATCTTCACTTTCAGAGATTTAAAACTGTGCTACTGAGACAGTGGACTCTCTTGGAAGCCAGTGCTTTATGTTTGTACAAGATTAAGCTTATCTCTGTAGATGAAGTTTCCAATCCCAGCACTATTCAGTGCCAGCAGCCTTCCTGCTAGCTCAGGAGGCAGAGGAAAGAGTTTGTAGGGCCAAAGTAGATACGTGTACACTTTGAAGTTGGAAGGCTCCTTATCATTTGACAAATGGACCTGAGAATGTTGAAGAGAAAGTATAAGCACAGATTAGTGTCAGAAAGTGTATTTCTCCTTGTGATTTGTAGCTTTTTGCTGTTCTGGTTTATAATAAAAAAAAATACAAATTGTTAGTTATGAGAAAGTGAAGCAATTGCATGCAGTATGTAATTAGCTAAGGCTCAGCTTTGGGCAGGAAATCATTAATTCCTGAAGAGATTGTGTCCATTGAATCTCAGGTTTTGTGAGAACAACTGCAGAAGTGCCATACTGGGTACTGAGAACTTGCAAAACATGGCAGTTCTGACGCTGAAGGGAAATAGTAGAAATGCTTGTTTTAGTAAAATATAGATAATGTGAAAATCTTCATAAAATCAAATTGAGATATTGAATATATCATTTAAGTGGCAGCATTTGCAGGAAACGAGAGGAAAAAGTTACAGTTTCTCTTGTCTCCCATGACTGTGCCATTCCTTGGGCATCTTGCCAGATGACACTTGGCAAAGGAAGGAAACTAGGCCCTGCAGACAACTTGGACAGCAGAAACTGGGCTTAACTTCTGAAAAATTCAAAATCAAAATTCAAATATCCTACACCAAATGAAAAAAAGAAGCCTATTTTGTAGAGAAGTCCACTTCTATACAGAAAGAAAGCGCCTAATACCAAAAAGGGCTTACAAGGTGTACTGTAAAGAGCTCCTTCAGTTCATCACTTTTCTCACATCAGCTTATGTACAATACTTCTGTTGACTAGAAATCACTTCACAAGAAACTCTACATCTAAGCAAAAGTTAAAGACCATGAGGGCTTACAGTTTGACCAGTCTATAGTCTGTAGAGAATGTACAATAAGTATATTATTGGAATTAAATATTTTAACATGTTAGCATATTATTTGGAGATTCTTTCTTCTGACCCAGTAGAATCCTATTTTGCAGAGTTCTTATATTTACAATTAAGGATACCTGAAGAAGTTTGACATTGAATGCTCTCAATTTATATTAGACCTGCGTACAAACAATTCTCATTCTTCTGAAAGATCTTGCGGTCTGATTATTTCCGATGTGCGGAAAGTATTTATGGTAGGAACTAGCAGTGTTAAGATAACAAAATGCTTCAGTCTGGAAGCATAGCTTGAGAGGAAAGAGATAGGAACAGGAAAAAATAGTCTCTTTTTTTTGTTTCTTGTCACCACTCAAATCACTCAAAATCCAACTGTTTTTTGATTTTTAAATCAATATTTTTAAAAGTCTGCATATGTTTTTAAAATTCCAGATTTCAGCTAAAACTCAGACTATTAAAATAGAATGAAAGAATCTGTGCTGGAGGGATTTCCAGCCAGGTTGAAACAAAACCGGTACTGGAATTTTCACTTTAAAATCTGATCTTGCAAAACTGGTTTGTGTATTTCCAGACAATTAAAGGCTGGACAACCCAAGATAAGCAACTAAACTCCACATATTTATTGCAGCTAACTCTTACCTGTAGGGACTCACTTGCACCACAGGCAAATCCTTTGTTTAGAGGCATGTACAGACTTGGGCTTTGCAGTGCTTGATCATATTGCCTGCATGTCACATAATTCACAGAGATATTTTTTCACAATCTTAATTGCCCCAGAGATGTTCTTTTAAATTACCATTTTCAGTCTTACAGAGAAGTTTCTGATTCCTGCACAGGTTCGTGGCTTGAACTGCGTGGATTATCCTGATATATAAATGCAAAATGTTGTCAACACTAACGCAGAAAAAAATGAGAGTATATTTGTATATTTGATTTTCTGCAACTTGATTAAAATGAGATTTTTAATCTCTAGGAAGCGTTACTAATTTAGCTTAAACTGCTCAGACTTCCAAATCAAGTTACATTGAAAAGGCTGTTAATTTTGCTTTGTTATATGTATTCAGTCTGCAATGAATCTGATCTCCAACAACAGCAACAAAAGAAGACTGAATTTTTTTAGAGGACTTAGTTTGCTTTTTAAATATTAGGGGTTTGTTTGTTTGTTTTGCTTTTTCAATTAGGGACTGTTTATTTTTTCAGATGAGCAAATATTATTCTTAATGATATCTATACATTAAGTTAACAGCAGTAGATTTTTTTTTAATTTATTTTAGAAGTCAAAAACAGATGTTGCTTTGTTAGTTTCAGAACTAGAAATCTGGAACTGGTTCGTTTTTTTCTGAACTTGAATATCGTCCTAAAAGCTGTACTGGGAAGAATTCTAACAAAAGTAGAGACATGCCCATGTGTGAAGGAGAATAGGGAGCTGTAGACTTGCAGTCACAGTGTAACATGAATGTAGGTTGTGAGGAAATCTTTTTCTTTTTTTCCTTATCATTGTCTAACATACCCAAGAAACGTGTAGGAATACTGTGATCCATTTTTAGGAAAAGAAGATGAAAGGTAATGTTGTGATAATATTTTCTACTCTATTATTTCACTAGAAGAGAAGTGCTTTGTGGCTCCCCATGTTTTCGGAGATAGAAGTTCTCCTGGAACAAGATGCAGTGCATTGTGCTGGCTGCTTTCTTGTGTAATCATCAGGAGAAGCAGAAGGAAAATTGTTTTAATTGTTATTGTGTGTTTGTATGAATTCATTCAGCCTAGAAACTCTCAACTTCATACAGATAAGTATAGCAGCAGTTTAATAAGGAGATGAGCACATACACGTATGATGTTTTTGTCCACATTGTCTCTGTGTTCTTGACCCTTTTTCTCAAAAGCAGCAGTAGTCAGGGTGGCAGTTCCGCATCTGGATAAATATCAGCACACACATAACTGCCATGGCTGTTCCTATCAAATGCAAGTATGTAGCATATTTTCTAGGTATTATGCAATTAAAACGAAGCTTGTTTTATTGCTTTTTGAAATTGGTCAACATTTTTCCTTCATCTCCTTCCACTGCCATGTGTTGAAGTTCTTGAAAAGGGTAGCAGCGTGGAGGTATGGCTAGCAAACCTGAGCAGAATTGGTTTCATTTGTAAATTTTTCCAATCTGCCTTAGTACTGAAGCTTCAGAATTTTACAATTACGGAATATATTTGTCTGTCTTTTGGGTTTTGAATGGAACATTCAGAATATCTTCTGAATGAACACAATGGCTTGGAAATGTCTCAGTTTTAGGGAGATGAGTGCTTCTGCAGGTACACACTAGTATTTCTGTCTGCCAGTGTTTATAACAGCAAATCAAACAGATTGAACCTGTTTCTTCTCTTTCTTAAAAATCAGTAATCCTGCCCCTGATATAAGTGAAGAGCTGCATAAATAGAGAACAAGTTGTTTTACTAAGGCTTTGGTTAGTGCTGTTTCATATAGAATTCCTGTGAATCAACCTGGTAGGGCAGGGTCCCATGCTGAGCTGCTGTATCATATTTGTTAAGTATAGCACTTAACAGATAACACTGGTGTAAATGCAGAGTGAAATGAAGAAGTTCTGATTGCACTTTTTTGTCTCACCATAGTCTAGCACAGTGCTCTCATATTTGGTTGGCAACTGCAATGGCACACATATGAATCCTCTCTGTTTCTTCTTCTTTAATGGTTACACAATTTTGTTTTTTTATTCTTCAGTAATTCCGTTTGCTGTGCTACAGTGGCGAACTTGAATAATTACACAATTAACCAAGTTTACATGGAGAAGCAGATTACAATCGTTTTGGTGTTTGGATTTTTTTTTTTTTTTTTTTTTGCTGTTGTTTTTTATGCTTCTATTGAAAAATCTGCTTCAGAAATATTAAAATTGAAAAGAGGTGATGAAAGATAGTCAAGGAAATTTGTTGCAGGCAAGAGTCTGCCTTTGAAGGAAACAAATCAGAAAGCCCAAAGTTGCTATACTTAAAAATAATAACAATATTATTGAAGAGTTTCATTTAAAATGAACATCGACTTTAGAATACGAGATGTGAAATGCATCTGCACCTATCTCAGCTTTTAAGATATCTCAGGTTCAGACAAAAGTATTTGTTGTATTCATGCAATTTAAGTAGAAACAATATGATCATGTTTGTTAGTTTTCCTATGGGTTAGCCTCTGGAAGCTCCAGACAAGTCTCTCTCTCCAACCCAACAGAGAATTGAGTTGTTATTCCTGTGGGGATACTGTGAAAGTAATGGGATCACAGAGCTAATGTGGAGCTGAGAGTTGGACCCACCATTTGTTTTGTATTCTCGGCTAAGGTAAGCAACCCAATGACAACCAACACCCTACATTTGATTCAGATGAACCAACCAATTCAAAAGAAGAAAGGGAACAGGAGTATAGGCAGACAAGGGGCATGGCCACAAGTGCTATTTCTTTGGAAACAGGTTTAAAAATAATGCGTGGTTGTGAGTCTCCTGTTAGGTTTAAAAAAAGAAGTACTGGAAGTTTAACATGTTCTTGAGCTCTCTTATGAATAAGGACGGAATGATATTAAAGTAGTAGAAGCTAAGCATTGTCAATTAATCTCAGGTCCTTTACTGGAACACAAGAGAATTTAGGGACTCACTATTAGAAGTCTTGTCTACAGGAACAATTTCTGAGTCATAAATGCATCCAGCACAGATGCTTTTTTTTTTTTTTTTCACTTCTTGCATCAAAGGAATAATGAGAATCCTGATTTCATCTCACTGGCTTGTTGTAAATTAAATCCTTTTCCTGCAGGGAATCCATATGGTAAGCTCACAATGTGTGAAATAAATTTCCAGTCGTTAGGAAACAAAGCATGGCAGGTAGTTCTTGCTCTTTAGCAAGTAATTGAACATGGTCTTCAAGGCTGAAGCAAAAGCACATGAACAAACTGGGTTAGCATTTAGCCAGAGCATGGCAATTTTGCAAGAGCTAGTATTAAGTGATAGACGTAGGTTAAGAAGCTTGATGATGAACACAGGAAATCATGCCAATAATGAGGTTATTTAGTCCAACAGAGATTAAGTACTTTGAGGTCTTGTCTTTAAATGAAGAAAAATCAGCGTGAAAAATCTCATTTTGCACGGTGGATCACATAGTCCTCAAAGAATAACCACTTAAGTTGAGCAAGAAAAAAAATTAATTTTCCTCCTAAAGGATTAGTTTCTTCAGATGCTCATCAATGAGTGCAGGAGTATTATATCATTGGGAATAACTATTTCAATCTTTTCCTGCCTCATTCTGTAAAATGCTCAGGAGAATGAAAGTAGAATGAAATCATATTTTCTCTGGCCTCGTCCATGCTGAAGAACCTCGTAAACACAGAAGAGATTCAAACAGAGCAGAGGAAACAGCTCTACTTTTTTATTAAAAAATATAAAATCCACGACTTGCTATTTACATGGTGCTCAGAAATCTCATTTCTTATTATCAGCCAATTTATAGTAAGTGAACTGATATTTCCATAGTGCAAATAATATTAAAAAGTGCTGACAATATTTTCCATTGGCAGCCATGAGATAAGCAGTTACCCATGCATTCACAAACATAGTATGTACAGTTGCAAAGCTTTTTTTTCTAACGGCATCACTATACTGGTCCATAGTAGTTTAAGGCTATTTTGTATGCTGCTTCACTATGTTTATGAAGGAATAGCAGTAGGCTTCTTCATTTGTTTGCTTCCCATTTGTCATGGTAGCATCTCAGGCTTCTGCATCTGAGAATGTTTATTACATGGAATCCGGCGCTAATTTTTAGAGGCACCATATGTCAAGTATCCATATGCATAGCAGATGGTGCTCATACAGATGGGAGCTCTATATTTTGATACGTTGAATGAGATGCTTGGCTATAGGCTTCCTAGCAGCTTGGCATTTCCACAGCATCAAAGAAAAACAGAAAATCCTACTGGCATGAAGCAAAGGTTATGGGGCCCTTTCTGTCAGGTTTATATAGGTAATAATGAAATAGTCTATTTGAGAAGGGAGTGAGTGATTCCTGCTATTTCTTGTGCACCAATAGTTTGCTGTCCTTACTGATCTGTCTTGGTAACTGTTAGAGTAGTTCATCATAAGGGGAGGTGATTTTTCTCTGCCTTAACAGTCTTAAGATTAAGATGTGCTCCATCTCCAGGAAATTACTGTGTGGATCTCTGTTGCAATAGGTAATAGGCAGCTCTGTTCAGCTGCTAAAATGGCACGGTCAAGATTTGCCTCCTAATGGAGTAATTATTGTATACTACAAGGATTACTCATCTCAGTCAGCCATAAATTCAGGGAGATGCAAATATGTGTTTCAAAATGCAAAACTGTATATATACTCAAAATAATGATGTTCAGACTTTGCATTTTGCATTCATGTGTATGCACTGCCTTGGTGTACATCACAAGAATCATCAGAAGTCTGCCACCTGCTCAAAATGACCCAGAAACTTCAGCATCTGCAAATAGCTGAAATATATTGAGGAACTTAATGACGATGGGATATGAGCCTGTCACTGAAAGGAAGTTTGGAATCTGATTCAGAGTCGCTGAATTCAGTGGGAAGCCCAAGCCTTTCATTGGCAACGAATATTGTTGTTCTACCTGCAGTAATAGTTAGTGATAGATACTTGTGGTTTTGTGAATTTTGTTTGAAGCCTTAAGCCATTTCTCCCAATAGCTGAGTGTCTACATCATGGAAATCACCTGTTATATTTGGCAGTTGGAAGAGAGAGCCAGAGGCAGATGACCGTGCTTGTTGTAATCTTAGCTGTCCTCCCTCCCCTTATCTTATGGGGAGTGTAGGTAATGTGTAGAAGCAACACTCACCAGCACTGTCATGGTGAGAGGTGCCAGATTTCAACGATGTTTATCTGCCAAGTTTAATGAGCATCAGCTTGAGCTTTAAAGAAGTGCCTTTAAGATGTGAAGGACTAAAACTAAGGTCTGTCTTAAAAAGTGCAGTAAAGAACTGCATGTTCTTTTGGTGGTGGTGGTGAGCATCTCCAGACACAGCTTTTCTTAGGTATACCAAATTAAACTGCCTGTTGATAGCAGAGATGTTAACGATGTCAGTGAAGACATCTCTAAAGACATTCTGTATCAAGGTTTTTTGAATGAATGTGAGCTGTGATACTGTCTATGTAGAAGTGTCATACCATAGTATTCTTTTTTTTAAGTGACTTCTTAATATGTCCTCATGAATTAAAATTATTTAGTAGGTATTAAACAAATATTGTCTTTTCTCCTGTAGTATCTTTATCATCTTGTGCTAACAATGGATTTCATAGTAATACCAGGAGGAAGCTGCATTAGAAATCAAATTTTCTGTGTTTTATACAGAAGCAAAGTTTGATCAGCATCATGTTCTAGACTTCCAAATATATACTTAATATGTTGATTAAATCAGTTGGTTGCAGTTGGTACTGTAGAAAGAAAAGCTTTCCAAAATGTACTGAAAGGAAATGCAACGTGATCCAGAGCAGTCATTCCTTCATGCAGCTATCCGTTGGGTGTCACTCTTCCCTCTGTTTAATTTATACCTTATAGAAGACATTAGAAGACCTGTCAGATTGCACCTTGTTCAACTGTTGCAAAAGGTTGTTTCTTCTTGGATGCATGCTGTTGCATAATGTTAATTTTAATTACTAGCATGGAAACAGTACAAGAAATGAGAAATCATAGTGAAAGTTCAGGCAGATTTGATCAGCTATTGCTTTCCAGCAAACAATTCCATTGACCTTTCCAAGGACTGAACTCTCACATAAATTGTTAATGAATTCTGCATTGGAAAATAAGACTAGATGTGCTATTTTGAGAAGCAATGGTATGCCACGGCTGTGCAATTAGATCTGAATATTTAAACAAGAAATTTCAGTAGGAAATCAGGACAATTTGGGACTTAACGAAGGTCTTGTAATCAATTTTGAACTAGTAGCAATTTAACTCCGGTTTTCTTTTGTGTATGAAATTTAAAATATTTGAAAACATAAGAAAGGACATGGCATTTTTTTAAACAGTGAAAGCTTTCATGAAGCTTGGAGAAATAGCTGGAGAAATATACTGAAGAACAATCTTCACTGAAGAATCTTCAGTGGAAAAAAAACAACCAAACAACAAAAAACAAACTAGAGTATAATCCCCATTTTCTTCACTGTTGGCACAAAAAATTATTACTTATGAAGAGCAGATAGCAGTGCTATTAGATGAACATTTTCAATTAGAATTCAGTATGTTCCTAGAGATATAGTCAGATAACAGTTCTTCATTAGGAAATGATAATCCAAAAGCATGAGAAGATCATTAGATAATTTCTCTATTTCTCCACTGGTAAGTCCCAGTGAAGTTTCTTACATGCAGCTGATGTATGTGCATACATGCTAAAAGCTGAAAACTGATAATATGATTTGTCATTCCTTGCATCAATGCATACATCCACCAGGTCGTGAAACCTCACTAAATATAATACATGACCAGTTTCAGTAAATCTTAAATGAAGTTTATAGATGTTCCACACAAATATTGTTTATGTTGCTCTGGATGTTCACAGTTTTCCATGAAAAGTGGAATTCTGAAGCATATGGTAAGTTTCAAACTATTTTTATTCTAGTTACAGATTTTTTATAAAGCTATAATTTAGGAATTCACTCTGGATTAAATTTGCATATGTCTATTCAGTGACAAGCCATGCTGGAAATTGCTGGCAAATGGGATTTTGAACAGCTCCTGGTTTTGACAGACTTGGAAGCGTAACAAGAGTAGCCTTTCTGGTTTCTTAAATTCTTTCTGTCTTCAAAAGAACTTCTTGTCATTTTGGTTTGGCTTTTCAGGGTGACATGAATTCCAGCTCTTAATTTACTTAAACTTTGTAATACATCCTCAGAATTGATTCAGTTGTAGAAATTTTGGAGGATTGATACGGAAATCTCATTTTAAGCTTTCAATTCATATAGCGCTAATATTAAATGTGGTGTTTAAGCAGCAGTCTCACAAAAGTCCCTTTGAGCTTGGTGGTCTCTCTATTCACAGATCGATGACATACACAAATTCAATGACCTGTCCAAGGTCATCCAGGCCGCCATTACTGAAGACAGTTTTGATTCCCTGCTCCTACTGCAGCAGGCACAAGAAGCATGTTGTTGAATGTGGTCTTTGTGTTTGTAAAGATTATCCAAAACTCATTTCAGTTATTCACACAACTATAACGTACAGGATATTCTATGAATGAATACTTGACTATTTTGATACAGAGCTATGTTGCCATTATAATGGAAGCTAATGAATGTTTCCCCACAGGAATAACGTGGATGAAAAACACAGTTTAAAAAGGTGTCTTCTATGCACCTTCAGTACTGTACCATTGATGCCAATATATTTTTTTATGCATGAACTAATTTGCACACAAATTTTAAGGGTGTCTGTATATGCATTTCTAAAATAACTACGGAAGGAAGGATGAGGGAGCTCCCTGGACAAAGGAAGAAGAGGTTATGGAGAAGAAGGGAGGTTGCAGAACTCCAGGGAAATTCCAGCTGGCTTCTGACCTCCTCTTCATGGCTTTTCTATCTCTTTCTTGAAAGCAAAGTCTTACCTGGTAGCCATGTGATGTATAATATCTTCACAGTAAGCAGTATGGAAAGTTGGGCAAAGCTGGTTTGCAGAGAAAATGATGTAGGAAGTATTTTCATTTTGTTCGTTGCTTGTTTTTTGTTTTTTGTTTTTTTTTTTTTTGTTGTTGTTGTTGTTTTTTTGTTTGTTTGTTTTATTTTGTTTTTGATGGTGTAAGTCATAATATTTTTAGAGGCTTATGACAAACTAGATGTGTGTGGCAAGGTGAGTAGGTGTGAGCAGAGGCCAGGGAATAGTGTTAGTACAAAAAAAAAGAAGGCAGAGCCTATCCTGAAAAATACAAAACCTGGTCTATAGAAGCTCTCTATTGTGTGACATTTTCTGTTTTTTCTTCTTTTTGTCTTTTTCAGTCAGGTTCTGACCATCGCATTTTATGAAGCACATGATCTTGCTGATCTGTAAGCCACCAGTCTGGGATTATTTAGCAGATTGGGTTGTTCTTAGAACTGAAAGGAAAATTCATTTCCTGAGTCCTGAGAATGTATAGAGACGAGTTTGATAGCAGCTCATCTCTGGGTATTTTGGCTGGCAGGTCTGGCTCTCAGACTCCTCAGTTCTACCAAAGTCCTTTGTTTGGAACTAATCCTGTATCTCAACCTATAGCCTAAATGTCCGTTCTCTTTTACCAGCCTGGTTGGTCTCAGTGGAAAGGACAAAATGAGCTCTTGTAATACTGTTGTGTTGGGCTTGTTCACAAATGACTTGTTAGATTTCTGGTGAACATGTAGGCATTTCATGGAGACAGCTGGCTTTCTAGAAAGCTCCTTGTTCCATACTTCCCACCGGATATCATTCCAGTAGTTACATAGAACTGAGCACGCCTGAATATCTGGCTGAGAAGCCTTCTGTCTGTGGCTGGCTAGACCAGCGCAGGGAAATATTCTTTCTTCCTTTGCATTTTGGATGTGTTTTGAATGGGTTTTACCAAAAGCTGTGTTTTGAAGCCACTCTTCGTTTCTGCCTTCCAGCTGTACTTTCTCTGCCCTCTCCTCTCTTTCAGGTTGTTTTGAATGCTTTTGGAAGAGTCAGCCAGGATGGCTTCATAATAAAAAAGCAGGGAATGGATGACAGGATGATCTAATTCTTTATGTTTCTGTTTCTTTCATTCCTTAAGTTCATTTTAAGCATCTGCATTAGCAAGAATTAAGTAGGAGGAATAAGTAAACATTGATGTTTCTTTTGTGAATATGTGTTGATGGGCTTCTGCCGTAGATTTCAGATCTGGACCAGAATCATACTCTGGACTTTGCAAAGTTTGGTGATTGTTAAGGTGGACTTGGAATCATGTGGGAATGCACTGGAAAACTTGTAGCTGTGTCTGATATGATTCGAGCAATGTGAGTAAATAAATGCTACCAAGAATTCACATGATTGTCACTTCTTTGATCTGCTGGAAGAATGTGCACAGCTCCCTGACTTCAGTGGAAGTATGTTGTTTGTGCCAGATCACCTTTGCTAATGCCAGGGCCCAAATTCTAGTATACAGAAAGAAATTAAACTCCAGCATTATCTCATTCTTGCCGTGGGTAAATATCAGGTTAAGGATGGCAACAAAAGAGCTCTTCTGCTGGGGAGGATCTTTTCTGTTGAAGAGACTCCGCTTATTCCTGCGGTTGACAAAGGATGAAATTCTTGACAACTGGCTGAATCCTTTGCACAGGAAACCTAGGTTGGTAGATGAAAGCACTGAGTTAATATTCAGAGCATCTTAAGAAGATGTTAAGTACCCAGGAGGAGCCGTGGTATGTGGGCTATGTTCCACGTTTTTAGAACATATTTCAGAATTAATTGTGCTGACAAAATTTTACAAAGAGCAGCTCCAGACTTTTCATTTTGGCAACAGATGCTTCTGGCTGCTGTAGAGCAGATGAACATGTTTTTCAGGTTTTATTACTTTGAGCTTGGCTCACATGCTTACTGTACCAATGATTATGGGGGAGAATTACCTGCAGTCATTAACCAGGCTTAAAATACTTGCAACAGTCAACAGCTTTTTAGCATGTTGCCCAGAGATCCCAGAGAGGCAGGAGGGAGAAGAGCAATATGACTAGATAGGAAGAGTGAAGCCTGGAATAGGATCCAGGCTGTGTTGTCATTTGCAGCCAATATAGATGGCTGTCTGGGATGCAGAGGGCTGAGGTCTAGTCTGTGGAGAATTCCAGCATGGTTTAGTCTAGACTAAACATTTTTGGATGCATTGAGTCTATCAGTCTTGCTCAGATTCCTCTGCCAGGGACTAATTGGAGGTGATGATCACCTACCCATGAGAATTGTGAATCTCACATTTGGAAGGTGCTTTTCTTCTTTTCATTCTTACTTTTTTATTTTATTTTTTTAACAAGTCTTGGCAGTAGGATATTTTTGGCTTTAAAATTACAAAAATACTTTCAGCATGGATCCAAGGAGAAATTCTAATAGTCTCCAGATTCTGTCATTTAAGAATGATACCATTTACAAACAAACAGAAATCGAAAATTCCTCCCAACTTGGTTAACCGAATTTATTTTATATTCATTTCTCTTCAGACTTAAAAAGCTTTTTCCCTCAATCGCTGCAACATGGAATGTATTCTTTTGTTTTGATAGGTGTTTTTTTTTGGTTCTCCCACAAAATTTGCATGTCATGGTAAAGCAATATGGGCGGGATTTCCAAAGCACTCAACCACAAACCAACGTTTCTCTCCTTATGGAAGTGGGATCAGTGTTAGGCTGATGTTTAGGTGCTTTTAAAATCTTACTCAGACAGTTTGCATTTATTCATTCATTTCTTAAAATGCATTTCACATGAATCGACCTTGCATGCCTTAACTCCATACAGATTTTTCAGCATATGTCACTGGACTGTATGAACAAAAGGAAGAAAATATGTAGTGTAAAATAATTAACTTTTTTGTAGATTTGCTCCCAGACTGTTTCAGGAGATCCAAAGCATCTTCTCACCATATATTTCCATCTTATTAAGAAAGATTTAAGGAGAGGTTTGAAGGGCACATATTTTTAGAGTTGCCAAAAAAGCAAATGTTATTCTGGAGAAATCTTCAGATACCAGCAGGCAAGCATTGTGAAAATGTTTGGTTTTTTTTTTTTAGAGTTATTCTATATATGTCAATAATGAGAATTTATAAGCAATTATATATTTTTAAAGCAACATTTTTTTTAATAAGACAGTTTTAATGTATATTTTCCAATCTTTTAAAAATGAAAAACAGGTTCAGAAGTACTATCTTGGGAGCAGTAGAACTGATCAACCCCAAAAATCAGTAGAAGTCTACATATTCAATAAAAGTCTTCAGGCTGCTCCCTCAAGATGTGGTATTTATAAGCATAAGCTAGCCTTGCTATGTGGTTAGACATTTGCATTACTGTAATTAAAGATAATGCTAAATCACTTACAGTAAATGAGAAGATAAATGTGATCCGGTGTTTTGGACTTGAGCAGCTTTTGCATCTTATGAAGTCTGATGTTGCTCTTACAAACTTGAATAATTTTCTTTGCCGTGATTAACCAGATCTCTCAAAATCATCGGGTTGCAAAATTCTTCCCGAAGTTGATAAAAATAGAAATATAATACTAATAATCACTGTTGTGTGTGTTGCTATGGAAATCAGAAAGTCATCATCTCTTATCTGTGTGATGCGATTCAATTAAGTGCTGTTCCTAACAGGTGTGGCTCAATTGTTTGTCCGAATGGGAAGAAGCTCAGACTTAAAGAAAACTTGCTATTATTCATGGTTCTTACTTTTCATAGTAAAACTTATTTTGTTTTCAGTTGGTTAGTTCTGGATTCCATTTTGCTACAGAAATTTTATGACAGCTTTAAGCATTATTCATTTGTCCTTCTATCAGGAGTGAATGTTCCCTGTTAGACTGGCTCTCTTAGAGCACCATGAGCAAGGAGAGTATGAGGTCAGCAAATGGGGCAGGGACTTTGTATCAATCTGTCAAGTTTTGCTAGTAAAAACAGGTTTTTTTCATATTCCTGCTCTCCTGCAGTAGGATCTATAGACAAAACCCCTAATGTTGCCAGTCAGTTTCAGAGAAAGAGGCTTACTGCTTCTGAGGAAGTTTCAGTATGCTTTTGTAGTCATTTTGAATGAACTTTCAGGAGCAGTTTTAGCAAGGTTTAAAATCACGAGGAGGTGAAACATCCTAGATTCCTTGTTAGACTTGGAGCCTCTTGAAATTTTTAGGTCTCCCATGGTCATTTCAGATCGGAAGGAGAGAGAAATTTCTACAGGACTCTTTGGAGCATTCTAGTTCTTGCACAGAAATATCCTAGAGATCCTGCTAACTTTTGCCTCAATTGTATCCTCATTTCTTGGAAAGATTTCTGGGAAAGCAGCAGCTGACCAACTCTGATATGATCAGTCATCCTTCAGTTCTGTAACCATCAGCCAGCTGGGTTTTTTGAAATTATTTGATGAGGGCAGGCAGATGAGGATTTGTGAGCAGTGCAGGATCCATCTTGCAGTACTTCGAGTCCTTTATGCTCCTTTTGTACATAAGATAAATGATTACATGTAGTATACCTCCCAAAAAGCATTGAGATAGGAGAATCTTTTGAAAACACACATAAAAACATATTAGCTCGTGTTTCTGGACTGTCTTGTCTAGACTGCTGTCTATCAGTCCAGACAGCAGTTCCCCTTGTGTCAACACATATCTCAGCCTTGTGGTCTTTTGTCTCACTTTCTGTGGCAAGATTACAAGTGCCTGCATTGAACATGGAAGTCCTAGTAAGTAGCTGAGATTTCCCTGCAAGACTCTCTAAGTCACCTACCTTCCTCTGCCTCTAAAAAATGCTGCTGTCTGCTCTGTGTCTTTCCTGTGTCAACTGAAAGTCATCGATTGACATCAGTAAAGAAAAGGAGGATGTTTGGTGTTATTTGATGGAAGCCTCCTGCTTTGCACAAGGTTGTGAGAACTGTTGTAATGTCACATCTTCACTTCTGCTTAGGAAAACAAATTATTGCAGCTTTCTTTCTCTGGGATTATGGCAACAGTAAAGTTTTGTGTAGCATAAATTTTGGCTGCTTATTGTGAAGGAGAGCACCTGGCTGTTTGTCAAATGCTAGATGCAACCTGGAGTAAAAGGCTACTCTTCTCTTTCTTTGGGGAGGAAGTTCAAGGCTGGTCTTCACAAAACATGCATTCTCTTTTAAGAGCTTGTGCCACTTGTATGCCCTCTAATTACATTAACCCAGGAACTGAGATGTTAGAAACAGCCCCAAATATTACAAGAGCTGCCCAAGAGTGCTTTCTTCCAAGCATTGATGCATAATCTTAGTTTGTGCTGATCAGGATGCATTTTAGAATAACTTCTTTCACTCTCAGATACAGTGTTATTTCAGTTTTGTCCTTTTAACAGGAAAGTGGAAAAGTCTAGAGAAACAGCACATTACGGTACATAATGCTAGACTGAAAAATACCAATATCTTACATTTTTTTCTTGAAACGAGAACAAAAGGCAGAACAATAAGCCCACAATATTTTCTTCACAAGTAACCAAATCAGTGACTGAAATAATCGGATATCATATCAGATAATGTGTATTAGCATCATTTTGCTGAAGTCCATGAATTTGTGTTGATTTATACCATCTATCTCTTAACAGATATACAGATCACTAGTGTATTTACTGTTGTACTGTGTTTTATGAAGAGATGTCTGTCAAGAATGCAATAATGCCAAGGTCTTTACTCATCTTAACACATGCATAACTCCAGTTGTCATTAACCCTAGTACACCAAATAAAATCCATGACACTATTTTAAAGATTGATGAACGACATTAGTGACATTTCTTGTACTGAGACAAGTTGCACTTGTGAGGTGTGCAGAGTATTTTTTTCTTCTGTGCTTTTCTTTAAAGCTCAGAGTTAAAAAAAAAAAAAAAAGTTGCAATCCAATGTAGAAAAGGCTTTTTCACATGGTGTGAATTTCTCAGGCTCACAGCCAACAACCATGGATTTGATTTGTGTAACAGCAAGTCACTGGACAACATAGGATTTATATTACAATGCAGTTAACTTTGTTAAATGTCAGAATATACAAATAGTGTGTAAGCAATTAACATTATTAATAGAATTACCCTACCAAAATTTCCAAGAAAACTGACTAGTGCACTGATTTGTTCTGTTTTGTTGTTTCTCCTTTTTTTTTTCTTTTCCTTTATTTTTCCTGCTCTTAAATTCATTACCTATTCCTAATTCTTCATGGGAATGGAAAAAAGAATTTTACATAATCATCATAAAACTGAAGTTCGTAGCAACAGAATTAGCCTGTGTATTAAAATAAGGCTTTAGGGAGTCAATATTAATTTTTTTTTTTTTTTAAAGGTAGCATGCTAGAGGTGATTAATAGGCTTATACGTCTGACTTATTACATTTTGCATGGGAGGAACATACAACTAGTTTTAATGGAAAACACACAAGTAAATATTTTTGTTGAAAAGAATTGTAATTTGTAATTGATTATAACAGGAAAAAAATATTTTCTCAATGAAACTTTTTATTCAGTACGTTTTCCTTGCTTGTAATAGACAGGCATTTTGAACTTTCATCAGACTGTTTATGAGCAATATTTGTGCTGTGAAGTGGTAGGGCAGGCAGTGAGAGGATATAAGGAACAAAATGAAAAATGGAATTGCCTGATGAAGGAATGAGATGGAGTAACTGTAAAGGATTGGGCTTTTTCGCCGTTAAAAATCAACTGCCAAGGAGTTTCTTAAATATTCCAAGTGGCCAGAATGAGACTTCTTGGGTATACCTGTACCTCAGTCCATGCACTGGAGTTTAGCAACATCAATGTTCTCAGCAAACTGAAAGCATGCTACTATACTTCCAAGACATTAATGTTTAAAAATTGTGTTAGTTCTAATAAATGGACCATGTTTTTCTTTGTTGCAGGGAAAAATATGAGGAATGTAGCTAGATGGAATTGGAGTGCAAAATCTTCTGCCTCAGGATATTATTCTTACTGGTGGGAAGGGAAGAGTTTGTGGAGAGGGAAGGTGATAATCCTATGTGGTATGCAAACTCACTATACTTGAGCTAGTGGTCAACTTCAGAAACAGAAAAGAGAGAGCAGTAAGTCATGCTTATGTGGTTTCCATAGTTCTGCCTTTTCTTGCCTAGCACACAGAGGAGCCCTGGTGCTCTTGGATGAATGTCTTGGGTGTGATCAAGTTGGGTGCTGTGGTTGCATGGGTCAGCTCTAGTTTGGCATTTTCTGTGCTCTGCCTTGAAAATTATTTGTCTTTTTTGTTAGGTTTGTGTGCAGTACAATTATTTTATTTGCAGAAGCACTGAACTCATCTTTTATTTGGGTGATTTCTCCTCTTACTCATGTTCCTTACTACCTTGCTATACCAAGACTTGATTGCTCTCCCTGAAGCAGTGCTATAAGAACATCAGCCATTGTCTTCTTGGATCAGAGGCTCTGGGCATCCAGAATCCAATGTTCTGCTGTTTTCTACTTTGTTCTATCATTTAACATACTCTGAACACGCACATAATTTCCATGAACTGCTGCTTCCTTTCTCTGTGGTTTAATTTACATAATGGAAGGGAAAACAAAGGAAGTTGGCATTACTGGAAGTACCGTCTTATCTGTGCAGAAAGGTAATGTTCACTCTGGATTATCTGAATATGGAAGTGTTTCTGCCTGGCTTCAAAGTTACTCAGATACCATGCATTTTGGAAGTCTGATTTCCAGTTCAGATAGGGTTTCAGTTAAGAATATAACTGGAGCAACACAGGTTGAGAGGGGAATTATGGGAGAAGATAGTAAAAGGGAGTAGAAGTGGAGAAGAGAGAAAAAAGAAAAAGCCTGGAAAAGACACACATGTTGTGCAAAAGGAAGAGTGTAGGAACTGACAGAAGAACAGTGAAAATCAGATGCTGAAGAAAAAAAAAAAAAGAGGGGAAGGGAAAAGCTCAAATGGATAGGCAAACAGTGCATTTACAATAGCAGAAATTCGAGAAATGGTGTTTGTGTGAGATCATTCATGGTATTTCTTACTGTCACGGGCGTATTCTCAGTTTTACCCTTCCACCTTTGTGCACCCTTTGTTGTGTTTTTTTAAAGCCAGTATGGTGAAGAACTTTCCTAATCTAACAAGCTTAGTCCCATGTCTCAGAATAGATCAGGAGGAGCAATCTCTTAAAAAACACTGAACACATTGGTTGTTTAGAGGTGTCTCTTATTTTGTCTGTGTCTTCATTGCTAGAACGCTTACAGTTTTGCCCTGGCTTTTGGTGGGATAACAGTTGGACCTGTTCAATAAAAACAACAATGTATATATATTAAAATAAGAAAAAAAAAGATAAGAAAAAGAAAAGAAACAGACAGAAATTAGCCTCTTAGGAAAAGGAATTCCAATTAAAAATGCTAAACTTCAGAATGTCATTCAGCCTTCCTTTAAATTGGAAAGTTCTAATTTTAAATGCTGCAACTGATGAAGATCCTGGCTCTGCCTTAGATGATCAGCTCCCCAGGGGCTCTTTTTCATCCTTCCTTTCTGTTACTTTATTAAATTGATTCCAAGGGGATACCTTAGTAAAACACCTCTGATACATTTATAGTTGGACGGCATATTTTTCAAGAAAAAAAACTGATGATAATAAACAGCAACAGCAGGAGTCTGTTCAGGTTTTACAGAGCAGTAACTCATTTCAGGGGCAGTCAAATCCTGAGGCTGATGATTGGATTACTGGGGTGGAAGAATGGAGGTGTCACTTCTGCTTTGCCTGTCAGACTAGGAGTGAAATTCTTTGGTACTAACAGCAATCAGGACAAGAGTCGTTTATGTATTAATAGAGAAATAATGTTTTCCCGTCTCCTTGTCCAGCTGTCAATAGCTGGGTTTTGATGCTTAGACCACCCAGACTTTGAGATGATTATTGCAGCTGAAGTTTGAATTCACTTCCAGAGCATGGCCAAGAGGAGTAGGAGTGACAGAATGAGTTACAAAATGAAAAAAGCAATGAAATCTGTAGAGACTACTACTGTTCTGTATTTGTGGGACAGAGCCAGGAGGGCAGAATTCAGAGACACTGAGGGAGAGTGCATGATGGAGAATTTAAACCTATAATTATCTACCTAGTCTGGAAAGGATAAATCCTAGATGGGATGTGAATGCTGTATGTAAAGCAATGCATGCTTATTTTTTATTTCTTTCATCCTCTCCTAGGTGATGAGAAGAAGGAGTTACCAAATATAGTAAAAGGGCAATGGGCTTTGAAGAGATGCTGATTAAAGATCTGTAGGATGTTAAGGAGCTGACTTAAGTGTCATAGAATAAAAGGAAATGCTGAGGTTAGATCTGCCGGCAGGCTGCACATTTCGAAGACTATTGAAAATGTCTGTAACACTGTGATGTTGAGAAAAGTTAAATCTCAGCTTTAGGGAATACCTAAATTAATTCTAAGTTATGTAGGCTTAAGAGTGGTTGCCTTCTTTGTCTGGAGTATGTAGTGTTCAGTATTACCAGCAGCCAACATTATCAGAGGACTACGAAAATAGGTTATCTGATTCTACTTGGCAAATTCTGAGTTTGTGTTAATCAAGGACTGGTAGTTAGAAATTGTTAAATACATTTGATTTTGTGTTGTGTTGGGAGTTATGGATGGGATACATGAAATGTGCCTACAGCTACTGTACAGGAGGTGTAGAGAGATGGGACAGAAAGCCCTTTGCATGTAATGATGCAAAATGTGTGGGATGGCTAGAAGCTATTAAGCTCTGTCCCTTTAACCTTCTTCAGGCTTCAACCAGTTTCTGCAAAGGAAAACTGCATTTGGCAGCATCCCCAACTCTGTGCAGGAGTTGTTTTGTGTCTTTCCCCAGCAGGAAAAAAAAATCAATTTTCTTGATTATGCCTTTCTTCAGGAAAGAAGAAATGTGGCAGCACTATCACTTCTTTCTTTTGTTCTAAATTGATGGAATAATTAGGGCTTTTCTTTTAAATAATTAATCCAAAAGAAGAAACCGTTGCTGGCCACAGAAATGAGAGGAAATCAATACTGTGCCTTGTGTAAAGAGAGAAGGTACAAACAGCAAAGCTGTCTCAGCAGCTCTACTGAAGGTTGCTCTACAGTGCACTCTTGTATTGATTGTGCTATCTTTGTTTTCTGACTGACTTTGGCTATCTTCCTTTGATTTATGCTAGTAAATAGGCCATGATATACATAGTGATTCACAAATGCTGTAGAGCGTACGTAGTAATAGTAGAGCTGGAGGAGATCAGTAGGTTTGAGACAGAAAAGTAATGAGAAAAAAATCCAGAACTTACTGAAGTTTATGTGGACTGAGGCCATATTAAACTATCAGAATATGTCAGGAAACAGGAGGGCCTTGGTGGGAAGAAAAAGGAAGGGAATTGCTCACAGTGTTGTTTCTCTTTCAGTTTTTAGCAGCAGTGTCTGATAACAGAAACTGGGACAATATTGTGGATCTTTTTTTTTAAGCAATATCCACTTACAATGATAGGAAGTTTTCTTTAAATGTTCTATTCACTTTGCAGAAAGGTGCAGCTAAGTATAAGAAGACATATGCCTAAGAACAAGTGAACCCTTTCCAGTCTTATGAGACTTAAGGAATTCCACTATTGACAGTTATTGACATACATAGTACACTATTTCAGTAGTCCAATACTACCATAATCGGACACTGAGAAAACTACCCCTTATTTTGGAGTTTTCTGGTGACACAGTGAGTGGTGCTGAAAGTTGATTTGCCGTCTCTAATTTTTCTTGGTCTGGAATGGCTGAGACATTGTCTGTGTTTTAGTGGAATCTGAATGAAGTCAGATGTTCAAGACAGTGAATGAAGTACAGAGAGCGTGGCTATTCAGTAAACTTGAATATATTCAGTTTTGATATTTCCAGTAGCAAATGTTTTGGAAATATCACCTGTATCTGCCTTCATTTTTGTATTTCTTGGATTTCTTGTTCTCATCTTTTCATTCTGATTCTTCCTTTCTAATTAAGTATCTCTGCCTTTTCACATTTCACTCCCTGTTTTCATATATCTGTTCCCTTTGATATTTTCTGCTCTTACACACCCTTCAAAGGGAAGAATGAAAATTCAGATGTCAGTACTGTAATTATTTTTAGTACAGTTGTTTCAGATCTTAAGCTTGCAGTTTTGCTTTGCTGTCCTCCTGTCGAATTCTATATGAGAACAGCTGCATTGATTTTCTGGACTGATCACAAGGTAACCAATTATTTAACATAACAGTGGAATTGAATATTTTTTTCCATTGATCTGGTCATAGCTGAATTGGACAAGGCTGCAAGCAACTGATTGTAGTTCATCCCGCTCTGGTAAAGAAGCTGGACTAGAGAACTCCAGAGATCCCTTCCAGCCTCAACAATGCTGTGATTTTGAGATGATCTAATTTTCCACCCAGCTTTTCAACATACTAAGATAATTCTCTGTTCTGAAAACTGATATTAAAAAACAGATCTCTCTGCCATGAACCTCCACAAAAGTCAGCATTGATCCAAACACATCCCACCTTAGCCAAATATTTCATGATATATTGTCAATTAAACCTTTGGTCAAATTCTTCCCTGAATGCTTTTGGTAAACATGCATTCTTAATGTATTCAGTCTTGTCATTTCAGCACACCTCCCAGTCAGTCTAATGGAAACAACGAGATGAAACAATGACACTTTTAACAGGATTAAAAATAAATAAATAAATGTGTGTGTATATATATATATATATATATATATACACACCACCCTTCAAATATTCTCTTTTTCAGTATATTGATACAAGATTTTCAGATTATTGTTTTAACGATTGATTGTATTTTTTTTTTTACTCTGAAGATTAATAAGCTGTCTGGATGGTGTGTTTGTTTAAAGTATTTTAAGATGTGAGACCCATACAGATCCAACTTGAGCCTCATTAAAAGAACTTCGCCAAAAATGGGAAGCCCACAGAGGCCTATTACAGAGAATTATAGAAATTAAAAGCATGAGTACTGTCTAGCAGCTCAAACTGCTTCAGTTAATCTGGATTTTTTCCCAAAGCCTGCAAAAATTTAAGGGCTAACTTCTGTCCAGATAAAACACACTGTTTTGGCTAAACAATTAACAATGTTAATAAGTACTCTGGTTTCCTGCACAGCACCACTGTCAATAGCAGAATATCAGGTTAGTCCAACACTGCCTGTGCTTCTATAGATAGTGATCATAAGCACAGACAAAATTGTTCTGGATATTGCAGTGTCTTTCATTAATGCAACAACCATTACAGAAGCATCAAAGGACAAAACAGTGATTAAGACCTCACTGTTGGCAAAAATTCCTTGCCTGAATTCCACATGCCTTCTAACCAGGAGAGAGAACAGCAAAGGAGAGGTGGTGCAGTGAAGGCAAGGGATGTACTGGAACTTAAAAAGCGAAAAACAAAACACCTTCCTTCCTTACAGTGCTGTACTGTCTCTGGTAGCTGTATCTTCAGATAAACATTTAAAACATTCTTAGGGAATAGCAGAAACTTTTATTGCTTTGCTTTAGTTCTGTACATCTAAAGGGATGACTTGAATTCTAATTATCACTGCTCACTGAAAAGAGCTGGTTAGCCTTGCAAAGAAACGACAGACTTGACTGAATGGTTTCCTTTAGAAGCCACATTTTTTCTGATTTACTTTTTTTAGACAACTCTCTTCTTGGGGACAAATAGGCTAAGGGTTTCTCCGAGAGGACTGGAACAGTACTTTTAGAAAAAACCTACTTAAGTATTGAAAAGCATTAAAAAAAGTTCAATGAAATGCACTAAATGCTTATCTTGTCATGATTAGTTGTTACTCTTCACAAGGATATAAGCGAAATACAGAAGAGTGTTTTTTTGAAGATACGGGAGATGAAAATAAGCAGATATAGTAGCTTTGCATCCTGTCTGAAGAAAACATTTGTTTCTTCATCATGTGTATTAGGCAAGTGTTCTATTTACTTGCTCACAGCTTCTTCATCTCCCTTGGGAGCCTATTTTTCTCCATTAGCTCCTTCCTGTTTCACTTATATATCTGGGAGATAACTAGCCTGGTCTTATCTACTCCAGGTAGATCTTAGGATTTTATATTGTAATTAATGTGATAAATGAATTTAGAATTATATTTTGGCAGTTCTTCAGTGCAATAGA
Organism: Lagopus leucura; assembly: GCF_019238085.1. NCBI lineage: Eukaryota > Metazoa > Chordata > Aves > Galliformes > Phasianidae > Lagopus > Lagopus leucura. The sequence goes on along the minus strand of NW_024962264.1, from coordinate 30,342,378 downwards.
TCTTTGTCTTCAGCTAGTCCTCTTCCTGCTGTTAGCGGAGGGTTTTTTAACAATTCCAGACTACTCTGACTGATGTAACCAGAAACCGTATTATATATTACACATCAAAACAACGAAGGGCAATGGTGTCGGTGGAGTCTCTGCTTTCAGATTCTTAAAATATAAATCAAAGATCATTAACGAAAATTGCCATGTTGTTATTATCCTCTGGTCAAAACACCTTGTACTTGCTCCTTCTCTTTTCCAGCTTCTTTCTGAGATCTTCAGCAAAGGATAAGTAACACTGTGCCATTATCTGTTTTTCTACAGAGTATCTGAGTAAAAATGGAGCATCACTGTGGTCTTCATTTTCACCCATTTTAGTTTTTTTTTTTTTTTTTTTTACCAGGTCTTAACACATCTAGTTGTTTAAAGTAATTAAGACTCACCCTATTTCTAAGTCTGTTTTCTATGAAAGGATCAAGTTACTTTTGGCTCTAATAATAAGTATAGCTCAGGGGAAGCCATTTTGTGAGATTAAACCAACATTTGATAGACCTGCAAACACATGGCTAGCTAGATTAATGAATGACATCAGAAAATGTTTCTGTTGTTTTATGTGATTCATCTGAGAGGAGAAAGAAAAGAGAGGAATTTCATTTTTGTGCTTGTATGGTAGCAAATTCAACTTTGTATCATTGGCATATGGCACATTCAGTCAAGTTTTCTAAAGATCTTGTGACTACATTTTCGGGGACTTACTTGCAACAGTTGGGGCCAGAGTTTTGAAAATGCTGTCTGCAAAGCAGCTTCAATGGCAAGAGTTCAGCTTTGCTTTTCTGACTTCCCTTGAAGGGATGGCCCTTGCTGTGTTGCTGATGTACTCTGAACTTCCAGCTGCAAAATGCAATTATCAAATATGTGAATCATTTCATCTCCATCAGTAAATCAGCCTCTATGGACGCATACTCTCAAAACCTTTGGTCTCATTACTATTTCTGAAAAATAATTTTTCTTCCTCTAATAATTTTATACAGGTGAACATTGGGAATTTAAAATCATATCTTAGTCTTCCATGAACCATTCAGGATGATGAAAAGCACAGTAGTGAATGTCCAAAGGAACATATATTTTAATTTTGAATGTAATCTCCCTAGTGTTTCCTGCACAAGTTTTTAGATAAAAGTTCACATAGAAAATAGTCACATTGTATAATCTATGTATTGTTCACTTTAATTCGGAGAGATGTATTTTGAGTATTAGCTTGAAGTCATTGGATCTCCCTGTTTTGGCACCACACAGTCATTCACTCAATCTCTTCCTTCCCAGTGGGTAGGGGAAGAGAATCAGGAAAAAAAGAAGAAAAAAAAAAAAAGAAAAAAAAAAAAAAGTAAAAAAAAAAAGTAGAACTTGTGGGTTGAGATAGAACTATTTACTAAGATAGAGAAAAGAGAAGGATAGTAGTTATGACTACATATATGTATGTATATGTATGTATGTATGAATGTTTGTAAGTGATGCACAAGCAATTGCTCATCATCCGCAACCAATGCCTAGCCAGCCTCTTGAGCAGCAGAAGAGAGTGAGATGAACTCCCACCCCCTTCAAAACTCCTTCTGTTTGATGTCATATGGTATGAAATATTCCCTTGGGCAGTTCAAATCCACTGTCCTAATTCGATTCCCTTACAACTCCTTGGACCCTTCACTGCAAATGACCTTGGTTCTGTACAGTGCTACTTAGCGGCAACTATAAACATCAGTGTGCTATCAGCATTGTTGTTCTCCTAGAACCAAAACATGGCATCACACCAGATACTCTGAAGAAAATAATTCTATCCCAGCTGAAACTAAGACAATATCCATTCCTTACTCCCTACACCTATCATTTATATGTTTATGTGTGTATATATATATATTCACACATTATTTTCATTGTCCATGATATTCATTTGCTTAGGAGGGATGTTATTCATTTAGGAGGGGTGATTCACAGTGTTGAGTTACCGCATGCAGAAGGTAGTACTGGTTCCATCGGAGTTTATTCTTCTTTAACCTGGATAGTTCTTACTCTAATGCTGTTAACAAGACATATATGAAACTAAGACACCCTCAGTTTAGAAGGAAGACTATGTTTAGTATCAATAGATATGCACATGATCAAACAGATGAGTGCTTAAATCCATTGCAAAGTAGACTCAGCCAATCTGTCAAGGAGGTTGGAATATTGAGGCATTCATTACTTAATGGAACTAGAGGAGTTCTTGTTCCACTGTGGGCAGATGAATTCCTTTATCCATGGGAGAGTTAATCTGTATCATTGCATTCCAATGTAGCTTATTTCTTTGTCACAGTCTTCATGCTATGTTCTTCTAATCTGCAAATAATACTGCTATGGTGTTCACTTTGTCTTCATGTAGTAATAAAAATGGTAACTATGTAAAGCTTTTCGTGTGCTAGCCAGATATTATACTGTCTGGATTAGGTAGTAAAGAAAGAAAGATAAGACTGTAAGAGCATGAAACCACTCCAGATTTTCTGAAATTTCAGGAATGATTTCAGTGTATATCCTGTAGGAGGCTTAGATGCTACCTTGGAGTAAGGAGTACAGCTATAGATGATCTCTGTAGCTTTTTCTAACCCTATCTTCTATCATTTCTAGTGCAACTTAGGCACATGCTCATATGTTTTTGCACACTGAGTGCCCACTTTCTTATTGCCTTTGGCTTATGCTGGGTTTTGCCTCTTTCTAATACAACTTGTCCTGGCAATGAACCTATCAGAAGACTGAAACTTGAAACTCAAAAAAAGTGGGCACAATCTCTTCATACTGATTAAATAACTGTCCTGAATCTAGTGTGGTTAAAGCAGTATAAAATTGCTAATGAGATCAGAATACAGTTTTAACCATTATCAAGTTAAGTGTGTTTTAAGTGATTGTCCTAAAATGTTTAAGAACTTTTTTTTTTCACTATGCAATTGCGTGACAAAATTTGACATGTTGCAAAACCTGTTTATGGCATTTTCTGTACGTACCGTTTTACTGTGTATTTACTGTGTATTAGTGAAACCATACTGAGATAGTGGAGGGATCTTCATACTGGAAATACCATTCTAAAAATGCTGTCTCTTGAGAAGATTGAAACAACTGATGTACAGAAATACGGGAAAGAAGAAAGATGTGTGTAGTGTCTTTAAATTACTATGCTTAAATGTAGCTTGCTGCCAAGTAGGTTAAATAGCACTGCCACTGTCTTTCAGTGAGAAAGCTGCTAAGCTGCTTGAAGCTTATGATTGTAGTGCTGTTGAGAAAGCAATGTTCATGATAAATGCTTTATGAAGTATGGATCTCTTTTTATCTCATGCAGAACTAGTTTAGATTAAGTCTCTTTCCAATCTGTATTGTTCAAATAATTATATTTAGCTGGAATTAGAGTTTGGATAATGCATTCCCAGCCCTTAGGTTTATTAACTGGCTCCACAACCAGACCACAATGTCAAACAGCCCATAGAGGTTTCCTTTTTACCCCGCATTTTGGCTATTTTCAGCTGTGCTGCTCTTTCCTGCTGCAGTCTAATCAATGTAGGCATTTGATAAGTGCTTCTCCATTATGTGACTCAACTCATTTGCTGAAGCTTTTCTTTTCAAACAGAAACATACGCTTAAAATGCAAAGCCTCCATTTAAGACTACATTCTTCAGAGTGAACCACTTCCTAGTTCCAAGGAGTAAACCACAATTAAAACAATAATGGAAAGATGGTGTACTCAGCAAGGATCAAATCTGAGAGCAACATCTGGGTTTGTTAGCATGAGCAGTCAAAGTATGTAGAAGTGTTGCATTTAGTGCAGCTTTTTGTTTGTGTTTGGCATTGTGGTCACCCTGTGCATGTGCTTCATCCCAAAAATTTTAATAGATGGTCCAGGCAGAACAGGGTAGTACAGTAACAGAGCTGAAATCTGCTGTGGGGTTAGAATGAAATTTGCAAAATTCAGTTCTTGGTGTACCATAATCAGCAACTTGAAGCAACCTAGTACAGTTGACTTGTTACTGTAGGCATGCTGCATGAAGTGCCAGATACTTTCAAGTTTGTCTTTGTGAGTCTATGTTTCATTTGAAGGTGACTTCCTCAAGTGAAATATCTTTCTATGTCCCTTGAAATATGTGAAAATTTACAGTGAATTTCCTCGAGTCACTTGAGTTGGGAAGCGCGGCTGCTTTTCTCCTCTCCTAAGTTCTACCGCTATTGATATCCATGTCATTGTTTCTCTTGTTATTCCTGACTGTTTCCTTTTAGAAGCAACTAGAATGCCTCAGTGGCTCCTTCACCGTTTCTGAGGGCATTAAATCGCTTAGGCAATTAGTGTGGTCTTTTAAGTCGTACTTTCCTTTCAGTGGTGTGATGTTGCATAGATGTGAAAAGTTGGTCAGTGCTTCTTTTACTGTTGATAACCTCAGTTCTTCCTGACATCTCTATTGTCAGTCTATTATCAGTAGTTGCAGAGAATGAGCTGCCCACACATTTCTGAAAAATTTACTTGATACAACTGGCTGTTATTCAGCAGCCTGTGCACATGAATTTCCAATGACTGTTCTTTTCCAAGAAGAATAAATAAGTAAATTAACAAATAAACCTCCTGCTTATCTTTATTGCTAACAAGATACAAGAGAAAGGAATTGGAAAAGCAGACCAACAAGGACTGAGGAGTTCTGGATCCCTATGCCAACTATTGGGCACTGTATGATATCATACAGTGACTCTTCAATCTTGAGCATCTCTAATTATGTTTTCTTTCTTTTTTTTAGTGTATTTGCTAGCTCAGAGTTGTCTCTTATTATATGTTTACACACATTATCTTGCACAATAGAGGCATAGTTTTGGCTGTGATCTCCAACCATTACGCTAATTCTGGTGAAAAAATTATTTATTGCTTTTCTAAGATATGCTAAATCTGTAGTCACATATCTCTGCAATGTTAAAGTAAGTTTCTAATGAACGTGTGTTAATTACTGATCAGAACTGGATGCTGTGTTTCCTGTTCTTCATAACTTCTGTATTACCGTGAGGCTAAGCATTGCATTTTGAATGGGCTTTGTAGCCTGAGAGGAGTCCAGCATGTTGCAAGAAGCACGAGGACTGTATGTAAGTTTTGCTGTGTCTAGGTGATTCTCATCTCTGTTGGTCTTTAGATGTATGTCATTAGAAGTTCAGAAGGACAGTAACTAACTTGACTGTTTTGTGTTTGTTTTTTTTAACCAAATATTTGATATGCTGCAATGCATACATACCTTCCCAGTTACAGCACTCTGTCTCTACATCTTACATGACAAAGCTACAATTTAGACAATGCACTAAGAGAAACTGTTCCTTATTTCTTTTCCTCATGTGTAGATTGAATGTTAAATGTATTTTGTATTGAGCCTACTGGTGTGTTGCATGATTGCAACAGTTAAGTTAATTGGCAGTTTTTTATTATTTGGTTGCAATTTGAAAATATTTCTCCCTCTGTCTACAACAGAGACACTAGCAGTGGATCCATTCCTATTCAGTCACTGATTTCTTTTTTGCGACTGCCACAAAATTGGTTCAAGTTATGGTAACTGTTTTCATGATAGAAATGCAGGTTGCTGAGAACCTGACTGGATCTACCAAATGTCTGTTTGATGATCTGTGTCTCTGTAAGGATGTTTCCCCCCACCTCTGACTGACTGCTATTGTTTCTATGTGGCCCAGTCTGTGTTTTGGTTCTCAAATGAGGTTAGCATTTACACCGATCAGGCAAAGCTAACCCTTAAGAGTCATTTTAAAAGATGGGGGTTGGTATTGCTGAATTATACCAGCTCAAGGACTAGAGTAAAAACCTTGGATTAAATCACCAACTATGTTGTTTTGATACAATTGGAATTTGAATGTCCCCATTAGAGAAGAGAAAGAATAAAACAGCAGGCGATCTTGTCTCAGTAGAAAGCCAAGTTTAATACTTAGTGAGTTTTGCAATCCTCTTCTGCCACAGAATTGAGAAAATGATTTTATTCATTTTAATTCAACCCAGTGGCTCTTTTGATGATACATTAATGGAGGTTTCAGAGCCACTAAGTCATCAAGTTAAAGGTTGATGGTAACACTGCATGTTGCTTTAAATAGTATTTGATTTGGTTACAACTGAAGAATCCTTATCTCCTGTGGAGAATAAAACTAGATTCTGATTTTTAGGAAAAATAAAAATCAAGTGTTGCCATCATATATTTTTTTTATTTTCAGTGAGAAATTGTGAGGTAACTTAAAGTAGCAAACCAATCTGGTTACGTAAGTCTGCATAGATATTTGGTAGACACAAGTCAATGGTTGTCCCTATGAATTTGGATGTATCCCTTGGTGTAAGACAGAAGACTTCAGTCTTCTGTCAGATGTTCCTGAAGAATCCCTTCTGTGAGTCAACATAAGGGTCTTGCTGTGACAGCAGTAAACAGGGAACATTTGCCTTCAAAAAGCAGGCCATACTGAGACTCCCTGATTTGACTGCCTTGCTATTGCCTGCTTTTGTAAAGCATTGGTTTTGATTGAGAGTTTTCATAAGACATGTTCTAGGTAACAAACATAATCATGGTAAATTTCATTTCATTGATTGGATTGCACCCAACATTGTTTTTATAACTGGAGTATTTGACACATCTTATTTGAAAATGCAGTGTGTTGTAGTGCATGTATGTGAAGTAACAGCAGGCCAACTTTACTCTTAGGTAATGAAAACTAATTTCCTGGAAAGGTAACTGTAAATGTTCTCAGAACGTGAGGCATTAGCACATTACAATGTCTCACTTTTGGATACTGAAACTCCTGGGATAATTTTAAGCGCTAACACACATACTGATATTACTCATCCTGCTTTCCTTCATTGAAAGCACTGAAGGAAAATGCTTTTGTTTATTGTCACAGGCAACTCAGTCTTGAAAGACCTACTTGAGAGAATAACAAAGTATTTTAGGACTTTGCTGGATCTAGTCCCTTCCTGCCTCCTGCTGTACATTTCCTCTGCCTATCTCAGAGAACATGGGTCAGCTGAAAATTCTGCCTTCTACTCATCACTGTTAAAGTAACCACAATGGATGTGGGAATGAGTAACTATCACAGGACATAAAAAAATGGAAGAAAATGTTTAAAGTCTTATGATTTGAGAAGAGTCCGCAACCAACAGATTTATTGTCAAAAGTATGTCAGATACTTGAAGCTACAGGTAGCTTAATACCCTGAGAAGAAGCAAAGAGCATTAACTTGCTGTTAAAGGAGGAACTGAGACAAAAGCTACCGTTCTTACACATAGTGCTCTTGATCCTGTGCTGTAATTTTGAGCTTCTAATCCAGAATAAATGCACACACATTCTATAGGCAAAAGCATATGTTTTACCTGAGAGCCTTTCCAATCCTGTTATTGGCAGCACCATCTGCAGATAAAGCTTTGTCTTTTCAGATCTTGAAAGTGCCAGTCAGTAGGCATAGGTCTGGAATTCTGTTTATTTTTTTTTTATCTCAAAACCAAAATTATATCCTTTACGAGAGCATCCTTTTAAGTGGTTAACTTTTGAACTGATTTCCTTACTTTCTGTTTTTGTACAGAGTGATTCTGTATTTGGCATTGAATTCACATGAAGTGTACGTGAACTAGGTTAGACCTGCCCCCACAAAGCACTTGAGAAGCTGAAAAAAATAAGAGCACTTAGACAGAAGTGTACATACTTGAGGTTCTTCATGTACTCAAATATTTTTGCTGCAGCATAAGACTTAAGAGATGCCCAAGGAAAATATCTGACAAGCATTAGATATAATCTTGTTTATCTACCTCCATTGAATACATGTAGCACTTAATCCAACTTTCTGCTCAGGCTTTTATTCAACATTTATCTGTGTAGTCAAGACTGAATCTCTGCAGTTTCCTTTCAGGAAGTGTTTTTGTGTACGTGATTTGCATCATTGCTTCACTAAAGTATGCTAAGTGCTGAGGTTAAACTATGAAATAGAAATCTCCCAAGATCATAAAAAATGACTTCTGATTTTAGATGCCTGTTTTGAAATATAGCTATGCAAAGTGCTTGGTTGTAAGCTTTCTTTCTTATGTCCCGGATTGTGATTCTGAATATTCATTTCTCTTCAGATCTTCAGAAACAGGGCCTTCCTTTGGGGCACCTGTATGCATCCCATTAGTGAATGCGTTATTATGTCATGGTATGATCCTTAGGTTAGGTTCTTCAAGCCAGTGTTCTGAAGAATGTCATTTAACTTCCATCATTGCACTAGCCTCAAAAATAATGCCAAATCTACACTTTGATTATGCTGTTGAACTGTGAATTACAGCAAAGTCCAGAAAAATATTTTTTTTCCTGTATGGAGTCTTCTTATTTTTATGGCATCACTGTAAAACTGACTTTCTACCTGTATATCCATCAAGTTTTGATTCGTCCATCAGAAATAATGATTTTTAAAAAGTTTGTCTCTTTAGAAAGGCTATATCCTAATATGGAGCAGGGTAAAAATTCTGCATTCCAGCTGCCAGCATTTCAAGTTTCTAGCTCAGTTTTTTTTACAACACTAACCTTCACTGCTGTCTAATAAAATGAAATTAGAGTGAAAAGTTCAAATATTAGACTTTCCTGTGGAGCTGGTTTCATGGTAGCCTGACAGCCAACATCAACAGTATGATAGTAGGGAGTTCATGTTTCTGTCTAGTCTGTGGTGGCCTGCTGAGATGGCATATGCCTTGGAGTGAATAAAAACCCTAATGGGAAAACCTAACTTGTACCTCATGTAGACCCCTAGTTCAATGACTGAAGGAGATTTTTCTTTTCCTCCTCTGTATCATTCTGTAGGTACCATTTATATGTATACATGGGGGAAGAATGGGAAGCACATCGTGGCTCAGAAAAAATGTGTTTTAATTGGTTTAAAGAGTGAAGGAAACCTCAGTCTTGGATCCTAAATTCTGTTCTCAGATTCAGGCTGTTGCTGTAGAGTTGATGGAGAGAACAGAGAACAGAACTTCACCCAGACATGCGTGAGTGAGAATCTCTTGTTTTTGCTATGGCTATTGTTAGGTTTTGTGCATCTGTGTTGGAGTAATTAAAAAAAAAGTCAAATTATTCCATTTCTTAAAACATGTAGATTTCTTCCATGGAAAAGCAACCACACTGGATACATTGGAGCTGACAAAATTGAATGCGGCTTGGCTGTGCTATCTGAATGAGAAGTAACTCAAACCAGGAGCACAGATTAGAGTGAAAAAGAACAGAAATCTTTGTAGCAGCTTTCAATTAGAAAGCCTTCACCAGACCTGCTCCCTACCCCCTTTTTTTTCCTGCTAGTGTTGTTTTTTAAAGGAGCTTAGCTGTATTTTCACTTTGTCTGCTCAAAAATCTCTGTCATCTTTCAGGGACAAACTCGGGGACTGAACATCAGTAATAAAGTGAAATATTATCTCCTTTGAGCATTTGACTCCCATACTTGATTTGGCATCACTGCATCTGCTATGAGTATTGTTTCTGTCTTTTACTAACAGAACCATATGAAAATGACAGTAAAGTAGAATGCCTTCTCCTCTATTTTTCTTCTTTTCACAAAAAAAAAGTGAAGGAATGCAAATTCATCAGCAGTGTTCTGTGCATCACATATGGTGTGTGAGAAGTAGATTTGTATAGTGTTGTTCCTATTTACCAGCCTTCTCCCCTAGCACTGATGAGCTACATTAAGTGGGCAGTGACGTCTGTTATCTGTTATTCAGCTATATAGACAAAGCACAGCTGTTCAGGAGAAAAGCAGACAGATAGTTCACTAGGCAGCAGACACCTCTTTTCCAGCTCATTCCTGAGCAAATATGACTGTGGGAGATGGTTCCACTTTACACTGGATTTAGTCTGGAATATAATACTACTTGCTCATGCAGTAGCTACGTAGTAGGGAGGAATTGACTGTTCCTTTTTAAGAGCAGCAGAGAACTCTGATTATTGATTTTGTTCTTTAGTCAGGATGTTCAGGAAAGCCCAGCACAATCCAAAATATGTTCATGTTGCTTTTGTATTCCATTCTCTTCTTTTGGTCTTCTGCATCTCCATTTTACAGATATCACAGAAATTCACTGAAATGAAGTCCCTTCCTGCAGCAACTAAAATCCAAATGTTAGGTTTTTTTGTTTGTTTTTTTAAAGGGCAAACAGAAATTAAAGTGGTTTTTTTTTTTTTTTTAACAATTCTGAAGAAGAAGCAGACTGATTATTCTAATTCTTGCAAGAAAGATTAATCAATTTTTATTTTAAAAAAACTGGTGTTAAGTTTTCTAACTTCCTATTGTAAACTACGCACTATCATCAAGGCATACAGGGAGTAAGGGATTAATACAGTAATACTTGAATGTGCTCAAAATTAGCAGTGAATGCAGTCAGAAGTTTCTAAAATTTGTATCTGAATTTACATTAAGCAAGAATACCATTTTTAATTTTGAATTTTCTTTTCCTTAAAGTAAGTTGTTCTTTTGCTCTGAGAACAGGTTACAACTAAGAATGAAAAAGGGAGATTTATGTTTATGTAAGAAGTAGGAATACAATAAAAGTTAATCATATTTATTTTATCTTGAAGCACTCTTTATGTCAGTGACATGCAACCAAATGCATGAAGATGAATCACAGCCACTGAAAGGTTAAGACACAGTTTGTCCTGTCTGTGAATTTATCATTAAATAAGCAGTTCTGCAAGAACCACAAGTTCTGTTCTCATAACAGATTTTTGTCTCACTGATGACTGATTTTCGAGGCTAAGATGTTTGAAGTGAAGCTTTTCCAGTATGCCCCATGAGGCTGATGTTAAAGCTTTCCTTACGGGACATTTAGTCTTTCTACTTTACCTTACTGCCTATTTGCAAAAACTAGTTGTCTTGGAGATAACTATGCATCTTCCATATTTTGTTAAAATTGTAGAGTGTGATAAAAATTTATTAAGAAAGCGTATATATATACACAGTAATAAAATAAGTCTTGTTTCTGTAGTAAATTAGGCATAAAATGGGCTTTTCAAGTATTTAGCTTCCATTTGATCAATTTTCAAGAGGTCACAGTAGCCCGTGTGTTGATTCCCCTAACACCTGTTGACGGTTGTAAAGATGAAGAACTTTAAAATATGCCTGATAGTAACAGATCTATAGTGTGCTATGTCTATGCAGGAGCTGTGTAGGAGTTCCAGGTGTCTCAGTTACCTTTGCTAGCTTCAGGATTCTGTGTGATGTGAGTCTATCCTAATAGCTCAGATAAAAAACAGATAATAAATACAAAAAAATTGTGCGTGGGCATTTTGTCCACGTTTAATGCCTGTGCAAGAGGCATTTATTTAACATGAATGTTAAATACAGTGAAAAAGAGGGCCATGAGAAGGAATGAAGAAATAACATTGGCAGTGATGTATGGAAAGAGATTAATAGGAATGTAGTAACACCCACCCTTAATGTGAGACAGAGACCTCTCTAATTCAAAACTGCAAGCAAAAGTAAGTTACAAGATGTTGAAGGCAAAATTCATTAACTAAGACAAATGCTGGAGCTCAGAGGTTTTAGTACATATGTTTTGAAGTTTTCCATTCGCTAGGAGGTATCGGAAAATACTGTTCTAGATTTTAATATTGGTGTTGTTGTAAAATATATTCCTAGACTGGGTGTTCATTTTAGAATCATATCAAGTCTCTATTTTTTTTTTTCTTTTTTTTTTTTTTTTTTTTAATTAAAAAAAAGAGGACCTTTTTTCTACTAGTGGCAAAATGGTAGGCAATGTGCATCTTCATGAATAGGGAAGGCCAGAATAAGCTATTATAGTTTCAGAAAATGGGCTGTCTTCTAACTGGCAGGAAAAAGCTACTCACTTTAAAAAGTGTGTGGCTTTTTTTTTTTTTAAATAAGAGGTGAAACTGCTCATCTCAGGCAGGCCAAGAAGGCCAAGTTGTCTTAATAAGCAGTTGTACCAATCAGCAGGTTTTCCATGTATTTGCTTTTTTTGTGTTATTTTCTATCATACTCCTTTTCACTCAATGCCTCTTCTCCTTTTGTTTCCTCCAATAACCTGCTTTACTAAGCTGTTTTCTAGGATGTTGAAGATCTATTATAGCTTTAATGTACTCAGTCCTTGAGAAAGTCAGATACTCACCCAGTAGTAACTCACTGTTTTCTAAGGAATTATACCAGTTTATACTAACGGGGTTTTAGTCTTTCTATATAATTGTATGAAAACTCTGCATGCTTTGGTAAATATATAGAGGAATTAGTCTAAATAACAACATTTATATTTGGAAAAGTAATCTAAAAAGAGCAGTTTGTAACAAACCTGTGAGTTGCTGACTCATTCAGGGTTGGCAGTTGCCGTTATGAAGTGCCAGCTGGATGCAAACAGAAGTGCAGATGGATAACATCAGTAAAAGCTTAGATAAGCAAGAAACATTTAGATGTTGTACTGAGAGATATGATTTAATGGGAAAAAGTGGTGATAGGTGGATGGTTGGGCTGGATGATCTTAGAGGTCTTTTCCAGCCTTGGTGATTCTGTGATTCTATTAAAAAAAAATGCAAGGATGCTGGGCAGGGACAGGAGAAGGACTGTTAACGATGTTACAGCACAAATAGAAATGAGAGTCATGCAAGCAATCAAGCAATTAAGTTGAAGTCCAGGCAATTAATGGCCTCCTGTTGTCCGCTGTCGTCCCTGGACTGGTCTCATCAAGTAGATTCAGTTTGGTTTCCATCAACTAAGTATAAAAGCAGCTTTTATTCTTCAGCTATTTTAGAGGCTATTTCGGGCAAAAAGACAAATATTTTATTGGACAGATGTGATTGTCAGTCCAGAATATTTCAGGATATTTTCAATGCTGGTTTCTTTTTTACTATAGCTGGTTGAAAGGATACTGTTTCTGCACACTGTCACAGTTTTTTTTTATGTTCACCACTTATCTGGATGCCAAACCATAACTTCATTTCTTTGGGGTTTTGACTGGCGGCCGAGTAATTTGCTGCAGCTGAACAGCATAACTATGTGAAATGCAGGTGGAGACCAAACATGTCAAAGTAAGCAGTACAGTCAAATCCTCAGTGCAAGGGAAGGAACCGCAGGGCTCTCTTCTGAACCATTAAAATATATTTGCCTATGGGACAATTTGAGCAGTGAGAGGAAAATCACTACTCCAAGAACTGGAGAGAGAGGTGCTTTTCCAGGAAGATTTAAGGTAGAATTTAATTTTGCATGGAGCCTACCATACTTGAAGTACCTCAGAGTGTTTTATAGTCAAGTTAAATATAGAACAGTGACTCGGTAGGCAAAACAGAGCAACCACTAAATCGGTTCACAATGAAGGGCTTTAGTAGTAGCAGGGCTGTGATTCCTGACCTCTAGCAGCTCCTGATGGGGTGATTTTAAGAGGTTACGGTTTACTGCTTTCCACTCTGCCCCTTATCAGTGAGAGACAGCTCACTTCTAGCAAAGGAGACCGAGAAAGGTAACTTTTAAACATTCCCACATGCTTTACCAGAGTTTGCAAGGTAGGGTTAGAGCTTCCAACTGTGGGAGCCATGTGAAATGAAAGAACTGAAACATCAAGAGAAGACATCAGCTTCTTTTGGAGATAAAATATAATGCTGGCTGAGTCAGGTTATTCAAAAGTTGCATTTGCATTGTTTTTACAGAGCTAACTCCAGGTGGTATCTCATTAAACATCTTGTATTGCTGCATCCTTAGCAAAACAGCCAAAATGTAAAGACACGGAGTTGGTAAATAAGAGACTGCTTATCATAAAGAGAATGGTTGGCAGAGAGATATCTTATCAATGTATGTAAACACCTGAAAGATGCTGCATGGAAGTTGGAAACAAGCTCTGTTCTGTGGTGACTGGTGACCCCCTAGAGGCAACGGTCACAGTCTGGAACATAAGGATCTATCTGAACATCAGGAAACACTTTTTCATGATGCAGATGACAGAGCACTGGCACAGGTTGACCAGTCCTCCCTCCTTGGAATCTCCCTTCTTAGAGATGTTCAAAAACAGCCTGGATGTGGTCCGAGGCAACCTGCTCTGGGTGCCTCTGCTTAAGCAAGAGAAGTGCACCAGATGACTCCAGAGGTCCTACTTCAACCATTCATTGACTCTTCTGATGGCAATATTATGTTAAACTTACAGGAGCCTGTTAAGTAGGGGACTGCTTTTGGTTGAAATTAGGCAATTGGTTTATGGTTTATCATTTATACAAAGCTCGCTACTTTCTTTTCTCATCATCTTAAGGATGGGTGCTTTCTCTCAGCTCAAGGCAGATACCAGCAATTTTGTAAAAACCTACTGAAATCAATCCAGAGAGAAAAGAAATGTATTCCTTGAGAAGTGTATACAAGGATTTTCTTCATTTCCAGATCCATTAAACTGCAGGTTACTGCTGTCTCAGTATTGCAAAGAATGCAAAACTGCTACTTGTGAGAATGCTTAATTTATGCAGGAACAGGAAAAAGTCTGGGGAAGGACACTTTGCCATTATTTTTGCTAAGAAGGTCAATCCCACTGAAATTTACTACGATTCAAAAGATGTGAGAAGTTTTTTTTCCTAGTGGTCTTGCTTTATTCAGGTAAGCAGTTGTGCGCAGATTTGTCTGCTGATTATGTATTTGTCTACTTATTATGTATTTGCAACCCAAAATTTTGTTATCTGATTTTCAGCCTATCCTGAAGACTAGTCTTTGGGCAGTCTATTCAAGAGACACTATGTGAGATAACTATGGAAATGTTTGCTTCTTGTATTTTCAGTGATCAAGACTGAACAAATAGTATGTTTTGTGTAGACATATGCCAAACTTGAATGTACACTTTTTTTTACACCAGTTATATTTTTATACCAGGCAGACATTCCCTGGTTCAATTTGATACAAAGATTGGCTGAGGAGTCTGTGTTACAATTGCAATCTGGTCTGCTTTTAAGAGAAGTTCTTTGAACATTTGTCTCTTCCTATCTCTACAGAATCTGGCTTATGTAAAATGAAATGTTATCCTGCACCATTAGTTGGTAGTAACTAGAACTACACAAAATATTCACAATTAAACCACAAAACCATATATACTTCATTTTGATTTCATTATGGTCTCAGCTTAGTAAAGCTATTTCATAAACGTGGTCTGATTCTTAAAGACCTTTTGAATGACCTGGGCTGATGAGTGGTTTTGCTGTTTAAATCACATGAAATAGGTAGCTTTGCACATGTGTGAAGAAAAATAGATAAAATCCTGCAGTTTTTATTATATTGTTTTTCAGGTGTTAGGTTCAGTAGAACCCAAGATTCAAATAAAGCTTGAGGTATGCCAACCCACGTGGATCACCACCAAAAGTCATTTTTGCATGACTTTTGCACATTGTAGCAATCTGTAAAACATAAGGGGCTGGTTAGTAGTCTATTTCCCTAAACCACTGTAATAAGAAATTCTTTGTATGTCTAGAAGGGATTGCCTATGCTGTGGTCAGAAAGTTGACTGCAAGGTACTGCAAAGATTCCAGAGCTAGTTTTAAGCTGGATAACTGTGATGCTGTGAGTAATCTCGATACCACAGTCTGAACCTCAGCTCAGACTAATTTATCTAGTCATTAAGTTGCAACAGCTCGGATTTTAACTGAAGCTGCCTTGGATGCTGCACTGCATTCATTTCAGTGCAATGGAGCAGGCATCTTCCCGTTTTCAGTCAAAGATTGTGTGCTCTCAGGGATATCTGTAAATAAAAACAGAACTGAAATTATTTCCTTTCAAAAAGATGTGTTTGTAGGCATTGGGATTCACTTTCAGGAGAGGTGTAATTTGATGTCTGTTTCTTCAGAACTTTTATATTATTGCAGAAGAGGGAAGAAGAAAGGGGAAGAAATGTTGGACGAAGTGAGGCAAAGTGAGAATGACCAAGAATACCAGTCACATCTTAGAAATGTTTGCTTGCTTTTTAAGCTTTGCACTCACAGATTTTAAACATTCAAGCTGTAACATGTAACAGTGAAGTTCAGGAAGTGTTCTGATTTTTATTTAGGAAGTTTGAAGTCTATGCATATGTTTAAGTTATGCATATGTTTAGTTAGAAACTCCATGTCCTACGAAACTTGACAGTACTGAAATGGTCTGTTATTTGCTGTTTGGTATATGTAATGGAAATGTTACAGCGAATGCTCTCTTTATTTTCAGTTAAGACCTCTGTTCTGGTGCAGAATGAAAGGGATGCATCAGTAGCAGTGTTCTTTCACTAAGAAGTGGTGACTCCTCTTGCTTTTTCTGGCTGAGCAAGGGTCTAACCTCACTAGTACCAAGCAGAGCATTGAAATACTTCTCCTTTGCTTCCTTCTCCGTGTGTTTGGAGAAGGAAGGAAGGGCCCTGTAAGCCCTTCTCACTCCATTACTTCTTATTTCTTTCAAATACCCAGAATGGTAATCTCAAACCTGCTACAGACCTACTACAGTCTAGTTATCCAGGTTTGTTATGACGCCATTACTTCGCAGGAACAAGAATGAAGGGATCAGATATTTGCCTGGTGTATCCTACTCAGTGGTTTGTATAAGTAATACATGAAAAGGAATATTCTATTTTCTGATGCTGTTAAATTTAAGGAATGTGTTCCACAGCTAGCTGGAACAGTTGAGGGAACATTGAACATACTTCCTAATCTTTTCTTTTAGGTTTCGTGCTTGAGATTGTGAAGCCCTGAAATCTGTATCTATTTTGCAAGCTTCTCCCCCCAGCCTCATCCCATCTTTGAGTTAGTTTTATTTCTGTTTGAATGAATGGGAATGGAACAAAAAGGAAAACTTTTCTTTTTTTCTAAAGGAAAAGGGAATTTCTATTCCTAAACAAAGTAAACTTCAGATAGACATTTTGCACTTTGTAACTCGCTGCAGCAGCATTTGTTCTGTTTTGAGTGTAGAATCTGTCAGCTGTGAGCTGGCACTTTTACTGTGCCTAGCACATTGAATTCCCTTTCTCCTGTGCTGAATTCAAAGTTCCAGTAGTTGAGTGTAGAATGAAACCTATGAAACAACAGTGATAGCAAGTGTCTCTTCCAATAGAGCAACAAGGAACAAATAGAAAATAATAGAAAAGAAAAAGGATCATTGAACATGCTGCAAGCTACGTGGCACTCTAGAAGAAGCATTACGTGAGAACTGTCCTAATGCATTTTATATGCAGTATACTGAGAGGGCTAAGCCCTATTTCTTCCTTTGAGATTTTAAATCCACATTTTTTCTTCAAGAGGAAGTTCTCTGCTAATAAGAATCCAAACATTCAAATTCTGAATATTTAAATATTATAATAAAGGACATGCTGGTTAAATGGGGGTTTGGACTCGGTGATCTCCAGAGGTCTCTTCCAACCACTACAATTCTGTGATTCTGTGGTTATATGGTTGTTCTGAAAATGCCAAGGGAAAGATAGGCGAATGATGTCAGCAAGTGAAACAAATGTGTGGTAACAGTTACTGATACTACAAATTTGTCTTTAATTTGCTTAGGTAATGAGCTTATCCATACAAGGCTGAATGCTATACTACAGGAGGAGTTCTGAACCACTTCCTGTAATTGGTCCTGAAGTCAAAACCTACTTCACTGAACGTGAAGCTGAAGGGAAACTGAAGAACATAGACTAGGATTTCAGCTTAATGTGGGAAGCTATGGTAAGGAATATCCAAGTAAGTGGTTAATTGTAGCAGTGCGATTTTATCATTCTTGCTTCATTATTACTTAAATCTAGGAAAAAATGCAAAAAATGTCGTCTCCTTTTGAGCTCACACTTATTCATATTCCTCCACAATTTTTTAATTCGTTGGCTGAACTCAATTGAATCTAATAAATCCATACAGGTCTCAGAGTGAATGAAGTTTGAACGTATGACACAGTATAAAGGAGAAACTGCTGTGTGAGTTCACATGTTATTGCACTGAGAGATCTGCCTTAAGATAGAGCCTTTCTCCATTTCCAGTGAAAGGAAAAGCTGCAGTCAGTACTCACAAGCAAGCATGTGATGCGAACCTGCAGGAAATCAGGCTTGATTAGTTCCAGTGCTTGGGCAATTGCCTTTCTTCCCATTCTTCTCTCCTATTTCTCTCAGAGTCCCTCATCAGAGTGGAGAAATAATAACATTAGAAGACAGCTTCTGAGATTAGAGCTACATTTAGAAGTGAGATCTCTTGTTTCTAGTCATTGTACTAGCTATTTGAACTTAGGCTGCAATGAAATGGAACTGCAAGGAAGAAATGCAGATAAAGTCTAATAATAGTAAGCCTAATGTACAGGCCTTTGGCATCAGGTGAAAGTTGTGCACTGTTTAGAAGTTGCAAAAAGTACTGTGATTTCATTTGTGAAATACTTAAGAGCTGAATGGAATTTTATGGCAAATCCAGCAAGGTTTTTGTGTTTTAGCAACAGGTGTTAGCTTTCATCTCCTGGTATTCCTCTGTACAGTAAGTCTCCCAGACTTTGTAATCAATTCCTGCTGTCTGAATGCTGTTTGGGGAAGAAAAAAAAAAAGATGGAAAGAGGAGAGATTGATATCCCTTAGTTAGGCTGATCTTAATAGAATTACATTTTATTAGAATTCTACTGGCCATCAGTAGACCTGAGAGCTTTCTTGGTCTTCAGATGTTTAGCCATTTATTATTGTGTTGTATATTGCTGAGACACAGAGTGCTATAGGGCATTTCCTGTAACCAGAGGCCAATAAAAACAAGTATTCCAAACTGAATAAATGTGCAAAAATACATAAATTGAGTAAGTAATTTTTTGTCCTTTTCCATGTAGTTATTGTAAGGAAAGGAGTGTGCCGCACTTTAAAAATCCAGAAAGAGAATGAAATCAAGCTTGCATAAGCCTGTGTACAGCACAAAGATGATTTGAGAAGGATGCCTCAAATTCTAATGGCGTTACTTGACTAAAGGCAGAGTGCTTGTTTTGTGATATCTGGATTTGATGACGAAAGAGTTACAAGAATGACTTTCTCCCTCTGTATCAATGTGAGCTGAATTTCTGCCTGGAATGAATATTGTTCACTGTCTTGTTGCAGCCTTAGAGTTTTATTAGAGGTGAACTTTCCACCCTTGAAATTTAAAGCTTAGCTTTTAAGAATTATTTTACCTATTCTTCTTGTGAAAATATTGTATGCGTATATGCATGTCTACTGTGTTCTATGCCATAAGCACTGATAGTCTTAACTAATGGTCAGGAAATAAACAATAACTAATTAGGAGTGTCTATGTTAATACATATTTTTTTCCATGTATTCTCATGTGTATACCCATACATAACTACACTACTAACCTTACCTGAATTTTCACATGCTATCCTGTAATTTATTGCACATAGACAGCAATTTAAATGAAATCAACTCAGAACAGTCTTAAAACAACACACTATATAGTGTTTTAGTTTTCATTGCAGATAACAATATTCAGCTATTCCATGCTGTCCTGAGAATTTCCTGGAAAACGTGAGAGAAATTAAACACTGATGTTGTAGACTTTCTGCAGTAGCACAGCTCTGGAGAATGCTAAGGTGGTGGCAAACAGTCACACATTCGAATGCAAGCCTACAATGTAGTCTAATTTAAGTTCACTGGGATTTATGTACTTGAAGCTGAACATATGTGTTTGTATACAGTCCCATCTGCTAGAGGCCTCCCTCTCCCTCCCTCCCTCCTTCCTCTTTGGCACATGCAATTGAAACTTCTGCTAAAAGTTGCCTAGAAATTGAGCATTCTAAAGTTGCCTAGAAATTGAGGAATATTCTAAGCTAGGGAATGTGCTTTGCACATGAGCTACTGACTTGCCTCTGACTGAGCACTGTGCTTCCACCAGAGCATGGGTGTTTTTCAAGTGGGCTTGTGAGGCTGTTTGAGAATCTCTACTCTCTTTTTTCCACTGCTGTTCCTCAGCCTTGCAGTTGAAAAAGCATTCTCTATATAGTCTTGCTCCATTTTTTCAGTCTTCCTTGGCTATTGGCCACTCACAGAGGCAAAATACTGGGCTAGGTGGATTTTTGGTCTGATGTGTTTGACCATTCTTATGTTGTTTTCTGTGTCTGTGTGTTGAATTGCATCACCATCAGTGAATAAGATTTTGTGTTGCTTTGTCATGACGCCTCTTAGAAGAGTCTTGAGGTTCAGAAAATTAAGTTTTGCATGAAGCTCTGTATTTCTTAGGAACCCAGAAAGAGAGAGTTTCCCTTGAGCTTGTAATTTGCTATAATTGTAGAAATCCTTAAGTGAATAAACATACAAATAAAATGTGACGAAAATAAGTAGTTACAATTTCAAATACTTGAAAACAGAACACCTGATGAAGGGTTAATCTTCTAAAAAAAAGCTGCTTCTCTATTTCACTTGAGTGTTTCACTAGTTTACATACCAGTAAGAACAATGTAAGTCTTTTGCTTTAAATCTGCTACATCCTTGCTTACATCACTCAGTCACAGCTAGATCGTTATTGGATATACTCTCTCCTCTACCCCATGTAAATTCATGATAAACAGGTTGCTGTGGTTGTTTCCCCTCTCAAACCGTATACAAGTTAATGCTTCCTCTTGCAAACGGCTTCTCTTTCTTTTCCCAGAAACAGTGAGCAACTACATTGAATGGATTTCTCTACAAAGGTTATTTTACAGGTCAGGAGGTTAGCTTACTTTTGTCTTTTTAACTCATCTGTTTCAGAAGAAATCCTCTGTGTGTTCTCCTGAATCATAAAGGCTGGTGAGAACGAGAAGCCTAACTCATCATTAATCCACAGGCAAAGTACTATTCAAGCAGCTGTAGTGAAAGCTCTCGTACACTGCCCTGGAAATAACCCCAGCCTTGACATGGTAAAATGACCCTAGATAAGGTCAGAAGATCAGTTCTCATTTTCATTTAAGCTTCTGGTTTTAAAACTGTGTTTGGAATTGTCTGTTGTGGTTTAGATGAT
Organism: Lagopus leucura; assembly: GCF_019238085.1. Lineage (NCBI taxonomy): Eukaryota > Metazoa > Chordata > Aves > Galliformes > Phasianidae > Lagopus > Lagopus leucura. The sequence continues at coordinate 30,321,433 of NW_024962264.1, read as the reverse complement.
TTCCTAAAACAGATGGATCCTCACAAAGTGGAGGAGTGAAGTTCAGAGAGACGGAGGTGAATTTGAATGATCTGTTTACACAGTGTAAGAAATGGAAGCTCATGGCTGGGATTTTCAGGAAGGCGTAAGGAAGCTGGGTGTCTCTGTCCTGATGGCCTGAATACTAACTTGAGTATGGCATTTAAATGAGCCTTAGGTCAAACCTCTTTCAAAGTCTTTGAAAATCCTGCCTGTGCTAGCCTACCTTGTGCACTGGGGTCAATGTGCACTGCAGAATATGTACTAGAATTCAGTTATTTTGTGTATAATCTGTCTATTTAGATAAAATATGTATCCAATGCAGTGTAAGAGTAAGAGTATCTACATAACACACATAGTCCAATGTGTAAACTGGCACAGAAGCAACATGGATGGAACACTCCACATGCAAAGCAGCATTTTCTTATCCTATTACAAGGGCAAAAAAAATGAAAAGAAATCATCCAGCAGTATAGGCAGTACTTCTGGCTTAAGGCCTGCTACTAGTACAAAAGGACTGCTAAGCAGTACTTATGAACACTCATTCCATTTCCCAATTATGATAATTCCAGAAAAATAAGCTTTGAAAAGAATTGTCCCCAACGCAAATTGAAAAGTAAAGCTCTCCAAGGTCCAAGATAACTAAACTTTAGTAATTCTAGCACACTCTTTAGTAACAACATCTAGGAGATATTAGTGGTATTATACTTGCATGTGAGGCTTTCTAATTAAAAATTGATTATTTCCAATTTAGTCAGATGTGCAATTAAAAATGGGACTTAGTGTCTTCTGACCGTTAAAAGAGTTAACAAGGAAGTGAACTACGTAGGTGTATCTATGCAATATATATTTATCTTGAAATAACACTAGCATCTAAACTTCTTGGATGCATCTTTCTATAGTAATACAGAAGTCTCTCCTATGCTGACAGTATTTACTTAAGTACTTACTCTTATATGCTGCTTCTAATTTATGCCTAAATATGGCTGCTAGGAGTGACCAGATGTGCTAACAACTGAGAACTTCCTTCTCGTTTTTGCTTTTGATGCAATTTTGATCCATGCTTTGTTCTTGTATGTGAAACATATTGAATAGGTCAATATCCATTAGATTTATTGCAAGTATTTTGTCCTGTGGTTCTATCACACTTATTTGCACCAGAAAACTTTCCTGCTTCCATCTAGAACTGGGATTGTCCAGAATAACAGTGTCCATTCCACTTCTGCCATCGTTTCCATAGTGACAGCTCTTTTATTTTGCACACTCTTTATCGCATAATCCCAATTCAGCTTTTTTCTCAAGTATACTGACTTGAATATGCGAGTGCCTTAGATGTGATGCTGGACTGAAGGAAATTTTAATTCCTTATTATTTCAGTTTTTCCTTCTGAAGAATCAAAGTTTCAATATGTTTCACAGATGAGAGTAATTTCTGTATGACCTTGTTGAGACGGATGATATATGCATCTGCAGTAACATGGCTCATACCTATTGAAGATAGGAAAGAAGTGGGCGGTTCTTTAATGGAAAGTAACCTTAAGCATTTAAAGCATGTGATGAGAAAGCTGATTTTGTCCCAAGTACACAGTTAAAGACTTTCATACCAGTCCAGGTGTCAGTGACACAACACCGCCACCATGCAGTGAGTGGACAGATATCTGAAAATGTGCGAGCCCTTCCGAGTTCCAGGAGCCCTCCCAGAACTGCATGCAGTACTGCATTCACTCTAGATGAGTCCTTGGCATGTTGCATCTCCACAAAGGTTGCTTTTTGCCTTGAATTATAGTTGTTCATCCCAACCATGGGGACAATTAATAGAAGAGAGTTAAAACTGACACAGAGCTTAAATTATTCTAGTTTTCTTTTAATTTGGGAAAGAACAACTGAAATGCAAAATGTATTCAATACAAAGATAGCAGCGTAAACTGTTTGCCTCTTTTCTTTAGAAGCGCTAACACACTATGACGTAAAGCTGATGGTTGGAGGGTGGGAGATAGCTTATAACTTCACATGGTCCTAGTTAAAATGCCCTTTGAGGCATTGGCAGTTTATAGGAACAGTAGTGTCTCTTGGGTCCCAACTGCAGTCATTGTTACAATGCTTACAAAAGGAGACACTACTGGCAACCATCCTCAAGCTGTTGTTTTTATTCCTAGGACACAGAATGAACTTTTGTAATGGAATCAAGGACATGGAAATAACAAAAACTGCAGACACAATTGACTTGCAGTGTTCAGTAAGGTAAGAAGATAGCATCGTAACACTTTGGAGCAAACAGCTTCAAATTGGAGCTGAATCAGACGTTCTCAGTGGCTTGCTTTAGGAACAATCTTCAAACAGGATATTGTTAATTCTTACATTTCATTTTTTATTTCTGTCACTTCTGGTTTTAGAGTGAGAAGCCAAGATAGTTGATTCTTATTATGTTTCTGAAAGATAAGATAATGTGTAAGCGCTCAGTGTTAGAAAAGGAATTGGAATCAAAATTATTCACTTCCTCTCCGTGCAGCCATCCTCCTCCCCAAAAATTTTCTATAAGGATGTGACTAAAACAAAGCACTTACTGATAAATTACGAAGGAAGACTGTCAAGTTGGTGAAGCCAATGGGAGGTGAACATGCAGTAGGGCAAGATGTTGCTCTGGCTCATATTACATTGTAGCTTAATCTCATTGCTTTATGGGCATTGCTTGTGAGTCTAGTGGCTTGATGAAGGGCATGGCCTTTATTGAAAGGCTTTACAGTACCTTTGTTGAGAACATACAGCTTGTCTAACCTGCCATAAATTAAATGTATGTAGCATGTGCTTTAGCACTGATTGAAGAAATTGCACTGATGTGCGCAAATGATAAATAAAAAGTGTCTGAAAATGAGAATCTACAGTCAGTGACCTAGCAGCGTAGTATGAGCATCTTTCTTCTTCACCAAGAACAGATACCTTGTTGATTGCTAGTAGCGAGAGGAGCACGAGCATCATGTATGTATCTGTATGTGCAATGAGATTGCACAGCATCTCGCATTCCAGAAGGAGCGTAGGTATAAAAGTGTAAATCAGGACTTCTAGAACCAGAAAAATGCTAATAAAAATAAGCATGGATAGCACACAAGTTTCTGTACCTCCAGTACATAGGTATAACTTAAATAAATCCCTTATGCATGGGTTTTAAGGCAGAGCATGTGCAAACCACATATTAAGTGCACCAACCATACAAGACGGTACATTATTTTCCATCTGTATTTTCTTCTGAGGGCTTAAGGAGAAGCATTTAATGGGCTTTTGGCCCTATCAGGGTCTGTGCTGCATGTGAGGGTCGCTGCCTCAGCACTTCCAGGAAACTCTTGCAACACAAGAACCACTGGTTTCTGTATCAGTACCACAGAATATTGAAAGTGTGGTCTTACTGGAGCTTATTTTTAGAATGATTTATGGGCATTTGTTTATTCATTTCTTTTGAGAATTTGAGGTAGTTTTAATTGAATTTTGTTTGGCACGCATCATTTCAAAATTAACCACCTTAAAATAAGAACAGCTTTATGGAATTTATCTATTATACAAAGTTGTCACAAGTACTGCCTCTTATATTTCTAGTACTACTTTATTTTTCATAACGTATTTTACAACTGTAATTTTCATGTCTCACATTTTTCTCTCCAGTTTCCTATGTACTGTGGTTAAAGTTTGACCATAAATCTTACACTGCTTTGTTAGAAATAATAGGTCTACTATGTTTCTTCATTTAATGATCTGCTAGATTAATAGTGTCTTTAAAACAATTAAATGTAGTCGCATGGTTTAATATTCCCAATTTAATGCACCATGAAGGAGAAATTATAGCCATTTTCATTTATAAAGTGCTTTTATTTCAAGGGCTGTCTGGTAATTCTTGTCTGACACCCCGACTGAAATCTCTTTCTTATATTTCTGTGGTAAACAGATAAAAAATGTAATATCCAAAAAAGTTTTTTGTGCAGCTTTGGAAACCTAAGCACAGAAGTGACTGGATGGTAAAATAGGCTGTAACATTAAACGTGGCATCTCAGCAAAAAACGGTGTGAAACTGTGGGCTGCATAATGAGAGCTGTCATATTGAGGAGGCAGAGAGGAGGCAGTCTTCTGGATATTAATGTCAAGCACTCCTGTACTGTGGTAGTGGCGAGGTCCAGAGCCGCCCATGGCACCTTCGTGATCTGAATGACACTGACAAATTGCTGGCAGGGCAGAAAAGATGCTGCAGCTGTGACCTTGCTGCTCGACAACTAATTGCAGAAACATGCGGCAGGAGATGGGTTCCCAGTTAAGAACATAACATTTGGTTCCTGTGTGTCCGGACTTTTGGGGTTTGTATTTCATGCAGTAGTAGACTACAGCCCCTAGACTGAAAGGTCTTTGTGCATGGCCTTTTTATTGTGTGCACTCACAATGCCTGCTACAATGGGACTCCAGCCCATGAATAGGACCTGAGGCATTACTGAAATGCAAATAGTAACGAATTTTAAAAATGAGACACAGACCTTTTCAGATGTATCCTGTGCTAAGAAACTGATTTGTATTGCCTTGTGTTGGTTGTGCTGTAGGCCTCCTGCATCTCTAACTTGAAAAATTAAAGCTAAGTTCTACTTTTCGTTAAGCAGTCTGTTAGCAGACTGAAAGCTTGGCCGGCTTGGTGTTGCACTTAGGTTGGAAAAATGTATGCACAGGCACTTTGCTGCCATAACAGCACAGTCCCACTCTCCCATTTCACTGCCAGGTTGAGGACCATGCCCATTGGTTACACATAGATCAGGGCATGCCTCATAGAAAATGAGAATCCTATTCCCAATGTTTTAATCCTTAGAAGAAATGAGACTTTGACAGCAGAGCTGAATTTCAGCACAGCTGGGATCTAGACGTGAAGTACAAACGCTGTTTTTAACAGTGATGCTGAAAAGAGTAAGTCCAAGCATTGCATAAGGGATGTTGACCTTAAGTTTGCACTAGGTGGCCAAGAAGGTAAGTGCATCTGTAACTACCTTCTCTGGCTTTGTGCCTTTTTCTGATCCAGCCTGCAATAACTCATGTTCAAGATGTCCTCCATGGCCCAGTGCAGCTTGTTTTACCCCTGGCTAATTTTTAGTGATGTGTCTATCTCAGAGAGAATAGAATTAGTCCATTCCAAATTGGCTGCTACTGAGGAAGGTCATGAAATTACAGACTGGCAAAGAACACTGTAAATCAGGAAGTCAATATATTATAATGTGGGAGAAAAACTTTATTTCTAAGTATCAGGAAACATCACTGCAAAAATTTGTATTAAACAACATCTGCACACATGATTGGTGAGGATATATGATTTGACTAGACTATGGATTTATTCATGGATGTTGTAGTCAAGTTTACTACTGGCTTGTCTCAAAATATGTTAATATTTAGAAACTGATGTTGAATAAGAGAAAAAAAAAAAAACTCCAGTTAATTTATCAGTTTTGTGTAGGGAATATTTTTCTTTAGCATTTCTCTGAATTCTTGTTCCAATTAGTACTTCCTTTGAAATTGTTTTGTTGCAGGCTCTTCTGCTGTGAGAAAAATTGAGACTTCACAGAAACCATGTCCCTGAGCCCTTTGAACCAGGTAATGTCACATCTAACTTGCAATACTGAGTGCTAGCTCCCATAAATATTGTTCATGCTATTTAAATACTGCTGCACTCTTCACTCTACGGAACCCGGCCCCGTGCAAAACCTTTTAGACTTCAGTGTCTCTTTGCTTCAGGGCCTAACCTCAAGTTCATAAAATATTTGTAGCTGTCAGCCTAGTGCATCCACAGAAACTGCACAGATGTAGAAAGCTTATCTGATGTAGTGTTGGAAAGAATAATTTTAGAGTTGCAAATAGTTAGCAGGTTTTTAACAGATACGTATATATACACTCACATATGTAAATGTACATATATCAGACAAAGTATACATGAGAAAATCTGATTGCTTTGATGATGGCACATCCAAACTGGGCTGTTAGCAATGAAAAATGTCTTTAACATATGAAGACAGTACTTGAAAATTCAGTCTGTGATATTCAGTCTTGTTTCATATTGGAGGTGGCTGATGAGACATGTCATTTTTTATTACTGCTTTGTTATACTTCTGCCAAGCCTTGGTTCTTTGCTTTCAAAAACTGCAGAACAGAATATCTGCCCTGGCCTCCAGATCTGTCTTTTGTATGTTTTTAGCTAATTGGAAAAGTGAAGCCACCTAGGACCTAACACAGCTTTATTGGAAGACTGTGGTTATGATCACAGAATGCATGAGGTTTGGTTCTTGGTGTGCATTGTGTTGCTGTGTTCTGCACTTGGCTACTTGCTGTGCCCATCCAGTGCCTGGAGAACAGGGGGAAATAAGGAAGAGCCTGGTGTGGAACTTGGGAGTGCTATATTAAATGTGAGAAAGAGAGACCAAGTCATGAATTGTGCCTGTAGTTAGCTTGTGTGAAGCACTGCCTAAGTGCAGAATACTGTTGGTTCTTTGCTGCAGAAAACAAATTCTGGTATGATGTGCTGCAGATAAACCCTCAAGGAAATCAACACTGTGGTTCTCAGGATTTGAATAACATACAATAAATAAGGCCTGAGATCACATAATGAACGTCATGAGGGGAAGTAAAACATGAATAGCTGACGGCATGTGTTCTGAGCACTACATGAGGAAAGAGTCTGTGAGAAGAATGGTGTGTTATCAAGTGACTGCAGTCAGTGCCTCAGTTCAGAAGCAGGGGAAAGATAGTGTCAGCTGGCATTTCTTAACTGACAATTACAACTGGCAGTTTTAACGTATAATTATGTAGTTAGCCTTTACAGGACCTCAGCTCTTCTGATTCTAGCCTTTCCAAAAATTGGCTCATGTGCATCATGCCACTGCCCAGTGTTACAGCATGCTGGTTGGAACAGGCTGTTATGTATGTTGTGTGTGCAGAAATGATCTTAGTAATAACGGGTATTAGAGTCAGGCATTTCTGCTTTCTTAGAGTTTTTTTCCTCCATTATGAGAGAAGCTGGTGGGAGTTCAGGGCCATGATTTACATAGTCAGGACTTTGCCATACACTGAGGCTGCAGCTCTCTCATATTCTGCAGTGGGGCAACTTGGCTTTAGAAGAACCAATATTTTCTTTTTCATTTTGAGGTGATGATTTCTGACAAACAGTTCCACTGAAAGTGGTGATGCAGTGGCATGGGCTGTGGGGGGAGGTAGTGCAGTCACCATCCCTGGAAGAGTTCAAGAACTATGGAGATGTGGCACTGAGGGACGTGGTCAGTGCGGATGGTGGATTGGATGAGGTCTTCAGGGGTTCCAACCCTAATGGTTTTGTGATTCTTTGAGTATGGACAGGCTTTCAAGCATTTGTTCTGAAAGCTTCTGGGTAGCAGTGGTCTGCTTGTTTGTGCATGGTGAAGGCCAACCATGGCTCATTTAAGCCGCTCAAGGCAGCTTAACATGAGCACAGAAAGTAGGAGATTGTATACAGAATGTCCAACAGAACAGTGGGATTCGTATGTTTCTGCATTAAGCATGTCAGGTTCCACGGGATATCCTCATCCCGGGGAAATTCAGTCATCTTTTTGAGTACTGCTGCAGTGCAGAAATGTGGGAGCGCTTTATCCCCCTGGATATTTGTTTACAAATAAAAAGCATCCGTAAAGTTTTTCCTCGCTTCTCCCCTTGGGGATACCCCCGCTCGTGCCTGTTCGCAGCTGCTCATTGCTGAGCCTTAACGGCGTCACGTCTGCTAGGCGAACGTACGGGACAGGAGAGCTCCCGGCGGGATTTGCGCGGGGAAGGCCGCTGGCAGGGGGTTAGGGTTTCCACCCGGGCCGGGACGCGGCTCTTTGTGGCGCGAGGCTGCGGCCCCGTCAGCCGTTGGGGCGCTGCCGGGGGCTCGTGCTGCACCTGCCCCGCGCCGGCTCCCCTCGGCGGGCCGCTCGGGCCGCGTCCTTTGTGAGCGGGCGGCCGAGCCCCGGGCCGGCCCAGGTGCGGCTCCGGCTGCCGGCGGCCGCTGGCGGCGGGGCGGCCCTGACGTCGGTGTGCCGAGCCGTGCCGAAGGCGGGGCCGCGCCCGGGGGCCGGTGCGGCTTTATTAGCGCCGCAGGTCGCGATGCGTGGCGCAGGCAGGGCGCAGCGAGCAACAGGAGGCGGCGCGGTCGCTCGCCGCCCCACCGCCGCTCGCGCCCAGCCCGCCCGGCCGCCGGCCCCGGGGCGCCGGCGCTAGCGGGGTGCTGCAGCCCGGGGACGGCCGAGGCGGGGGCTCGAAGGGAAAGAGAGCCGGAGAAGAAGGCGAAAGGAGGAGGGGAGGAAGAGCGCGGCCGGGGCCGGGAGCGTGCGGTCGCGCGGGGCGGCGGTACGCGGGCGGCCGGCTCGTGATGGTGCTCCTGCCCCTGTGGCTAGTGGCAGCCGCGCTCCTGGGGGCCCGCGCTGCAGCCGGCCGGCAGGTGAGTGAGCGAGAGAGAGAGCGACCGGCCCGGCGGCTCCGGCGCTCCCCTTCCTTCCTTCCTTCCCTCCCTCAGGGTCCCCCGTCTCGGCCGGGAAGGTGACGGAGCTGCGGAGTTCGCCCGCTGGGTGTAGTGCAGCCCCGGCCCCGCGCTGGTGGCTGCTGACCTCCGCCTGCCGCCCCGTCTCTGCTCCGTGGCAGAGCGGCGAGGAGCCGGCCGCCCCGTGCTCCCTGCGGCTCAGCACCCGGTCACTCGCACCCACCCGACGGCCTTTCTTTGGGCACCAGACTCTTTGCTTTCCGTGTGTCCCGATAGATAGAAGGGGTCGTTCTGAATCAGGATTTCCTAGCTCCTCTATTTATATTAAACTTACTAAGGGCTCTCTTAGTTCATTGCCATATACAGCTGCTTGTTCAGCTAAGGGAAAATGCCAACCCTGGAATCCAAAAGCAAAGATGTAAAAAGTGGTGCGATGCAAACTGGGATTTTTCAGCCTTCTAGAAACAGTCGACTGTTGCATGTTGCGTAGTGATTATACCAGTTACACTCTGTGCATGTGTTTCTTTTCTCTTCTGCAGGCTGGTGAAGAACAACAGGTCCAAATAGGTAAGTTTCTTTAACTGTTATTTCAGCTGTCAAAAAAGTAACAACAAACTAGTTTATTTTCTGGAAAAATGGTCTTTGCCTAGGCAAGTGTTCCCCTGTGTCCATCCACACTGTTACCACCCAGAAGCATTTGTGGTTTCACAGTGCTGTGGCATGACTTGGATTTGCATGGCCTCTCATTTCAAGCTCTTTCATCCCATTAACTCTGTACATCCCTTTTTAAAAATAAAAAAACAAAAGTTCAAAGCTGCAGCATGCTTTAACCAGCCCTATGGATGTCATGGCAAATCTGTGCTGGGTCAAATGCTTTGTGTTCATTTGTGCATTACTGAACCAAGGAGTTAGCCAGTGAAAGTCGTATCTTCATACCACTTTCCTTCTGTCCTGAAAGTGCTCAACCTTTTATTCTAATGCAGCCTTTTCTTCTCTAATGTTGATGTCTCCACCTATTTCCTTTATGGAAAGATGCTGCATGCCCAGTGGGTTTTTACTGCTGTGTTATGAACTGATACACCCACATCAGAAAGTATAGCGCGGCAAGATCAGTGTCCATGATGAATGAGGGTGCTGAAATGAACCAGGGTACGTCATGCTGCAATCTGAAGCCTGATTTTTTCCTAAAAGAGATGGGAAGCTTCATATAATTAGGAGCATGTGTGCACAATCTAGTTGCTGTAGCTCTGCATTGATTTAAGCTGACAGATAATTTAGTGCCAGGTGGGGTGGAAGAGATGGTGGAAGGATGCAAAAGTCAGTGTCCTCTTTCCAGAGCATCAGTGTGAGACTGCCATGTCCCCTGCCCTGTGGTTTTGAGGGCAGCACTGGAACCAGCTGACCACAGTTGCTGTTGAGCATAATTGCCCTTATGGTGCTCTGGAGCTTTTCAGTAAGGGGCAGTAGCACCTATGCAGTTCTAGGGACCCTATGCAGTTCTGTTTCCAGTTGCCATTAGAGTTCTGATTTTTGAGGTTTTGTTCAGGTTTTGACATGCAGTTTTGTTCAGAAAATAGTTTCTGGTATTTCTTTAAATTTTGGAGCTCTTGTGTCAGTTTCAGTTCTGGCACTGCATACTTAAAGGCTTAGGTTGATTTCCACTGTCATCAGTGAATAATGGGATTTGAGACAGTTAGGTACATTTAAACCTAGCTGGCAAACAGACTTCTTTTTTCCAGTGGCATTTCAGTGCTTTATTTCTGGTGGTTTCCTTGAGAAATGGATTGTATTTCAATTTCAGAAGCTATAAGCTATACATGAATGCATCATTTAAATTATACAATATGTCAGACAATTTCTTGAGCCTGGAGGAGAACTCTTTTTCCTTTCAGTTTTTTCTTTCTTTTGAGGTCTCAATGTTGGTGTAGCCAGGGAGGGTCTGAGGCATGCAGGATCCATGGGAGAGAGGTGAACACACAGCAGAAGGTGAATGAAGGCCCCTAAACAAAGCCTCCCAGGATGGGGCTGGGCGGCCCATGTGGAACAGGCTCTCTATGTGGCTTGTAGCCCAGCTGTTAGTGATTAAGGGAGTGAAGCATTGGAATAGGTTGCCAGAGATGTGGTGGGTGCCCCATCCTTGGAGATATTCAGGATCAGGCCGGACCAAGCCCTGAGCAACCAGGCGTACCCATAGGTGTCCTTGTTCCTCGCAGGAGAGTTGGACTGGGGGACCTTTAAGGGTCCCTTCTAACTCATATGTTTCTATGGTCTTAGATGGAGATGGGCAGGGTGTGAGCTGATGGTTCTGTCTACTCACAGGACCATGTGTGCTGTGTCCCTTTGTGTCGTTCAGCAGCACTTGGCCCCTTGGCGTGAGACGCAGTGTTGGTTGGTGCCTGGCAAAAGCGAGCTTGTGTCTCCTTGGCACACATGCATGGTGTCCTGGTGGTATTTTGTTCGGCCTGGCAAGACTGAGAGTTAGCTGTCTGACCAAACCAGGTTGTCTGTGCTAAGCTCTGGCTTTTGAGGGATTTCTAGTATTTCACTGAGGGGAAGTCTGTATTTTCAAATGAAAAAATACCTGGTAAACACAGATTAGATTTGTCCTTTCTGTTTTTTAAACTGTTAATATTTCAAGTAATGTTTTATCCTGTAAATTCTGATTGGAAAAGGTACTGCCTATTCAGTTTAAAGCTTTAATAACTATAGTAAAACTTGCATTAGAATTGCCTCCAAATGGGCTGTCCTACTTTTAAGTCCTTATTAAGTGTCACTTTGCATTGGTGTTGTGTATTTTGATTTGGCCCAGGGCTGGCTGCTGTCAGCAGCTAATCTTTTTTTTTTTTTTTTTTTTTTTTTGTAGTCTCGAAAGTCACTTAGGACAAATTAAAGCGTATTGGATTTTTTTTTACTACTAGTACAGAATGTATTATATAGATAGGGACTTACTGTATCTTAATTAACCACTTCAATGCATAATATGCTGCAAAACCTGGAAACTGCAAAGAGGAAATCACGCTGTTGCTTGTGAATTTACTGGCCTGAATTTACTGGCACTCAGGGTGGTGCTGCATCTTCACTTTTCATGTCTCTCAGCATCCACACAGCAGAACATCAGCATTTTATGCTGCTACTGCAAGAAAGCTCTGATATTTAACTTGGGAAGAGCAGCATTGGGCTGCTACAGAGCCTGGATAAAACAAGCTCACCAGTGTTATGCAAGGTGACTTTGCAGTTCAAGAGGGGCTGTGGAAGCATCACAAAGTTTCTTGGGTTTCTTGTGTGCCTGGGACAAATTGACAGTGATGTAAAGGAATGAGGACACTGAAGAGAGGTGTGTGTATATATGTATATATATATATCTTGTGAGCCTGTATTCCTGCAGCCCCTTGTTTTTATTCATCCAACTTGCAGTGTCTAGCACTGAGGTATGTTGCACAGCCTCCTCCCTGCTTAGGTGCAGAGTTCTCTGGAAATCCTCTAGAAATCCACCCTGCCTTGGACAGGCAGCCCAGTGCCTGCCTATTTCTTTCTTTGCACGTTGCCCAGCATAGCATCATCTTTGTAAAAACAGTCGTGCTGATATGTAATTCTGTAGGTTTACACATGGGTATTCCTAATTAGAGTATATATGCCAGCAATCTAATGAGGCAAATGGTTACTGCATGTAGCAGTTAATTCACATCTCATTGCCACGGAATTGGAAAGAAATTGTGATGCCAGCACTTAGTGAGTGTGATTTCGCAGGTCACTGTAAAGGGTGAAGGAGCTCCTGTGATCAAAAAATTACTTTCTCTGGGGCTAGTGGTACTCTGTCTGCAGTGCAGAAGACTGGAACGTGGGAGGTCTAGTTATAGAAAAATTCATGTTGCTTTGAAAGTATTACTTCTTACTTATTTTCATGAAAATTAGAACATATGCGAACAGCACAACAGTGTTATTTGATAGAGCAAATTGTCTGCTGCAAAACAGTATTTTTCGACATAGTCACCACCATTAGCTCTATGTCTTCTGTAGGCAATCAACAAGAACCTGCATGCCATGCTCATACAAATCTGCACTAGTAAAGGTGACCCACTGTTTCACAGCTGCTGTGGCAGCATCACCATTAGGAAAATGTTGCCCACTCGGTCCATCTCTTATAGGCCTGATCAGACAGAAGTCAGAAGGTTCCAAATCCAAGCTATGCAGTGGGTGTGGTAGGACCTTTCAGCTAGGATTGTTACTGTCTTGAAACTGATATGGGGCCTGGTGTTACCCTGGTGCAAGAGAAAAGTTGCCCTCTTCTCTGGCCTGCCTGGAAGTGTGAGAGCCCTCAGCTTAGTCAGCACTGCAGTGCAGCAGTCATAGCTGATGATTTGTCTGGTCTTCGAGGAAGCCAGAAGGACCGGCCCTGTGCTGTCCCACCAGACAGTGCACATCACTTCACCTGCTGAGGGCTGCTTCGTGAACTTTTTCTTCCATGGGGAATTCAAAGGTTGCCACTCCTCAGACTGCCATTTTGATGCCAGCTCATAGTGGTGGCACCATGTCTCATCACCGGTAATGATGTGATTGAGGGAACTGTTGCCTCCACCCCGTGTTGGTTCAGTTGGTCCTGATAAACCTGCATACGGTGTTCTTTCTGCTCCGTGTGAGCATCTGTGGGACCCATCTGCAGCAAACTTTGTGGTATTCTGACACTGCCACCATCATTTCCAATGCACTGAAATCAATATTCGGTGCAGTGCACAGTTCCCTGGTCACAATCCACCAATTAGTGTGGATGAGCTGATTGAGATGCTGTTCATTTCATGGTGTGGCAGTGGTGCATGCCTGCCTGGAGTGCGGCTTGTCTTTCACTGCACTGTTGCCACTGCTGAATGCACCACCCACTGCCATTCTGTGCTCACATCCACTGGTTGGTCTCCATCAACATTCAGCAAGTGTCAGTGAATGGCAGTGGATGCCATTGTTTTGATGTGGAGGAATTCAGTGTTACCCCTTCGCTACATGTGCACTTCAGTGTCAGATGCCATTCTGTCACGCTGCCCCTCTGCTGCCATCTGTCACACAGCAACAGCATGTAATGAAGTACTGGTGGAAAGGTTCAACTTATGCTGCTATACCTCCAACACCTGCCTCTGATGTGGGCCAATAGAATAAAATAGGAGGCATTACTCTTGGAGCAGCCCTTATACATACTGTGTTAGCAAAAATCCCACCAGGATAATGAACATTAAATGGCACTTAAATATTTCCTAAGAAAAAAGTAATGTCTTCAAATTTGTGTAGCTTGGTCTAGACATGGAAATAATTTTTCATGTATTTTCAGAAATTCCTGCCTTTCTGCTGTTTTTGCTGATTCCAGTTTATACTATGCTTTTGAAATCTTGTTCCCTAAAAGAATTTTTATGATTTTCAAATTGTACTGTTGGCATCCAAATGAACAATTTTTGATCGGTCTATTTTAAATATATACATATAAGCTCTCCTAAATGCTGTTGATTTTAACTAATAATAAAAAAGACTTAGGGCTTCAATTGTCACACGTTTCACAGTGCAGAGACAACGGCTGTGAGCCAGTGGTGTTAATTCTTCAGTTTCATGTGTATCTGGGAAGAAAAAAAAATGAGAGATAAGACTTTTGCAGAGGCATTCTCTAACTAATTATGTTTTGGCATGCACTGAAAGAATGTGATATTCTTTCACAAATGTTTCCTTTCAACTTAAATGTTGTGCAACTGGAACAGCAGTTCAAAGCCAGATGCAAAAATGAAGAAAATTTGAGGCTAAGTGCTTTTTCTGTTTCTCTGTGTTCTTCTGTGGTCATTACTGAAAGCTCTGAATTAGCAGAAAAGAATGACTCTGGAATTTTAGCATAGGAAAGGGAACACCTGCAGCTGGCATAGTGTTTCCTGAGAGCTGTGGAAAAGGGGTAATAGAAGTCAGTGGAGGAGTTTAGATGTCCTCAGTTATGTCACTTAATTTTAATTACCTTTGGACAAAAGGCATTTCCTCTTCTAGCTCACTACTTAGAGACTCTGGAAGGGCTTTTGCTGACTCAAAAATGTGATAATTCTTATTTTCCATCGTTTATGCTTACCTTCTTGTGGCTAGTTGGCTATTCTTGTTCTTAACAAAAATAACTTTTTTTATTGCACTCACAAGAAGGAATTTAGGAATTCTGCTGCAAGATGTACAAAGCAATTTCTGAATTGTGCAGGGAACACAGAATTTGATCACTGAAACTGTGGTCTCTGGCATTGTACAGCCTGCTTTAAGAAGGAGAGAAAAGAAAGGCCATGAAGTGTCTGTGAGGTAAAAGGAAGAATATCAGTCTGTGAATTCTCATCACTGAAGCTTAGGGAGTTATGGAGATCATAGAATCATTTAAATTGGAAAGGACCCTTAAAAGTCATCTGGTTCAACTCTCCTGTAAGGAACAGGGACACTTATAACTATATCAGGTTGCTATTAGCCCTGTCCAACCTGACCTTGAGTATTTCCAGGAACAGAGCATCCAACACCTCTTCAGGCAGCCTGTTCTGGTGCTTCACTACCTTTTTGCTTATATCCAATCTAAATCTTCCCTCTTTTAGTTTGAAACCATTTCCCCTTCCCTATCACAACAGACTGCCATAAAGAGTCTGTTATTTTCTTCTAACCCCTCTTTAGATACTGAAAGCCTGCTCTCAGGCCTTCCCAGAGCCTTTTCTTCTCCAGGCTGAGCAGCCTCAGCACTCTCAGCCTGTTCTTATATAGGGGACATTCCAACCCTGGACTCATTTTTGTGGCTTTTCTTTGGAGGCACTCCCAACAGGTCCACATCTCTCCTGTGCTGAGGACTCTGCATCTAGACACAGTACTCCAGATGAGGTCTTACTGACAGAGTAGAGGAGCACGATCACCTTGCTTGACCTGCTGGCCGTGTATTTTTTGATGTAGCCCAGGATATGGATGCCTTTCTGGACTGTGAGGGCACATAAGTGGCTCATGTCCAGCTTGCCATTTACCAGTACCTCCAAGTCCTTTTTGACAGGTCTGTGCCGCGTTCTTGCATGCCCCAGCTTGTAGGGATAGCAGGGGTTTCCACAACCCAGGTGCAAGATGTTGGCTTTGAACCTCATCAGGTTTACCTGAGCCCACTGTTTGAGCCCGTCTGGGTCTCTCCTAATGGCATGCCATCCCTTGGGCATGTCAACTGCACTACGCAGCTTGATGTCATCTGCAAACCTGCTGAGGGTGCACTCAATCCCACTGTTGACTCATGTGAGAATCAAGATTTTTGCTTTGACCCAGTTAGGATATCCTAATCCTACCCAGGAACTCCGGATCCTGCTCTTGGCATGATGTCTGTTCATATAAAGCTCTATACTAATTTTTTTTTTTAGAACCTGAACTTGTAGGTGTATGGTGAAAAAGACAATTGAGAAGCACAGTTACTAGTAGTGGTGGGACATGGATTAAGTTTTCAGATTGATAAAAATTCTAAGGAACTTTTCACTTTTTGCTTCTCTAGGATATAGTACCTATCAGTTTGTTGAGTAGATGTATGTCAGTTCATAGAATTGGATTGGAAGGGACCTCAAAGCCCATTTGTTCCACGTGCCTCCAGCTAGATGAGGTTGTTCAGGGCCCCATCCAGCCTGGACAGCATCTATGTGTTACATGAAGATATTTATAGTGCAAAAACTTAAATGTCATTTTGTCTTCTAGTGCTATGCATTATTTTTCAGTCAAATCCCTCAGCAACTGGAATAAAAGCAAGCTGGAGAAAAAGCAGCTGTATGAAGCCCTTAGTAATGTTTTCCTACCAAATTTATTAGTTGAATTTGCAAGTCTTGTAAAACAAGCAGCCGCTGCTTCCAGGAAAAAGGTATTAGCTACTGAGCTTTTTATCAATGTATAAATTTTCAGTTCAAGTGCGATTCACCTTGAGAATAGGTAAAATTTTTCATTTAATTATATTTATTTGAGGAATTCTCAGTGGCACTTAGAGGTGCCATCTGAGCTATTCAACCCAGGAGGCCTTTAAATTGAAAGGATCAGTAATATCACTCTAATAGTGCTTTAGCCAGTTCTTTCAGGAGAAGAACTAGGGAGTAATTCTGTCCTTAATGTCTTTTTAACTGTCATATAGGTAATAAGACTTCAGAGTTGGTGCACTTCTTAGCAGTGTCCTGGCCTGGGAATGTGTCTCCTCCTTTTACAGGATGGAAATCAGACACGGAATATCCTGATTACTCCCAGGTTGCAAAAGTCTTGCAGAAAAGATGAACTTGTTCTACAGTGGTGTACCTTAAGGTGTGCATGTGTCATGATGAAGGGCTGAATGTGATAAGCCATAACAGCAGAAAACATTTCTCTGAGCGAAAGTCTTGCTTTTCTCATCAGTGTCTAATAGTATCAGAGAGTGGAGAGGGCAAGTAATTGTTATCTAGGGCTAAGAATGCTATTTTCAGAGCTTCCAGGTAAGTGACTACACAGAAAGATAGAAAGGGGCATTTATTTATTTATTTCTTAAGTGTTGCATTCACACAGGCAAATTCAGAACCTAGTGGGAATTTTACAAGTCAGCTGATGTTGCTACTGCTGGTTAGGCAGCATCCTGATTTACCCTTGGGAATGTCTGATTGCAAATCTATACACTCCATTTGAAAATGTGTAGGTAATTTATTTATATTAACTTTAAACAGAATTGCAAATATACCAAAAAATGCATTTTTTTTTCCAGCACTCTTGAAACCTATTCTCAAATTCCTTTATGAGAATGGAAAGCAGTGCTGCGTGTTTTTTGCTGTGCAGAGGACTGTTTTTAGGCCATCTATCACAATGCATACAAATATTTGCTGTAACTTAAGTCAGCTGTGCCCCATGCCCTTGTTTCAATCTATATACACTTAATAGCTCACTGCTGTTTGGCTGGTGCTGAGCAATGGGTGCTCAGCTGGGACTGTGCTGAGCTGCCTGCAGCCTTTGGGCTATGAGTTGGGTATGCCTGCTTCTGGCAATATGATCAACAATGGTTGTTCTGCAGTTGTTATGACTGCAGTTGTACTGCAGGAAGATGCAAGATTCAGATGGAAATCTGTAGCATAGGAAGAAGCAGCTAATCTGTTACCTTAGAGTTCCATTATTCAAGTTCTGCTAAGAGGAAAGGCATCAGCAAGTTAATGGGTGAGAGGATTTATTAGGTTTTTCCCTCCTGCAGAGGGAAAAGCTGTTGCTTATGCTACTATCAGTGATGTGATATCCACTGGATTCTTGTCTTTTCTGTTTTTTGAAACTGCAGAAAAAATTTGAAATTAGTATCTAAATTGTAGTTACATACCAAACACATCACTTGATTTTCGCAAGTAAAGTCACACTTTATTTAGACCTTGACACAGGAGCAAACAATTCTGTTTAAGGTGCATGACAGATTTGGCATTTCTTACAGGAGAGTTCGGAAGGGTTGCTGCCTCTTCTTTGGCTATCAAGCAAACCTAAACCCCAGGAAACTCCCCAGATAAATATAAATGAATATTTCAGGGTTTGCTCTGCAAGCTTTATGAAAATAGAGTCATGAAAGACCTGCTTCTTGAAAAATTTGGCACAAGGAGGATATTTTGCATGCGCTTAATGTGCATCCCAGCATCTGTGGTGTGTGTTTATTTGAGGTGCATACCTGGGCACAGCTTCTTGTGTTCATGCACCTTGGCATGGTGTGTGCTTTTCCTATAGCTGAAATGTGTTTCCCATCTCTTTATCTCTGGTTTGTTACAGTTTGCATAACATGATGATCTGTAAAGACACTTCTTTCTAACGTGCCCTATGTGTGTTCGCGTGATAATAGTACAAAGCATGTTTCTGAGAACAGTTGACGTGGTGAGAGTACTTAAGGCCTTGCTGTAAGGTAAAGGTCTGTAAGTTTTGAGTACAGTAAAGAGCAGTGATGCGTATCTTACATTTGTCTATGACTTCTATCCATACTAACTGACTGTCAGGTAATTTAGTACGTATCGGTGCAGTGACTTTGTCCCTCGTCGTTATAAAAACTTACACAAGTTGTTGCTGTTCTTCAGCCGAACTCATCTGCGGAGTAGTTTAGAGCAACTCTAACAGGAATCCTAAACTGGAAATACGAGCAGTGGAGACGAGAGGCAGAGGGGTCCAGCATTGCATTTGAATTTGCATTTGATGTTAGGACTGCAGGCACAGTAGTTGTGTGTTGTATAACAAACTGGATGCAGCTGGAGCATTCTGTGCGTGAATGTAGCCCATGATGGTCAGGCCAGTAGCCGGCTGCATCCTTGCATTACTTTTTCTTCCAGAAAAACAGAACTACACACACTTCTGTAGTTCTGCATCTGTTCTTCAGTCTTAAGGTTTTCTTCCACGCTCATGTTCTAATTTTATTTTGTTTTGGGATATTTCTCTTGGCAGAATTACCAAAAAGCAGACCAAGACCGTATGGGTTAGTGATTCCAATTAGTACCGATGCAGATGGAAGCTATATCTCCAATATACTCTCTGCAAGCCATCAAAGAAGATCAACGCGGGAGGTATCCCAGAGCCCCAAACAGCTGTATTTTAATGTCACCGCGTTTGGAAGGGAATTCCATCTCCGACTGAAACCCAACACTCGTTTAGTGGCTCCTGAGGCAGTAGTGGAGTGGTACGAAGACTCTGTGGAAACTGGAAGTGGAAATGGTGCTGGTAACTCAAGTCAGACTAGAACTGCTACAGAGAGGTTGTGGAAAAGAGAGCCCCTGTGGACCAACTGCGCTTACGTGGGAGACATAACTGACATCCCTGGAGCTTCTGTTGCAATTAGCAATTGTGATGGTCTGGTAAGTCTTACTTAATGGCATTAATGTCTGGCGTTTTATCACTTTGTACACAGCTTTTGTTGTTTTTGACTATACAGTACTAATGATCTCACTTGAAAAAATCTCCATTCATAAATTCCTTAGAAAATGCTGCAGCATACGTATGCATAGTCCTTTGATTTAATCTGGGATCATTCCTCTGAGTTTGATGAACAAAGTCCTTAATGTGAGATGGAGAGAAATCAAACCTGCCGTTTGTTGGTTTTCCTTGTTACTTTCCTGAGGTGGTGTTACAAATGGGAGAATTTATAATTAAGTTTTTTAAACACATAAATGAGTGAGCATAGAATTTGGCATGGAAATTGTCACTCCTTACTTTTTAGGCATCAAATGTGCAGGGTGCCCTGTAGTCCAAAAATGGCAAAAGATATAAAATTTGAAGGATATATTTAGAAGGTAGGCATCTTTCTTTCTTTCTTTCTTTTTTTTTTAAGGTGTAGTTCTGTTTTATCTGAAGCTTTCATGTAAGAGTTGACTGATTCACATCTATAAATGGTTTATTCTCAAAACCATGCCAGCCTGGTTGCTATGTTAGTTAAAAACGCGTGATATTTCATTGTGGCTTCAACAGTTGCAATGACTGGCTTGGTACACAAATCCCATATTGAAAGACTGGGATATATTGAGTACACATACCATTCGTTAATTCAATCATGCGGTACAGAAAGCTAACAATACTTACCTTGTGCTCTTTAAGTAGCAGGAGCAGTGGTGGAACATGGCTGCAACATTCAGGAAGATTAATGTAGTGGTTACTCTACTGCTATTCAGGGGAGGAATCATATGAACAAGTCTGCAACAAGAATCCCTTCTTGGAAATACGTTTCCTTCTTCCTGTCACATGCCAGAGATGTTAATGATTTGATTCCATTTTGTGATAAGTGCTGGCTAGCAAACCTCCCAGCTTCTGCAGCACATAATTTATTTCAGGTAAAGCAGTCACTGTGTGACTGTCTGCATGAATGTCTGAAACTCCTCATTCTGTGCGTAGGGCTGTGCACAGCCCTAACTCCTTGACTTTCCTTACTAAAAGAAGGAAAACACTGATGATGTTTACATCTTAGATTGTCAAATTCTGTAAGTTTTTCTTTTTTTTTCCCTTCTGTTTTTTTAGTGGAATCTGTTGACAGTGTGCTGCATTTACAGTGATCCTGCAGACATCTGCCTGGATAGGCAGAGCTTTGGATGTTACTTTGACAGTGAATGAGACCGTTGGGCTGAGAGCCGTGTTTTATCACTAATCCTGAATGAAGTTCTTGCGTTAAGTGCCAGAGCACTTTAAGACAGTAAATTGGATTAAACGAAATTAGATTAAGGGGTACAGCAATATCGGCAGGGATCGCCATGTGGCTGACAAGCTGTTTGTGTAGTGTTTTCAGTTACTGAAGTGGTTTCTGTATTCTCAAACCTCTGCATATGTGAGAAGAAGCCAACAGGTGCCAGCAAGATCCTAAAGAATGGGAGGTTTCTGAGTTGTGCTCCATATTGCTGCTGTTCTCTCACAGCGCCCAGGAGAAGCCCCTTAGGTGCTTTCCATGGCTTTAGGGGCTGAACTAGAGGAAAATGTGCTTTTTGTTAAAGGAGAAGAGTGGGTAAATGCTCCTGAGTCACTGTTGTCTCTGTTCATCTCAACACAAGCTGTCCTGTGCAGTCTTTGAGGGGCTTCTTTAAGCCCCTGAGCCACCTACCACATGGCAGGATTGAAGGCACCAGCAGGGCATGTGTGTAGTGTGAAAGGGTGAGCTGTCTGACCCTCCTGCCAGCAGCAGGCCTTGGCAAACACTCTGGCTCCTGTGCTGCATTTTACAGTGCTGCTGAGGGACTCACGGGCTTGCAAAGAGTTACAGCAGCAGCTTTACTGCTCTCTGTTTTGGGCAGCTGTAATGACAACAGCTTGTGCTGAAAAGCAGATTTTTGGAGCGCTTCAGCTAGCTTACTTCACCTAGCTGTTGTAATAATCTTTAGGAGCTCTAAACAGATGAATGAGAAATAAATAATCCTGAAGATTGATGGCATTTCAGTTGTTCTTTTCTCCCAACAGCTTTCAGCTTAGCAGAAGTAGCTGTAAGTTAGCATTTCTGACTTCTCTGCTGCTGTACTGTGCTTCTTACAGCCAAGCTAGAATACTTGATCCTCAGTGTATTCTAAATATGTGAAGAGTGAGATGATATGGCTTAACAGAAACTGGAACAACAGTGAGAAATTCTAGGGCCATGTGTTTATTCAAAAGATTTATTTTTGACTTCAAAGAAATGCATGCACTTGCCAATGTAGTCCCCCCAGGTCCTTACCTTTTGGAGAAAAAGGAATCACTATGGTTACAATCCGCTCACTGTGTAGCTTATAAAGCAAGCTTGATCTCATCAGTAACAGCAAAAAAAACACTTGGCTTCCATTGGTTGGCAAAAGCCCTCACAAATTTTAGTATGTGTGTGAGGAGATTTTAATTATGATTCTTAGGTCACCTGCTGATAGGTGGGCCAAATTATGTTTTGCATTACTCTTTATTTCATAAAGCCTGCTGTATTTCATATTGTTCAGTGTTTGCTTTCAGTGCTTGGATGTATGAGGTTATGTGGAGCACAGTGGTGCTGAATTTTGACTACTTCACTGTAAGTATACAGTATACAGTGTAGAATTATTGACATTTACACTAGTAAAGCAGGTTTTTGTTCATTGTCTCTTCCTGAATATGAACTTAGGTTTTAAAAAACAAAATACTTAAACACTTTTGTTATGAATCAGTTTACATATCTACTTCTGCTGTAAAAGTCATCTGCGTGCCATAAGTTTTGGAAATTCCTATCTTCCCATCTGTTTAATATTCCTTGAAAATAACTGTTTGTTACAAGGATCCCATGCATGTGCATGCACTTGTCATAGCAAAAGAACACTTAATTCGTCATGTAAAAGCTGCCTGTTGTTTGCATTACTGTGTTTAAAAAAAAAAATTGTAGTGTTAGTGGGTGACAAATGCTAAGAAATGTGAGTGTGTCAGCTTATGATAATAATAAAATAAACCCTGTTTCATATTTTCCATACGTAAAACTCAGGATGAGTAGATTTGTAATGTTAATTCTAACTTGGGCGTTGTAAAGCAGTGCTGCATTTCAGAAAGCCAGTCTTTCTTTGGGTTTCTGTGCCATATCTCTCTGGATACTTTCACCCCCAATAGCAGCATTTATTTTCAAAGTATTTATAGAGTTTGTCAAATACTTGACAGCATTACAGCAAAACTTGTGACTGAGTGCAGTCATCAAGCAAAATCATCCTTTGCGTCTAGATAGCATATCGGGAAGTCCTCACTTATCTCTCATTTCAGGAGGTGTGGTTTGTAGTTCACTGCTGAATTTGGCCTTCTGTAATTATGGCTGATATTTACTGTAATTAATACTGTATGTTTTCTTCTGTATGTTCATATTACTATGGTTTGCTCTGCTATGGCAGCTTTATGGAGTTCCGTTGGTGCTGGTGCAGTGCAGTGCTGTTGATCCAGTACTGGGAAGGGAAGGGATGAGTGCTGATGAAAGGAAAACCTGATGCTTTTCCTAGAAGGTTATCTTTGTGTCATTCTCTCATTCATGAGCTGAAAATAACATCCTTTAGCTCTGTGGGCTCGGAAAACTGAGGCCTGTGATCTCTTGTCAGAGAAGGGTAGAAGGAGTAAAGCTCTTAGTGACTTTCATCTGCAGATGATGAAATGAGTTTACAAATAGCAGCCTAGATTTAAGTCCATTTTGCCTTTTCTTTATTTGGTTTTGGTTTAGTAAATGTTCAGAAATAGAATATGTTGCAGTGTTGGAGGAGCATATCATTGTATGAACTTGACAAGATCAGAAGAAAGGCTCAGTTTAACCAGGCAGCGCTTGCAGGGTGTGATCTTCCCTCACACATTCACAGTTCTCCAGTTCTTACATTCCCACTTCTTGTTCTGCTTCCTTTCTGCATTTCCTTCTTGCTGGTGCCTGAACAGCAGTGCTTCACCTCAGTGCTCTTCAGCTGTTGATCTCATTAGGCACAGACTGACCAAAGGGAGTCAGCGTTACAAAGGGTTAGGGCAGGCGTTCCTGCCTGAGTTGCACCAGCCTCTTCCCTATTTACATCTGAGTAGCAATTTCCCTTCTGTTCTCCTTAGAAAGATTATGCAAGCAAACAGTAATGAAAGGCCTTATATTATAAAATCATAGAATATCCCAAGTTGGAGGGGACCCATAAAGATCATCAAGTTTAGCTTGTCAAATGGTGTTAATGGTGCCTTCTCTTTTAGATAACTATGGGAACAAGTTTTGTGCATCACTGTACTAAATGAAGTGTTTTGTCTAATTCATATACCTAACCAAGACAGCTGAAGTTATTCTGCTTCCAGGTGCATGTATGATGGGCAGTATGTTAGTTTCTTGCTTCTGTGATTAAGTTTCTTGTTCCAAGACACCAAGATGCTACAGTAGGTTTAATGGTTTTGAGGAGTTTACTGTTCAGAAGTTACTGAAGCCTATCTGGCTTTGTAATTTTTGTTACTAAGAAAGTAGATGTATATTTCTAGAGCAGCATATGGCTATAGAAAATTGGGAAAACAATTGCATGTTAAAGGAGGAGGAAGTCAGTCAATTCAAAGCAGAGCTCATAGGAGGCATTTTTCACAGATTGCTTGTGCCTTGTGCTGTTCCTGCTGTGAAGACACAGAAAGTGACTCACTTCAAACAAACATTGCAGGTGTTTCAGATTGTAAACAAAGAGAACACAGCAAACTTTACACTGGGAAATAACAAGGTAGAAGCTTTCGAATGAATCTCTGCTTTTGTTGTAAATAATTACTTTCCCAGTTTTTTTCTCAAATTTTTCTGTGTTGCACAAAAAAAAAAGTTTCTCATTTAGCTTTCTTCCTTTTGCAATAAAACCCAAACAGATGTTGGTATGTGATGCATTAGACTGTACTTACTATGGAGTCTGTCTCTGTAGACATATGTCTCCTTGTTTGAGTTGTGATCTGTTTTATATTCACATTCATGGAATGCAAGAATGTGTGGATGTTGCCTTGCGTTTCTTATCAGAGCATTAGGTGCTCTACCTTTAAATGCAAGGGTCAGCCCCGGTATGCTAGGTTTTCCATCTTTGACTTTAGCTGCCAAGAAAAATGTGACTGACTTTACCCAACAGCCACGATCTTCAAGTCCAGGGCTGCATATGGCTGCGTATAATCATCTGGAAGAATGACTGTTCGCAAGTGAGAGCCCTTCAGGAGGCTGCTTGCCTTTTCGCATGCAACTGTTGAACCAGGAGAATCCTTAAAGACAGGAAAGCTGTCAAGAATCTATCATTATTTGTGACAGATGATTCCTCTCTTGTTTATTTTCATTTCTTTTTTTGCTAAGGATATCAAGACATGAAGAAACCTGTGTATGTCTTTGAAGCCATTACAGTCAGTACTTTTATGCACGTTTATGTTCAGCTATTGGTACCTGGGGGGGTTTCAGCATATTCTGAGAGGCTTTTTTTGTGATTACCTGACATTACAGTCCGTTAATACAGATCTCTTAAAAACAGGGTCTTCTCAAATGTTTGTCTGACTCTGTCTTAACTTCATGAAAGGAAGCTAATGAGAGTTGCCTACTCTCAGTGGTTTTGGCATTCTTTTCATTACTGTCTGCAGAGCCTTTGAAGTGTTGAAATGGAAGGATGTGCAGAGATGTGCGCAGTTACTTTCTTTTGTGCAAATATGTTTGAGAAAGTCAGAGAGACTTGCATGAAGATTTAAGCCCTGATTCAGAAAGACCCTTAAAAATATGCTTAAGTTAACGACATGCCTTAAGTGCGTACCTGGATCTAAACAGTTTTGAGGTGTTTTGATTAGTTTCAAATGCTAGTTGTTACCCATTGTTCCACCAGGCCTTGAGTAAAGGCAGGTTTCACGTTCACATACTGGCACTAATGCGTTGTTTCAGCATGATTTCACCCATGCTCGGGAGGTTACATTACTAAATGGTGAAATAGTTTTCTAGGAGCTGGTGTTCCTTTGCTCTCAGTTTTGAGAAAAGCGTTTTGGAGACAAACAGCTAGCATATGGGAATCTCTTCTGAAGAATATCATCAGGGATCCATCATCAAGCAGGGCTCTGTGTGCTGTGTGTGGGGTGCAGGAAGGGGATGGAAGTATCGTGGCATGTGAGCAGCTGCAGTGAACATAGTGGGAGCCGGCTGTGATGGGCAAAGGTGTGGGTACTCTTGGGGAGTATGAGATATGTCCTGAGGCTGGAAATGGGACTGTGGCCCCATGAGCTCTCCCCCGGGCTGAGAATGGCGTGGGAAGCAGTGCATTTCCGCAGGCTGGGCTGTGGCTGAGCAGACAGACGTCTGTAACCTGGCACATTCTGGGAGCACAGAGCAGGCAGCTGGGGAGGTAGATGGACATACTGATCATGTGCTGCTCTGTGCAGATGGTTGCAGTATCTCAGACTGATTTAACATTTTTATATTTGTGCTGCCTCCCGTGTTGCACACTTCCCACAGTAATTATATCCTTGCAGTGAACTCCCTTGGCCTGCCATGCCTGTCCTTACCACTTGCATTTCACTGCTCTTGGCAGCCCTGCACACTTATTAACTGGGCTTGATATGTTGCAGCTGCCTCTCTGAACTGACGGGCCTGGCCTGGGAACCTCGGTCAGTCTCCCTGGCTCGACAGAGTGTGCCGCTGGGTCAGTCGCCTTTGGTTGCTATTAGGCTGGGCTTGGACTTCATCCCTGTCACCGCTCTGGTACGTAGCACTTCCCAGAGGCTGATAGAGACTTCTCAGGCATGGTAATCCACAGTAAATGGGATTTCTCAATGTTCAGAAACTTAGAAAAAAGCAGTGTCATCATGTCAGTTATTCAAGATTTCAGGCTCCTTACATAAGACACTAAGAGTTAGGAGGATTGAGAAGGGAGAAGGGAGGTAATGGTGATGAAAGCAAAATATCAATACAGTGTAGAATGATATAATATTGAAGATTCTTTTATGTTTGTAGTTTGGTTCTTTGTGAGGTTGTCACTCAAGGGAAGCTAGCGCTTCATTCTTGAAGTGTGCACTGTAGTCAGTTTACGCTGGTGTTTACTCAAGCTCCATTTATTTCTTGCTTGATTTTATAAGTTAATACAGTGGGGCCAGATTTGGGCTAACAACGGATTTGCCTTTGCTTCATAAGAGACCTGACTATTAGCAGTTACGTCATTCTCTCCTCCTCTGTTACATCTGTCCCATTCTTGCTTAGAGCAAATTCCCCTTCCCCATGTAAGAACTTCCTTTTATTTTTTTCTTCCAAAGCTCATACCAAAACTCATTTTTTGTGAAGCTTCCTCTGTTGCAGTAAACCAAAGAACTTACGCCTGTTCTGTCTTGAGAAGACAGATACCTAAGGTAGATGGATGAGCCACTTGGAGACCTTTGCAAAAAATGACAGAACCAGCTGAGAAGAAGGGAGGAGATGTGAGGTTTTCCAAGTCTCAGCTCTGCTCTTAACCCTCACTGCCTCCCCTCCCTGTTCCTCAGGACTGTTAGTTACCTTAACCCATTAGCGAAGTAAAATGAAACCAAGTGAAATGAAAGCTCTTTTTCAGAAACATGGGGTGAATCTCTTTGCTTCAGCAAGTAGTTCTGGAAACTGCTGTCGTTCATTCTGACTTTGTGCCTACCCGTTTGAGGATGATGAACTGGGGAAACCTCCATGCTTTGTGCTTACTGTACATAGTAAAAAGGACTGTGCTCAGAGTTTCCACTTAGTTATATGGTTCATGTTTTCGAGGCTGATTCACCCGTTAAATCCTCTTCTGAAATGATAATTTTCCTATGGGTTGCAGTTCTGTCTCCTTGCTGTTCCAAGGATTGTGTGGTCATAGGAAAAAGTGAATAGACATGCAGTAGTATTGCTACCGACTTAATGTAGATCAAGTTAGGCCAGGATATAAGGAGCCACACAAATATCTTTCATAGCACGGAAATGTACAATCAGTTTGGATAATAGGTTTTCCAAATGGAAAAGGTGTCGTGTATTTTAAAATGGAGTACAACAGTGGAAGGCCTGATGGTTTCTTCAGAGAAAAGGGATTTATCAACAAGTATGAGATTGTTTCCCTCTCCTGTAGCCTTCATCCAGTCTAATTTCTTAGGTGAAGAAAAGAGCAAAGAACTAGGACCATAAGCAAATTTGAGTAAAGTGTTTGGAGTCGGCCTTTCAAGTAACTCATTGTTCTCCCTCTTTGCTTTGGCTGCAGTAATTCACTGCTCCAAACTGGGACGAACACTGGGATGCTGGTTCCTCTGGAACCCAAGACAGGGTCTGTGTGCATTGCTGCTGTCATATGGGCACTGGAATTAGTCTGGACACCTGTACTTGACGCTGCAATTTTTTGTATGTGTGTGTGTATTTTTCAAGAGTCCTGACAGGCTTCTGTGTAAACTGTCCAAAGATTAAATGCTTTAAGTTCCTTCTTCAAGCTGTGCTGTGAGTGATGCTTGATCAGGAAATAGGAAAGACTTCTAAGCTTGCTTAAGAACAGCCATCTTTAAAAAGATGTCTGTTTTAACGTATTGAAGATTATTTTCAATTGAGAAAAGAGCATTTTTGTACTTAAGAACACGTCCATTTGCAAAGGAGTGCATTTATGAAATTTTCCACGTTGTTAGCCAGGTAGTGTATGTATGAACACATCACCTAATGCTACGTGTATTTGGCTTTGATGTAGTCCACTGAGCTGCTCAATCAAATTCATGATAACGCTACTCAATAATATTTATATATGCATCTGCCTTAATTCTAGTGGATTGTCCCAGCTTCTTATGGATTGATTAAAATCACTTTTTGTGTTGTGTTTTTGTGTTCCTGGGCTTTGTTACTTTTTTTTTTTTTTACTCTTCAGTGAAAGCGTTGCATTACCACCAGCATATTTCATGGACCTCTGCTGTAGGAGAGAACTTTACATCCGTTGCTTTATTGGAAAAAATCCTATTTAAAGTACGAATGTATTGCCCATTTCCTTTCCCACAGTTTGGTGCTTTAATTGTCATTTAATTCCTTCCCCACACAATTCTGTAGCTTATTTCAATAAGGCTATGGTGTCTGCTTTATGCTCTGTGCTTACTTTTCGCTTCCATACATGGATGTTGGAGGGTGAACATGTGGGCTCATGCTTGCATACATGCACTTAGGAATACCTTACATAGAGAAAAAGCTTATGTTTCTCAAGGGGTGTAGCAGTTAAACTTGAAAATCACCTTTATTAGCTCTTAGTTTATTTTTTAATATTTTGGTGTGGCCTATTTTAAGGAAAGGGTCTGTCTAAAATATATTTTATTTCTGCGTGTACCCATCTGAAAGTGTTGTGTGTGTGTGTTACAAAGCAGAATGACTGTGTTCTTATCTCTTGGCTTACTCTCCATTTTCCTGATAGAGCGCCTTGCAGAGGCGAGAAAGCGGTTAAGGTATGAAAGGGATGCTTGTTTATGACTATGAATATGTGAAAATAAACATCTCCCATGCATAATTTGGACAGGTTTGCATTTATATTCCGAGAGTGTCCAGTTATGGTTTTACAGCCCTCCTTGAGCTAAACTTGATGGAAAGTAAATTTTGCTAAACTTCTCCTTTGCTCTTACATTTAGAGTATGCATACTGTAGCATTTTTGAGGTATGAGGAATATGCAGAGGGAAAAGAGAAAGTTACCCCTGTTTTAATTAATTAGTGATTAAACAAAAATTTTCTTCCTTCACTTCTCCCTCAGAACACTGCTGAATCTGCTCTCAAGTCCATATTTTTCCAGGTTATGCAGAGCCCAGGAAGAGCAGGTGTGGGTGCTGAGCACTTCACATCAGAAGCAGCGTTGGGTGGGATGGAAGTGGCATTACCAGCACTAGCTTTTATATCAGCATCTGGGGCCAGAACTCTCCCGTCTTAGCAGGCCTGGCACTTGCTTCACTTAAATAACCCATTTCACATGCAGCAACAAAGTGAGATTCAGTGCTTGTTTCATCAGTGTTTGTTCCATGAGTATTGTTCTGTAGTAAATAAACTTCTGCTGTCATTTTTGATCAGCTAGCATGTGGTTGGTCAGACTTGAGCTCCCTCCAGTTATTGGAGGTGGTTCCCTTCAGCTGTCAGGGTTTAGTGCAGGCTTGCTGTAGAGAGATTTTCAACCTCAGTATCAGTTTGCAGTCACTCTGATAAAAGGTGTGATACAGTGTTTTGTAGGATTCATGCTGGAATAGATAGTTATGCCTTGCTTATCCCGTGCCACCTTCTTCTGCTTTCCATGATGGGGAGCAGGACCACAGGGACACATCCCTCTTCTGCAGGGAGACCATGGGTAAATGACTATGTGCAGTGAGAAGCTTTGAGTGCAGGAGGGTGCTGCTGTCATCTGAGGCACTGCCATTAGGAACTGCCACTACTTTGCTTGTATAAGCGAGGTACCTGGCAGACTAAGGGTGTCTATTCCTTCATGGTTTGTGTGCAATTCAGGGTATAGATGAGGAGTGTAAGAGGCAAGGATACTACATGTGCATGTTCACAGATGCTGTTGCTTGCATGTAACGCAGTACCTTCCTGGAAATAGTTCTGCCTTATGAGTACCTTTCATCCCCAAATTGTAATAAATATCTGTTAAAAAGCTTTGACTGAATTGCTGAAGCCCTGCTTTGCTATGGCTGACCTTAAAAAGAATTGCAAGCCCTCACCATCTGCTGGCACCTCAAAGGGGGACAACCCTATTTCCTGAAGCATGTCTCCACAACCCTATTTCCTGAAGCATGATTCCATTTAGCAAATGCTTGCAAGCTTAGCAGAGCAAATGTCTTTTTCACATGGTGAAGGATCAACCAATCCCAACTGTTATTGGTGTACCAGCAATTCCATAATAGCTGGAGACAGAAACAAGATTTTCTTGGGAGTTGGCAAAGAGAGCCGTTCTTGTAGGCAAAGCATCTTCCAAATTTCACAAGATCAGTTTTTTTCCTCATCTGACTGATAGGCTGCAGTAGCCACTGGCAGGGGCAGTAAGCCTTTTTTGTACCTGAAAAGAGAGAGAATTTTACTGGATAAACACTTCAAGCTGAAAACTAACCTCCCTGGCCTGTGTGGGATCTGTCGCCCTGGCTGCACTCAGAGGAACCAGAGGGTAAACATTTCTTCCCTGGTGCCACTGGGATGGGATGGTTTTCCCCATTGCTTCATCCAGAGGAAAGACTTTCTTTCATTATCTTGTTATTGCCATATTGTATCATCTACTTGTGTAGATTTTGGAGGAAGTCAGTTCCCAGAGATCTTTTGCAGTTCTCTCCCTTGAACT
Source organism: Lagopus leucura (assembly GCF_019238085.1). Classification (NCBI taxonomy): domain Eukaryota; kingdom Metazoa; phylum Chordata; class Aves; order Galliformes; family Phasianidae; genus Lagopus; species Lagopus leucura. Next base: position 30,290,752 of record NW_024962264.1, on the reverse strand, counting down.
ATGACCATTCAAGAAAGGTGAAAGTGGTTTGGTTTTGGGTTTGGTTGTTTTTTGGTTGTTTTTTTTTTGTTTGTTCGTTTATTTGTTTTTTTTTTTTTTGAAGTGGGCTCACAGAAATGAGATCTGTGAATCACAAATTCACATCAAATCACATCTGTATGGCACTTTTTGAAGACTGAAAAAAAGTTCTGATATTTTTCTTAAAACAGGGTCTCTATTATGCTTTCAAAAGAGAATGACAGCAGAATTTTAAATCATTGAAAGCAAGGATGAAAGTAGAATCATTCCCTTCTCTTCGACCGTCCTTCATAATTCCTTGTCCTTCATTATTCCTCGTCCTTCATAATTCCTCATCCTTCAATTAAGAAGTGATGACTGCCACCCACACTGTTACTGATGTGTCTTTTAGGCAATACTTCTATTGCTCATTTTTTTCTTAAGCTTTCTGTCTTTTTCTGGAGCAGCAGCAATGGACATGATGTCCTGCCTGAAAGTGTGTTTGAAGAAAGTGAAAATAACACCGTTTTATGATACCAAAGAAAAAAAAAAAAAGACAGCAGGTTGGAAACTAGAAAAACAGCCTTGACTGGAATTCACAAAAAAGCATAATTGTTTAGCTGACTTTAAAGAATATTTCATCTGATCATAGAATGTTGAAATTCCAGAAGGCATATGTGTAATGGACTGGCAGACCTCTTTGCCTGAACGAAGAGTTCATCAGAAGCAAATGGTTGCATGATCTGTTATCGAGGTCATGGGAGTTGCGGAAGGACCATGGGGAGCTTGTGTGCTGAGGTCCAAGGAGGGATGAAGCTGCTAGCCTTCCTTTGAAATGATTCCAAATGTCAGGTGGAATATGGTTACCCAGAGAAGGTGCGGATACCCCATCCCACCTCTGGAGCTGCCCGAGGCCAAGTTTAATGGGGCCCTGGACCCCCTTGTCCAGTGGGTGGAACCAACCTATGGCAGGATATTGGAACTGGGTGGGCTTTTAAGGTCAAGACATTCTATAGTTTTATTGTATGGAACTGCTGTGTCTGAGTGCAATCAATGCTCCTCATTTTGTCCTGTCTCATAAGACTCAGCGGAAACTATAACTGGTTGAGCAGACTGAAGTCTGTGAAGCAGAAAAGTGGGAATTTACATATTACCCGTATTTGCATCTTCTCTGCTGATTTTCAGTAGTAACTTCTATTTAAAAGTATGCGGACCAACTCAAAAGTCAACAAGGAGGAATAGCCAGTACTATTGCATTTGGCAATGCGTGCATCCTCTACACGCATTTGGCATGTAGAAGATAAGCCCACACTTGGGGAGGTGGAGACACATCAGAGTGGAATCTGAGAGCAGTTAAATGATAGTGTCCTTAGTGAAGGTGGTTAAAAAATGACCTGAAAGGAATCTCTGTGACTGGAAGCTGCTCTGGATATCTATTTTGTAGCTGTTACTGAATCGCACCCTTTTGTCTTGGATATGTATTTTTACAAACCAGTGTTTTTAGGGCAGTTTGACAAATAATTTCCTTTCTGGGTTTTTGCTTTTTGTTACCAAAACTTTTTTATTCCTGGAGACTCGCAACTAACAGTTTATAAAATAGCCCAAGCTTATTAAAATTAGAAAGAACAACCCTTTTTTATAGTTTCTGTAATAAAAAACAGGTTGTGTAACTTCTGTGGATGCCTGATAAACATATATAGTGCACATGAATTGGGCGCTCATTCATGTTCTGCTTTCACATATCACATGTGGTAAAATATGTGTCTCAGTAAAAGAAAGTAAATAGATACTGAAGTAGTCAATGTTCTCAAAATTTAATCCTTGTAACCTCTCTCAAAGCTCTTACTGACTGTAGTGTTTGTACTGAATTTGAAACTGCATTTTGTAGAGTAGAGATACAGAAGCCATATTCACTAGTGCCTTTTTTCATGTTCCTTGTTTATTCAGCACCATACTTATTTGTATCTGGAATTTGACCTCAGAGCCACATGGTCTGAGGTTTGCAAAGGAGCAAGAAACAAGACAGGATAGAAAGTATCATGCAGCATTACTGAAGGGAAAAAAAAAAAAAGGAAAAAGCAGAAGGCAGGCAAATTGGGCTTGTCTGCTGTAGGAACTGACCATCTGTGTGCAAATTCTTACCTTGTTTGGAGGGTCCCACGGAAATTCTAATCATCGCTCTCTGATCCAGGCCCTGAAAGAATTATCTAAAGAAATAAACCGGTCACTTTGACCTCCTGACCTCATATTTCATCACGAGTTTCTTGAAATGACGGATAAAGTTAAAGCACTGTTGCTCCTGTTAATGGGCTAAAATATATACTTCATTTAGATTTATAACTCATACTTAGTTTTCATAGGCTGCTTATGCAACTTGGTTGATAAATAAATTTTACTTTTTCTTTTCTAAGCAGTAGCAGTGAAGCAATACATTAACTTTCTAGCCACGTGCAAATCACACTGTCATTTGCTTTTGTTGTTTTATACCTGAGTAAATTGCTAATGTTTAAAACTGCATTTCCTTTGTGGGATTTTACCGTGGTTTTACAAAAAGATGTTGAGTCAGTTGAAAAGAATGAGTCTGTTGTAAATATTACTCGCTTTGGCAGTTCAGTACTTTGAAATGTTGCTTCCTAGCTTTTGAAGAGTAAAATGCATCAAATTTCTGTATGGTCTTTCTGGCATAAAAACAAAAAACACCAAAAGCCTGACAATTTTCTATTATTATGGAAAGCTTTTTATGTAGGGACTGTCTTCGTTATCTGCACTGATAGTTTGCCAGTAGCATTAAGACCTGTACAGCAAAGGACCTCTGAGTACAGCACTTTTGACTTTGGTGAAAGGCCAAGTGCTTTACAAAGCTCATTTATTTGCTCTTTACAACATTAGCAAACCCTGGAAGTCAATACTTGTGAAAATGAAAACTGTTAATGTTGAGCCAAGCTGTCCAGTGTCTGTACTGTTTCTCAGGAGCATGTAAGTAATCATATTTGATTATTTTCAGTCTAGTCTAAAGCTGTGTAATTATTATTCTGTGTTTGTGAAAATGATCTGTAGAAGAAGCTCCATAGGCAGAGAAAGTACAGGCAACAGTGGAGACAGTACCCTGCTGGAAAGCCTCAGTATGAGCCCACTAACCTCTAAAATCAGTGAAGATGATGGAAATAAACTCATCAGTTTCTACTTTATGAATACAGCAGAGAAGAATCAGAAGGAGTTTTAAAAGTGACTCAAATTACCCTCTTGCTGGAATTCGGTAGGTGCCACGTGAGAGGTACTAGCTCTTGGATTTGAACATTAGGACTCTAGGTATCTGATGCCCTAGAAAATGGTAGAGGCGATGTCAGTGTTGGAGTACTTCAGATGGCTTTGCCTACCACAGTGCTGAATGCCGTCACATGAAGTGTGCTGCGTAACTTGGAATTCCTGAAGGAGAGGTAAAAGTGTGAATTTGTAGTGAATTTGTGAATCTTGTAAACACACATCCAGGGAAATGGCAGGATGGGCTGATACTTGCTGCTAATGTGAGCACACAAATGTCACTGATGAGGGGATATATTCAAATCACTGTGGTGCTGAAATGTAGAAGTCACCCTCTAGCACTCAAGGTCAGGACACCCGTGAAGCTCTGTGAGAGAGTTCAGTGGTGCTTCGGGGGCCCTGGGGTTCTCTCCCCAGGGAGGCTGCGGTGCATTTCTGTCTTACAAGTGGAGGTAGGGATTCCTTACCTTTCTTTCTTCACTCTCATTTCTCCTGAACCGCCCTAGACAGAGCCATCAGGCATAGCTTGGTGCATGGCTGTGGTGGGTGCAGGAGGAGAGCTGCTGCATGAGAGCTGGCCCCAGCTCACCTGCCCTGTGCAAAGGGAAAGATAACAACATGAGACCTGCTGGGCCAGCTGATGAGCTCTGCGTGGGCAGAATGGACCACGCAGATACCTCAACATTGCTTAATGCAGTGATTCATGTCATCATGCATCTGGGACGTTTGTACTTGCTGATAGTTCTGCAGCATCATTCGTAGCTAATGCATACAGACAGTAGACAGATAAATATTGCTAATGTGTGCCACAACAAGCATAATGCTGCTGGCCTCAAGTGTCCCCCTTTTCAATTCTGCAGATCGTATCACCCAGATAGGTGTTCATATTTCGGGATTCTTTTCACTTACTTTGTAGTTTTGGAGTGTGCAACACTTGATTTGAAGTTATTTTTCCTTCCTTGAAAACTATCAAATGTCTTTGCTTTTTGTTTTCACTTTTTGAAGGAAGGTATGACTTTAATGTAATCCCATGACTCCAGGAGTTGGAAAAACACCAAGCTTACCACAGGCACAGGTAACACAGCGCATACAAATGTTACCTGTGGCAGTGGACCCGAGTGCCTGTTGTCACACACACACACACAACACACCTCTGGCTGCTTTCACAGAAGTGAATTTTGCTGCTGCATGTATCTTTTCACCATAAAATAGCTACTAGCACAGAGCTGTATTTGCCACAAAGATAGAACTCATACTCAGTAAATATTTTCACAGAGATATGCTGGGCTCCGGGAGATGCCTGACCGCACTGAGCATGTTCCATGCATACTTTTCAGTTTTTAATAACTGATATTTTAAAACCACAATTCCTTCTTTAAGGACAAAGCATTTTTCATGCCAGTTTTGCGCTGTTAAAATGAATCTCTGTAGGTTTTCCAAGAACAAAAAATAGGGACACATTTTTCCACATAAAATCAATGTTTGTTATTTCTTTTTGTTTTCATATAACTTTTAAGGGGTTTATTGATTTTTCTTAGACTTTCTGAAAGGGAGAAAAAGGAGTCCAATTTGGATTAAAACCAAGCATGAGAAATTTTAGCATAAAGGAATTTTCCAATGTATGTTTGTAGAGAAGAAGTAAAAGCTTAGTTTTAGTCCTGTGCAATGTCCTGATAGTATACCTGTTATTTTCTTTTGTTCTGTGCACGTTGAGCAGAATATTGGCTAGTTTTGTGACTCTTTTGAATGTCTTTTGTCTCCCTATGGTGATGCATCAATCAGCGGTTGAGAGTGCTTCTGTTCTGCAGAGAAGCAGGCAGAGATTGTGAGAAGGTTCTGCTCTTGCATGGGATGCAGACAGTAACATGCAAGAGCAGTTTTAAGTCCTGTACATTTTCAGTGTGGTTACAGACAGAAGTCTGTGGCAGCTTTGGGTCATTTTTACTACCCCGCCTTGTGTCCTGTTTATTGTAAATCTGCAGCTCATTACCAGCCAAGGACTCCAAATGGCACCGTGCTTTTAAGGGTGGCTTGATCTCAACCAATTTTCGTTATGTTCTCGGTTGATCGTGGCACTTAATAAGAATCTAATTGTTAAAAACAGATACAAGAGATCTTTGTGGTTCTGATCCAAGTTCATATAGTGTAATTCTCCATCCTCTGTCTTTTCTTTGCTATATTAATGGACCATTCAGAGATCATGATCTCTTTCTTGTGTTCTTAGCTTTTACCTTTCTGTGTTACAAAATGATTAGTTGTGCATGGCTTTTGTCTGTGTTATTTTTCACAGGATTGTGTCTAATTACTGCTCTTAAAAGGTTTACATTATTCAGATAATGCAGTGTTCTAGAAAAGTTTTAAATGCAAACATGCTTTTCATTTAAATTAGTTTATTAACCACAGAAAGAACTGTAGTTGAGGAAACAAATGTACTGTTTCTGGTCAGTTTGACAATTGACATTTCAGTAAGAGTGTGTCTTAGCTTCTTATTCTTAACTTGTGTCTGTAGTTTGGAAGAGGATATTAAACATTCCTAAGTTTTCATCGTGTTTCTGAGCGTTCATCCTGGTATTCTGTCAAACAAGTAACATTTTTCCCTATAGCTGCAGAGGCTTTTTTGCTTTTAAAAATCTGATGTTGAATGATTGGCTGAATAATTCAACTATTTGTGAAACCTGAGCAGCATGGGCTGTTTTAATATTTCAATTCAAAACTCTTTAATATTTTTAAATATATGCTATCTTACTCTAGGAGCTTCTTTAATAAGAAAAGGTTTATGCTTCTCTTTGCTGTCTGTGCTTAATAGCCTTCAAGAAATAAGAGCAAAACAATTCAGGAGCTCTTGCTTTATTATGAAATGTATTGCAAGGAGTTCTACAACAGATAAGACTTGCTTTAACATTGATTTTTTTTTTAATCACATTAATCTTCTAGAGAGGAAAAATCAACCACTGCACTCTGGCTTCCTATACTAGAAACAGCTCAAAGGCTGTTGGTGCTGAGGAAGCTAACAAGAGCGAGTGTTCTGCCTTGAAGCCGCAAGGCCGTGTGTCTGCCTGGAGCCCAGGAAGCTCTGGAGGGGTCTGTGGGGATTGGAGGTCCATCTGTGGTGGAAAAGGAATTTCATGTGCAGCCCTCCTCTCTCCCTCTGTAGGCGCCCAGCAATTGTATCAATAACATCTGTTTCTCAAAATGTGCAGGTTACTGCCATATTGCTTTTTTCCAGCATTCTTCTAATGCGTAGTATTTTTTTATATGCCAAGTATGTCGAGGCCATAAATACTTTAACATGCAGAAGATGTGCAGCAAGAGAAGTATGTCCTTTTGGACGGCTTCCCCCCTCTCCTGCCAGCCCTGAGAGACAGGCCTCGACAGGGATCTGGATCACTTGTGATGGAGGAGCAGAACACAGGTGGCAGCCTGAGAGCTGTGCCACCCATTGCGGGTCCCAGGAACAGCCTGTGCCATCACCAGGCTTGGACACTTCCCAAGTTGTGGTGCTGCCTCTCCCACGTTCAACAGTTCCTTCTGTGTGTGTTTTCCTCTCCTAACACCTTCATATGGTAGGGAATGTACTAGTACTGGTGTCATCACAGTCTTGATTTGTCACGTTTTCAGCTGCACAAACAAGTGATGGAAAGACCTGTTTGATCAGCATGGAAGAGTGAAGCTGTGTATCAATGTGCAGTACCCATCCTCAAGGCTTTTGCCTCTCTCCAGCTGCCTGTTGCATGGCCCAGGTCTTTGCTTTTCCGTTTCATTTTTTGGCAGTTTTATTTTTTGAATTCTGCTCAACAGTGGAAGGCTGTTCCTGCTGATACCCTCTTTCTCAAGGACAAACTCCACACGCTCCATGGCAGTGAGGAATTGTGGTCCTTCTGGGGCTGGGACAGCCTAGCAGCTGCCCTCCATGCAATGTGCTAGTAGGGATCAGTGAGTCTATATTACTCAGAAATATCATAAATGGAATCAAATGTGTGCTATTTGATTGCTTTCACTTTCTTTTATTTTGATTAGAAACTATGTTTATCTAAGCAAGCAATTACTAGAGAAAATAGAATCAAGAAAAATGTAGATAAGCATTAGGGAGATCCTAATATCATAAACAGAAAGTGACCTCTACCTTAGTTTGCCAGATGTGTTTTGTATTTAAGAAATGAGACTTCTATGTATCTATTAAGTTACTTGACTCCAGCTATCCAAAGAAGTCTCACTGACCTGAGATTTTATGACATGTTCTTTGAGGGTATTAGGAGGATGGCTGAGCTAATGATTTTTGTTTGGTACGGAGCACTGCTATGCGCAGTGACTACAAAATGATGCTCAGGGAAGGAAAGGGAAAAAAGAGATTATGAAGTCTTTTATCTAGCAGGAAAATGCAGCTGTGCTGTCAGAAGTGTATCTGTAAGCATTCTACCAGAGATTTTAATGCCTGGTTAAAAGATGATGAACATACTTTAGTATCAGTGATACATGAGCTTCTGTAGCTTAATAAACGAAGCTGTGGGGCTAGACAAATGTGCTTCTACTTGTCAGTCCTCTTTAGGGAGAGAATGTATTTTGTTTACTCCTGTTTCTAATTACCATTTTGTTTGTATAATGTGTTCTTTGCTAAAATGTGATGCCTTTTTCCTACAGGTGTCAAGACTTGATTGTGTATGTCAGTGACATGTAGCTATTCCACCAAGATTTAATGTTGTGCCCCACTGTGTTTAATAGATTGGATATTTTTTGTGCTTGCTTTACAGACTGCAAATGCTCAGTTAAATCACTTCTCTGAGTAACCCTGTTAAAAACTGATCAGGAGTGATCTGCTGATACTGCAGCACCTACTGCAAGCTGCTCTTTGCCTCTGCTGTTGTCAGAAGCTGCTTGGCCTTTCATAGGATCACTAAGTTTGGAAAAGACCATTAAGAGCATCTAGTCCAAATGCCATTCCATCCCCACTGTGCCCACTAGCCATTTCCCTCAGTGCCACATCTCCATGTCTTGAATACCTCTGGGGATTGTGACTCTACAATCTCCCTAGGAGACCTGTTCCAATTCCTCACCACTCTTTCTGAGAAGAAATTCTTCTCTGTGTTCAATGCTGCATGGCCTTGGCACTATAGGCCAAGCAGATAGAAGGGTCCCTTGCAGAAATGCTAAGGCCAGCCATCAATGCTGCCAGCATTCTGTCTCTGTTCCTGCTTCCATGCAGGAATCAAGAATCATGTCCAGTGAAAAAAGCCAGGGGAAGCAAGTCAATTCACTTGAACAGTTGTGCCTCTTTGCATTTGTCTCCTTCAGCCTTTCAAAATTTGGTCTTCACCAGCCTGTTTCCAAGCCTGGGCATATGGGTCTCTGCAGATCAAGGGGTATGCATGATGTGCCTGAGCAAAGGGTTCATTGCTCAAGCTTGCAGCTTTGCTGCTTTGCCCGATATTTGAAGTTGTGCCTATCTACAGCAGAAGCTCAAAAATACACCAGAATAGATGTTTTTACAGTGCATGAAAAAATTCTGGAAAATAGCAGTTATGAACTGAAATGGGGCATCATAGAATGAAGGATTCAGCTTCAGAAGTCATAGAATATGTCACTCTTCTTACCTTGCATAAACATTTTTAAAGAAGAACCTGGAGGATCAGTTGATTGTTGACAAAGTATGGCTGCTGTGTGGCATGAGGTGTAATAGTGCACTGAAGGCATAACCTTGGAGTGACACATGTAGGAAGCTTATAATCAATTTCCACCTACTGTAACTCTGTTTTGGTGGAGGCAGGCAAAGCAAAGTGTGCTGCAGGCAAAGCATCCTTCTTTGCTTTTATTTTTCTTTCAATAAAACAACCAGTGTTCAGTGTGGCTCCAAAAAGTTTTCATCTTTGGATTAAAAAAGCGAGCAGCAGGTAGCTGTGACGCAGGTTTTGCACAGTCAATGAACTGAACACACCTTAAACTAACAGAGATGGTGAAAGGTAGTAGTGTTTTTGCACTGAATCTGTGTTTTTAGACGAGGCAGCACCTTTTTTATAAAAGCATGTTTATATCGACTCCTTAAGAAGTTTAGACTGGAGGGCTGTCTCCAGAAACTGTCCCCCTCCCCTTTTGCCAAGTCCCATATGTTTGTCTTGGCAGGATGCAGTGTCTGCTTGGCTGGTGCTGGGATATTAAATTGAGGGAACACAGAGCTCTTGATGCTTTTCAATAGGGCTTCTATTTAGTTAGTGGCAGGATAGAGCTGTCAGCCACCTGCGATTGTCCAACCGGGAAAAAGAGAGAAATAAAAGGGGTGGGGAGAGAGCCCACATTTTGTAATTTTATTGATGTGTGGACAGAAGAAAGCATTTTCTGGGAGGCAGCAGCTTTGTGTTGGTTCGATTTTCATTTAGTTCCACGTGTACTGGGTCCTTGTGCTGTGATTCTCTCTTCATCAGTGTTGGTGGAAGGTGAAATAAATGATGATGCAAGCTGAAACAACCCAGGTCGGCTCAAACAAGTTTCTCATTTAACTTATCACCTGTGGAGAATGCGTTAAGAGATTTTGTTAAGAGCCAAATAATTCATGGCTCAAAGTTGTGTCATATTCGTTATATAAGTCTACTGTTGGCACTCCTTCAACAGAATGGTGCTCATCTTCTCTGTCTCTCTTCTACCACCATCAAGTGCTTTGAAGAATGGAAGCAAAAATTGAAAGGTTTGGGGAAATCTCCAGGGGGAGTGGAAAAGATTTTTGCATTTTTGCAAGCCTGAACAATGTGTTGTTAATTGCCCTTACTCATTCTCTGATTTGCTTTAGGTGGTATCATATTTCTTTCTCTCTAATTCAGTAAGATATGTGAGAAGTCAGTTTTTGGAGATTACAGACATGAAGGTGAGGCAGGAGGGCTGATATGCAGCACTGATTGGCAGCTTGTCTGAGAGGAGGTGACTTTGTCATGTGAAAGAAGAGTGTCCTTCCTTGTTGTGAAGGACAGATGTCAGGATGATGGAGGAACTGCTTTCTAAACAGGCTTATCAGCTCTTTGAGGACAAGCTGCAAGCCTAAATAGCTGTCACACAGGCTCATAGAACAGTGAAGTATGTATTTTCACAAACCTGTAAGTATTTGGTTGTACTTCTCTGACCTTGCCTCTGTAGTCCCTTCGCTCCTGCTCAGATGACAATTGATCTGAACAGCTGTGGGCTCCGGACTCCAGAGATCTTACCATAAATTTTACAGACAAAACCTGTCAATGTATTTCCCCATGTCCTCTCTACTGGATTGCAGCCATAGAATATAGATCTTGTTCTTCTAATCAAGCAGAGTAATCACCCTCCTGAGCGTGGTCTCTCCCCTAGAACAGGAGTGGCTTATTGTGCAGGAAGTTTTCCCCTTTCGCACTGTTCTTAGCTGTCTTTGGGCTGGAAAATAACTATCCTGACTCTTTAACAGATGGCAGCTTGCACAGGTGCTGTGGTGAAAGCTACTACCATCTTCTCATTTTCACTTCCTAGGTAGAATCCAGCTGCATCACTTGTTCTTACTGCTCTGTATTTACACGTGAAGCTACTGAATGGTCTAAAGTTGAAACTTTCTTCCAGGGCAAAGTTGGGTTTTGCTTCCTCAGATCCCTGTGGCTGTTGCTCATCTTTCTCCATGTAGTCTGTGAGTTTCTCACCAAGGACTGTTACTGCAGTCTGAGTTCATTAAGGCAGCTTCTTTTGGCTCGGCAATTTTAGCCTGCTTTTTAATCTGCTTCTTCTGTTATTGGCAACCCACTCTTATTTGAAGATGAAAGCAGAGCCTTAAGTATGATGTTAACTTTCAGTTTTGTAAGCTTTTAATGTCTCCTCTTTGAAATCTTTGCACTAAAGATGTGGTATTTCTTAATTGTTCTTTGTATTACAGATGAATGTAATCATCCAGATAAAAGCCAGATAAAAGATGCCTGTAATATGAACAAAGATTCTTATGTTCTTATGTAGGAGAATGAAGTGAAGCTCTATTGATCATGTATCCCCTCATGGTGCAGTGTAATCAATTATGTATTGGATGACTGACTTTTTTAGACTGCAAAATTTTATGCCTCGGGTACAGATAAAGTAAGTCTGAAATGTGTATTCAGCTGGAGCAGCTACCATTTTGCTAAAAGCCTATATAATGGTTAGTTGCAAGAAAGCTACATCAAATAGGCAAACATTTGACTTTAGGATTCCACGAGGGACTTTATCTCCCTCTTCACTCTCTTCAGTGTATTGTCTTTGTAAAAGCAATTGAAAGCAGACAAGGCATTTAATCTAAGAGTGTGAGCTCGTACAAAGCTAGTAAGCATGAATTGTCATGTATTTGTATACTCAATATCGTCAGAAGAGAGTGCCATTTGATGTTTATCCATTTTAAGCACTGAGTGCAACATGGAACAAGTATTTGCATCCTGGTCTCCAGAGCTAACTCGAACCCACCAGGCCTGATGTATCTCATGCAACGCAGTGCTGTTTGTCCTGTGTTTGTAAAAAGCTTTCATTAAAGATGTAATCCCAATTAACTGCCAGAAAAGTACTTACATGATGATGTTAGTTGCTAGTTTGGAACAGAGAAAAGACAAATTTAAAAAACAAAAAAAGAAAGGAAGTGGTGGGTTTTAAGTCTGGAACAAGACTGAAAATGAAAGAGTTGATTAGAGAAGCCTGAACGGAGCATAGAGAGCAGGTTTGGTGTGAGGAATGCTTATTATTGAAAGGAACATTTTAGAATGTGATCTTTTCTTTGTCACCTAAATTTCACAGAATCACAGAATTGTAGGGGTTGGAAGGGACCTCCAGAGATCATCGAGTCCAACCCCCCTGCCAAAGCAGGTTCCCTACAGTAGGTCGCACATGTCGGCATCCAGGCAGGTCTTGAACATCTCCAGAGAAGGAGACTCCACCACCTCCCTGGGCAGCCTGTTCCAGTGCTCCGTCACCTCACTGTGAAGAAGTTCTTGCGCATGTTTGTGCAGAACTTCCTATGCTCCAGTTTCTGGCCGTTTCCCCTTGTCCTGTCTCCACTCACCACTGAAAAGAATCCGGACTCGCCATTCTGCCCCCCACACCTTAGATATTTATAGACCTGGATCAGGTCCCCTCTCAGTCTCCTTTTCTCAAGGCTGAACAGACCCAGTTCACTCAGCCTTTCCTCATAGGGGAGATGCTCCAGGCCCTTCACCATCTTTGTGGCCCTCCGCTGGACTCTTTCCAAGAGATCCCTGTCTTTTTTGTACTGGGGAGCCCAGAACTGGACGCAGTACTCCAGATGAGGTCTTACCAGGGCAGAGTAGAGGGGGAGGATCACCTCCCTCGACCTGCTGGCCACGCTCTTTTTAATGCACCCCAGTAAGCCATTGGCCTTTTTGGCCACCAGGGCACACTGCTGGCTCATGGCCAACCTGTCGTCCACCAGGACACCCAGGTCCCTTTCCGCAGAGCTCCCCTCCAGCAGGTCATCCCCCAACCTGTACTGGTGCATGCAATTATTCCTCCCCAGATGCAAGACTCTACACTTGCTTTTGTTAAACCTCATCCGGTTTTTTTCTGCCCAGCTCTCCAGCCTATCCAGGTCTTGCTGAATGGCAACACAGCCTTCAGGCGTGTCAGCCAATCCACCCAACTTCGTATCATCGGTAATTTGTGTGTATATGTGTGTATATATATATATATATATATATATATATATATACACATAGATAAGGAAGGGGGGAGAGAGGAACCTGGTGCAAGTAGCCTTCGGAACCAGCTTGCCAATAGCGCTGCGCTCTTTATAGTTCACTGCTATGTGTGCCACACTGATGTGGAAGCAGCCATGTCACAATTGGTAAATTCTTTGGCATTGCATTTCCAGTATGCTTAAGGCAGCTTAATGCTTACATGTTCGCTTCTCTCACTGTTTAAAGCTGGCTTAGGAGAAGTAGCTGTTAATTAATGCCTCTGTTCCCCTGAGTATCACAACAGCATTTTAAAAATTCTTTCCATGTAGTACAAGGGCACAAGAGGCATCAAAAGAACTTAATTGGTGTATTAGCTTCTCAGTGGTAGATTAATTATGACCTAATGAAATGCATTCAACTCTAGGGTTTTCAAAATGGAGATACCAGCTGAAATCAAATATTGTGAAGGTAAATGCATACGTAGATGAAGTTGATAGTAATACATGGGAAGGAAAGCATTCTTTTCTGAAAATGATCATCATACTGTATGCTTGCTATCTATAAAGTCAGTGGAAATACTACCTTAAACCTCTTTGAATTTCGCTATAATTCAGTGTCATTCTACTTAAAAATACGAATTCTTTGAGAGATTGAGATATTTGAGAAAATGAACAGCATAGAATTCCCTGAGCATGAAAGTAAAGCTGCTGGCATACAGGAGACATCATCAATGGTAAAGATCTCTATCTTACTGTCTTTAGTTTCAAGTAGTCACTTGTTTACAAACCATGTTGGGAAGCACATCCTAAACCTTTACAGTCCAAGCTGAAAAATGGAGGGCTTCTCCCTTAATACACTTTCATATCCCCTGTTTGTGGGGTTTTTTTTCTTTCTTCTAGCTTTTAGCTCTTCTGATGGAAAGCTAAAGCTTACTGGTTTAATGTCCTTCAGGAGTCAGCTGTCTCAGTGAGCGCTGCTTGATGAAAATGCAGCCAGTAGCCAGTTACTGAGCAGCATTAGCTGGGATGCGCAGAGAAAAATGGGAAAGTGAACTCTTTCCCAGGAGGGGTTTGTGTGACACTTAGTCACTGAAGTCACTGTTCATGCTTTTCTCTTAGTGATTGATATACTGGTGTTTTTCTGAAGGACTACTGGATGAGCAGCACGGTTGCAGTCACCCTGCTCCCATAAGTAATCCTTGCTGCTTAGATTAAGTGGTGTGGCCTCTCTAAGGAAATGAAGCTTGAATGAGCATGCATGCAAGCCAGCAGTGCATAGCTGTGGTTGAGTTGGCCCTGCTGCTACCAGGGAAACACTCGTTTTCTGCAGCACAGGGTATTGCACCAGTCTGGGCTCTTGCTTACAAAGCTCCTAAGCTGGAGCCAGGAAAGTGCCCTGGGGAGGTGTCACCACATTGTCTTGCTTTTTCTCCTCTTTCTTTCAGAGCCCACAGTGACTGCTGTGGTATGTGATTTAAAAAAATAAAAATAAAAATCTGTGAATTGACGCTTGGTTGTCCCAGAGCTTGACTCCTTGTTCTCATCTGCCTTTGTTCACATTCATAGCACACCAAATGCTCTGTACTTGCAATTTCTTTAGCACCAAAGCTGTACATGCTGAAACAGGTAACTAGCAATAGAATGAGAGGGAATGGCCTTAAAGTTACACCAGCAGAGGCTCAGGTTGGGTATTAAGAAAAAATTATTCTCAGAAAGTGGTGATGCAGTGGCACAGGCAGCCCAGGGGAGTGGTGCAGTCACTGTCTCTGGAGGTGTTCATGGACCATGCAGATGTAGCACTGAGGGACGTGGTTAGTGGGCATGGTGGGAATACACTGGTGGTTGGATCAGGTGATCTTAGAGATCTTTTCCAGCTTTAGTGGTTCTGTGAGATCTAATGGATGTTGGTAATATATAGTATGCATACCTGGATCCATTGTAAACATGGACTGCTTGAATCATTCTGATCCCCATCTGACTGGTTGTTCCCATTAAAGATTCCATGATCTTTTCAGTTGTTTCTGTTGATGGTGTGCTTGAAATGTGTTTGCTGTAGATCAGCATCTACTGATGGGTCAAGTGTGCTGCCATGCTAAGTGCTGTAGCACTTGAAGGCAACCGCTGCCAGTGAAAGCTTGCAGATGTCAGTGTGAGATGGGGGCTGCCAATGCAAGCTGAGCTGTAGGTAGGAGCAGTGAGATATTACTGATGGGTAGTGTAGTTAGAGGCCTTCGCATTTCAGAAACTCAACTGTTGTCAAGCTTTTTTCATGGGTAGTTGTGCAAATCAGTGCTTTGTAAAGGAATTAGCGTGAGAAATTGTAGCTTTCATTTTTGAGGCAACAGTTTGTTCATTGTAAGAGAGGACAAAAACAAAAAAAACTACCAGAACTCACAGAGAGATGGGCAGTGGAGACTGGCATCAAGAGGTGAGAGCATTAACTAACTTCCCCATCTTAGGATGGGGATACTTCATCTTAGTTTTATTTTGTAAAATAAACGCACTGTAGATTGCAACAACCCAAAGCATTTCCTACCCTAGGGTAGCATTTAGTGTCAGGTATTAGCAGCACTTGATTTGATAATGGCTGTAACTGCTGCCTTGCTAAACAAGTGCTTTCACTTTCTGCCATTTGAGAGTGAGCTTTTCAAAACACACCTGAGAATTCAGTGACGTGCCCCCATTGCAAACCACTAGAAATGGGGCATTTAACTTCTTAAAATACTTTTGAAAATCCCACCCATAATGTTTACTCAAATACTGAAGTTAAATGTGTCCATTCTTAAGGACCACTCTACAGCTCTCTGTTGTATTCCTCCAAATAAATATTTCTTTCCCCCTCCCTGCTTTCAGTTAATGCCCTATGCATATTTATACAGAATCATGTTCCCCCTTAAATACTGTTGACTTTGGCTCAGTAGGGGATTCCTTATTTAACCTGCCCTTGTAAGCTATTTTCTCAAGGCTTTGTATCATTCGTAATTCCTTTATTATTGTTGTCTGTATCTTTTTGCATTTGGAAAAAAAAAACAGTTTTCCAGATTTGTCAGTGGATTGTCCAGTATGAGTACATGGTTTGCTGGCTCTGGGAAGTCCTCTTAGGTGGGCTGCCTGTGCCACACTACATTTGACCTTGCTCCCAGTTATCGGACAGGACCAGCTCCTGCATCTGTTTAATTTGACAGAAAGGCTTTCCCTCAGTTCTCTCTGCATTGCTACTTCTGGACCAGGGAGGGCGGGAAAAATTGCAGGGATGACATGGGATGATGGTCACAAATCATTTGAAGACATAATTATGGATACTGTGCAGCAAGGTGGGTATGGAGAAGGTGTTTAACAAGAGCTTCAGGATGTTTCCCCTATGGTACATTTCACTGAGGGACATTTGCTGCCCTTTTAAAAATGGGAGAAGTGCATCTGTAGGAAAGCTGAGAAATTAAAACACTTCCCTTGAGTCTCAGTTAAGGTGGGAATAGTGCTGAGAACGGGCAGGTTTATTCCGGGCCTTCTCAGTCACAGTGCCACAAAGGCTTCTTTTGGCTGTCAGTGGTTTTGTTGTGTTCTTGCACCTTTTAAGGAAAATGAGGGCAGTTCTTGATAAACACAGAAGCACGGATTTCAAACTGCATCTTTCCGTTGGTGGAAACTTTGGATGTTATTAATTTGTAAAAAAAAGTACTAAAATTAATAGCATTCCAGGATTTCAGACTCTGCTTTCCTGTATTGCTCCATAAATGTGCTTTTGTGGAAAAAAAAAAATTCCACTACATACTTCTTTCTTGAAAATCCACTGCAGTCTTTCCTCCAAGTGAGTCTTTAAAAATATGTGCTCAAAACACCTGCTTGCTTATCTGGCTGGTCAGGAAGAAAATGCTGTGTTGACAGTGGAGTTTACAGTGAAGATTCACTTGGAAATGTAACACCTGTGTATATCCTCTCTCTGCATTCATTTGGAAAACTCCAAGCTCTTTTTATTGAAGAAAATGTAGGAGAGAAGAAAAAAAACACAATGGAAAGAAAGCTGGATTTTGCATTCACACTTGAGTATAGGCTGTTAAAATGGACCTGAAGTGTTCCTGTTGATTCTACATTTCTTTTTCCAATGAAAGGGACAAAAATAAAATAAAGGTTATTTATAAAAATGTGTCTTGGAATATGCTTTGAAACATAAGACCATTCTAGTAATTTTAAGTCCTATGTATTCAGTGCTAGCGCATGTTAATATTTGGGGTTTTTTTGCTGCAGCAGACAGTATAGATGAGTATTTCAGAAGTGGGCAAATTACATATTCGAAACTATGTGAAAAATTTATTGAACCTTCACACAGGTGAGAGAACACCAAACATACAGATGAAGCAGAGTGAAACAAGGCTGAGTGAAGAGTGCAGAAAGGGTGAAGAAGAAAGTCAGTGAGGTGCAATGCTGAAAAAGCTCCGATTGTGTTCATGTCAATATAACAGATACTCCTTCTGGTTTTAATCCGTATTCATTTTTCCTTCATCAGCCCTTTAGGTTTGGCCCTTTGACTACAAAATGACAATTGCATGGTCTCTGCTGTAAATCTTCTTTCTCTCATGGGACTGCGGGGAGCACTGTTTTTCCAAAACGCACACTGTGGCATGTGGTAAATGATCTGTGCGGGCCACCTTCAGTCTGTGTGAGCCATTTGACTCTGTACTTTTAATTAGCTTCTTTGCTGTGCCAGGGGGAGGTTGTGAGCTGTACTAGGGGTCAGGTCATTGGTCTTACACTGGATCCATGGGGGTCATCGTTCTCGAGGAGACCCACGTTGCTGACGAGCAGCCTGAACTCCAGCCTATGGACTCAGTTTGTAAATGCTGCAGAGAGTTTGTGTCACGTTTATTCATGGTTACCTGCCTGAACCTCCTCAAAACTGTTCCAATCCACTGAACTTAGTGGAGTTATCTGCTTGCATAAAACTGAACCAAAGGTAGAGATGTGCTTTATGTCTGCATAAATAATCATCCCCAACAACTGTTAAAAAATAAAAATAAAAGTCAGTGTGCATTGCAGCGATTAGTTTAGCATGATTACGCGAAATGGGTACAGCTCTTCTTAATTAGTAATTAGACTTGTAAAATAGCTAATGTTTTTGTCTCATTAATACAACAGGATTATTGGTATCTATGAAGTTAGGAGGAGTCTTTGGAGGAGCAGATAATGAGTTGCAGCTTAAGGGGGGTGGAATGTGTTAGGTCTGTCAGAGTGTTTTATGGAGAGCTGTAAAAATGGAAACTGTACTTGATACTTGCAGATTATTCTTATATTCCTTTCACAGGAAGGCACACCCATTCTCAAAAATATAATTGTGGGCTCTCTCTTTGCAGATTTAGCACATACAAGAAGAGGCATACACATTAAAGCTGGGAACTGGAGCCAAAGCTTCACTTCTGTGCTAAGCTCTGACTTTGGATAGAACTACTTTAAACTCATAACTCATAGGCAGTAGCTTCATAGAAGGCTTTTTTTGGTGTCATTTTTTGTTATTTGTTTTACAATTTTTTTTTTTTTTCCAAGTTAAGGTCTTACACAGCAATTATACATCCAAAACTTATTTCTGCTCCTTCTGCTTAGGAAGATGGCAAGCAAATAAGCCATTAACAGCAAAGGGCATTTGTTAATTCCCAGTCTAATTATGTGTACTGAATACATGAAAAACTGATTTGTGATGTCAACCTAATTTATTCCTACCAAAAATTTCACTTGCTATTGCTGTTTCTGTAAGGAAAATACAGGAAAAAATGTGGTAGTTAGATGTATGCAGTTTAAGTAAAATATGAAGAAACACTGAAGAAAATATTTGAAGAAAACAAAAATTGAAGAAATATATACGTAGATGTAGGAAAACTCATGGAGCAAGGAAAGCTTGTGGTGCAATACTCTTTGTGCCATTTTGGATATTTTGATTAAAACATTCATTCTTATACTTTGTCGAAGACATTTGTAATTCTAATTGTATGTGATAAATTATCTAAGTTTGAGCTATGGTAATCTCTGTTTATTGCAAAATAAAATCAGTGTAGCCGTGTCATAAATAAGTATGATGGCATTCAGAGCTGTAGTAGATGGCATTCAGGCTGGAGAAGCCCCTAGAGCAGTTTGTGTAACTGTTGTGATTGCCTCATTCATTTGGATTTTGGGATGCACGCTTGCTTTTCTGTCCATTTGCCCGAAGAGTCATTAGGCAAATCAGTCAGTCATGGCAATCCCAGAGCCTCACTGGGGCAGCTCTGAAATGCTTGCCATTGTTTTTTCTGCTACATTTCATGTACATGTTCATGTTTTGTATATTAATGCCTTTGAGAAGAGCTTGCAGATTCATCAAAATACGTATCCCATTGGTGTGTTCTGACACCTTCGATTATTCCATACCTGGTTTTCATTCTGTGTCATGTTCCTGCTTTTACTGGTTGTGCCAGAAGGAACAATATCATGCTGCTGCCTTTAAGGGTAGTTTCAGAATCTAGGGCCTTTTCTAAGGATTTCCTAAGTGACTGTTTCCTCACGTGTGTTGCCAGATTTCCTTTACCAGTATTTACTGTGATTTATATGCAAGTGCAAGCAGAGAAATTTTCCCTCCTGAGTTCAAATCTCTTTCCCCTTGAACCAGACTGAGGCAGGTGTGACTGCAGCCAAGTTTAATTGTGGCAATCATCAGGATGAATCTGCCTTCCCTCTGAACCCATTCCACAGCTTCTACAGATGAAAGAGATAGTGTTCTGAAGAATCATCAGTGGCTATGTAGTTAGAGGATGGAGCCATGAGTGCTTAAGTAGGAAACCGTATGACATCTGCTGGTTTTAATTAAGTAAAATCAAAAGCCTGAGCTGTGAGGGATTCAGAATATGTGTATGAGTTAAGGATTTGCAGGACATTGCAGTACATAGTGTTCAGCATATAATACACAGATTACAAATTAGCTGTGTATAACATATAAGTGATAAACTCCTGTATAACTTTGGTGTTGGTTGTTTTTTTTGGTGGGATAATGCATCCATATGTATACAGGATTTTCTCTTATTATCTTTGAACGCTGGTCTCAGCCAGATGGACATCCTTAGAATGCAGAGGATATTGCCTCTGGCTGGAAGTCTGCAGAAAGGAAACCCACTGGTAATTTGATACTTATAATACAGTAATATGCCGAGTGTTTTATGCTTCATCTCTGTTGATATTTGTTTTTAAAGCCACAGGCAAGGCCATTAGGCTCTCAGCTTATGTATTTGTGTGATTTCTCTCTTCCTTACCAGGCTGGTATGATAAGAACTGATGAGGATGAATACTTCATTGAGCCTTTGGAAAGAGGAAAACAAATGGAAGAGGAAAAGGGAAGAATCCATATGGTGTACAGGCGATCAGCTGTAGTGCAACATATCACTGATACTCTGCCTGATGTCCACACTGAAGGTACAGTACACCTGTGTGCTTGTTTACAAATCTCTTCCAGGTAACTGTAGCCTACTGTACCTTTTGAAAGAGGCAGTTTTGACTGAGTTGCTGGAAAAGACAGTTTTTAAATATTTTGCTAAAATACATCAATGTCATGTATACACTTTCTCTGCCAAGAGCAGCACTTGTGCATGCGTCTAGGAGACCAGAACCTAGCCACGAGGTGTTCTCTTCAAGAAATGTTGCAAAATTCATGCTTGGCTCCTGCTTAAGCCAAAAGCAAAGTTTGTACTGATTTCAGTGGAAATAAGTCAGAGCTCTGCCTAATATGGTAAGATGTTATGGGACATGTTAATAGAAATACTCATATGACTTGAATATTCTAAGTTGTTATTAAGATTCGCCTGTCTATGCAACTTCTGTTTAAAATTTGGATCTTATTTCTTTCCAGATAATAGCTGAGTTGTGCCAACGGCTGATACTGTTTTCCCCCTTCTATGAGTTGTAGTCAATGCAGTTTGAAAGCAATTGTCTTAACTGGATATATGCTTTGACAAATTCTGGAGTTACTCTCAGTCTTAAAGACAGTCTGGTCTATCTGAGAATAATTATTGTGTGGTTTTAATCCATTCCAGCGCATGTTTTTTCCCTTGTTTTAATATTAAATGAATGTTTACAAGCCAGCGTATTGCATAGGGAACGCTGAAGTTTTTGATGCTGTGGATTAAAGAGCAGCTTCATTCCCCTTCTGCAGTCAGTCTTTTCAACATCTCTCAGCTTCTCAAATTCCTTCTGTACTTTCTTGTGTTCACTTGTTCATGCAACTTAGAGGTGTTTGAAAAGAGCAAAAAGTACAATACAGAACTAGAATTAGATACAAATATTAAGCTGAGAGGATGTAAGCACTCCCTCATCACCAGTCCTCATGAACTTGAATTATTTAGTGTGGGTTTGGAGTTTTGTCTCCGGAAAAATTAGGTAGGAATTGACGAGCATTTCAAATAAAATCCCATCAGGATTTTATTAGTCTTTCAGAAGGTAAGTCCATGCTGCACTATGGCATGGCAGTATCACAGCAGGTTTGGGGACCAGCAGCAGTCTGAACAATACAGGCTAATAAACCTAGCATTTCTCTGAGGTCTGTGCTGCTGCCAAAGGTACTTCACTTTTGATAACCCAAATGAGGTCATTTAAATCATGCATCTCTGTTGCGTGAGTGACTGAACGACGCTAAAAAAGAGCTTTTATGCTAATGATAACAGGCTTGATGCTGTGTTTCTACCTTGAAACCATTTTGTCAGTTGGGCTGACGGAGTCAAACCAAACAGACAACAAAACAGACATTTTGATGATGGAGCCCCGGGTCTGCATTGGTGAACTCAACATCTCCTTCCTTTACCATACTTCATGTACTCACAGACTTTATTTGCACATGCTTTGAATCCATGGAAACCTTTGCAAATTCCAAGTAGTTATAACATGGGGAAAGGCTGCAGGAACATGCAATAGCTGTGGCCAATTATTCACAGCTCTGTGGAAGAATTTATAAATTGCAGTTTGTAATGCATGAAGATTACTGTGAGTCTTTGAATGTTGTTTGGCATGTGGTCAGTGCATAAAGCTCTTAATGCCTTCAGCATATTCTGATCTTCTGCTTGATTGGTGGGAATCCTTAAGAACAGCAGCTATCTTTTTGAAACTGGTAGTGATCTTTTTACTGTCAAGGCCATGTGTCTGTAGCTGACTTCTTTGTGATCAAGAAGACCAAAAAGGCTTGTTTCTTACAGGTAGCTTTGTTTCATCCTTTGGCAGAGGAGATCTGTTTCTGTGATGCTGAGTGTTTGTTTGGAAACAATCTATGCAGTACATAGTACAGCCCTTATTGGTGAGGGGAACTGAGAACCACAGAGGCATGTGTGGCTACCTTGAGCATATTCTGTGAAAAAGGAAAGTCATGAAATAAGGCAGAACGTGATCAAATGTAGACATTCTTCCTGGACTAGGGGAACTTACTGTGTCACCAGGTTACTCTGGAAAAGTCTGTTTTAAGTGGAAGTGGAGGATATGGGTGAAGAGGTGCTGGTGTCTGCCACATGTGTACAAGGCTTATCAGTCTTATACTGAAACAGTTGAGTGCTGTGTGACATTTCTAGGATTGCTCTAAGCCTGGTTGGTGCTATAGAGAGCTGAGCAGTACAGATCCCAGGTTACCAACCTGTTCACTCCTAGCAAAAATGAAGAAGTACAAACTTTTAGTTATGGTAGAGTCCAGCCGTCTGTGTTCATTGTGTATTCAGTTAGGTGCTTTATTGATGTACTACACAAATATTCATACAGAATGTTTGTATATGTCAGTTGACCTGAGGCAGTATCTTCTGATGAGGGAGCTCCATCGAAGCTGTCACTTTCTCATACTCTCTAACTGATATTTATGTATTGGTGTTGTCCAACCTTTTGGCTTGCCTGAGCTGCATTGAGTGAAGAAGAATTGTCTTGGACCACGTATAAAATATATCTATAGTTAATGTGTACAGGCAACGGAACTTTTTTTTTTTTTTTTTTCCATTTTTTATTAAAACGTAAAGAAAAGAGAGCAACAAAAGCAGAAAATTAGAGGTTTGGGCAGCATTTGTTTTCTAGCCATCCGCAAGATATCTTTTCCCTCTTCTTTCTTTCATTATTTAAAATACAAAACCAAGGAATGCTGTCTTGTTCATCCACTTATGTATCACTGTGTTTGCAACTAAGTTGTTGATTGATGTATTTTGAATTTTAAGTTTGTAGAAGTAGTATTCACTGATTTGTGGGTAACTCACATAACTGTACTTGGGTGAAAGTGTTCAGTGATGCCGAAGTATGACCCAGTCCTGTAGCACATGCAGATTATCAGGGTAGGAAAAAGGGAGTGCTTTATACTACATTGCTGCCCATCATTTTTTAGCAGAGCTCTATTCCTGTAAGACACTCAGGCTATTTCAGTCCAAAGTTTATATTCATGGGCAAAACCTTATTTAACATCAAAGAATTTCCTCTGCCAAATAACCAGAGTCTCACAGGCCTTTTGGTTCTGTGTGTGTGGTATCCAACTCTTATCTTTTCTTTTTTTTTTTTCGTCATTTCCTTTATTGTGAGCTGACTTACATCCAGAGTGGTGTTAGCAAGTCCAGATCTGTGCTTCTGAAGTAGAAAAAACCTTCAAGCCTTGGTAAACTGTGTCTGGACAGCAGACTTTAAACATCCTTTTTGAAAGGTAATAAACACATAAAACCTCCCTCTGATTGTTGGCTTGCAAATTGGTTCAGTGTAATAGATAAACTGCTTGTAATGCAGCTCTTTTTTCAGTTCAAAAGTGGTCAAAGAACCTCTTCTGTAACCCACGTATGAGAACACTGGCTCCATTGCTAATCATGGCGTAGATAACAGTATGGCATGCCTGGGCTTTTGTGATAACACTGTAGATAGATATTTGAGATACTGTCATTATCTTGAACTTCCTCCCAGGAGGGTTTCTTAGAATGTGACAAATGAATTTTCTTCTAGCGATCAACTTCCATTCATCTGTAATTCTCCTAAAGTTCTCCTTTTCACAGGTAAACAAACCACTTTCCGGTCTGTTATAAATCGTAGAGTCATTGAATGATTTAGGTTGGAGGGGACCTTAAAAGCCCACCCAGTTCCAGTCCTCAGCCATGGGCTGGTTGCCATGCACCAGATCAGGCTGCCCAGGATCCCATCCAGTCTGGCCTTGAGTGTCTCCAGGGATGGGGCATGCACAGCATCTCTGCACAAGCTGTTCCTGAGGCTGCCTCACCACCCCCTGAGTAAAGAATTTCTTCCTAACGTCTAGCCTTAATCTTCCCTCTTTTAGTTTTAAGCCATTCCCCTTTGTTCTATCACTATTAGACTATGTAAAATGTCAATCCCTCTCCTGTTTATAATCTTCCTACAAGTACTGGAAGGCCACAGGGAGGTCTCCCTGCAGCCTTCTCTTCTCCAAGCTAAGCAATCCCAAATCGCTCAACCTTCCTTTATTAAGAAAAATGCTTCAGCCCCTTGATCTTCTTGGCCTTCTGAACCTGCTCCAGTGGCTCCACATCCCTCCTATACTTGGGACACAGTATTCTAGGTAGGGTCTAACAAGAACAGAGTAGAGGAGGATAATCACATCCCCCCACCCATGGGTGCTGGCCACCCATCAGTGTGATGCCGTCAGTAAACTTGCTAAGGGTACGCTAAGTCCTGCTGTCTGTGTTGTTGATAAAGATATTGAAGAGCACTGGTCCCAAGATAGTCCCCACCTGTGATTGGCCTTGGACATAGAGCTGTTGACGACAACCTGACTGTGACCATCCAACCAGTTCTTTACCCACCAAATATGCCACCCTTCAAATCCATATCTCTCCAATTTAGAGATAAGCATGTGGTGTGGGTGTCAAAAGCTTTGTACAAGTCCAGTTAGTCAACATCATTTGTTCTTTCTTTCTCCACTGATGCAGTCACTCCAACAAAGAAGGCCACCACACTGTTCAGGCATGGTTTGCCCTTGGTGAAGCCATGCTGGCTGTACTGGTTCACCTTCTTATCTCACATGTGCCTTAACATCTCTTCCAGGAGGATCTGTTCTTTGATCTTCCCAGGCACCAAATGTGAGGCTCACCAGCTGGTAGTTCCCTGGCTCAGCCATGAGCCATGGTAATCCTCACTCAGCCATAATAGTTTCCCGCCTCCTCTGCTTGATTTCTTCTGCTGAGGGATGGAGAGCTCTTGTGCTCTCAGAAAGGTGTCCTTAAAGTGCTGCCAGCTCTGTACTGTTCCTTTACCTCTAAGGATAGTTTCCCAGGGTATCTCATTCAGCAATTTCTCAAATAGTCTGAAGTTTGCTCTCCTGAAGTTCAGGGTCCTGACTCCACTCTATTCCAGGCCCATATTCCTCAAGATCTCCCAGGCATGGTTGCTGCAACATGGGCTGCCTCCGATCTTTACCTCTTTAGCGATCTCTTCTGCACAGGTCACCAGATCTAGCACCAATTCACCTCTGGTGGATGGGCATGTCCAGTACCTGAACTAGAAAGTTGACCATGGACACCAGGAATCTCCTGGAGCACTTCCAGGTCATGTTTTCCTCGCAGATTTTTTCCTTGCAGATTTCTGAGTGGTTGAAGTCCTCCATTAAGATGAGAGCCCGAAGCAAGAATGCCTCATCAACAGGTTCCCTTTGATCACGTGGCCTTTACTAGACCCTGACCACCAGTTGCCCTTTGTTGATCCAATCCTAATTCGAACCAGCGAGCTCTCAACCTGTTCATGACTGTTTCTCAGAAATAGCTCTTCACAGTCAATCCACTTCTTAACATAGAGGGAAACTCCCATATAACCCATGTGATGGGTTAACATAGCAGCCCTCCTAATCAAATAAAAGACTAAACATTACTCTTGTTCACAGGAAATCTTTATTACATTTGACAGTTTAAAGCTTTTATACACATTTGACTTCAGGAAATACATCTGGATGTGCTGCTTTGAAACAGTCAGCAGTGTTTAAGCAGTCTACTTTATATAGATTCATGAAATCATTCTTCATTTCTTCTGCCTCTGTCCTCCACTCAGGCTATAGGCAGAAATGAGGAATACAGATTGCTGGTGACTTAGAAATTCAGACTCATCTTTAGCCAACACAGACAAGTATCCAGGTTTTTAGTCATAGATGACAGATGACTCATCAAACTAGATACTAAGGTTAAAAAAGTACTTAAAATTGTTATTGTCAGTGAAGTGGAAAATATCTTTAAAACCCCTCTACCACAATGAAATAGTATATAGTGCATTGCATTCCCTCTAAAAGTAGTCAGTTTTGTTTGTAAGATACTGTTGTCAGAAAAGCTTCCAACTCCAGCTATATAGACATCTGGTGTTCCTTCAGGATTTTATAACATTTGGGAATTTGGTGTTCTTCAAACAATTGGAAAGAATGATACTAGGAATTTTAAGTCAAGAAAATTACCGGCTCAAGATCAAGATATTAGTAATGATCGCAATGTAATTGTATGTTTATTGGTTCATGTGCTGTGCTCTTATATAGATAGATACACATCTATGCTCTATCTACCTCTCTGTTTTTCTGTATTCCAGCTATTTGTGATAAAGTTCCAGCGAGCTTTCTTGGAAAGGGGGTACCATAAATTGGGGTTTCTGGAGAAGGTATTAGGATGCCTGATTACTATGGGTTTAGCCTTCCCTCTTAGGCAGCAGTGTAATCTTATCCTTGAAGCTGCACCTTGTGCTTCTTTCTATTTACCGTATCCATGGCTATGAATGGCCACTTTAGAGAATGACAGCGTATGGTGTGCGCAATATTGGTTTCATCATTTGCTTTGTGTAGAGATTGTTTTCAATTAACTGCATTAATTCATTGATATAAAGAGCAGTGCTTATCTAGCATATGGCAGGCAGGGTTTTGTTGTTGTTTTATCCCTACAAAATGCCCCATCTGCTTACACCCTCACCCTGTGAGATCAGAGAAATATGGATAATTTCTCCATGTTTTGACAGACTGGTGGCAGGAGCATTCATTTTTGTTTCATGGAGTGGTTATTTTTGTTACATAGATAACCTTCCTGCTAATTCAGTTGATTTTGTTCTACTGTGTTTCTCTGAAACTGATCTTTCTTCTGCAAATGTGTGACAGTGAAGGGACCTGCAAGGAAGTAGTACATCCCCAGCAGTTGATGTTGAATATTGAATAAACACCCTGAATGGGTACTTGCAGTCTCCATTGCACTGGCTGAGCTTGTTTGCTGGTTTGAAATGCCATGGTAGTTAATGCCAGTTAATTCTTTTGGACAGAGAAAGCTATTCCTCTTCTGCAGGATGATGACCAAGACTTCCCCTGGGAAATCCCTACTATTGAAAACCACTTTAATGTAGTCGGATGTGACACAGCATCAGGAAACATCGAACGAATTTCTCCCTTGGGAATGTAAAACAGGCTTGGTTATTCTTCCTTGTGAAAAACTGGGTCAGGAGAGTTACACAGAAAACCATGTGAAAATGGCCAGCTCATAATGTTTAATGTAGTCATGACCCAGAACAAGGATTTCCATACCATGGAAATGGTATGGAAAATATATGTACTATCCTCAGTTTTGTTTGAATTTAAGAAAATTACTGGAAATTTCTCTCTGTGCTCAAAAGTGAAGTAGAATCGACCATCATGAGCCTGGTAGCAGAATACAAATGAGTAGATAGATGCTTACAGCAAGTGACAGTGAGTTGAACCAGGCTGCTGAAAATACAGAGGGCTTTCTCATCAGGCATAATCAAACGTGGATTTCTGCATTTCATAGAAATTCCCAGCTAATGCAACGTGCTTTCGTCTAATCTTTTGTAGAGAAGAAACACATCCAGTGAGACTTTATAGCCCAACAGTCTTAGTAAATCTTTTCAGCTTTAGTAAAGGAGATAGATGAGCAGAGGGAGGAGGAGGTATTTCCACAGCCAGCAGCCTTTGGCCATCAATTACTCTGGCAGGTTGAAAAAGGGACAGTTAGAACTGTGATGGGTTCCCATCGTTAACTGACCTGTTAGTGATAGGTAGAAATGAGTGAGCTGCATAGAGAGTAATCCTGTTCCTATGTGTTGCTACTAGAGATGTATCTATATCCAGTACTTTTCTTGAAGACAATTTATGCAAGGCTGCACGCCGTTTCTGAAAATATTTTACGTAGTTGATATGTTCTAGAAGCCATATGAAAAGCTCTGTGATGTGACATTCCCTACTAATGCATACATACCTTGTGGGGCAGTTGTTTGCAGGATGCCATCAAGCACATGCTCTGCTATAATATTTCACAAGTCTGTAGCGCCGCTGGGGATCTGAAAATGCTCTGCTTGCTGTGAGTATTGATGCTCAGCAAGAAGACAGTGCTGGGCCCCTAGGAGGGAAAGCAACTTTTGGGACTTTTTTTCCTAAATACATTGAAGACTTGCTTTTAAGTGTCGGAGATGAGCATCCCATCAGGTATAGTCTGGAAATCCTATCATAGAGCAGGATGATTTTTCAGTTCTTCATGGGTGTGAATGTGCACGATCATGTCCTAATGGCTTTTCCATGTCAGATTGCCCTAGGATGACGTTTTGTAAGCTTGACTTCCCCAGTAATCAAAGTCTTGATCCTAAGGACACGAAACATCTTTGCTTCTCATTTTATTTGAATACTACAGGTACTCAAGGTCAGTGTTCACATTATGAGTTAGTCCCAAATAATGTCTTAAGGACAAAAAGAAACAAAGATGGAAAGACTTCATATAGGGGATGGAAGTTCTGTGGGACAGAGGGGAGAGCAAGCTATGCATGCAAAGCTGAAAAAAAACTCAGAAGAATATGAGAGTGTCATGTTAGAACATCGTTTAAAGAAATCTTCAAGATTTTATCACTGTTCCAGTTAGAGACAGAAAGATATACTCTGTGGACAGTCCTGAGTTGGAAGGACTTGAAAGGATTATAATATCACTCTGTCTGGATGAGATGAAAATAATCTGTTATCTTTCATTAGTAAACTGACAAACATCACCAAGATGTGTGAATATGAACTGTATTCCTTGAAAGCATTCAAGAAGCAATAGCAACAGGTGGAGAACTGAAGAACTAGAATCAAATTTGCATCCAGGAGGCCTTCTTTTCAAGTTTTTTTGAAGCAGAATTGGGAGTATGGTAAAGTAAAATCTAAATCATATTTCTCAAAAATGTAGAAGCCTGATTTAAGTTCAGTGGAGTTAGTGAGAAGACTCAGATTTACGCCAGTGAGGTAACGAGGCAGGCTTTGGATCATATTCTACTTGAGCTGATCACAAACAATATGATTTATCTTTCCTCCTGTTCATTCCTTTTTTTATTTTTTCCATGCACTTTCCTTTCATATAGGATAACACTGACAACAACCTTTAGTTTGGAAGTTAGGCAGCATGTTAATGTACTCAGACTTCTCCTATTTTATTTTTCCTTTCACAGTATAGTGTTTTTTTAAGAAGACAACTTACATAGAGAGCACTTCAGATTAAAGTATTTTTGTAATTACTTCCTAACAGTGGGAAACAAGAAATAGGAGCCTTTATCTCCCAGCTTCCTTTCAAAATTTTCATTTTCCCTGAAGAACCAAAGTGCTTGTATGGCTGATGGAGTTGCCATGGCACTGGGTTCAAGTGTCTTTGTCCCAGGTGGGAAAAATGTAAGAGGAAGAAATGATTTGGGAATTGCTCATGGTTGCTGGGGAATGAAAGCCTGGAATAGAAGATAGAGGAATGGGAAAGACTATTGCTTGCTTCAGAGACCTCCCTGAGCACTTCCCCAGTCACATTAGTGTTTCTTAGAATTGTTGTTATGCCAGGAGGTGTCTGAAGGTTTTCTCAGCAGAATTTCTCATGACCTGTGTTCTGATGGAGGATATTTTAGGTACTGCACAGCATGTTGTGTAAGTTTGTAGTGCAATAATAATGAGAAAGACAGAACTGATTTCTATGAAGACTTACTGGAACACATTTTGTGACATGCTACATTATGGTATAGGCATTCTTCTCTTAAGTTGTACTGGTGCTAGTAACCTGAAGACATCTTTTCTCTTTATCCAGAACTGCTAGAGCTTTTGCTTATAAATCAACCTTCTGTCTTGCTTATAAATCATATTCTGTCAAATTGAAACATAACAGGGTACATCAAAGTTCTTGGTTAAATAGAGATTTGTTGGGTGAGCTTTTAAGATAACAGTTTGCTTAATCAAAGAGAAGGTAGTCAACAACACTGTTTTCGTATGCATGGTACAAAGGAAAATGAGTGTTGATGATGGATGAATTTACAGTGCATGGGGAAAAAAAGAGAACTGTGGAGGAGGAAGACTGAGAGGGAAAACAATGAAAAATGTATCGCGTGCTTCTAGAAATAGAAGTAGACAAATTATGTCTTTGGCTGCAATGGAATTACAGCCCTCTCCAAGGGTATGAGTGGGCATGTTTGTATTGCAGACAGAAGTGTAGTCACATCCTGGTTAAGCATAACTTGAATTAGATTTAGCCTCACTTGTTTGGATACAGTATCAGTACAACTGTGGAGTCCGTTGCTAACTGCAAAATATAACCAAGAAGCTGAGAGTATTGCTGGTGGGTTCTACTGTGCCATGCTTGCTTTGGTCTCAAACCAGAATGTCAGCGGTGAACATGAGCCAGAAAGTGTGTCCTCTGTATGTCTTCTTCACACTGAGGTCTAGACCATGATGAGGCTTCAGACTTGTGTACTTTGCCCTCAGAGTTCACAGCTGGGCTTGACCCTCTTTTTCTCAGATGGAATTTGGGATTTGTATTGTTTCTGGGAGGTGTCTTGGTCTTTTCTTTTTTAACAAGTCACCAGAAACAGATAGAGAAACTGGGCAATTGGGTATAGAGTTTGGTTAGGGAGGTGTTCTACCTCACAGTCTATGTCAGTGGACTTTGGGTATTTCTGTGCTGGGCTGTGCAAATTAGCATCTAGCTACCAGATTTCAATGATTAATGCCAGTTTCTTTGTGTGTGCATTAAACCCTGCTTCAGAAACTAAAATACAGTCCATTTCTTACCGTAGGTGAACATCCAAAGTTTGTGACATGAATGGATAGAATTGAACGTCCTTGTTTGTAGACTGCGTATTAGATGCTGTCTTCAGTGATATCTCTCAGCTCTCCTTGTGTGTTTCTGTTTGGTCTCTATATCTTGAAGTTCATAGAATCAAAGCACAGTATCTCAGCAGTTCCTTCTTTTCCAATACCTTAGCAGATGGAGATCCCAGAACCTTTCCAGGCCCTGGTTCCAGTGTTTGATTTAACGTTATGAGTTATTTTTCCATAATGTCTAATTGGAGTTTCCCTATTTCTGGCTTACCTCTCATGCAGTAACAACTTTCTGAAAAAATTACCCCAGATATTATGTCCAAAAAATGTCATAGGCTGTGAGGTAGTTGGGTGTTTCCATCCAGCCATGCCTTATCAAAATTTACTTAATAATTGCTGTGCATTAAAGATTTTGTAAATATACAGAAAGCATTTACATAAATCATGGCATGTTAGGCAGCAGGAGTGAAAAGTGTAGGTAATAGTTGACTCAAGAATGTGCTGCAATCAGAAGGTTTATGGCAAAGCTAGGAATAGAAACACATGCTACAAATACTTATCTTTCATTTTAAAAGGGTAAGTTTATAAGGAGTACTGAGATATACAGAAATTATATTCCAGATACATTTTAGAATTTATATTAGTTAAGCACACCACTTCAGGGCTATTGCCCTCCATGTCAGCATGGCTGTGATAAAGAGGTTAAGGCCAGAGCAGTGCACAGCTTGGGGAAAGTCCTTTCAAATTATCAAGATAATTAAGAAAATTATAAATAGATATATGATCCCTGGTCTCTGTTGTGCAGGCTTTATCCTGTTTGCTTTGAAATGTGTATAAGTGAAAGAGAACACAGACTCACCACTGAAAAAAAAGATTGTAAAATGTTTTTTAAGAAAGAAAAGTTCAGGAAGAATGGATCAAAAGGTGCTGGAAAGTGACTTAAATACTGTGTCTGTGTCATGGAGGTTACACTTACCTCCCGATGATAGGATTAGGGACATCCATCTGTTTAAGTCATCTTTAATTCTTGGCAATAACAAAGGAAAATTATTCTTAAATACAACCAAGGATAAAGGCTTGATTCCCACTGCAGGCACCCAAAGCCAGAGTATTAA
The DNA here is from genome assembly GCF_019238085.1 of Lagopus leucura. Taxonomy (NCBI): domain Eukaryota; kingdom Metazoa; phylum Chordata; class Aves; order Galliformes; family Phasianidae; genus Lagopus; species Lagopus leucura. The sequence goes on along the minus strand of NW_024962264.1, from coordinate 30,258,699 downwards.
AGCACACACAGAAGTCTATATGAGGGAAGATTTGGGGGGGGGGGGGGGGGGATAAAAAAAATAGAAAGAGAAAGATCAGTACATGCATTTTGCAGCCATTGCAAAGTATACACCGCTTCCCAATAAAAGCTACTTAAAGCACCTGAATTACATAAGAAGAAAAAAAGACAAATGGTGATAATGAGCAGTAGAAATTTTAAAATATTCTGGAAACAACTGTTCTCATGTGAAAGGAGCCTGTTTGGTTTACAGATTATATTCTTACACTAATGAGTGAAGACACAGCAAGATTGGGACCACCCTTTGTGCTCTTCCACACAAATCCAGCAATGTGAACAATTATGTATAATGTTAGAGAGGGACATTGCCTGGAACTTGCTGTTGCCTCCATTTGAGAAAGAGATGCTAAACACTGAATGTGTTGCTGGCTTTATCTGTACTAGCAAACACTAGCCAGCATTTGAATCTTTCCTCTAGCACTACGTTGACTAGTGCTGTTATGTCAGATGTGAGTAGCAGCAGATTATGCTTTTCAGGGCAGCCTGATTCACCAAATGAGATTCACTAAGAAACACTGAAAGACTAAGTAACTCTTGCCAAGGTTTCCTCTCTTCTGCCATTTTAATTCCCATTATTTGAAGGAGAGGAGAAGCTTTGAAGAGAAAGATGATATTAATATAGATGAACCGTTGCTGTGTAAGTGCTGGACAGCACTGTAGAACCAAGTCTAGCTCAGATGAAGATTAGATCATTTCTATTGAGTTTGGTAAGGAGAATACAGACGAGATGGTTTAAATGCTTTGAAGTTGGCTGGTAAGGCAGCATTGGGAGCAGGGGGACAAGGGCTGGTTGCCCACTGAAGTTCTGCGAGCTCTGGTTAGGAATCTGCCCTTCCCCAGCCCCTCTCACCTTAAGCTGTAAAACTGGACAAAAAGGGAGGAGCTTTGCTGAACCTCAGAGTACCAGGGCAGTCTTTGTCTGAGCACACACACTAATTGAAAGCAGAAGGGCTGCCTTATGAAGATGAATTTATCTGAATTAAAGGTCAGGAACATGAGGAAATGAATCCTCCTACAGCTTGCGGGGGCAGATTCTTTTTCTGTGTTTTACATGTGCCTCATACAAATTTAGTATTAAAGTGTAATTTTATGAAAATGTCAAGATGCTTTCCTTCACACAAACAAAAGATTCCTTTTTAATCAGTGTGTTCTATGGTTTTTTTAATCTATGTCTTCTATGTGAAAACTAATGAGAATATAGCAGACTGTAATGCAATATTGTACTTTTCATAACAAGTGACTGTTGCTGTTTTCTTTTTTTCCCTTAAGTTAATTGATTTTGGCTTTTTTTTTTCCTATTGTGAGACACCTTCTGTCAATTTGGTTTGTTATTCAGTATATTTTACAAAGATTTTAGAAATGCAGAAGTAGGTAAGAATCCAAACCCAAGGGGAACTATGCAACTTACTGCAGGTATTTCCAAAATTTTCTGGATACCATATCATCATGCTTCATTTATGATAGCTAAGATGCAAAACTGATCTTGGGTGTACTTTGAGCAATTTGGGTGATGCCAAGGACTGACTGGCAGCCTGTGCTCTTTTTGGTAGAACTTTTCCTCTGTGGGCCTCATGAGGTTTGTGCATAGTAACTCTCGCAGTACTGTGCTTTGAGTTTCAAGATGCCCTGTGGAGCTCATTGCATCTTTCCATTTGTTCTTCTAAAGCATTATGTAGATGATGAGTAAGAGTAAACTTGTCTTGTTTGTCTTAGGCAGGATGACACAGTATTGGGCAACTGAAGCTGATTGGAATGCATATGGAAACGACTAACATGAGAAAATCATCCTTGCAGTTAATTTTGCTCCCAGTGGACTGAGTTTCTTCAGCTCCATTTCTAGATTACAGATACGTAAATCTTTCCAAAATGCAATATTAAAACACCAGAGTAACAGCATGACCCAGCTGTTGTTTGCAGTAAAAATAGTGATTTTTTTATTTTTTTTTTGCCAGAATGCCTTGCCTAATAACTCTTTTGAGTATTCTAATAACATGAGATAAGAATGTTGAGATAGTTAGGATTCTGGACGTTATTAAAAGCCATACAAGTCTGAGTCTGCAATTTGAGTTGGAAAAGAGAATTGCTATCTAAGAGAAGCTGGCTTCTACTGCTGTAGTGACCTGTGGGAAATCAGTGTTAGTCTCTGTTAAATTCTGTGTGGTTTGCAAAGAAAACACAGTGAGTGATGAAGAGGTTTATTGGCTTGTACCATTAGAAATGGCTTAAGAAAGCTTTTTGTTTGTGTGTCTTTCTCGCTAGTATGAGTGACAGTGCTATTTTTCAAAAAACATTCCTTGGAAAAATGAGAACATTTCTGGAGATATCTAAGTAAAGGCTCTGGTATGTCTTGGGGGGTTTATTTGTGTCCTTTAGGGTATTAACACTTCCTACAAAAGAGCAGCTACTTCAGCTACAAAGTCAGTGACAAACATGCCAGAGAGCAGGTTTATCCCAGAACAGGATAAAGTAGATAAAATAGCTCATGAGACTAATGAAGGCTGAGTTGACATGCACTTTCCTGACCTTGCTTTTCTTATTGCCCTCTATATGAGTCAAGGAAGAGTGGCTGTGTGGGGCTTAGCATGTGATGCAGTTCAGAGACTTCAGAGAGTTCATACACAAATATTTGGTTATGCATGACTTATATAAGGAAGAGCTCTCCTTTCTATTGTTAATGACAAACAACTCTGTGGCAAGAAAGAGTAAGAGTTTCTCCCATGTTTCAGCATGGCCTATCTTGTCAACCCAGGAACCTGGAGAAACTTGGATTAATGTGCTTATATTGTCTAGTGAGGACAGGGAATGGTTGTGGGCAGAGTCTGCAGTCAGGGGTTCATTTAGCTGGGCCAAAGCAAAGGATGGATGAATTACTGTTGGTCTAGCTTGATGTCTGCCCTGCTCTGAGAGCAGGGGAAATGTTAGGGATTTGGATGTGCTTCTCTGATGTGTTGTTTTCTGGGGTGGTGTAAGCTGGGATAGGCATGTTGCAAAAAAAAAAAAAAATAAGAAGAAGAAATCTTGCTCAGATGCTGAAAATGTCTTAAGCTAACTCAGCCCCTTTGTACACCGTTACCTGCACTTTTTACAAGCACCTTTTTTTACAAGAAGCCTTACAGAAAATGTGCTACATATTAAAGTCTGGTTATCCAAGTGAGAGGTAGTGCACCTGCTCATCCACTTAAAACAGCTTTGTAGACCCACTGGTGAATTCAGGAGCGTATGTCTGCTATTTCTTCACTTTAATGCATGGACAGCTGCTCTGTCTGTTACTGCTTTCAAACTGGTCAGCTATTGCTAAAATTGGATGGATTCCGGCCTTTTAATTTGCTGCAGGAATAGAATAGAATTAAAGACTTTTCCTGATTTTTATTGTTGCCTTTATCATAATAGGCAGCAGAAGAAATTCTTTTCATGTCTTTGTAGTGACAGTCAGTAGGCAGTGACTCATGGAGCAGCTAAGCTAAAAAGGGTTACCACTTGCTGAAATCCTGTGTTAATAAAATTTTCTTACAGAATTAAATGAAGTGGTCCAAATTAGTGTCACTTCTATATTAAAAAGCATTTGTGACATCAGTACAATCTGATTGTTAGTTGCTTTAGTGATAGGAGTAAGCATTAGAAAGCACTCTCTTCCAAGAAGGAATTGAGGTGTTGCTTTTCTTTACTCAGCAATAAATGTGTTAGCAATATTAAGGCAACAGGTCATAACTCTGTTAATTATTTTCAAAAGTCAGAGTGGTGTGATAGTCAGCCACAGGTTTGTGGCTGTTTCCTACCCTAGAGCATCTTATTAATCATGTTATCATAAAGTTCTTGGGCTTGCTTTTTCCCAAAAGGGAAATGTAAAGGTTAATGCAGTAATAATTTATCGCTTTAGTATATACTCTGATCCCTTTGATTCAATCTCTTCTTGAATGTATTTCAAAGGTACTGCAAAGTGGTGTGCTTATATTTGAGAAGATCTGCACAAGCAGGTATTGACAGATTGGTTTTTTTAGGGTGTTACTTCCTGTAGCTCACCATTTCTATTTGCAACAATTGACCAAGTGGGAATGAAGTAATGATTCAGGAAAAGCCTTTAGGACCCAATCTGGACCATATATGTGGGATGCACTGTCCAGGTACCATGAAAAACTGACCAGATTGCTAGTCAGCATGTGAAGTGCTGGGAGCAAGTGTTCTCAGTCGAAGGCTCATTTGTCCAGCATGGCATGCTGAGTCATATCACCTCTTGCCTCTCCCAGCAGTCATGCTGCTGTGGAAAAAGAGATGTTCAAGCACATAGATTAGAGAAGGCACTGCAGAAGAGAGGCTGCTGCTGAGCAGTTCCTTGGGAAATGTAAAAGCATGAGAGAACCTCATGGGATGATTGCAGACTTCCTGCCAATATCACAGGCCTTACTGTCCTCTTAAAAGCTAAAAAATAAGAACACAAGACCAACATTGCCGAGAGTAACCGAACCCAGAGAGGCTGTGGTACTGAGGTGATTGCCCCTTAAAGGGGGAAAAAAAAAAAAAGAAAACCCACAATAAACCTACCTAACTTGTGGTCAGCAGCCAAGCTCACCTTTCTGTGCCTCTTGTTCTTTCAGATCGTTGAATAGAGTCTGATTCTTCACTGTTTTGTTTTGTTTTTTTTTCCATAACAGGAACTGGCAGTAGCATGCCTGGGCTCGTTTACTTCAGAAATGGATCTGTTCGTTGCCCTGTTGCCTAGAGCCATTCTGCTCTAATTGCTGAATGCTCTATAGAGGCAGGTGGACTGAGACACTTACTGTTGTGATATGGGAGGAGTTAACCTGGAATGCTTGTCAGGGAAAAGCAGAATAGCCCCAGTTTTCAGAAAAACCTTGAATAAATGGCATAGTTGCTATTTTGTTACAATTTTTTTGACATTTAAGCTGTTGAGAAATAATTTTGTCCAATGGGAATGAAGGCAACAATTTCATTTTATTGGGAATTTGAGTACTATTCACATCTCAAAATGGTTGGAAATGCAACTTATGTAACTCTTCGAGGTCAAGTCAGCGTTACCTTTCTTAGAATATAGAAGTCAGTGACATAAAATCATCCTTGTTGATTTGTTTTTCACTGGGATCTTAGACTTTCTAACTAAGTCCAGCCAGAAATAATCAGTGTCATTTGGTTCCGTTTTTTTGCAGATGTTCATTTGACTTTTTTGAGTATCTGTGATTTGATGATAAAGATTCTTCATTATTTTTTTCAGCTTGCTTGTAACAGAAAGGGATGCCATCAGCATTTTTGCCTGCGAGATGAGTTCTTTGTGAAGCGGTCCCAGAGTAAAACTGGAGTTTCTTATTTCCTCAGCTATGCGTACAAACTGTGGTATGCGTACCACGGCCTTCCTGAAGACAGTATGCTTGGGCTGGCCAAACTAGCCTGCACGTGGCCTGCTGCCCCTGGGGGTCTGCCAGGCCTGGTCTGGGCACTGCTGTCCCCGCTGTCTGTGCCAGCACTGAGCAAACAGTGTTTGAGAACACCTACCGAGGTGGAGCAGTTTTGATGTTAAACTATGCTGCCTCCTAGGCCTTCAAGGGTTAAACTCAACATTAATGTTTTCCAGGTGTTCTCATAACACGGAGTGAATACATCAAGCTTAACTTGAAATTCATGTTGTCGAACATTTCCGGATGCGTCACGTCCAAGATGCTTGCTCCTTTGCACCCATGCACTTATGGGAGTCAAGTGTCACGCTCTTGATTTTCTGCAGATTATAAATAACAAGTCTGCGTTGCTCAGTTTGCACGCGTGACCCTTTCCATGTGGAAGCAATGTTAATACTCAGCTGATTCAGATTTCAAGTGTGAGATACAGCATGCTTGTAAATTTTCCTTATGCGCTTTCTTTCTCTCTTGGTATTTTCTCCCGATTGGTTTCCTGTTTTAAAACTTATAGAAATATTCACCAGCTTTGGTGAATAGTAAGCTAACGTTGACCAGATACTTCTAGACTGAGCCTAATTTGAGGTATATCTGTTGCTTTAATTTGATCTGTGGCAACAGCTGTTTTGAAAATCCCTGAAAAATATCTTAGAAGGTTATCTTAGTATGCTCAGTGGGTTGTAAGTCAAATGTAATTAATATCATCATAGATTCTATTGTAATAGATATATTTAATATAGAACTAATATTCTATTAGTATTTGGAGAAAACTGTATTTCTTTCATAGAGCTGTTACAACAGCAGAAGTCAAGGACATTTAAATATATATATATATAAATTAAAAACTCTGACAAATGCTTAGGAAGTATTGAGGAACCATGTAATTAATAAATAGTTTGTCCTTAGCAGACCTTAGCTGTACCAGATAAAACTGGGTTCTTCTCAGCTTCTTCCAAAACAAAACAAAACAATTTTTTTTTTTTTCATTGCTGACTGCAAGTGAATTTGCAAACAGATGCATTTGTGTCTGGGGTTTGCTATTTTTATGGTATTTCTCAATTTGCTTTCACAGGGCTGATTCTTGATTTATTTCAAGTCCTTTTTCTTAATCAGTTTGCAGAGTTTCCCTGCCAAGAATAAGTAATGATATATTTTCGTTACTTCCAGCACTTCAGAGATTCCAGATTTCTGATGCCCAGAACATTAACTACTAGAGAAGAAAATAAGTGTTCCTTTTCTTAACAGTTGCTCTTCAACAGGGAACACAAGGTGAGATAAATCAATTAAAAGAGTCAGGTGTCTGAGTGACCAGCAGTTCAGTTCTTGTAATGCCATACAATGTTCCCATGGCTGATTATGAACTACCTTAATTGGACAAAGGCTGACAAAGCTCTGACCTCCTCAGATTTGCTTTGTTTGCTTTTTTGTCAAACATGCTTTTTATTTTTGCTGGCAAGACAGGCTCATCATTCATATTTATTTTTTACATCTGAAGTTTGTCAAGCTGCTTGGAAAAATATGACAATGAAAGACATCTGGGCATCCCATCCACTTTCTATTTGGAAACATCTGCATCATTATTAGGAACTTCTTAGTAGCACTGAAGTGAGCAGATATATTCTCTTTCCTTCTCCAGGCTAATTAATAATTGCTGGTAGTGAAAGAAATTCAATAGGTACTAAAAAACAAGTATCTGCTTCTTGGCCAGTCTTTTTAATACCACATAGTTAGGATGCCTTAATGTTTGTTCCTGAGTAAAGAATAAACTCATAGCTTTGGATGGGGAAGAACAAGGAAAAACTGCTGAGAAAAGTCAGCAGTGTCTCCTTCAGATTGTTCATTAGTTTTATCTATAGGACTTTAAAAGTTAAGCACTTGTATTCTTGAATCTTTGCCAGGCAGGTTGATGCATGGCTGTTCATCAGATGTTTTTTCTTTGTAAACCCAGAGTTCTCTGTCGCAAGCTGCCCTTCCTCCATTTTTAAAGCCTAAGAAATCTTCATTAAGGTCCTAGCCTTTCTTTTTTTCACTTAGTGTGGGAGAGCTGCTGAACTGTAGTGGCTACAACTGGAGAACAGTATTTGATGAATCATCAAATACAAGATACATTCATCACATTACATGAGACATACACTGAACCTTGTAGTTACCAGAAAGTAAGACTGTCAATTCTAAGCTCTAGTGAATGTTCAGTAACCTGTCTGTGACACTGGGTAGGAACTGATGCAAAGAAAGCATTCAAATGAAGCCATGTTCCTACATTCACCAGTGTTAGACTTTCCAGGGCACTTCCCAGCAAGCTGTGGGTCTCTCCTACATTCATTTGTATAATCCTTTTTGACCTTTTCCTGAAACAGTGATTTATACAGTTTAGATAGGTGCTGTGGAGCACTTCTGTTCATTTTGACCCTGTTACCTGGCTGTTTTATTCAATCCACCTTATTCCCTGTGTTAGGAGAATATTGGTATATTGATTTTACTTGTCCCTCCTCATTATCTCTTTTCCAGTCTAGAAGGAAATACTTGAGTTTATCTCTCAGTGTGTAAGCAGTTCTTTCTTGTCACTTCTCCACAACTTTCCAACCTTTCTGAGTCCTTTTGGAGATGTCAGTGTGGGTACCTGTGTGCAGCAGCCAGGATGTAGGCATGTTGTGTGTATGTGCAAGGGCATCATGTTTGCTTCTGTGCAATTGGTTTCTTTTCAACTTTTCAGTTGAGGAAAGTTATCTTTAGGGAACTCTGCATTTTATTTGACATTTCTTTTCTAAGACACCATAAGTAATGACTCTGCATATGTGCATGTTTCCTTGTGTATTAGTTCTCTCATCTTAGGGCATTCCTTTGTTACTAGGTGGTTGACCTATGATGAGTGTCTCTTAGGAAGATGCATTTTCTTTCTGTAAGGTTTACTTGTGAATATTTGATGGTGAGCCTGCTACCTGTTCATAGGCTTTGGAACCACTTTTTTTGGCAAAATGCTTGTGGTCTTTACACCCATAAACTGCCCACATAGCACAGCCACGTCCACAGTTATGCCACATGTCTGAGGAGCATTTCATGTGTAGGGGTCTACCATGGTGACCATGGTAGGATTTGTCACTGCCATATTACCATCTGAGGAGTTGTATTAAAATTAATGAAAGAAGAATGGTGGCTTAGAAATACCAATGGATGAAGTTGTTTTTAAAAATCTGAAGTTTGATAGTACATGTAGATAATGTGGTTTGTGGATGACATCCCTCTGACCTAGAATGAACTTACTTTGTTCTTTCCATAGTAAGATACTGAACTGGCAATGTGCTGATTTTCTGAAGTTGGACTGTGTTTAGACTGCATGGAAAAGTTATTGTGATGCCACTGATAAAATACATGAGTTTGAGTTTAAAATGTTCTAAGTGCTGAAAGGTAATTGAATATAGCATTGTAATAGCGAAAAGAAATCCTAATTCAGATACGTAACATCAAAATGTGCCACAAATTGTAAGCTTTTTCCATTTTGTTTGGTATTTTCTGAATGTAAACCACATTCTACTTCTTGATGTCACAGGTTAGATGGACAAATGAAATAAACCTAATGCAAGCAGTATACTAGAGTATTCTGTACTGATGAGTCAAAGCCATTTTTTCAGACCAGGATGCTCTACACTGTCATCATGAGCATATACTAGGTCCAGTTACCAGTGAATTTCTTCTGGGGGCTTTATATTGATCTCTGCTTTTATCATACTCATCAACTAGCTGCCTGATAGTAGAGAGTGCAGCTTCAGTAAATTCAGAGAGAACACCCAATGAGGGAATCCATTAGTGTACTTGGGAAAGGGCTTGGTGGTAAGGGGCCTTGGGCAGGGCAAAAATTGGGGTGCAACAAAGGCAAAACTTTCATCTAGACCTGGACAACCACATGCACAGTGCAGTCTACACTGCACAAAACTCACTTTACTGTTACTTCTTTAACCTTCATTAACCATGCTAAGATAAATGACCTATTGATTTGTAAAATTATTTCATTGCTTGAAGGTTAATCCTGGATTTGCTGGATGTACAAATTAACTTCGTTTTGCGACTGTCCACAAAGAGGGAAGATCAGTAAGCAATTACATCTAGAAATAAGTTTGTCTTTGAGGGTTCATAGGTGAGATTACAAAATGGTAATCTATTTCCAAACGAACACAGAAATCGCTTCCATGTGTTTACTGTGGTTACATTCAGCACTTGCCAGAAAACCTTTCTTTAACAGGAAACTACAGCATGGTACAAGGTTTGTCTTGATTCTCACGAAGCAGTCACTTGGTTTCCCTTTAAATTAAAACAATACTAGCATGAAGCAAAACAAAACCATGATGCTTGCAGATCCTTTAAGTTCTTGCAGTTGTTTTTGATTAGTTTATTCTTCTGTCAGATAGTACGCAGTTATGTTTCCCCCTATTTTCAAATGACTTTTCACTGTTCTTCCACACCACAGTCTGCACAGGCAGCAGTAATTTTAGAAACAGTGTGAGAGAACTGAACCATTTAGAATTATTTTGGAAGCTCATTTATGTGCCACTGAAAATAGTAATTTTGCCAGTTTACTTTATATGAGGAAAAAGGAAAACTACTTGTCAGATGTCTGAGTGGTCTGGTCTTTTTTTTAAACAGTACTTATGTTCTTGGTGCATTCATTATCCTTGAGCCAAAAGCATTTGTGCTGACCTCAGGAGATGGACATTTGCTTCCCTTTTCATTTTCTATGTAAACCAAACAGTTTTCTGATCCATTTTAAACTATTGCAAGGGTAAAAGATGGGATTCTGGTTCTAATCTGAGGGAAAGTGAGGCAGAAGCTGGCTTTCCAAAGCAAGGAAAGCCACTTGCTTTGATGGACAGGGAATTGCCTCAAGAAGGTGAAGATTGCAGATTTCACTCATTTTTCTCTTAGCAAGTGTACCTTCTTCCATACATTCTCTCTCTTTATTTTTGTTTTTGTTTTTAATAAAATGAAAATCCATTTTCCATTTTTCCTTGGAAAAGTTGGACAAGAGCCTCTATGAAACCTGAGAGTTACCTGAGGCATAATAAGCTGCTTTCAGCACCCCTTTTGAAGTTGGTTATAATATTTACAGCCAATGTAAGATTTTTGAAGGCATTGCACATCAATGTCCCATCTGTAGAAGTAAGTAAGCTGATATCCAAGGTTAGAAAGAGATTGCACCACAAGAAGTGACAGATACCAAAGTGGATTATGTCCTCCAAATTGCACTGCGTGTCTCAGTCACAGAATCACGGAATCACCAATGTTGGAAAAGACCTTCAAGATCATCCAGTCCAACCATCCAGCTATGACCAATAGTACTCACTAAAATGATGGCTACCTAGAGTTTGAACTGGCTTAACTGAGAGATGGGTTTGATATTGTTTGTTTTTCAGTTCAGAATAGTGATGGATCTTTTTGCTTAGTTATTTTATTGAAGTTTTTTTTTGTTGTGTTGTGTAGACCCAGTACCTCGTTTGTGCACATCAGCATGTTTTATTGGTGTACCCCTTTCCTCTTTTTATGTGGTGTTAGAGGCATATGGCTTCATACATATTTTTGCCATTATCTTGGATGATATCTTGGTACATATACTGTTTAGAAATAGCTTGGATTTGGAGACATTTGTTGGTCTTGGAATGCTAGTATACGATGCATTCATGGAAAAAAAAAAGCAGGAACCAGAGTTCAACAACATTCAGCAATAGTTTATAGTTGGAACTTTTCCTTTATATTTATGCCAGTGGAATTTTTTAAAATGGCTGAAATTCCTTATGGCAAGAAAGAGAAGCTTATTATCTGCATTTTTAAAAATCGGTATTATATATTTATGCATAAAATGCAATTATGCATTTTTTAAAATTGGCATTCTTATGCTACTTTTACACGACTGCTACCTTTGCTGATTGTGTTGTTTTATTATTTTAAACAGCTTTTCCTCTAGCTTTGCTTGTTACTCTCGCATTACTCGTGTTGCCATCTTCCTCTGGGGATCTGGCCAGTGCAACTGCACTGTTGAATCCAAATCCAGAGTAGGGATAAGCTAGCCTTTGTGCTACAAAGGCTGAACCCAAGTGAGGGTCTGGAGTTTTGGATGATTTTTGGTAGTGAAATTATGTGGAGTCTTCAAAACAAAGGGCAGAAATACCATATACACCTTTTTATTTTGTTGTCTGACTTACTCATTCAGGGTAGGTATTTTTAAAGATCAAATATTCTCACTTTTTCAAGTGACTGTTAATTCACAATGCAAAAATTAGTCCCCTGAACTTAGAATCTGTTTACTTTTAGATCTAACAAATGTAGTCCACCCTTATTATATGTGGTTTGACAGTCTGTTGCTTGTATCTGTATTGATATGCAGTAATCTGGAAACAGATTTTTTTAAGCATCAGTATTACTGAAAATTTAATTGAAGATAAAAATTGAGTTAACCTTCCCAGAAGAATTCCAGAGAAGAATATACATGTGTTCAAATTAAAAGAATTTTTGCTAACTGTTTATCTCTGAACCTTCTGAAAAAAGAGCTGATTGACAGCACTGATAAATGTGCTAGGAGAGGCACAACTCTGCTTTTTCTTCTTCCGTTTTACTGATAGATGCTTCCTGAAGATTCGTGCTTCTGTTGTTGGAAGCAACAGCATGAATACTTGTTAGATAGGATAAAAAGCAGGGGTAAGATTCGTGTTTTTGCAGTGGTTTCTCTGTCTGACAAAGGCGTAAGTGTAGCTCAGCACTAAAGAATCCACAGCTGACAACTAAAAGAGAAATTGTTCTCAAATACAATATGATGTTGCACACAACAGATTTGGAAACTGGAGATAGGTCAGTAGCAGAAGAAAGATGTTATCACCACTGCGGATATTTGGAGTAGTGCTAGTCTTGTATCGGCTGCAGTGTCTCTATGTTGAGTGAATCTAAGGAAGGAATGAGGATAGGGAAAGCACAAAAGCATTTGCAAACATTTTTCATCCATCTTTCTGAGCTGCTGTGAGAACCACAGCACGGGACCTCACCACAGAAAGAGGTCTGCTAACTTGTCAGTTACTGTTTGCAATATAGAGCTGCTGAAGGCCTGAACCAGGATCTGTGGACTGACAGCAGTACCTGCACTGCAAGTGCAGTAAGGGGCTTTATCTCAAATGACTCCACCTGGAGAGGCAACATGGCATAGCCTGCGTCAGTGGCTGGAGGGCAAGAAGGGAGGCTTGAAATGGTCAGCCATCATATTTTCATAAATCAGGTCTCCAGTTTCAACTACAAGCTGAAAGAGGATGTGCTTGTATTAGCAAGCAGTGCTGCTGAAAGGGGGAAGTGTTGCAAAAGAAAGTGGTGAGCGTCCAGCATCTGTGCTCCTGGCAGTTAAATCAAACCAGCTATATTTTGGTTGTGTGGACCAGATTCCTGATCCTGAGGCTTCTTTCTGGCTATGCATAAACTAACCCTGGACATATGTGTATGCTTTGTTTTTTTTCTCCTGTGACATAATTTGTGCCTAACAGAAGTGAATGCCAGCTGCCAGGTTTTCCTAATTGATCTTATAAAGTTGCTCTGCAACTTCTGCAATTACTTTTACATGCAACTACATTACTAACCATGAGATGTGTCAGGACCTTCTGCTGTGTTGTTAACCATGTCCAATGCTGTAACACAGTCACGCTATTGGGATTTGTAGTTGCGTGAAAAGAAAGCATCATCTACACACCTCATGTCTTCTTTTAACACCTGATTCAGCTTTCTATAAACTATACTATTAATTTCTTTTGGTGGCTTGGACTGTCTTTGTAGCTCCTATTTGTGAACTAATTCCGTGTGCCTGTAATACAAATAATACTCTACTGACCAGTTTTCTTTGTAATTTCATTTAAAAGTCATGAAAAGCTCCTAAATAACATGACCTGAAGAAGTCTTTTGAGGTGTTTAAAACTGACAAAAGGAAGACTACAAACTGGGTAGTCTGAGTTCACTGTAAAATGTGGTCTAATCTGGACCTCTGGTTCCTGAGGGTCAGAGAGAATCCTCAGGAATTACATTTTGATATTGTTTGAACATCTTAGCCAGCTTCATTTGGTACAGGAGTGTTAGCAGGCTGTCTGATAAGGTAAAACCTGTTGTATCCTCAGGCCTAGAGATCACTTCACTACGCTTTGAAATAGTTTTTGTCATGTGCTGGCCTCCTTTCTCTCCATTCTTTCCCTTGCCCACTCCACAGCAGTGTGCACACTGGAGCTGTTTTTCTCCTAGTGTTTGATCCACCTTTCATGGCAAGCTGTCCCTTCTTGTCATGCGTTTAGTCGGACCCATTGTATATTCCATGGAAAATTCTTCTCCCATCTCAGGTTATTCTTTTTTTTTATTATTATTTTTTGCAGTCTCTGTTAGCTTTCCACCAGACTGGAGGGCTCATTAAAGTGCACTGTGCAGGAAATCGAGAGAGGCGCAAGAATGGGACCCTTCTTGCCAAAGAGGGAAAGTTGGCAACACTCCTTTAATAGGGAAATTCCTTGGCTTCAAGGAACAGCTCCACAGAGGGAGTGCTGTTTAGAAAGGTATACAGGGCAAGTACTGCTTCTTGAAATGCCGTTCCATAGATGCATAGCACTGTGTATTCTCACACATTTTGGTGAGATTCTATCAGTATTAATATGAATATAATAGTTGGAAACCTATGGGGTTATCTGAGAAGTCTTAAAATCAAACTGCAAATGCCAGGGGGCAGAAAATCAGTGCTGGGCATAAGGAAGTTAATGTGTGTAGTAATCTCATACAGAATGTATTTTCAGCAGACTTCATCTCCATTGTCAGATCGCAGGCAAAGCACTGAAATGAATTTATCTGAAAAAACTCAGCTTAGTTTCTGCTTTTTGAAGCTGTGGTAGATGGCACCATCTTTCAGGCTAGAAAGGGATGGAGGTCAGACAGGAGAATTTATGACTTTGTGCTATTTTGGATGGGATTGGGATGGGGAGGCGGGGGAGAAGAGAGGGAAATGATCAAAATATCTTGTATGGAAACATTGTGAGTTATATTCATAACACATCTGTGCGAGGTGCAGTCAAGATTGGCTCACTACTAGGAATTTGGTGAGATGGAAAGGAAAAAAAGTGCCTCTTTGAATAAGAGTCTATATGAGAAAAGTATCGAAGAGTAATGAATCAATCATGAAATAACTTCTGTTGCAGTTACTGAGGCCGTGGTGCTTTGAGCCTTGCAGAATATTTATCCCTTCCCTGAAAGGAAACAGGGAGGCTAATGTAGGATTCTCTTCTGTTTGTAAACCAATTTTGTGGTAGGACAGCTACAATTAAATCTTACAAGCTGTATTTTCTCTTTCTTCCCTGAAAATACTACAACATCAGTTACGCACATAATGTCAAACTGCGTGATTTTTAGAAGTACATTACTGTTGGGTCATAGTGTCTGTAATTACAGTGAGGGCTGGGCACAAGAGTTGTACTTCATTAGAAATTGTGAGATTTGAGAACTTGTTTCCAATTCAGGACAGCTACCTCCCACTTTTAACTCAGTTTTCCATTTCTTTCTTACAGAAAGTGAATCTCTTGGGGAGGCTTTGACTGACTTGCTATGATTTTGCAAAACTTACAGTAAATGTGTATGAGAGAGGAATATGTTATTTTGTAATACAGAATCAGAACTTTTCAACCCAGAAAGGCTATCTGGAATATGCTTATAATCCTTCACCTCTTTTTTTTTTTTTTTTTTTTTTTTTTTTTTTTTTTTTTCCAAATCAAACATTGCAGCATTGCAGTTGCTGTTGAAAAATGATTCCATCTAAATTATTCCAACCAGTTTTTGCATATATGTTACTAAAAGAAAGTATCCTTGAGAGCAGCCCTGCGGAGAATGACCTGGGGATCCTGGTGGATGAAAAACTTAGCATGAGCCAGCAGTGTGCACGGCTCGGAAAGCTAGTGGTATCCTCAGCTCCATCAGAAGAGGGGTGGCCAGCAGGGACAGGGAGGTGATTGTCCCTCTCTACTGTGTCCTTGTGAGGCCCCTCTGGAGTGCTGTGTCCAGATCTGGGGTCCCCAGTACAAGAAAGACAGGGAGCTGTTGGAGAGGGTCCAGAGGAGAACCATGAAGATGATCGTGGGACTGGAGCACCTCCCCTGTGAAGACAGGCTGAGGGAGCTGGGCTTGTTCAGCCTGGAGAAGAGAAGGCTGCAGGGTGACCTCATTGCAGCCTCCCAGTATTTAAAAGGGGATTATAAAAAGGAGGGGAGTCAACTTTTTACTTGTTTAGATAGTGATGGGACGAGAGGGAATGGTTTTAAGCTCAAGGAGGGAAGGTTTCGATTGGATGTCAGGGCAGTTCTTTACAGAGAGAGTGGTGAGGTGCTGGAACAGGCTGCCCAGAGAGGTTGTGGATGCCCCGTCCCTGGAGGTGTTCAAGGCCAGATTGGATGGGACCCTGGGCAGCCTGGTCTAGTGCCAGATCTGGAGGTTAGTGGCCCTGCCTGTGATAGGGGAGTTGGAACTTGATTATCCTTGTCTCTTCCAACCCAAGCCATTCTATGATTCTGTGATTCAGCTAGAGATAGGAGTTGACAAGCAAATGAAGCTGTCCTCAAAACCTCAATTTTATACATCTTAATATCTAAACATTATAATCTCATATATCTGTCTGTGTGTATGTGTGTGTCTATACATTAGATGATGCTTTTATAGAAGGATAAATCCTTTATATAGTTACTTTGTTACAGTGTAGTAATGATATGCAGTGTTTACTAGATGTTGGTTCAGATGTTGAAATGCATCATTTCATATCGTAGGCAGCCTCTTCATGTTTTGATCTGTGATCAGAACACAACAGGAATCTTTGCTTGGAAGTCACCAGGCTTTAGGTTAGATCCCCAGTCTTTAATGCTTGCCCAAATCACAGTTTGCTGGGGACTTTCAAATAGAAATTGCCACAGTCCATCTGTTTCTGGGAAACCCTGGCTAAGATTGTCTTCATTTGCAGTCTGCTGGGGGTACATGCTTAGAGCAAACAGCTTTGTGCCTTTCAGCAGCCTGTCATGCATGCAAACTTTCATCTAAACCCTGGCTCCTGATGCTGTCTGGCAGTTGGTTGCTAGTGGTGGAGGAGCTCTGCTTTGGACTTGAGTTGGTATCGCTGCAGGTGCATGGGCTCATCGAAAGCCAGTTTCCAAAAAACAGCTGTTGGGTTTTATAATATCAGAAGGCCAGAATCCACTTAGTGACAACTGAACAATTAAGGACAATTATGCTTTCAGCTACATTAACGAGTAACTCAGTAGTAAGACACTGGAAGGAAATGACCCGTTGAATGTTGGAGTAATTTGTGACTCATGGTATCATTGGAAGGATGTTTGAAGTTCTTTTTGTTTTGGTAATATGGGCCTATAATATTTCCCCACATTTTTTTCCAGTTTTACACACTCAGTTATTCCTTTTATCTGACTGAATACTGTGAATTCCTTTCTTCTGTTTCTTTCAAGTCTCTGCATAAGCCATCTAACAGCTGAGTCTGCCCATTATATTCACCTGCTTTGCTTTAAGTTGCAGTAATGGCCATGTGAGGAAAGCATGCTTAGAGTCATGAAAGGGAGTGCTGTTCCCTGGAGTGTCCTCTGGAAAAATACTCCCAGGATTGGGGTTGCAATTGGTAAAGCAGTGGCACATCTAGCTTGGGATGAAGTTCAGTCCTGAGGCAGGAAGTACCCATCTGTGACCTGGAGCTTTCCAGCAAAATTATTATATGCCAAACACTGCCTCAACATTTTTTATAGAATTAGTTGAAATGCAAGGAAGAGGATTCAACAAGAGAGAATTCTTTCATGTACTTTCTATGTCACCATTTCATAGTTAAGGCCAAATGGATGTTATGTCTAAATCTGGAGTGTGATGAAAGTGAAAAATTACTAACATGATATTTTTTTCCTAATTTAAGTGTGATATGATTAGTCCCACAGCCTCTGGATTGCTGCTGTAGGCTTCCTCATGGTTATCATGTATTTTACCTCATGCTTAGTTTGATATCACTTCTCTAAGCACTCATTGGTTAAAATGCCAATATTAAATATCTCTTCTGAAACAAACAATAATGCACAGTGATACTGTTTTTTTCTGACCAAGGCTTTACCATATCTGATCTCATCTATCAGAGCTGCTGCTTTACAGCCAATCAGCCTTTCTGAAAGAAAGGAAGACAAGTGCCATGCGTGCTTGATGGGGTCAGTATCAGCTGATACTAGATACATGCTAAAAAAAGTCCTCAGCACAGTGTCTGTTGTAGCCACATCAGAAGAGAGACTGAAGATGCTGATCAGTAACATTCCCCTTTACACATGTAAAGAGGTTCATTTAGTATAAAAGGGAAACAGGCCTAGGTATTCTTTCTCGTGTATCTGTTGTTTGGACAGACATGAACATATGAGAGGTAAGAGGAAATTATTTCAGTCCTAAGAAGTTCAGAACTCTTTTGTTTCTTCACATGGAAAGCTTCTAGTTTTGGCATTTTGACAGTCTCTTTCCACTTCTCATTCAGATTTCAGATGTTTTATATCATTAGACTGAAAGTCTTCGGCCCGTGTCCTCAAATTGTACTGCCCAGATTCCATCGCCCTGTACAGCTAGGAAGGCTATTACAGCAGTAGAGAATACAGAATGCTCAGTTCTAGCGAGTCCTCTTTTAAAACCCTGTGTTGTCAGTGGTTTGTTCAGACTCTTGGGTTCAAGAGAACACTGCAAGTTGATGAGAAATGTGTTTTGCCTGTGGCTGTTTATGGAAGAAAAAAAAAAAAAGTCTTTTTGAGTTTTCCAGTGTATTGCCATATGAGTTGTTCTTGCACTTTACATTTTTAAAGAAGCAGGTTACTGTGCCCCACCTTTTCGCAACTGAATTTTTTTCCTTGGCTTTTTACCATGTGTGTTCAGTGTTGGTAATTATATTAATGGAAAAGCTTAGCTGCATCATCTTCATCTTTTCACAGCTCTCCTCTCCAGCTGGATAGCGGTTTTGGCTTAGTCTGTGTTTCTAAGGCATAGCCACACAGCAGTTCACTTGAACCATTTTAGTGAGGGAACCATTCCTTCTGCTTCTGTGTAGGCAAGAGAATAGAAAAGATGCCCTGGAAAAGGGCAAAGACTTTTTCCTGGTCTGATGAGAGAACTTTCCCCTTGCAAGAATCAGACTGACAGGCTCCTGTTGTAGTGATTTTATATCATTTGTGAACCTGATTACAGCACAGATTCTGTGATACTTATTTTCAGGTAGATAACTCAATTGAATGTTAGTAGACTATGGAAGTCCTTCTAATTAGTTACCAAGCTCTACACCTTGAAGGAACGAAAGCTAGGTTGTGTCATTTGTCTGTTTATTACTTTTCTGCTTTTGTCAAAGCGTTCCTCATGATTCCAAATAACTCTGTATCAAACGGAGCTGTTTTGATGTCTTGTTGTTCTGTCTGGACAGTGTAGTAGGCTTTGCAGACTTCAGAGGCTTAAGGCAGATAAAGAGATGATTAGAATGTAATTGTTGTTGACAGTAGACAGGGAGCTTCTCAGTGCAGATAATGACTGTGGTTGGGAGTACAGATGAGCTCAGGCTATGCCAGGCTTCTGTTACACATTTACTGTTGCAATAACATGTTCCACATGTTTTAAAAACAAATTCCTTTCACAGTATCTAAAACTAAGCAACTGTATATAAATGCATCACTCGCTTCATCGAAGTGAAATGAACAGCCAAAGTAGTTAGATGACCAACAAAAGAAATGATGTAAGAGCCACATTAGTGATGGGGAAATGATACATAAGGAAAAATTATAAAGAAAGGCTACTCCAAGAAGAACTTTGTTAGACTGTTATGATTAAGAAATTGGCTTGTTTGTTTCTTATTTTTGCTTTTCCTCTTTTCCATGCCACCTGTAGCTATCTATGTATAAATGCAGTTTACTACTTTTTTTTTAATTTGGTAGTTATTCTCTTGTTACTGACTTCTTCTGTCATATCAGAGGTTTAAAGCTTCCACTACCTGCAGTGACCTCAAGAGTGACCAGTGGGGAATCTAAAATAGCAGTGGCTGTCAGTCTTGAAAGAACTGCCTTGTGTCCTTCATGGATGTGTCAGATTTGCTACCAAAGTGAGTAGATTTACAAGAAAACCAAACATTTGACAGTTGTAATAGAACAGAATATATGTCATTTTGACTTTCACAGGTAGCATCAAGCAATCAGTAGCCAGCTGTCACTGCTTCGAAGACATTTTAGTCCTATAATGTCCCCTGATCTGTCCAGATTGTGGAGGGAATTTTAAAATCCCTATATAGGAGCTGTACATGTCCATGCTGATGTCACTTCTTACAGCAGATTAAACAGCGAAACTAAACTGAGAAAAACTAGATCTGAGCAAGATATTAATTAGTTGCTGACAGTGTTGAAAACTGCATTTTAGAAACAAATGTACCTTTTCTGTTATTGAAGAATGGGGGGTGGTGAACTGACTGTTAGTGGAGCATTTCTTCTCTAATGAGAAATGTGTTTGAAGACGGTTGTCTGTGGCACGCTGAAGGCAAAGCTGACAATGTTTTCTATTTTAAATCTTAAAAAATACCAGGGAAATTTCTGGAGCTAGAAAATATGTCATTTGGATGCAAATTCTGTGGTGATACACATGCAGATATTTGCAAAGTGTCACTGGTTTTCTCTTTCTTTGAGCCATAGTTTTTTACTGCAGCTATCCATGTTTATGCTGATAGTTTGTGAAGACCTTTCCTCTACTGTCCATCTCCCTCACTCTCACATTTTGACTTCTGAGGGTTTTTTCAAGCCTTACTTTGAAGATTAACTGTGACCAGAAGCTGAGTGTGTGCTGGATGCGTTTCTGATTCTAGTGATTTGCAGACTACTAAGCCATTTAATGGTTGTGACCTGCTTACAGTATGCCATACAAAACTGACAATCATGTTTGGGATGTGGAAATGGTTTTCCTCTGAGGCACGTGACAGTTATGACTTCCAGTCCTACCCAAATCTCACTTTGAAGTTTTTGATCCCTGGTACCGAGTGGTGTGTACATGTGTTTGTTGAAACTGTTTTGAATTGGATAGTCATCTTGTGGTCACTTGAGACCATGGAGAACAGACCCTAGTGCTCTTGCTTTTTCCTTCCAGCCCATTTTTTTGTCCAGATATGGAGCTTTGCTCTTTCTGTGTTTTTGAACAGCTGACAGAAGCTGGCTTGGATGCCTACGGGTAAAGAATCAAAATTGTGACTGAAATGATTTTGAAACATTATTATGGCAACTTGGTTAATGAACACCAGAGGCTATATTGCTTTTAAAGCAACATGTCAAGTATTGAAAATTCATAGTAGTAGTCAGCTCCTGAAAATAGCTCTGGTACTCAAGGGTTGTTAATACAGAGCTCTTCAGTGTTCCTGTGAGAGTGTCTGACTTTGAAAGTTACCCACTGTACTCTGTACCCTCACTAGCTGAAAACTTCGCAAGTGGAGAACTGGCCACTCTGAGCTGTACAAGTGAAGAGAATCCTTACATGCCCAAACCTGCATTTAGTTCCAGTAGACCAGATATCTAAGCATGCATTTCAGTGGTGGGCCACTGCAAATTGCTGTGGACTTAATCTTTCCCATCTGGAAACAAAGCACTAGAGTCTCTAAGGATGCCTTTTGCACCCTTTTATGCACCGATGCGTCTGATGACTGTTCAAAATGTGACTTTTTTTCTTGTTATTTTTCATCTTCTGTTAAAGTGGTGCTGAAAAAACAGCTCATTCATGACAAAGTATGGCATTATGTGATAGACTGATAGATCTGATAGACTTGGTTAGATTGTCCTGGTCACAGGTGAAGTTATATTGTCTGTAGGTACCCCATGAGCTGTCACTCTAATACACTGATAGAAGACGTAAGTGTTGTATAAAGTAGAAAGATAATATTTTTGCCTGTACTGTGTATATATAACACGGTGTAAACTTCCTTTCTGAGTGTATCCTGTATTTGATTGTTACCACAAGTGTAAGATATCAGGGAGATCTCTTAAACAGGGAGAACCACGTGTTTCTTTCATGTTAAAATCGGATAGAATGTTCCTGTGGTATTAAACTGTAACAGCTTTGATTTGTTAATGACCAGAGGCATAAATCCAACTTGTTCGACTAACTTGAAAGAAAAAGGTGTGTTTATTTTTTTCTTATTGCCTTATTAACAATATCCTGATTCTGGGAAAAATACTCTGGCTATGCAAAGATGATGTGTCTATCATCCCCTTCTGCTAATGTCTAGTTTTAGCTCTTCCAGATAATACCAACAGCCTGCTTGCCATAGTCCAGTGTGCACTGGATTCTAGCCAGAAAAAATTCATCAGCTCCAACGTTTACCTAGCAAGTCTACAAATATGTATTACTTCATTCTCTGATGAAGGAAATAAAAATGAACTACCCTTTTCTCTCCTAGGAACAATTGTTGCAAGTTTTGTTGATCAATATATCTCTTCTTTAGTCTCTTCTTTTACTGAGAGCAGGAATTGGTTGCTAAGCTTTTAAATGGGAGAGCTACTTTTCTAGCAGGGGGCTGGAAGGATCCCACTTCAAGAAGGCAGAAGAGCCTTCCTCCACTGTAGCTCCTGAGCCTCTGTGACCAGGCCCTGTAGCTGTACTCCTCTTTTAGGTTATCGTGATAAGCGAACAAAGGAATACACTTTTTGTATGAATATAAAACAGTTAAAGTTTGTTGTTAGTCTAATTAATGTATTAACAGCCAGATAGAAATACAGAATGAACAATTTTACTACCATGTATAATTCAAATTCCCTTGCAGATGTTTGTCCCTTTCCATGTGGTTTTCCTCCCCCTTGCTGTGCATTACTACCCCAAGTTGCAGCGGTGTGTGTTCCTCACAGAGGCTTCTGCTCCTGGTGGATTTTTTTTCCATGTTGGTCCTGGCCTCCCTTGGTGTTACTAGTGAAGGTTGTCAAGCAGTCTGTTTCTAACTCCTTAGGGGACCACAGATAGCATTATCCCATGATGGCTTAGATTTTTTAGC
Organism: Lagopus leucura; assembly: GCF_019238085.1. Lineage (NCBI taxonomy): Eukaryota > Metazoa > Chordata > Aves > Galliformes > Phasianidae > Lagopus > Lagopus leucura. The sequence continues at coordinate 30,236,185 of NW_024962264.1, read as the reverse complement.
TTTTTGCTGTATATAGCATAACTCTTTATGGCAATATTGAAAAGAGGAAGCTAAAGCTGAAAAAAATAATACATTAGTCATCAGTCCAGTGGGCAACTTTGCTCTTGGTGTTAGATGAACCAGACAGTGGTCATCTGTTGATGGGCAATGTGTTGTTACAGCTAAAACCAAGCTAAAAATAAGGTCAGGAGCAGATGAGCCAGGGCAAGGCCAGACAAGTCCTGAGTCCCACATTAAGCTAATGCAGAGCTGTGATCTGGTATTAGTGGTGGTAAAGCAAGGTGCTAATGTATTCCTTAGGCTATGGGATTATACAGAAAGTGGGCTGTGGATTTTTTCTCTGTTACTTCTCTTCTTTGTTACAGTAGTAGATATGGGGAGTGTACTTACTGTGTTTTTAAGCTTCTGATTGCCAAAGTAAACGCCAATATTCCTTGAGCAAAGACTGGTAGCATGTTCAAAATGAGTTCAGTTTGATTCTGGGATTTGTCATCTTTTTGACAGCAATTCATTAAACCTAGGATATCTGAGTAGACTTGTATTTCAAGTCTCAATGCACCTGTGGTGCTTTTTTTTCTTTTTCTTTTCTTTTTCTTTTTCTTTTGTTTTCCTCTTTTTTTCTTTTCTTCCAAGTATGAGAATCTGAAAAGTGCCTTGTGTGAATCTTTGTGGTATTTCTTGCTGCAGATTCAGTGGTGACAGCTGTTTTTACTTAAAGCTGTAAAACGTATTGAAGGAGTTTCCAGCATGCGTAAATACCAAACCAGTTTATATCATGTCAGGACTATGGAAGGAAGGTCTTTTGAGAAATGATCTCATAGGCATTCTTTGTTGTAGATCTGGCACATGCCGTGGGCTTCGTTCTTTTCTAAAAACAACTCCTGTCTTTAAAGTTGGCATGCCTCAGATGTGTGCCTTTTGCTTGCTTTATGTTAACCAGACTCACTCTTGCTTGGGAATTTAAAGGCAGTAGATTGATGCAGTATCTCTTACATCCAATTATTTACGATAGTGCTGTGCCTGCTAACACCCCTCACCCACATATACTTTGTGGCTGCATTTAATCTTGGTGTGATGGTATGTATTACAACCTCAGAGTGACATTTTCTTTTCATCACAGCATCACTCATACATATCTTTGAATTTCTAGGACACGGCAAGTTCGCAGGCAAATCTAAAATTACTTTTGTCGAGAATCATTTGCAGTGAGAACTAACTATCCTGTTAGTGTATCAAGCATAAACTTGTTCTAGGAGGCTTGCATTCTCCACTAGTGAGAGCTCTAGAACTGGATGTTCCCCTTTTGCTTTTGGTATTACCAGTTTCTATTCATTGGATGGAAAAGAAACAGTTTAAAATTGGCCCAAACTCAGACATAGTTAATTATGGTTTCCTTAGTTCCTTTTAAATTTAGGCTTTGTTTTGTGTACATTTGATGTCAGATAAGGAAAACCTACATTTCTAGCAAACCCTCATGCCAGGTAGGGAGGTGTTGACAAGAGAAGTATGGAATAAAGTTCTAGCGATTTGCATTGGAAAAGCTTATCCCGATTTGGCTCTAAACGTATTCAAATATAGAGAGAGTTATGCCTTTGGTGGCTCTACATGACCTTCTAAGTGTGCTGCTGGCATCAATCTGTCATATAAACATTTTTGCTGATGATGCATGGAAGTCAAGAGTTCTTGTTGTGTCAAAGCAGTGCTGACTCTGCAGAGTTAACAATAATACACTGCAGAAAATCTTCCACTCTTCCCAGAATTCTGTAACTGGATTTACTATGGTACCAGAGAAGCAAATATTTTATTAAGTCAGCCAGCACTTAAAAATCTTTTCTCTAACAATAAAGTAAGATAATGCTTGTATTTGTGGTCCATTGAGTTCATAAATTTAATGAATAATTCTGAAAGTCAGAGATCAAATCCTGCCTTTAATTCACATTTGTTTCTAATTCCCTGAACCACAGTCACTCTAAGGATCCAACTGAAAGTTTATGTATAGAGCTGAGGCTCCAAGCTAAAATTCACTTCTTGATCTAGAGAAGGTGGAAGATAACCAGAGTTAATACGAATTCACAATATTTTTCTCTTCTTTTTTTTTTTCTTTTCCCCTCTAATTCCTCAGTGCAATTAATGCACTATGAAAATGAAGTTTTGCATAAATCTACTAGCTGCTGTTCTTATAGTACACATACAGTATAGTTCCTCAGACAAGACACATTACTACCTTGCAGGTGCAAGCAGTTTTCTGCTGCAGGCTAGAAGGTCCTCCTTCCATTTTTGATGGTTTTTCTTTTTCCTAGTCTTCCGCCGCACTGTCCTCACTGAATTACCAGCACTCTAACAGTTAAGTCACTCACTAGATGACCATCTTTGGTCACAGTTGCTGCTTCCTCCACAGTCCATCTTTAACACCATTCAGGCACCTAATAAATAACCAATACCAGCTTGGAAGGAAGCTCACTGACAATTGATGAAGAACAGAAACATTGTGGGGGATATGGGAGGATATTTCTCCAAAAATCCTCATTCTATCCCTGATATTCAAGGTAAAAAAATTCATGCTTTCAGTGAGATACTTGTTCAACAGGACAGTTTAACCTTTCCCTGCCCAAATCCTTCTCCTGCACCATCCTTAGTGCTCTAAGAGCTCTAGAGCTATGTATCACTCCATTTTCCTTAGAAAATGCTTCAGCATCTTTCTCTTTTGCTGATGTCTCCTCTCATCCACAGATGGGAACTCGATTTCCTGCCACATAATCTGATCAGTGTTATTAATCTCAGAGCAGTTGTTTCCAGCAAGTTGTTTCCCTTAAAGATTTCTTATTTATGCTTCAAAAGGGTAAGGTTGTGTTATTATTTTCCAGTTCCAGCTTGCTTTATAAGATGTAACATCTAGCAACGAGTCTTGCTTATCCCATTCTTAGGCTCTCAGAGGTACAGCAGCATTTTGATACATTGACGGAGACCAGCTCAAGACGCCTGGGACAGACGGGCTTAAGGCTCTGGTGGCGCAAAAGCAAAGTTTATTGTTGTTACAGGGTTTTTATATCTTTTAGCTACAGGAGTATACAATACTTAAATCAGATAACATTCATGTGGCTGACAGCAATACGTCATTATTTAATTAGCTCTTTCGTAGATTATGACGAGTACAGTAATTAGAAGGTGTTCTATTCACAGAACATGTTCTGCTCTTGGTCATGGAACGAAGAAGCTGTAAATAATGCTTGCCAGTTTCACATGGCAGTCCTTCCCTTTCAGGAGGGGCCACATGTTTCACATGGCAGTCCTTCCCTTTCAGGAGGGGCCGCGTGTTCCCTGTTTGACCCTTTCAGGCCAGCCAGGTCTGTTTTGCTTAACAGTCTTCCTCAATACATGTGTGATATGTTACATTCAGCAGAAAAAATAATTGATGTATGCTATTTTTTCTTCATTTTGTTTTCCTATGCCTTCATTTTCTTGATATCTTCTGGTCAACTTATACTGAGTTTTTCTTCTAAATTCTTCAACTCATAAATGTCTTCAGTTAATATTTTAAACACTACATTGTTTAGTCTGTGAAAAGTTAGGCTTTTTGTAATTTCAGACCTCTTTCATGTTTGTGTTGTGTGACTAGCTTCTCTTTTTCTACCATCTGTTTCGCTACCCTCAGGTGTAGATCACTTTATGTAAACGTATTTACAATACCCATCAGCTCAGTGAGTGTTGGCATGCAAATAAGCTCACATTCTTTTTAAGAAAGAAGTATTTTATAAACCTCAGAAGGAAATATATTCTATATTTAATCGGAAGCCATTTAGAAACTACATTGTATGTTCAAGTGATGCAAGTATTCCCTTCTCTTTGAAGTTACGTATGTGTATTCGTAATAGTATATAGGTTTGGATAGGGGAGGATTTGACCTATCTCCCCCTTCCTTCAGAAGCAGTCCTAGAAAGAGTAAAAGACCGCAGGGGAAAATAACGCAGCACTGCTTGCTCAAACAGTATGCCTAGTGTCATATGCTTCAGCAGGAGCTGCATGGCTTTCACTGAGTTTTTACTTCACTTTTGAATCTTAGGTAATTTCTGTCAAAAAAAGTAGCCTGGAGAAATTGTGTTTGGAGATCTAGGGCTGTATTTACCACAGAGCTGCATTTACCATAGGGCTGCAGCTCTCACATGAGAGGCATGGCATTTTGGCTGTTTATCTCCACTTGGCTGTGCCAGTGAAAGTAATGGGGAACTACGAACTTAGTGCTCTTTTTATTCTGTTTTGGTGTAAAATCTGCTCATTTTAGAGCGTCACCACCCTGAGTAAAGAATATCTTCCTAACATCAAGCCTAATCACCACTCTGTGGACACTTGCATGTTGAACATTGTAAACCTTTTTTAAAAAGTTTGCACCGTGGTGGTCCCACAGGAGCTCTGTTTTCTTCAGTATCCTCTGCTGTACATCTCGTTGCCTCTGAGACTCTGCATCTGTCACTCATGCACAAATCAACCTCCCATGAAGAAAAAGCCTAGTGTTTTTCCAAGGCTTTTCAGCACCTCTTCCTTCTCCTACCCACATTCGGTGTGGTGTTGACAGCAGCTCAGTGAATTAGGAAACACTCAAATCTCACCCATGTACCTTCTTAGCCTGAGGAACTGAGGGTGCCTAGCAATTATTAACACTTCACGTTACTTTGAAAGGACTTTAAAAAGCGAGCTGAATACCTAGCTGCCACTGCAAGTCATTTTTGGTACTTTTGAAAATCTGACTAAATTGTATGATTCAGAACTAACTGAATACAATTCCCATTTTCCATTTATTTTGTTTGGTAGTGAATAAAGCAGCATAACTGGGAGTCATACCCAGGTAATTTTCTGATAGCTTGGTTTTCTACTATGCCTTTTTCTGGTCTTTTCCTATGAATTCATACTAGTCTTCAGGAAAGGGGGAAAGACTTGTGGTTTTTCTGTGGATTTTTTGTTGTTGCTCTAGCAATGTTTCTGTCTTTCTTGAAGAGAAGGTACAATCTGATTCTCTCTTCTCTATACCTGCGCTATGTTTCTGCGGTATTATAACTGGCTTTGTTTATATTACAAAAATGTCATCTGTAATACTTACTGTGACATATTCATAGAATCATAGAATGGTTGGAGGGGACCTTAAAGCCTGTCTAGCCCCAACTCCCTGCTGAGGGCTGGTTGCTACCCACTGGATCAGTCTACCTGTGGCCTCATCCAACCTGGCCTTGAGCATCTCCAGGGATGGGGCATCCCCAGTCTCTCTGGGCAGCCTGTGCCAGTGCCTCACCCTCTAAGTGAAGAATTTCTTCCTAAAACCTAACCTAGTCTCCACTCTTTTAGTCTAAAGCCATTCCCCTTTGTTCTGTCACTATGAGACCATGTGAAAAGTTGGCCCCCCTTCTGCTTACTGAGGTCCTGACAAGAACTGGAAGGCAGCAGTGAGGTTTCCCCGCAGCCGTCTCTTCTCCAAGCTAAACAATCCCAACTCACTCAACCTTTCTTCATAGGAGAGGTGCTCCAGCACTCTGGGCATTTTTGTGGCCCAATTCTGGTCCTGCTCCAGCAGTGCTGTATTCTTGTCATGCAGGGGGTCCCAGACCTGGACACAGTACTCTAGGTGAGGGTTCATCCTGCTGCCACCCTTCTGTTGATGCAGCCCAGGGTACTGTTGGCCTTCTGGGCTGCAAGCACACATTGCTGGCTCATGTTCAGCTTTCTGTCCATCAGGACCCAAAAGTCCTTCTTCACAGGGCTGCTCTCAATGAATTCTTCTCCTGGACTGTGCTCATGCTTGGGATTGCCTTGACCCAAATGCAGCATCTTGTGCTTTGTTCTCTCGTGACCACTTTTTGAGCATGTCCAGAACTCAATGAATGGTGTCCCTCCCTTCCATTGTGTCAGCTGCACCATGCAGCTTGTTGTCATCAGCAAACTTGCTGAGAGTACACTTGATACCATTCTTTACATCACTGATAAAGATGATGAAGAGCACCAGTCCCATGATGGTCCCCTAAGGGACACCACTTGTGACTGGCCTCCACCTGGACATAGAGCCATTGACCTCAACCCTCTGTCTGTGATCACTCAACCAATTCTTTATGCGCTGAATAGTCCACTCTTTAAGTCCGTATTTCTTCAAACTAGAGATAAGAATGTCAGCAGAGATAAGGGTACTGCACAGAGACGCCTTGTAGGGTGTGCTCTGGCTTCTAGAAGCGCATAGCAGTAGTGCCCTTAATGTACAGTGAAACATGGGGTGAAAGCATGTATCATTGTAACTTTTTTCATCTGACTTTTTTGGTAAGGCTTGTTTCACATACTAACATGTCCTTTCGCTCAGCCCTCAGAAACAAAGAAGCAGAAACTGGCAACAGTTAAGCAGTGAAGAGTAGCAACAAACTTGCATGCACATTCCATCAAAGACAACAACAATATTAAGGGTTTGGCTCTTAGTCAAGTTTGTAAGTTCCAGCGTACGTGTTTGTGTGGGAGTGGAGGAAATTCAAGGCAGTGATGCTAAGCAAAGAACAGGCTCTTTGCATGTGAAATGTATGGTTGTGGTCCTATTAGGAAATCATTCTGATACTCCTGATATAATAGGCAATTTCATGAAATTGTTGAAGAAAAGGTAACGGAGAATGATTAACATCATGGACTGTTTTGGAAGGGTCTAATAAATTAAAGCACACAACTTTCAGCACATCCTAGACTCTAATGAGAACATCCTGTCGTAATACTTTCCACATGACAGTCTGGGTGGTTTCTATTGCAAGCACTGATCCTTCCTAATTGGGCTGTAGCAGAGCCACAAAAAAATTACATATTTGCAGTTCCTGGGAAAATAATTTGGAGGACATAACTGGTTTCAAAATCTTCATTTGAACAAAATGATGGTTCTTCTCTTCCTTGGATTTTTGAAAGGCACACTCCAAGATAAGCCTTAACAGACAGAAAATTGTGGGCTTTCACAGATTTAGTGAAGTGCAGTTACTGACCTTTGTTATAATTACACAGCCTACTGTATTTCTCATAGTAATTCTTCAGCAAAAGCTTCAAAGAAGCCAACAAGTGTTCTTGTACTCCTGCTGAAATCTGTGGCAGCTAGCTGCTGAAGAACTTGGCCATCAGCTCCTGATAGCTGTTATGTATCTGAAGCACATATCGAGGCCTTAGGTAGTTCTTTCAAGATAGCTGGTAAAGAACAAACCAAGCAGCCAGCAATGTGTGTTACAGAACTGTTAAAAATCCACCATAATACTTGAAACTCTTCCAAAATGGAATAGGTCTTGTGTGCATTTAAATGAGAGCCAAGCTTTATATAAAGCGTGTTGATGAGGACAATTGATGTACATGAAACATCAATAAAATCTGGTTAGAATATCAATCTTTGATATTAATAGTCTTGAAACTACTGAACAGCTTTTTTGTGCCAACTTTTTAATATCTTGAGGGCACTTATGTTTGAGTGTTATACAGATCCCATATTTTCAGCTGATTTTTTCAATGAACAATCCCTGTTTTTGTGCTTATTGTCTTGGATGTGTTGTTCGGAGATGGTAAAGGCCTACCCTTAGAGCCAACTCTAAGAAGTAAGAGCTGTAGGTGACTGACTTCTCTGGAAGCACATCACACCACTGCCTGGTCCTTGACAGCAAGGAATTACAAAGCTTGGCCAGAAGATCTGCTGAACTGAATACCTTCATCAGCCATCCTGACGCAGCGATTACCTCTGTGCAGTTTACTCTAGATGTGGTTTCTGTGCTGGATTCTACATTATGAAGAAAACTTCTCAAAAAGAGAGTACAGTTTATTGAGGGTATTTTCACTGTTTCCGTCACAAAGTTGCTTTACTTTTTCAGTCTGGTATCTTGCAAAATGGGCAAGACTGCCTTCAAAGGTTTTAGACATTATCTTTAGGGTGTAACAAAGCCACTGGTTTCATCGGCTGCATTTCTGAAGTGAGTCATCCTTTTCTCCAGGCCTTTCTTGCATTTGATTGTGAGAACAGCTTTCAGCTCATCTTTCTGTGACTGGGAATTTCTCATATTGTTGTCCTGGATACAAATGCACTGAAGTTCATCAGAGAAAAATAATAGAGTTGACTAAGCTCTGTAGCAACCTGGAAGATTTAAACATTAAGACAAGAGGGAAAGGGGCAGAAAAATTCTAACCATGAATGCCTGTCTTCAGCCTGGTAGCACAGGTTTTGAGAGCTGAAGAAAATACAGTTTCAAGAAATGATAACTAGGAGAGAAAGTGGTCATTGTTCCAGTATATAATGGTTATTTAGTGCCACTATAGGAATGACATGTGTTGGCTTGGTTTCCTTTTTTTGAAAATAGCATAATGGAAATTTTTGGTTACTACAGAATAGAGCTGTCCTTGGACTTTTTATATGTTACCATTCCTGTTAAGAAGAGATATACACTGATCTCAATTTGTTGCAAACTGATTTCTCAAACTGATTATGAATTTTTAATTCATTTTATTCAATTATTTTATTATTATTTCTCATTCATTACGGATTTCTGGAGCCTCCCAGGCTGTCCTGCCATAGCAGTATTTTCAGGAAGAGGTTAGATTAAACAATCAAATACAATCAAATGATTACTTTTCCTAAGTTTGTCGTTTGGTTTTAAAATTTTCCAAAAAGAAATTCAAGCTTATAGCTAACTCTGTGACATCATCCTGCTCCTAGAAAGTCTAAATGTGGGTCTACATAACCTGCTGTGCAGCAGCAGTTTGGGTGCTGGGACACAGTTCTCACAACTGGTGATGAGCTCACGCATCCAGGCTCACAGCTGTACCCATGTGCCCCAACATGCACCTGACCTCCTCTGGCATCACTGCTGGGCCTTCCCAAGCTGAGAACTTCATTTCCATGCCTGCAGGTTTCTGACTTCTCCATTCTAACTCTAACCATTTTTCCTTTCTCTCCTTTGATCCGATCTCTGTTGATTACTGTTTTCGTTTTTAGGATCCTCACTGCAGTGCAAGTTTTCTCCTCTATTCATTTTTTTTTTTTTCCTTGTAAGAGCATTGCTATTAATATGAGTCACTAAACTATGTGTAAGTGAGGTAGGTCACCTTAAGTCATTACAGTCCTGCACCACTGAATCTGTCCAACTTGAGATGTGAGAGCACCGATGAAGGAAGAAGCTGAGCCAGGCTTCTCTCCAGATAGTGGTCAGTGTTTGGGAGTGGAGCATGAGTCACATCTTACTCTGCCACTGTTATGAGACATTTTCCTTTTTGTGCACAAATGTAGTAGACCGCTTGTCTACTGGCTCAGACGTGTTGAGATGAGAGAAGTGCCTCCAAAGAGACACAGGAAAATGCATAAATCACTGCCCAACAGCACAACAGCAGCTGTTGTATCGATTCAGCAGATTTAGATAAATGCAGAGCTCATCCCTGAGTCTCGCATCCTGGAGAGGTGTTTTCAGAGCCAGGTGTGGGTTTCAGTAAATGAGGACCTTGGTGGGCAGGTTCATTAATGTACTTATACTGCATTAATCTCTGCCTTGCGCTTGCAGAAGTAATTCTTCAGGACTGCTTATTTTTTACTTGCTGACTTTTCTTTGGCACAAGAGAAACAGTCAGGGACCAAATGAGACTCCAAGTTGTAGCCACCAAATTGTGAAGAAAACTCTGTTAGTACTGCTGAAGAGCTTGTTCCTGCCTTCTGTCCCTTGCCTCAACTAGGCAAGCAAGCATTAGGTCTCTAGTACTGGTTCTGAATGAGTACAGTGTTGATGTGTCATGCTCGGCTCAATTTTGCCAGGTGAAATGTGCGTGAAGAAAAGGTGCAGTACCCAGCAATACACAGCAATATCTTGTTTTTTCTCAAGCAAGTGGGTATATATGAGGAACAGACGAACATAGGTATGTGAAATGAACACTGCTGATTTCAGTGGCATTGCCAGGCAGCGTAAGCATCAGAGGAATCACCCTGTATTTTAATGTATAAAATATAAGAATCTTCCATGTGAGAAATGCTTAGGGTTTTCTTTAAGTATACAGAGGTTTAACTGATGACACCATTTACTAAATTAGACTTGGGCAGATCACAGCTTTATTTAACATAATAGGGAATGAGCTATAATTTCATTATTTTAAGTTGTTTTCTAGGAAAAGCAGAATAGGTACTTCTTGCAACCCAGAAGGACATGTTTTTTAATATAAGAAAGTATTCAGGAGGGATACAGTTATGCCTCGTTTTTTACTTAGGTGTTTATATTAAATGTTTGGTGTTTCTGAAAAAGGATTTGGAAAAGAGGCAGACCGTACTGGTGTGCAAAGCAGTTATGGCTTTCTGAATAATACACACATCTGGGTTCACAGGGAGGCTCTGAGATATATGCGTACTTGACAGAAACGTACTGTCTGATTCCAGCAGCATGGTTCCAAGTCTCTAGAGGTGGCACAAGGCAAGGCTAGCAGCCGCGGTTTTTAGCAAAATACGATGACAAAGCATGTGGAGGAGATTTCCTTTTGGTGTATCTGTTCCATTTCCACTACTTCATTTGCTTCGTGAGCAAAACTCCTCCTGCCTTTCCTTGGCAGAGGAACCCCAGCTGGACTGGAAGAAGGTGTCATTCTTTGTTCTCCTTATTTTTGCTACATGATGCATGAGACAGGCTGTGATGCGTCCTGTGGAAAAAAATAAAATAAGAATACATGTCTGCACATGTGTCTACAATCTCGTATGTTCTGTCCTACTACCCACATGTTCACATAACCACTTCACTTGATGAAAGAGCATGGACTAATTTTTTCCTGATAGGTAAAATCTTGAAGTAAAAGATGCAGATGACTAGTAAAACAAAAAAGGAAGAGGTAACAAACCAGCTAATTCCAGAATGAGATTAGGGAGGATTAGTCTGTCTAGCACAAATCTGCAAACAAACAGGCTAGTTTCCTGTGTGTGTAGCAAAGAATTGCCATCCAGCAACAGTTCTGTTTGCTGTGTTAAACAATGCCAATAGGCTTTGCAGATCAGTCTGTAGAGGACCTTTGTCTTCAGATAATTAATTTAAATAATTTATTTCACTAAGAGTTCTTGTGATCTCTTTCCACTCACAATAAGTGAGTCCTTCCTCCAACTTCAGGAGTTTTATTAGGAAAGATTGATTTTTGTATTACACAATGACAGCAGCTCCAAAATGCCGGTAAGAGAAGTTCCAAAGGCCATTTATGTGTCTCTCACCTAGCAAATCTACAGGGCTACCTATGTGTAAACAGTTCATCTCAATGCCAAAATCACCCCCACATTTAGATATCTGCAGATTATGTGCTCCCTGCGTTGATGCACAGTAGAGTTACGCCTCTCTCAAGGACCTCAGGTTTTCCAAAACCTTGAATCAACATGAAAAGATGATTTTTTTTGAATGCTGATTTTCTTCATTGCTCATTACATTCCAGGCTATATTCACACATAAACACGTACATTTCCTAACCATTTGCTAGAGAGCACTAGAGGCTTAGCGGTGCTTTGCATCCTGAGTTACAATAGTGTGTAGTGCTACCATTAAGTATCACACATTTACTAATGCTGCAGATATCTGTCAGTCTCTAAAATTCTGCAGATTCATGCAGATATATTTGAGGGCAGAATTTGAGCTGAAGAAAACCATTCACGTATCTTTTGGTTTTAGGGAGAGGGAGAGTAGGAAAGAAAAAGATCATTGTGTTTGCTATTTATTGCAGTATAGAGGGGACTTCTGTGAAAGTGTTGCAGAATCACATTAAGCAATTTTATTTATGCTCTAAGAAAGACTTTGTGCAGGAATTATTCAGACTGAACTCTGCCCTTAAGTTACTGGTACCCATTATTACCTATGGAATGAATTGTATGTGGAATGCTGGTCTCTTTCCTGTCTGTAGCAATCATATTGCAGTAAATAGCCTTCTGCTAAGATTTTTCCGTGTGTCCTCTTCCTGCAGTTTCTATAATGACATATCACAATTTTTGCAAGGACTGTGAATGATAGGGGTTGTGGCCTTCTGAGAAATGGAAGCTCTCTGCTGAGAGGAGGCAGAAGATTACTTTCACTGTATCATTACTGTAATAGTTCTGTCATTAGTCTCAGTGGAAGCAATACAGTGCACAGATTGAATGCAAATGACTTGGATAACCTTATTGTTTTCTATAGAGCAGTTTAGATACAAATACCTAATGTGTTTCACTCTGCATCCATATGCTTGGGAGTTTCCAAATTGCATGTTTGTATTTTGTATGCATAATACAGTGCTGTCATCTGAAAAGGACACATCTGAGGACTCTTTCTGTGCTACTCAGAAGGAATGTCTACTGATCCTTCTTCTGGGAGTAAGTTTCTACTATAGTTTTTTAGAATTAGCTAATATTAATGATAACAAATTGTAGTAAAACATTTCATGTTGATGGAGGTATTAGGAACAGGCTTTAATCCCATGGAGAGCTTCACTGACTCTGAAGAGTTCTTCTAAGATTTCCGCAAGTGAACTAGCACTTAGCTGAATCATGGAGAAGAGTGAAGAGATTTAATGACTGGTTTCTGGGAACATAGGCATCTCCTCACTTTGCAGAGCTCTCTCATGTGTCCCATTTGTCCTTGTATTCTAAGTGTTTAGCAATAGATGGAGATTGCAGTGTTTGTAAACACAGAGCTTACTGTGTATGGACTGACTTTGTATATGGTTGTTTGACTCTGAAGTCATTGGAGTGATAAACCATGGAAACTAGACAAACAAGAGAACAGATGAATCTCTCCTGTTACTCTGGATTCCTGGGAGAGAGCATAGCAAATTATGGTGAGTGTTTAGGGAGAAGACTTAGCACAGAATCATAGAATATCCCAAGGTGGAAGGGACTGACAAGGACCATCAAGTACAACTGCTGGTCCCACGCAGAACCAGTCAAAATCCAAACCATACATCTAAGAGAGTGGTTCAAACACTCCTTGAACTCTGGCAGCTTGGGACAGTGACCACTGCCCTAGAAAGCCTGTTCCATGCCCACCACCCTCTGGTGAAGAGCCTTTTCCAGTTTTGGTTCCCAGCACAGACGTGGGGAAAAGCAACACAGAGAATGCAGTTGATTAATTACTGACTAATAAGTAGCTCAGATTAGCCTTTAAATTAATACTTGTTTTCCTGTCTTAGCATTTCATAGTTAAGAAATGTTCTTATAGTGGCATCAGAAGCAGTGCACAGAAAGTTAAAAACCAGTTAGCATACCAAAAAAAAAAAGGAAGAACTAAAGAGAGTGAATGCTGCTTAATATCCTGAAAAGTGTTGGTACATTTCATAGAATATGCTGCATGACAGGGTGAGTGAAATGGTATGTGTTTGTTTGTTTGTTTGTTAGCCCAGTTTGGGGAAGAGTTGGGTCTTCCAAAAAAACAAACAAGATGCATTAAAGGAAAGCAGGATGCTCAATGCTTGAAAATGTTTCTGATACTTGTTGTGCTGTTTTTTTTCCCAAATCTTGTCCAACAACAAATCTTGTCACTACATCACTTCCTAGAGTGAGTTTACTTTTTCTTGCTTTGTTGGGATTATACACTTGAAAAAATTCTGTGAGTACGTTTATGGAAAATAGTGGCATATTAAGTGCACGTTCTGTTTGCAGAAAGTGGCTACATATTAGAAAAGTGAGAAAAAAGAAGTCCTCTCTTGACTCCTCCTGCCTACTCACATGAACACGGTGAAAGAGATTCTCCTCTTATTTGAACCACAAAACCACCCATTTAATAGGGGGAGTGACAGCCAAACCAAAGGTTCTACACAGAGCAGATAGTTGGTTCTTTCTGAACCGATGTCAAGCTATTCCATTCATGCCGTGGGTGTAGTGATATGATGACATTGCTGGTATATTTCCATTGGACAGTGTGCTCGGCAGCTTTGCCAGCTGCAGCAATTTTTAGAATTGGAGCTTGTCTATGAATTTCCCACTTGTGTGCTATCACAGGGTTTGCATTCTTGAGAGTGAAAGGACTTGCGGTTGAATTGTAAAGCTGTTTGCAGACCTGGTCTCTCACCCACAGTGACAGGCTAAGCTTCTAAAAACAACTGGGGACAACCTTTCCATTTGATGTGGAGTTTGGGGAGAGTTATTTATGTATTACTGTGAACCACTGAGGTACCAATGAGGGAGAGGTTTTCCAGTTAATTGAGCTGGTTGTTGAATCTGCTCTGGATGAATTACAGCTTGGCTATCCAGCACATTTTGCAAAATTGGCCCTAGTCCTACTGTTTTTCCATGAGCATAGCTTACATCCAATTTACTGTGAGTCTTCACTAAACTATGTGAAGGACAAATGCATTTACTTGCAACCTTGGCTTCTACCACCTCCTATGTAGAGAAATAGGGCTTGAAAGCTGTGCCATCATTTGAGGAAATGTGCCTTTTTGATACAAGTCTGTATCAGACTTGGACATCAGTGGAGAGCAAGACTGTACTCTTTTCTGTCCTTCTGAAGCTGGTTGCTTTTGCTGAGTTCACAGAGCAGGAAGAGCTCTGTGTATTTAAGGACTGTATTGTCTATTTTTCCTGAATGGAAGAGTTAAGGAAATGGGCACACTCCTGACTCTGTCACAGAGCCAGAGACTTAAGAGCAGTCCTATTCCTAGTGAGGACTGCAGTACTTAGCTGAAGATTTGCAGTGTAAGATATTCCAAAAAGGCCTGTTCACTGTTGTTTATTGCTTAGAGCCAGTTGATGTGTTGGCTTGGATTTTGGAAGAATTAAATAGCCTACAGCTGTTACTTTTTCCTGTCAAAAATCTATGATAATGTTTTGCTTTACTGTTCTAAGAGGAAGAGATGGTTTTTAAGTCATTTCAGATACGGGCTACTAAATAGATCCTCTTAAAAGCCAATTCAAAATAGTTTATTATAACTCTGCCCATTGACCTATGTCCTCATGGGATTCTTCCAGTATTTCACGATATTCATAGGGTAGGATATTTAAACATCTGTATTTTAAACAGAGAACTCTTATGAAATGTAAGAGGAATTGCCTAGCTGTTCCAGTGGTTCTGTACAAGGGCACTGAAGCCACAAGTTGAACATTGCACAGCATCCCACAACCCATGTCTGTGGCACTCTGCAACATATGCCTTGTGCTGTAAAAAGAAGGGAGGAAATTCTGGATGAGGAAGAGAAGTATTTGGTCTAACTTGTACTTAAGGATGATTTTTATTTTATAAGAATCACATAGTAAAGTGCAGAACCATATGGTGAATTATATTTTTCAGTGGTATCCAATGACTTCCCCCACTCTTATGCCTTTAGAATATCTAAATCTTTTTTCTTCCTAGTTTCTGCTTTATTTTATCCAAAGAAGTGTTGACTATACAGCTGAACGTGTTGTGCGGGGGGATGTTTCTGAAGTGGAATTGGAGTAGATGTTTATATCTGACTGTTTCGTTGTAGAATCTCTTCTTGGGGGCCTTGGAGACCTGAGTTCCCTGTACAGCAGTGTAGAACAGCAACTGAATGAAACCCTGAGGCGACGCAGGCACGCAGGAGATGACGACTACAACATTGAGGTGCTGCTAGGTGTGGATGACTCTGTCGTCCGGTTCCATGGCAAAGAACATGTTCAAAACTACCTCCTTACCCTCATGAACATAGTGAGTATCTTCCATAGTATTGTGCTATTTTGCTTTAAAAATGTTAAAGGTTTCTGTAAACTCTTGCAGCAGTACCTAGGAGATCGTGATTGATACAAAGATGATAATTTTGTCTGCTTTTCGGTTTGCTTCTTTATTTTCAAGGTGCTCCTTCAACTGATCTTTTTCATAATGGTATTCTAGGGCACATTCTGGGGTAATTCCAAGAATTTACTGTCCTTCACCCTCAGTGAAAGTACTATCCTTCATATCTCACAGAGCTGCGTAGAATAATTCTATTAGCCCATGTGTTCATGACTGTTCTTGCATGTGAATGCTCTTGAAATTAAAGACTGCAAGATACTGTGAGACTGGGAAAGCAAAGGCTTTCTCACAGAGCACTGCAGGACGTGAGCTTCCACCAAGTGTCCTTTGGATGGGTAACATGCTGTGTCAAATTCTCCTTCCTTGATAAAGTGTGATTATACAGAGCTAAAGAGGACAGGATGGAGTTACTAGCAGTCCTGTTGATGCTTTGGACAGATGAGGTTTATTTAAAAACAAAGGAGGGCCATTTTTTCCACAATCTGCATTGTGAAAATGGAAACGCACCTGTATTCCACAATCTCAAATTCAAAAAACAGAAAAATGCCCAGATAGTTGAAAAATGCCAGATGTTGTCCCTTATGTTCAGGAATAGAATTGTTATTCCTGACAAATGGCTTTTGGTTGATAGATGCTCTGTGTATTATGTGAGGCCATATGGCCTGAAGTTCCCCATGTTGTTAAGTGCTCTTGGAAGTTATTCATGATAGTGAGTGACCTGGTAGTCTCCTGGCTTCTACAAGCTTAGTTAAGTACTGTGATAGTTGTGTTATAAACATAACAGTGGGATCTAGCAAGCAGTGCTGATCACTGCAAGACAGCAGAGTACTGTCATGGGAGTGTCTCTTGTTGTTTTTCTCTCAGTCAGACTCTTTCTCTGCTACTTGGCTAAATAAGAAGGTGTGAATATCCCCTATCACAACACAAGCTACAGATAACAGCAGATAGCATGATGTTTGTTCTGTAAATGAAATTCTATGGGAGCAAGCCAAGCAGGTTTGTTAGGAGTGTTTAGCAAATCTGGGAAATTTTATTTCTGTTCCTTTTGCACAAGCAGAGGAAAGTGGGAGAACTGGGGCAGTGACAGCATGTATTTGTGCTCCATTTCTTCAGGAGATGCCTTGGGGACTGGAGCCTTGGTATGCTGTAAGATTGCCTTTTGAAGGGGGGTTTGCTGAGAGAGACTGTTAATGCAGGAAGATTATGCAAACTATTTATTTAAACAAATCTACTACTAGGTCTTTGCATAATACCTAAATAAGAAAAGATGAAGTTAAACTGATAAAATTGGAAAGTGTCAGCTTACACAAATAACTAAATACAGTTACAAAACAGAGCAATTGCTTCTGCCAATACTGCCAGTTCAACAAGTAGCAGTGTAAACTTAAAAAACTGTTTTCCTGTTTGAGATTTTGAAGTTCTTTTACCTTTAACTCTCCTGTTGACTCAAAGTCAACAAAGCTATAGTAAAAGTGTATTTCTCAGAATAGTTGCCATTGGTTTCAAGGGAGTTTTGCCTGAAAGGCCTGGATGAGGACCCCACGGCAGGAGTCTGATTCTACTTTCCTTATATAGTGAGAGATTGTAGTTGAAAAACAGTGGGAAGAAGTATGTAAACTTGAAACATTCTTGACAGCTCGTAATGTCTTCTGTTTCTGAGGTTAAAGAGAAAGTATGCAGAATGAAGAAGCACCCTAAATCATAGAATCATAGAATGCTTTGAGTTGGAAGGGACCTTTAAGATCATCTCTTTCCAGCCCTCCTATGGTAGGCAGGGACACTTCCCTCTAGACCACGTTGCTCAAAGCCCCATCCAGCCTAGCCTTGAATGCTTCCAGGGAGGGAGCATTCACAGCCTCACTGGGCAACCTGTTCCAGTGTCTCACCACTCTCACAGTAAAGAATTTCTTCCTAATATCTAGTTTAAATATATACCCTCTTCCAGTTTAAAGCTATTTCCCCTTGTCCTGTCGCTACGTGCCCTTATGAAAAGTCCCTGTCCAGCTTTTCTGTAGGTCTTCTTCAGGTACTGGAAGGCCGCTATAAGGTCTCCTTGGAGCCTTCTCCAGGCAGAAGAGCTCCAGCTCTCTCAGCCTGTCCTCATAGGGGAGATGCTCCAGCTCTCTGATAATCTTCAAGGCACTCCTCTGGACCTGCTTCAACAGCTCCATGTCCTTCTTGTGTTGGGGGCCCCTAAACTGAACAGAGTACTCCAGATAGGGTCTCACGAGAGCAAAGTAGAGGGGCAGAATCACCTCCCTCGACCTGCTGGTCACACTTCTCTTGATGCAACCCAGGATACAGTTGGCTTTCTGGGCTGCAGAAAATAAAGACAAGGTGATTGGTGGTAACCAGCATGGCTTAAGCAAATATAAATCATCGAATCATAGAAAATATAAATACCAAATGCTACTTTCTACCTTCTAGCTACTAATGCTACCTTCTAGCTGTGCCTATTCCTTAAGTGATGTGACAATATCTATAGAAATTGCAAAGAAACTGTAAAGAAACAAACTTGTAGAATTCTAGCTGAAGAAGCTAGAGGGTTAGCAATTATTTTGTGTCTAGATATACATAGATGACTCCAAAAGTAATGTCTGTTTATTTCCTTGGAAATTTCAACATATGGATGCAAAGAGTACAGTAATAGTATTTGACAGCACATTCTCGGCTACAAAACACTACTTTTCCACACAGTCACCACCATTGGCTGTGCATTTTTGCCACTGATGAGCAAGAGTCTGCATGAAGCACTCATACAAATCAGAACCAGAGTAGGTGACACACTGCCACTGTTGCCACTGCTGAAATGCACCGCCCACCATATCACTGTGCTCACATCCATTGTGAGCCATTTTTTCTGCAAGGAGGAATTCAGTGATGCCCCTTTGCTTCATACACACTTCCACGTCAGACACTGTTCTGTCAGACTGCCCCTCTGCTGCCATCTGTCCCATTGCAACAAAATGTAATGAAATATTGGCAAGAAGGTTCATCCTCTACTGCCATACCACCAACATCTGCCTATGACATCTTGGGCCGGCATCATTAAATAGGAGGCATTATGATATTACTTTTCTCCCATGCCTTCTCCCTTTGGTCCACTCTTTGATCCTTGTGACTTATAACATGTCCCGCTCAAAGCACTTCAAGAACTCCCATTTAGTGCACACTGTGCAATGATTGCATCACACTGCTACCCAAAGATGGAGAGCTGAGGCTGAAAATGTGACCTCTTGTGTCTCAGACTAAAGGTGAGTTGCAGTGTCTAGATAATGTCTTTTGGGTTCCTTTGTAAGCTCTTCAGTTACCTAAGTAAACTGTATCTTCATAATGAACTGTGTTTCCAACAATATGTGACCAGATGTACTGCTTAAGGAACAGAGAAGATATATACATAATGGGAGGGAAGCATAGAGCTAGGATTGGAGTGTACCTGCAGTTATGGTCTCTTTGTTTTAAGATGCCGTTTATCTTTTAGATACTCAGAGTCAGGTCCACTAAAAAAAAAAAATCCTCAGCACCATGCACCTGTCTCAATCTCATCTCAGTTTCCAAGTGCACAAACACTCTGAGCATGTTTGAAGATCCATCTACCTGTTGAGCTTCCAAAATGAGGACCAGCAATCTAAAAATGGAATCTGTAGAATTTGGCCGGAAAAAATCTTGATATGAATTTAAACCAAGTGATATCTTTTCCAGCATCACTGTGTGTAAAATTGTAACAACTCTGCTATAAATCTAGAATAAGAAACTCCAGACGTAACACACACATTGTAACAGAAAAACAGAATTCAGTCTGCTAAGTTTACAACCTGGAGCATTGTTCAGTCTTGTCGCGTTTCCTACTGTTTCTGTAATTGGGAGCTTAATTTTTTTAGTACTATTTCAGTATGCCTGGGGAGTCGCTCTCTAACACCAAGTGAATGGATGCCGTAGAATCTTGGTTTGATGAAAAGGATCTGTTGAGTAACGTCTGCGCATTTGGTTTTGGAGCCCAAAACATTTAATCGTAACTTCCTCCATTCCTCTGACATGCAAACAGGAGGCTTTTGACTCTGGTGAGTTAGGAAGCTGAGTGTGAAGATCATTGAGGAGAAACAAGCCATTGAACCTGAGCTGCTTTGTGGATCAAGGATGACACAGGAATCAATCAGCAGCAGGACTTCAGTGACTGCGAATGCATGTCTAGTAACTGTGTATCTTTGTTGTTAGTCGAAGTTTCTTTTTTAGACTTGAGGGAATTAGAAAGCACACGAGCAAGTAATTGCTTATTCCTAGATCATCAGCCATTGAGACTGCAGCTGTTGGCAGCCTAATGCACTGCTGACATCAGCAGACACAGTTTGGCCTGGCTGAACTTGACTGATGCAGAAATGAACCTGACTTTTGGGTTCTGATTTAGGTTTAGATCTAGCTGTGCAAAGATTCAAGATCTGAATTTAGCATGTCTCAGCTTGAATCTTTCACTCTTCCTAAAAATGGAAGGAGAAAAGCAATTTGTGATGTCCTAGGGTTCCTGGGGATTTTTGCAAGGCTGATGCTAATTTGCTAAGCCTAGCTTGCTTCCCCAAGTAAGGAAGTTATGGGCCGTTTTGCCACGTGTAATGCAGTTAACTCCAGGTTAGCTTTGAAATAACTAATATACATAGGCATCATAGACAATTCTATTTCACTCACGTGCAGAAAAGCAGTATAAATCACACTCAACCCTGTGCTACAATTGGTTATCCTGGGCACAGTGCCATGGTGACACAACTGCACAGCTCTCAGTGCCAAAGCTGGCTTGCTGGCTTGCTGAGAGCTAAGGATTGCATGTTCGTGTGATGTCATTGGGAGTTCTGGAGCTAGAGGTTGAGTTTCAGCTAAATAAATGCCTGAAATGTTTCCCCTAATTCAGTATTTACGTGTTCTCTTAGCTTTAGGAACAGGGATGCATCAGAGGTGTATATTAAACAGCTGTTAAGGGGCAGAGCTGGAAATCAGAAGCTCAGATGGGCTCATCTATTCCCAGATAATAAAATTTAGTGTCGTCCCTAGCTGGTAGGTGACACTATAGCCTTATCTCACAGCAATTACACTGGAGTCACATACAGCTTCTTTCCAGAAGGGCTGATGACTAAAGCAACCCACTGGGGAGAATGTAATTGCTGGGAGCTGTTTCTGGTAACACTGTGGCCTGCCTGCTGTTAGTCAGTTTCTGCTGAATTCCTTGAGGTGACACAGTTGACTTTTTCCTGATCTTCCTGTTACCAGAATCACAGAAGGGACCTACCAAGCCCTTCTGTTGCATTAGCACTGCTTCTGATCCCCAGTGGATCAACCCTTGGTCACCCTGCAGAAATATAGTGGGAAACCACATAGAGCAAAGACTGGGAGATGGAAATGGGGCGCTGCAGGACTGAGAAAATCTCAACCTCCCCTTCCTTTCCTGTCTCTCTTCCTCCCTTTTTTCATTCTTCCATCCCAGTCATGCTCCAGAGCCAGACAGTCCTTCAGTAACCAAGTGGGTCCCTCAGGAGCTAGACCCTGTCTTTGTCACATGGCAGTGTGCTACACTGCCACTGAGGTCACTTTTCAGGGAAGAGAAGAATCAGTTTTCGTCATTTGTTTAATGTGTTATGGGAATGTGGCACTGACAGTATATTGCAAGCTTCAGCTTGCTCTACTTTTGTGTTATGTTGTCTCTCAGAACATGGTTTTCCTCTCCTCCACACTACCTGGGAGAAACATCAAACGATAAAAAGAGTTCTTTAAAGCACTGCATTCAGTTTAGAAGAAGTTTGATTTTCAGCTAACAAAAGAAGAGTGAAACATTCATGATCACTTTCAGCAAGAGGTAACCAACAGACTTTTTAAAGCAATCTCTTAAAAAAAAGCTTGATGTTTTCAGCACTATTTCCCTAGATTTGAGATACAGTGTCTCCTGTGTTAGTCATGTGACATTTGTTACTCACTTGGTAGTTACTTAAGATGAAGTTTCCCTGGATTAAAATAACTGAGATCAGAAAGATAGGCACACAGGATACCAGGTAATACTGTGGGATTCTAAACAAGTTTGGGCTTGTCAGTATTTATGTCTTTCTATTTTTTTCTTCTTGAGAGTAAACCAAAATTAGCTAGTAGAGTGGTACTTCTGTGCATCATTCATTCTCAAATTGCAGACCGAATTCCAGTTCTGGCAATCACTGTCCACTGAGCACAGCAGCTTTGAGGATGTCACCTTTCTAAATAATAATTCTGCAATTTTGTCCATTAATATAGCAGAGAAAAACATGTCCACGTTTAATTTTATTTCTTGTGCAAAAAACATTTCAAGGAGGTGACTATTGAAGCTGCTTAGTGCTGAAGTTTACAGAAGCTTTATGATTCACCTCGGTAGGAAAAGACAGTGCCAGAAATGTCTACACCTTTATACCTGCAGCTCTTTATCTCCATCAAAACTTTATCTCTCTTAGCTTCTTTTTTTATAATATGGATAGGACCACCATGAATTTTAGAGTCTTTCATTCACTTCAACTAGAAGTGCATAGCAGGGCCTAAACACACTGAGATATCTGACTTTGTCTGTTTCTAACCTGATCACCTGCTTGAATGTTACCAACATGGATAAAGGAGAAAAGGTTCATTGAGGCCCATTCTTCTGTGAGCTGTTCCACATGGAAATGAGAGCTAATGCTGGTGACTGAGTACAGCGTAAATTAGCAGGTAATCTGCAGGTGGATCTGCTGGACTTTTCTTGCTAGAAGTATTTCAGAAATGTCAGTTACAGATTTTCCCTGAGCAGTAGCTCATGACTATGCTAAACTGCACAGATCATTGACGTTACTGAATAACGTGAAATAGGAGCTAAGATAGTTCGGGCAAACATGGAAGCAAGAGAATATTTGCATCTAGAAGGTTTGAGATTAAAAGTTATGCCTGAGAGTAAAAAATTAACCTTGATACAAGACTTGCAAGGAATTGTTTTCTTTTTATCATACACCTCACTGATCATCAGCACAAACATGATTTTTGAGCAATCTTCTCTTTATGTTACCAGATAAGGGATCTTGAAATAAGCAGTCATTGAGTGTTGTATTTAGAAGTTGTCATCTCCTCTGTGCCTTAATTCTGATCGTTGGCCACCGATGTTGTGGAAGAATTAACAGATGTGAGGTGTTATAAGCATGTCTTTGTTCTTTGCATGAATTAATGCAGAGCATTGCTGGCAGGAAATGAAAAAAATCTGTTGTATTGTTTTTTCTTTCCGAAATAAATCTTCACTGAAGAAGATTTCAGAATATTGGCTTTTTAGTCTTAAAAGCATTTAGCTTTGCAAACAGTGGAACTGAAACATGGTTGAGTTGTGTGTTTTCTTAAACGTCAATGGCTCCATCTACTGGGAGTACTTCCCCATACAGTACCAGTGCAAGGTGAAAGACCTCATCCTTCAGGAGCTATAGGTCAATTACAGTGAAGATTGCTACTTTTTTTTTTTTTTAGATTTAATGGTATTTTATAACAACTAGGCTTTCCTGTCAAGATTTTAATAACGTAATAGTTGTTACAAGACTTAAAAAACATGCAGTGGAAACAGGAAATGAGGGAAAAAAAACCCATATTGCAAAAAAAGCAGATTCAGATGACAGACACAGAAGCATACAAAGCTTTTAAAAATTATTTTGAGGACATGTGTATAACGTTGCCAAAAAAGCCCTAACTGAGCACTGTTCCTACCAGTTCTTTTCACTCTGCTGAGTGGTGTTCTGGGAGGCACAGCAGTACTGCGAAACTACTTGTGACTGCAGCAGTCTCACTGCTGACAGCTGGACTACAGGTTGTGTGTTCAGTTGGGAGAGACCGCTTGTGTTCTCTCACTTGAAACTTTGAATTGTCATTTCCCAGCCTGGTTTTCTGTGGAAAAGCAGGCATTTTCTCACATTTCCAGATCACAGTGAGTACTGAGGGATGTTCTTTATCAGCAAATAGCCTATTCTGTAGATAGTGACAAAGATTGTAACTTACCTTGTTGTCTGTCAAGGTTATGGGTTGGGAGAGCTATTTCTATACTTTCTCCTATGTATTAGTTTGTCAGTTTTAATTTAATTTTGCCCCTAGCTTTTGATAAAGAGCTCATCTCACTCCTTGCTTTTTAATCTAGTGGTTTGTACCTATGTGTAGTCAATAGATCAATAAAAGGCTGTATTGTCAAGCTATTCAATTTCCAGTGATGCGAGCAGTACAGTGGATGATGTTATTCATCATTAGATTCTGAATTACTCAACTTTCCTGCTAATCAATAAACTGCACTTCCCCCTGCACAAGTCAGACATGGAAAAGTAAGTAGTTTTATCAAGGCAGAAAGTCCTTGAAGCTGTATTGCCCCCCAAATCCAAGGACAGTCAAATGAAACATTTGGTGTAAGGAGAGAGGAGCTTACTGTAACTGAGCAGAGGAAAATGTCAGCACATTTCTTTGGGTTAACCTGTAGCCCCTGCCTGCACACCATGAAGGGAGGGAGGGTGGGCAACCATGAATAGGAATTGCACAGTACCTGCACAAAAGCAACTGTACATCTCTGCTTTCTGTCTGTCTCAAATTTGAAAGGCCAGCTACTAAGAGCACATTTGATTTCACATCTTTGATTTCGTCACTGCAGTTTACAAGTACATCAGTTTAGGAATGTGGGTTCACCCTTGGCATTCATAATGTGTAGAGAGGTGAGTGTCCACAAAGGCCCTGAAATCCCTTGGTTTGCAGTTATCTCCATTTTCCAGTACTTCTTACTGTAGCTGTAGGGTTTCCTGCCAGGTACATTTATGTTGTCTGTTTGAATGATTATCCATTTAGTAAACAGATATGTCCCATATGTGGAGTCTCCCACTTGTCACCACTGTCCCAAGCAGAGCACTGATTTACTTCTTGTGTATATTACTATTGAATTCAGCCTAATCACTTTTTCCTTTTAAATACTGCACCAGAATCCGCATGGCCAGCTGGACATCTGTGATATGTTTCCCAAGTTCAGCTTAGACAAATCAAGCTTCCTGGGGTATGATTTATATATGCATTTTGTACCAGTACCAGTATCTTGGAATGTAATTTGTTTTGCCAATATAACCACAGCATAGATGCAATTACAGCAGTCTGAAAGCGCTACAGTCTACACTGACAGTTTTCAGCACTTGCTTTGATTTGTGGCCTTCTAGCAAGGTTACAGGTTTCCAAAATTTCCTGTGTCTAGGTCAAGAGAGCATATATGAGCTTGCTCCTCATGGGAATCCTGCAATGCATCCTTCCAAAGCAGTCCATAGAAAAAGGTGTTGTAGAAAAGTGTTGAGGAAGACTTGAAACTTTCAGTTGGTTCCAGGATCCTTTATGTCTTTTTGAAGGTCACTTCTGGGAAGCTTGTTGTTTCTTGGCGCAAGGGAAGTTGTGAACGTTTTTCTGAGATGAACTTTGGTGGAAGCAATACTATTGCATTGCTAAGGAGAAAATATGAATAATTGAACTTTGGAATAATTGCTTCATGAGGCGAGCAGTCTAAGCTGTGTGCTCATTTCTTGTAAAACTATCCTGCTGACAGTCTGTTCTCAGTTAGTCCTAAAAGGGATTGCATTTTTTAAAACCATGGACTGAAATCATTGTGCCAGGTCCCACAAACTGGACAACTCAGAACAACCTTTTTTGCCTCAGGGGAAGGGGAAAGTTTTGTTTAGCCTAAGTAAAAAAAAAAAATAAAAAATCTCTAAATATTGCTCAAATATACCAACCTTGCTCCAAACAGTGGTATTTACTTTTCACCGATTACCCATAATATAATATTTATTCTATTTTGATGGGAATAAGTAACTTCATTGATGAGCTGCAGATGTTTTAGCTCCCTAATTCATACTCTGGTGAAAGGACATTTCTCACCTTACCAGGCACAAAGAAAGTCCTCAAGAGGAACAATTTCTGACCTGTCATCTACACGATTTTTTTAAAACTTAAATTCCACTAATACTCTATTTAGAATTATGCGGTTACTTTTGTACTAATTTGACTTTAAAGATCAGAGCAGCAGCATTTGTTGCTTCTGAAATAAATTATTCAAAACTAAAACCAGAAGAGGAGGCTCAGGGGAGACCTTATTGCTCTCTATAACTTCCTGAAGGGAGGTTGTAGTGAGCTGGGGGTCGGCCTCTTCTCTCGTGTCATTAGTGATAGGACCAGGGGGAATGGTTTCAAGCTACGGCAGAGGAGATTCAGGCTGGACATGAGGAAGTATTACTTTTCAGAAAGGGTGGTCAGGCACTGGAATGGACTGCCCAGGGAGGTGGTGGAGTCACCGACCCTGGGGGTGTTCAAGGAAAGACTGGATGTTGTGTTGAGGGACATGGTTTAGTAGGAGCTATTGGGAATAGGTGAACGGTTGGACTGGGTGATCTTTTAGGTCTTTTCCAACCTTAGTGATTCTATGATTCTATGATTCTAAAACAACAGTGAAAAATTTCAGCTGTTTGGTGAACAGTGGAACTGCTACATTACCTCTGGATGTCTGTCCTATGGCTGTGCTCTCTAATGGGATATAAGCTGTTCTCATTATGGGAGTGTTGAAGAGCTTCTGTGTGCATACTCTGAGCTTCCTTTCCTGCATGTAGGGGAGAACATTCAGTTTTTGCTTGCATGGGAGCAGTAGTAACATTGTTATTTCCAGTAAACTGCTTACTTTCCTCAAATCTTCTACATACTTGATTTCTTCAAGGTCTTTGTAGTTTTGCAAGTGTTGCTGGAAAGCAATCAACAGGCCCCAAATGTACTGGGACACTAGCACTGACAGAAGGAGCAAGTATCTGATCTTTATTTCATTTGGAAATCAAACTAAAAACAGTGACATAAAAATTCTGTCTTTAAACGTTGTGCGTAGACCTCATTGGAGACCTCTGCAAACCTTATTTCATGCAAAGCCATGGACTCTTTTGTGAGGGCTCTTTGTGAGATTTTAGTTTTTCCTGTGTGTTTTCTACAGCCCTTGAAGATGAGAGTTTTGATGTCTCATGAGGATGTCTTATATATGGGTGTTTTCTCTGGCTAGCAGTTGTTTTTAATGTGCATAGTAAGTCTTTCCAGATCCTGTAAATGTTACATGCTTTCATGCAGTTGGTGAACTTTTAAAATGGAATGTGTTGACTTGCAGAAATTGAGTGTATTTGGAGATATCATTATTCTGTGAGGTATACTTCAGAGTTTATGTCTCTGGCAATGCTGTTGACTTTAAAACTTTTAGATGAGAACATCCAAAGCATTTCTGGGATTTGGAAAGACTTTGCCCATTAATTTTAAGATTGATCTAGAATCAGGACTATTATTCAGATCTTTAAAGCTAAACACATGCTTACATGTGTGCAGAAATGGAGTCGCATTGATCGTGTCGTTGTCTGAATATTCTGCCTTCCCAACCTAGAGCTTCAAAATGCAGAAATGGCCTTAAGTCAAATCCTCAAGTATTTTCTGAGGACAGACCTATGCTGAACTTAATGGCATATTTCCTTGAGCGAAAGCTACTGGCAGAAGAATCTTTTACAAAATGAAAAATATGCGCTCCTTCTCCCCACTGAAATATTCATCCCATGTGTTTAAAATGATTGAATTGAGACAAATGGTTGACGAAGCAAATAGGAACAGGATCTGGAGTTCATCCACAGTTAGAGTGGCCAGATGGCAGAGCAGAAGTGGCCATGTGGGCTGAATGGTGATGGTTTTATCTGTTGTTAATGCAAACTCTTAAATGCTTTTAAATCCCTCAGTGAATGTGACCATACTGCAATAGCCTTGCTTTCAGGAATAACTTCATTTTCCTCATCATGTTTATCAAACAAGTGAAATTAAGCATTTAGACAAGTATTTGCTGGGTTTGTAGTCTTTCTTTCTCCAAACAATTTTTCTGTTGGCTCTGATCCAAAGGCCATTAAATTTGAGAGGAGTCTTGAAATGTGCTTCAGAAAGTTCTCAGTGAGGGAGTGCGTGATGACAGGAAGTATAGTCTACATTTCTCACTGCATGGAAGTGATTTGAGACTTGAATCCTCCTCTGAGAAAAATAGTGGTTGAAGCTCTTGAGATAACAGATACATGGCCTTGGAAGTTCCCTTTGTATCATCCATGTCTTTTTAAGTTTTCCTTTCTATTTTCTCAGGTGAATGAAATTTACCATGATGAATCCTTGGGTGTTCACATAAATGTTGTGCTGGTCCGAATGATCATGCTGGGGTATGCAAAGGTAAGCAAGCCTCCAAACCAGTTCTTTGCATTCATAGTCTTTGTAATCATAGTCCATAGGAACTACATGAGCAGCTGTGGAAGCAGAAGTCTACCAAAGTGTAAATTCCAGGGAGCTGCCTCCTTTTTCAACACATGCTAAATGTGCTTGTGCTCGCATTCCTGCAATGAGCCTTCACTGTCCCTTTTTGTGAAGAGTGGTGTAGAACGGGCTGCACTGTCACTTTGCACTTTATTTATCACTAAGAAGCTGGAAGACTGCAGCAATCAAATATTTTTGTCATATCGGATGGATTCATTCCACTGGAAAGCTCCTTTTCCAGTGTATTTTCTTAATGTCACCAACTATCTGTGCTTAAATGCAAGATTGCAGTGATTGGTGCAGTACCTGTGAGGACTCTTGCTTCAAGAGACAGAAGTGATTAGTTCTGCCCCTATCCTGCTGATGCTGAGGGATAGGCTGAGAGGACGTGGGGGGCACGTCAGCCCACTGCAGTCTCACTCCAGGGGCTTGGGCTTGCAGCCTGACTTTTTGCCCTCATGAGTCCTCAGGGAAGAAAATGACTTTAGTGGTGGCAATCAAGTTGACTGATCAACACAGCTTGCTGCTGCCCTGTCTCCATGCAGTCTTCTATGGTAACTATCTCCTTTTCTCATTGTGCTGTACACTCCTTTTACTGAGTCACAGCATACTCCTCCACTTTCTGCCTTAGACTTGCTTGTGCCAACGTGTTGATTGTTGGTAAAATACATTCACAGAGCTTTGAAACAAATACTTGTTATGTTGTTCAGGATGAGAATGTTCTAAGTGCTGTTTGAGGTTTGATAAAGATCATGTCCCTTCCATCTAACTCATGCACTGAATTTGAGCCTGCTTTGATGTTTGCCTTGTAATTAAATTTGGTCACTTCCTTTTGAAGCATTGAGGTTGTAGACATACTGTGTAGTGAAAGCCTCAAAAAACAGATGGCTAATCTGTATTAATCAGTACAGATTTACTGGTGCTATGGTGTTTTATACCAGTTGAGGCATTGTACTCTGTGTTTATGTTATTCACTTCCTCCACACAGGCTGTGTGTTGTCACTCCACTCTCATTTAATTAAACTGAGTCACATTGTCTTCTGACATTTATCCTGCATATTACAGGCTTTATCTAGATATTATTCAGGAATGTTGCACAGAAGGGCCATTATTTGTCACCCTTTTAATAGAGAATATAAATGCTTGTTACACTGTCTTTTAAAAAAATCCTAAATATGTGCTATTACATATGTACATTCACTGTTACATACAGGTATATTGATATTAGCAGTAGCACTCTGATTTGGCAACTCTTGTACGTTTCCTTGTCTCTGCCTGGGGATCTAGGACAAGAAAGCTAGGAGAGAGTATCAGTCCTCTTTAATGGATCAGTCAATGTCCAGTGTATTCATTTTCTTTTCTCATATCAAAGAGGATTACTATGACTTAGACTGATAGTGAAATTGGGAAGGAAAAACAGGAACATGGCTGGTTCTTCAAGAAAATCAAAACTTGACTGAATTTCTTACCTTTAGAATATCCTGGTTCTAATATATTGCTTTTTCAGTCCATTAGCTTGATTGAAAGGGGGAATCCCTCGAGAAGCCTGGAGAATGTTTGCCGCTGGGCGTACCAGCAGCAGAAGTCAGACCCCAATCACTCTGAGCACCATGATCATGCCATCTTCTTGACTAGGCAAGATTTTGGGCCTGCTGGTATGCAAGGTAATGCAGCTGACGTGAAGCAAAAGTATCGGGACTTTGGGGTTTTTGTCTGTGTGTGTCTAGTGCCTGACAGAAAAGGAGAAAAAAATGAAAATTGCATTGTTGTGTGACCCAGAGAGATTAAGGAATGTAGGCATTGATTCAGAAAATACCTGAAGTGTTCAATTTTAAAGATAGATTGAAACCTGATTCTGTTCAGGAAAGCGTGTACACTCATAGCTTTCAGTTTCCTATTCTGGCTTTAGAAAAGGCCCATATGGACAGTCTAAGCATGTACTTGCTAGTACACTGTGAAGAGAAAGTACTCACTCTATTTCATTTTACATGCTTTTTTAAAAATCAGGTAGACCTTGCCACTTATATCTAACTGCAACAGATTAAATCTTACCTTATAGTATGTAAATAACTGTTGCCTTCTTCAGACAAATATATTTTTGCATGTGCATGCAGGGCACATGAGGAATTCTCAGTGTACTTTGCATTCCACTTTGTTTTTATTTTACCGCATCACTCCCAGTAGATTTTTTTTCTAACTAGCTTTTTACCTCGTTTGATAGCTGCATTAGTCCTTTTTGCTCAAGGAATTAATGGTAATTGAAAGTAAATTCACAAAGCATGATTTATGTCAGTGCAGAAAAATAGGAGTCTGGGTGAGACTTCTGAAGTGTTACTGCTCTGTGCAGCATTGCAAACTAGTCCTGTTTTTTATTTCTTTAGTTCTCATGTAGTTGCATTCAGAATATGCACCCTGTAATCATTTACCCAGACCAAACTAGCACTCATCTTGTATGCTGTGGTCTGTGGTAGGACTAAGGGCTCCTCTTAGCAGAAACATTGTGGGTTTGTGTGCTTCTTTTTTCTGCTTGCAGGTGGAAAAAAAGGACTAGAAAACAGAGCAGTTTCTGAAACAAAGCTGTCCAACTAAATGTGATGGCCTTCACTGCAAAAAATCTAACACTATACAGTCAGAAATGTCCTCTGTCTTCCATGTCTCAGTTTCCTCAAACACACTGTTTCCCTTCTGAATGTTCTCTATATCTGTTGCTAGAAGGATAAAATCCTCTAGCTCCTCCTGGTACTTGAGCCACATGCCCAGCTCCGGTGCTGCTCTGCAAATGGTTCTTTGGCTTCATTCTCTCTGTCAGCCTTCATAGTCTCTTCTAGTGCGATGCCCAGTTTCTTTGCCTTTGATACAAATCCTGCAACTTCTCTTGGAAAAATAGGCCCCCATTCATTATCTACTCATGGAAAAGCAGTAAGATACGTGGTTTAGCATGGTATCATTCAGGTCTAATGTGCAGAATTTGCCAATTTTTGCTTAGTACAAGGTAAGAGAGACCTGCTTTTAGTCAGAAATACCCTTTATTAAGAAGGCTTTTCAGATTTTATGCTGGTGAGCTCTTACTGAGGCATGAGTCTGCTTCTTCACATAGCTTTTTGAAAAATGTGCCATGTTCTGACCATCTGGCTAGAGATTTTGTAGATGTCTATGTTCAGTTCCTTCATCTTTCAGGGTGAGGCAAGAGTCCTGAGTCCTCATTCATGTCTGGACTTGCATTCCAGAATGAGATCTTAGGCAGTCTCCCTACCTTCAGATTTTGGCTTTTGCTGAGGACAAGGCATGTAATATTTACTAAGCAGTAATTACATGATGGTATTAATATAAATACATACAAACGAATGAAAAAAACTCTGTCTTTTAATTGAATGGGAATCTTCTGCATTTTTTTTTATGAGTGTAAGTGCCTGAAGTAATCTAGAAGTATGCAGAATCAAACCAAGTTTGTCAGAGCCATTAACACTGACAGGAATTGCAAAGACAGGAGAAATTGACAATCAGAGGAAGAGAATCCTTGGTTCTTCTCTGGTAGTAAATTTACTGGGGTGTCAAGTGGAACAGGCTGTTCAGAAAAGCTACAGATGCCCCATCCCTGCAGATGCTTAAGGCCAGGTTGGATGGGACCCTGGGCAGCCTGATCTGGTGGGTAGTAACCAGCTGCGTGTTGGAACTGAGTGGGATTTAATTTCTCTTCCAACCCAAGCCATTCTATGATTCTATGAAATGTAATGGGTAAAGCAGTCAGACATGATTTCTCTCAATAGGATATGCTCCTGTTACTGGCATGTGTCACCCGGTCCGAAGCTGTACTCTCAACCATGAGGATGGGTTTTCATCAGCTTTTGTTGTTGCTCATGAAACTGGTCACGTGTAAGTCTAACATAAAATTAGATTAACAATATGGTGCTGCATCTCCTTTTTACTTAAAGTGATTTAATTTTAATGGCTATATGACAGCCATCCGAATAATATTATCATCATGGAACGCATCGGTGGTTTTAGCAATGAATAAGTAAGCGAGGGAAGAAGACAAAGGAAAGAGAGAGCAGGAACCCATTTTCTTTAGGGTGATGGTGAGATAATTACGAAAGAAACCTGGAAAGCCCAAGCAGTGGAGACGGTAGCTTACCAAGCATCCTTAAAATTCTTTCTTCTCATTGACTGAAAGTGCTGATTTGTTAATTTTATACTTCTTAAGGAGTGATAAAATGTTAGGCTGAGAATAATTGATTCAGGGAAAGATCTCTGTCAACTGCTGGGTGAATTAATGTTGTCTTTAAGTAGTGCAGGCTTCTTGTTCAGCTCAGTGGGCTCTGTTGTTGTTTTTGTCCAGAGTAATGTAGGAGGAGTTTAGCCAAATGTGAGGTGACCATGTCACTTGCCCGATAAGCTGCACCAGATGCACACTTCTGGAAATTTATTATGCTAACTTAGTTAGCTCTTTGGATGCACAGCATTACAACCGAGTGTTAGCTCGATGTATAAGTAGGTGCTTTTGATAAATGAGTATACAGTCATGAGTAATTAAATGTCTGAATGAGATGCTCAGTGGTAAGCAGAACTGCCGTTTTCTGTTATCCAATGTAGAAATCATCATCTAATTAGTTAGTTTCTAGAGTATTTAGAGTCCTTATATTTTGACATCAAAGTTCTATTTGAAAAGCAGGTGATATCTGTAGCATGCAGAGAACAATTTCATCTTGAATGACTACATTTGCATGAGAAACTGTTTTCTTTACAGCTGTACTACCAGTTGAAAAGTAGAAACTGCTGAAGCTCTGATACCAATTCTTTGTTTCAGGCTGGGAATGGAGCATGATGGGCAAGGGAACAGATGTGGGGATGAGACAGCAATGGGGAGTGTTATGGCTCCCTTGGTGCAGGCTGCCTTTCATCGTTACCACTGGTCCAGATGCAGTGGCCAAGAACTCAAAAGATATATACAGTAAGAACTTATTAGCACTCATTGATGGTGGTTTTACTAAAGGAAACAGAAGTCTTTGCAGTTCCCTGAGATGTGGGGCCAGTGGGCTGCCCTCCATCAGAGAGCAAAGAAGAGAAACAATCCTCAAGTGTCATAAATTGAACCCTTGTCTGTGGAAGTCTCTTTTATAAACACAGTGGTACTGAGGCTTCACAGATAGGAAGGAATGGGATCCTCTTGTGTAGGCTGCTCTCCTTCCAAACAGATATACAGAGGAATTCCAGTAGGCTTCCCTGTCCATCACTGCAGCAGCAGTGAGGAAGAGGAACCTCCATTTCTGGCTCTCCCCAGTAATACAGTTTTCTGATCACCTTTGGTGCCATGCATCTATATTAGAAAAGCAAAATCAGGAACAGTGCATCCTCACCTACAGTTTTACACAACACTCGTTGCACCTTCTGGGAATGGTACCGGGTGTCTGTCTGGAAGACTTTATTTAAGGAAGTTGGTGTTTTTCCTACATTTTTTATTTCTGTACAAGTGGTTTTGTGAAACTGGGAAGATGAAGCCCTAAGCTGAGAAGAACTAGTAAAATTTGTGGAAGAGAGAAAATGCAACATGAATGTCACTGAATTAGGGAGAAAAGGGAAACAGAGAGCATAGGAGTGATGTCTCCCTGTATTTATGTGCATAGTCTCCCATGTAAATGCTTTCTCATCCAGTTCTTACTCCTTTATTGCGAATAACTGGTTTTACTCCTTTATTGCGAATAACTGGTTTTGCAAGTCAGAACTGAGTGAAAACTTAAATTGACCCACTATGGCATGGATTCCAATGAGGAATCCCATCAGTAACCTGAAGCATCAAATTTTACATCAAGACCTTTGAGATTAAAATGGAATTTTATCCTTGTGCAGGAAGAGCAGCCCACCAAAAGTTTAACAGGAATGAGTAAAAAGCAGGCCTTATTCTTGCCCTTTGCATAACCTGTTTTTTGTCCCTGTGTATGCTGTAGATTTCAGGTAAGAGGGCCTGTTCTCAGACTACTGTTCTATTTTAAAGCCCCGTAAAGTCAGTGGAAAGGCTCACTCTGACTACAGAAGGTGTATAATCCTTATATTGGGATTATATAGGATTCATGTTACAGTTTGAAGCACATTGAAATGTTGCCTTTTGGAACTGAGAATTGAGAAGTGCTTGTTTTCTGTCTCTGGTGATGGGAAAACAAAGTGCAAATTCTACACGTACCATTAGATCAGGGAAGGGCGGGAGATGCTTCTCCTCAGTATCCAGCAAATGCAGGGATTCTGTAGGATCTTCTCATCCAGTGCTCAGTCACATTTCACTGAGCAGTATTCTAGGGAAGGGGCTGTTAGTGCTTCAGGTAACAATAACAGGTTTGAGAAAATGAATATTGTCACAATATTGACATCTCAGAATGAAGAGTTTGATTGTATTGATAAAAAAAAAACAATTACTACATTTTCTCACTATCTTTTCTGTGCATCTTTCCACAGCTCTTACGACTGTCTTCTTGACGATCCTTTTGAACATGATTGGCCCAAGCTCCCTGAACTGCCAGGCATCAATTATTCCATGGATGAACAGTGCCGCTTTGATTTTGGTGTTGGCTATAAAATGTGCACAGCGGTATGTCCAAGGCAGTCATTGCAAACACAAACATTCATTTCAGCAAGTTGGTGTTTGGCCTTACTTAATAGTTGCAATGTATTTTCTCACAATTAAAGATCAGTTAATGGAGTAGTTTAAGCAGATACAATAAAGAAGGAGAGAGATATTTATGGGTGAAAGCCAGAGCCAGTCATCTGAGTCATTTGGTATAGCAGTCAAGAGGACAGCAGCGTGGTCTACATGACACAGACTTGTGGCAGCAAGCCTGTGATCCCAAGAAAGAAAGGGAGAAAACTAATTTTCCTCCCACTTCTGGGCATCTCCTCCTTCCTTCAGCACCAGAGGATGTGGGGAGTAATCATTGCCATTTTCTTTCCAAAGATACTTGACTTGTTGGTGGCTATGCTAGATTAGCATAGATTAGATTGGTTTGAATCCTTACCCAAAAGGTATCAGTAATCTAATGTTGTTTTTCATCTCATAAATGTCCTATATTTCAGTTCCGAACCTTTGATCCGTGCAAGCAGTTGTGGTGTAGCCATCCAGATAACCCATACTTCTGTAAGACTAAGAAAGGACCTCCACTCGATGGGACAGAATGTGCCCCTGGAAAAGTAAGTATTGCGTTTCCAACTATGTATTAAAAAGAAACACACACAAGCAGTTGCATTAATTTGGGTTGAAAAGCACACAGGAAAATAGACAATTGCACAGTATCCCCCCAGTTAGCACCAAAGAAAGGAAAAAGTGGGAGCTGTGATTTCCCACTTTGTCTTCTTTGAAATGTGCAAAGCTGGCTGTTACATAGGCTATATTTTGGAAGGTGAGGGTGTTAAAATCATAGGTGAGGTGTAAGGCATTCACATTTTCCTCTGTAGCCTTTTTGTTATGTTTTTTTTTAATTATTATTATTTTTAATATTATTCTCTCTTCTGCAAAGTGTCCTTAAAGTGTCATTAAGAATCCGTGGTAGCAGATGACAGAATCACTGCAGGATGGGAGTACGTAGCCCCAAACTCTTCTTAGTACTTGTGGTCCAGACATCCTGTGGCTAAATGTTTGTACAAGCTTAGGATTAGCTCTTTAATTTTGTCTTTTAACATTAGAGAATGTTCTGCTGCTAATTCATTTTTGATCATACAATTATACTCAAGCAAATGTTTATTTAACAAATTCCATGTATTTTCAGCTACAGGAGAGCCACTTGTGATGTCTGGAAATGCCCTAACCAGTAGCCAAAAAACTTGCTGACTAGTGACTAGCCTGCTGTTGCATCTTGTTTGCGTGAATATAATGTTTGAGTATGAGGAAAAAAAGAAAAAAAAGCTACTGATCTTCAGCAAGGATCTTATTCTGTGATACAGTAGTCAGAACATAAAAATTCCTTTAAAACATGGTAGGAATTAGGATTCATATGAGACAAAGGATGACTTAAATGAAGTCAAAAGAACGTGTTGATCTTCGTATTTCTGCCCATAGAAGGATACACGCTCAGATGTGGCCCTGTTGTTTATCCATGGAACAGACAGCCATGAAAGAGAGGGATTGGGCACTCCTGGGCCTAGAGTACGAAGACCCTCTTTGCTCCACGAGCTCACCTCTGTGCACTTTTAAATTTACTGTGATTATGTTTGGTTTGATTTTGTTTCTGCTCTCCTGCTTTCCATGCCTGTTTTCTCTCAGTGGTGCTACAAAGGTCACTGCATGTGGAAGAATGCTAACCAGCTGAAGCAGGATGGCAACTGGGGACCCTGGACAAAATTTGGCTCCTGCTCACGAACCTGTGGAACTGGAGTTCGCTTCCGAACGCGCCAGTGCAACAATCCAATGTAGGTCTTCTGCCTTGGTGGTAGTTCCAGTCAACTGGTAATCACTGTAGGTGTCTGCTGAAATGGCATTTGTGTTTTGAGATGGAATCTCCTAAAATTCACATTGTGTTCAAGCCCCTTGAAACATCACCTTTTGCAAGGAGCCAGAATCGTTTTTAGTGAATCCAGTAATTTCCAGAGGAAAGCCTGTGGAAAACCATCCTATGAAAAATTTAACTGATGTGTGAGAGAGTGAAGAGAACATAGAGTGCAAGCTCAACAAGCTTTGGGATGAACTGTTAGATAGTCTCCAGTTGTAAATCAACTATTGACAGCATAGATGTGTATATGTATTGTTTCTGCATGTCAGCATATGCCTTTGGGATGTTTGAGTAACCATAGAGGTTACGTTGCAAGTGCATATCTGTGCAAGGTAACTGCTTTGTTTCCAGTCCTGTCAGTTCACACTCCTATTTTGTGAAATTGTCTCTTTAGAATCGAGTGTGAAATTCCACTTAAGACTGATAACAAAATTGTAGACCCAAAACCTTGAGGGTTTTATAATCTCACAGATGTTTTCTTCTCCCAGGCCAATTAATGGAGGTGAAGATTGTGTTGGTGTCAATTTTGAGTTTCAACTGTGTAATACGGAAGAGTGTCCGAAGCACTTTGAGGACTTCAGAGCGCAGCAATGTCAGCAACGCAATTCCCACTTTGAGTATCAGAACAGCAAACACCACTGGCTGCCATATGAACACCCTGACTGTAAGTTCTGTTATTTGTGTTTACTACAAGTCAGTGCTGGAATCTCACAGATCTTATGGGGGGGGTCTTGTTTCTTTTGCCATGTAGAGACTACAGCGTAAGAAAAGTGTAGTAGGTATGACTAAAAAGCAGGAAAAGAGGATGGTCCAGGGTAAAGGAATAGCTGCAGTGTGAGACAGTTGTAACTTCACCAACCCTTGCCCAGCTGTTTTCCTCTGACTTTCATCCTCTTCCTAGTGAGAACAGGATGTAGCAAGAGGCATAGAGGCTCTGAGCTCCTGATGGAATAGCTGGTGGGTGCCATAGCAATTAATGCAGTGCACTGTGAAGCTCTGGCTCTGCTGTTGGGGCCAAATGTGGAAAGCTGCTGCTCAGATCATGAAGGACTCTTCTTGGTCTCTCCTGTACAGCTGTTCATCTATATGAGTGCAAAATATTAATGGTCAATGAGGAATGCTGCTAGGAAATTGCACTGGAAGTTGTAATAGCGTTCTAATTAGTGTTCTACTTGAGAAGTCCTTCTAAGTATTTTCCCATTCTTAGATAAATCCATCTACCTGAGCCTGACTCTTCACTCTTAACATTAATATAATCCAGCAGTCATCTTGAGTAAAAAGGACAGCTTCAAGCATAAAGATTCATTGCTTGCTGAAAGGGATTTCAGAGCTGCTTTGAGTTGCTAGTATTTTTCCCTCAGGCATCTCCTTTGAAACTCTTCATATGCATGGCTAGGGGATCAGATTCAAGTAGTGATAAAGAAATATTTGTTCAGCTGGAATTTTCTGAAAAGACTAAAGGAATTTGAAATCCAAATCTTCTATTCTTTCATGTGATGTAATTTCCTAAACTCAGCACTGCTGCAACAGAATCAAACTGAAGGCTACTTGAAGAATAGTGGGGAACCCAGTTCTAGGAGCTTCTTTGGAAGCAGTCTGATTTCTGTGAGAGTATCTGTGATAATGATAGGCCCAAAATTCACACAACAGCAAATTAGTTGTTTTTTCCCCCCTTGGTGTCTGCATAAGGTCCATTCTATCTCTGTAATATTCTCTTTATGCCTTTAGTGAGATGTTTTTCTGAAACTCATCTGAATTGCTTTTAACTTATGCAGTTACGTCTGTTTTCCTGCTATGCAGCTAATAAGAGATGCCACCTGTACTGCCAGTCCAAAGAAACAGGAGATGTTGCTTATATGAAACAATTGGCACATGATGGGACTCGCTGTTCATATAAAGATCCCTATAGCATTTGTGTTCGTGGAGAATGTGTGGTGAGTGACAGCTTCTCAAGCTCATTGCTGAGTTTGGACTGTGCTGTGTTAAATAACTGTTCAGCAGCAATCAGAGAAAAAGAGACAGACTTTGCAGATGCTTTGAAATATTTGCAGCATCATATTCATCATAATTACTTCAGAATTAAATTACATTAGAGCAATGACACAGGTCCATTCCATGGAAACAATTTACTTTTCTTCAACTGACAATTTCATTTGCCATTTTTTCACTTAGTTTTGCATCTGAAAGGAATTGTCCGTATTTTGCTCTTTTCCATCTTTCCTAGTCTTGATGTACAGTGGATATAATCTGAGAATCAATTCCTGTTCTTCACCTGAAAACCATTACCCAGCAACAGGCTTTCAAGTAATCTGTGTTTAAATGAAATAGATCACTGTTGGCTAGTAATTTCCTCTATGCATTGATTTTGAGATTGCATCCCTCTACAGCTAAACCTTACAGCTTATGATAAAACCATGTTTCTTTTTGCTCTTCATTCTGCAGAAAGTGGGTTGTGACAAGGAAATTGGTTCTAATAAAGCTGAAGATAAGTGTGGCGTCTGTGGTGGAGATAACTCCCATTGCCGAACTGTGAAAGGAACCTTTACCCGCACTCCCAAAAAGCTTGGTAGGAATAGCATATGCATGCATCTGAATATAGTTTCTATTATCTCATATGTTTCTGTCATGCTTACTGTTTTTGAAGACTGATCAGAAACGTGGCTTACTTCAAGGTAGCAAAACAAGAATTTTAGCTTGATGTGCCAAAATGGTTTAGTGCTTGATAAAGAAATTAGATCTTTTAAAACACTGTAATGTTTCTGTCTTTTGAAGGACCTAACAGAAGAAAACTCCATTTGTGCAGTGTATCTAGAAATACTCCCCAGGCATAGCATGTTTAGCTCTTTGTAAATGTTGAAGCCCACAGACAGTGTTTGTGCTAAATGGGGATACACTGAGTTCTGCCAAAAAAGTGAACTATTGTCCCTAAGAGTGACATTCAGAAGAAATTGAGCTGCTTTGCCTGATGCTAAGTATAGCATGCCTTATTCTGTAGGAGGACTAGAAGAAATATTTTTCCTCCCTTTTGAAGTGTAAGCTATTCATGAGTTTTTCTTCTTAAACCTAAACTCAGGAGTCATTAATTGAAGTTCTGAACTTCTGAACACGTGGATTCTCGTGTCAGATCAGTCTCATCACAAATTGTAGCCTTTTAGTCAAATAAATAAATGAAAAATAAATTCAACTTAATTCTAAATCAAAGACAGAAACATTTTGGCAGAAACCCTCATTTCTCTCAAGTTGTGTGAATGGCATCCAATGAAGCATATGATGACATTAACCTGGTTAAAGTTTTCAGACTGGACTGGGGTACTCTATAAC
Source organism: Lagopus leucura (assembly GCF_019238085.1). Lineage (NCBI taxonomy): Eukaryota > Metazoa > Chordata > Aves > Galliformes > Phasianidae > Lagopus > Lagopus leucura. The sequence continues at coordinate 30,196,374 of NW_024962264.1, read as the reverse complement.
AAATCTCTTATCAATAATAATTCAAGACCCCTCGGTCTTTTCAGAAATTTCTATCTGGTCAGTTATTTGTTGAGTTAGGGCAGTATAATGTTTTATATACATACATATATATATATGTACATATATTTAAGAATACTGTGCATTTTAAGACTTTCCTATATGGCCTTTATTTCACTTTGGGGAATGTACTCAGGGATATGCATCTTCTGTATGACTGGTAGCAGCTATTTCAGGAATGTCTGTTTGGTAGAACTAAATGTTTTAAGATAGAGTGGAGAAAGACTTAGGGACAGATAACATGGATATCTGCATTAACAGTTTAAAAACTGGTAGTTGCTGCCATGAAGCAGGCTTTATTTCAGCATCAGTAATTACATTTGGACAGTAAGTGACTAACCAAACTAAACTTGGACAAAGATAATGTGCGAATGGAAAGAAAATATGTAAAATATTCTGCTGAAAATACATATTAATTACAAGCCAACTGGAGAAGTTTACAGCTTGTAGCTGCAAGTGCCATTAGAGGACCTTTCTTAAAGTGATAAAAGCAACTGGTGGATTAGACATGAAATTACACAAGAATTACTGTGATGTGGGGAGTAATGGAATGAAGATTATAATTTGAGCCTCTTGGGCCTGTGTGTTTCTTGAGCTGGCAGTCACTGTGCTTTTCTGAAAACAGAAAAAAAAACAAACTGTAATCAGCAGAAATTAGTGCATGGCCTTCTAAGCATATTTCTAATCTTTTTCACTAAAAGTAAATGATTGTACTTTTGGGGGCAGAGGGAATATTCATGTCACAATTCTGGATCCAGTCCAGTAGAGCTTTTTCTGGTGCATCTGGTTTCTGTATTCTATAGCAGTGGTTTACAAATTATAGCTTGCAGTTGATGTACAAGCCTAAGCTTGAGGTTTGGCTTACTCCCTAGGAGATAACAGGGCAAATGAGAGGTCAACAGAGGGCAAAATATAATACTAACCCCATCATGTAGTGGCTCAGTATTTTTGCCCGGGAACCACCGAGTAACTGCATTGTCTTCTAAGGTGACAGCACGTTACTGGGTGTTTTCACAGTGTTCTCAGTGTCTGGAAAGTGCTACATCTAAGTGATAGAGAGTACTAGAAATACAGTTCAGGAAATACTGCTATTAGTGAGCCATTTCCAAATGTTAATGAAAGCGTTTATGAAATGTTTATTGTTTTACAGTATCTGTGGCAGTCTAGTCATTAAAAAAACTAATTGACCTCTTCCAACAGGAAAACATTTAAGCAAGAGGTGCCAAAAAGAATTCAAGTTTCTGGAAAATGAAATCTGCAAGTATCCAACTTAAAATCACCTACCTGAATTTTCAGTGGTCTAAATTTCATTGACTGTTAAAAATTGCTAGATGTGTCTAATGCTGCTTTAAGTGCATCTGAACACATAATGTAAATTATACTTTATATTTGTTAAGACCATCTGGCTGACAATGCAGTCAATGAAATAGCAAGACTTGGCTCCCATAACACTAATTATAGACGTTCTATTTAAGGGAAGACTAGAGGAGCATTTACATTGCCCAAAGGAGCTCGCAATATTTCCCTTTCTGAAACAAAGGAGTCTAAAAACACTCTGGGTAAGTTCAAGTGCTTGCAGAAAGAGGCATCCATGGCAACTGGAGAGTTCTTCCTGCAGTTCTCATCTCCAAAAAGGCACTGACACATAACACCTATTCAGGCAAAAGCTTTGTTTCATATGCTCAAAAGATGGACAGTAAAAAGATCATTGAATGCTGTTTTTGCAGACTTTCATCAGCCAAATCCATGAAATTACACATATGTGGCTCTTTGTTCTTTAAAAATGGATCTAAAGAGATTTGTCATAACTGAATATGCAGACATTAAAGGGAAAATACAGAAATATGAAAGTGCCATACACTCAGAGTTTTGCATCCTTACATCAAATTAATTAGATTCACTTCAGTGCTTGTGAAGCTCTTGTTTAAAACTTGCAATAGAAGTGACTGTTGACAGGTTCTCAAGATGGATTTTAGTCTTCCGGAATGACAGAATGACATACTGAACATTACATTAATTATTTAGACGGATAAATAATTGAAATTTAAAATATGAATTACTGTCTTTGGGGACAGCTTTTTATTCTTAACTGCATAGAGTTGAAATCAGCCATTTCATTTCAGCAGTAATACTTGAATTAATACATTTTACATCTGTAGTTTTAAATTGTTTGGATTAACTTCCATGTAGACAAGCCCTTCCTTATGTGTAGTGACAATACAATCTACTACATCCACCTTTCTCCAGGATCACTGATGTCTCAAAGGTAAACAGACACACTGAAGAGACATATGTGTATCAGTACAGTAAGTAAACTCAAATCCCACAGCCTGGCTGATGAGTGATTTGGAAAAAAATAATCAGGAAGAATCGTTCTTCTCCCTTGTACACTCAGAAACATTGGAAACATTTTTTTTTGCCTGAATTGTTAATCAATATGACCTATAGCAATATAGCTAATCAAGAGACAAATAGATTTGTAACTGGTTTCTCTTTACTCCTGGAAAGAGGAAAAACACAAGGAGGTCCTGTCAAATACGTTACAAAGCTATTTGATCAGTTTCTTTCTGACACTGCTTCTCAGTTGGTGGATGCCCCTTTCTGCAAGTAGAAGCTGAATAATGTAGAGCACTCCTAACCATGGCTATTACTTTTTATTTCCTCCTCTGCTTTCTCCATTGACTACTACACATGCCAAAGGGTACCTTAAGATGTTTGACATCCCTCCTGGTGCTCGACATGTGTTTATCCAAGAAGACGAGGCTTCTCCTCATTTTCTTGGTAAGTTCCTCCCTCAGGTTTGGCTTTGAGGCATGATGAGAAGCATGGGCAGTCATGCAGAAGAACCTGAGAAATGAGAACCAAACTGAAGTAGTAAATTTCTGCATTCAGAATTGCATGTTACAGATTGACGATGTAAGCTTAGTAATGAAATTTACTTCTCATATGAATTCCTCAAAATATTAGACTGATCCCAATTTGCATGTTTACTAATAAAAGACTCTCATCACTCTTATTTAAATGATACTGTCAAGGTAAAAAAGATGCATTTTAATATGTGAATTCAGTATCTACAATTCAGTGTCTTTAACAATCTTATTTGCTGCAGATTGCAAACAACAGCTTTTTTCATGAAAAGAAGATTGGGAAACTTGTGATGTATTTTCGGTCCCTTTCATTTTGGATTTTTCTTTTGTAGGAAAGATCATATATTGTTATATCAGTCTGTAACTTGCTACTTATTGCTGTCTAATGCTTAAGGGATTTTTAGCTTACACTGAAGGGATGAGGTCTTCCATTGATTTTGACATACATTTAATCAGTTTTTTATCTGCCCTGGCAGTGTCTGAATTATAAACTCTTCTGGCAGAGTTATATCTGTTATTAAAAAATTAGTAAGAACAGAAAAAGAAATTTAAAAAACAAAGCAGAAGAGAGGAAATAGTTAAGGCTGTGATAATGTCAGAGAGAAAAATTGTTGGCTTTTGAGGTTTGAGAACTTCAGTTTGGACCAAGCACAATGTGACAGTACCCCTGAGAGAATCATTTTGTTTTGGTAGTAAGTAGTTTTATCACATTTCTAAGTAGGTACACTGCAAAACTCTTGCATTTTGATTGCTATAATAATAGGAGCATGTAAGATGTTGGCATATTTTTAAATTTAAATTAAATGTTTAAATATTTTTAAATGTTTTACGGTGATTTAGAAAGGGATGTACAAAGGAAAGTAATGAAAGTCTTTCTCTAGATTTCTAATTTATCAGCTTGTAATCCAATTCCTACAGGACCTGATTTGCAAAATGTGTTGCAGGAACAGTTTCCCAGAGGTTTGAATGCCTTGACTCTGCTTATTCATTTTAGCATCTGGCAGATACATATGCTGAAGAAACTGAAGTGTGAAAAAAGGTGTCACTTTTATAATCTGAGGAATATAAGAAATGCATCTGTAGTCTGCTGAGATGTCTGTTACACTAAGGGGAGTTCTCAGTAGTGTTGGGTTTGGTCTTCTGCAAACAAGGAGGACAAGAGACTTTGAGGATTTGACCTGAGTTTCTTGCTACTACTGTACTTCCTGGGAACTATGCCAGTACGGAAAACATACGTAATACATGTGAAGAGGTACTTTCTGTACCTAATTCATATGAATATGGTGGTGCAAAATTGAATCAAATATTCAGATGCACTTGTCATCAGCCTGGAATGTGAAGGTTACATGGGTTGGCCTTGGAGGGCCTATTTCTGTGCAAGTGCATCTACAGCACTAGCTGGTTTGTTCAAGAGGCTTTCTGTGATGTCTCCTGACAAGTTTCACATAAGTCACTTCATGACTGGAGATGGTATGATAAGAGGCACAACTGTCACTCTTTTCAATCCTTTCAGCAATTAAGAACCAGGCTACAGGGCACTATATTCTGAATGGAAAGGGGGAGGAGGCCAGATCCAGATCTTTCATCGACCTGGGTGTGGAATGGGAATACAATATAGAAGACGACATAGAAACTCTGCACACTGATGGGCCTTTGCATGATGCAGTGGTTGTCCTGGTAAGTAGTATGCCAAGCAGTGGGAACACAGTGATTTTGTCTTTTACAGAAGTCCATGGCCAGCATGGAGATTGTGCCAAGATTAAACCTTGCTGTGTAATGCCTCTCTGAAAGACCTATGCAGATGGAACAGCTGACAGGCTAAAGCCCTTTTCTCATTAGCTTTTACTCTCCTTGGTAAAATGCTGTCTGTTCATGCTGCAGTAATGTGTTCTCAGATGTCAATGGGACACTTTGGACAAAAGCAGGCATTACAGGTCAAACGCTGTTTGCTCTCTTGCCAAGTAGATCACTGGGCCACAGCATCATTTCATCCTAGGTAGAGGCGTTCTATTTGGCCAGCGAATAAATCTAGCATTATAAAGACGTCTCATTTTAAACATCTCTGTTGATCTTACTGTTGTTAGTTATAGCTGTGTAGATAAAAAAGAAAACCTTTTTTTCCCAATTAGTTAACCAGCAGTTTGCACGTTTCCCTAGGAGGCTGTACTTTCTTTACTCTGCAACGGAATAAATAATAGCTTTGGTTTTCTACCACTGTTTGCATTTGATTATTAATAGATCATTCCTCGGGAGAATGACACAAGATCTAGCCTGACTTACAAATACATCATTCACGAGGATTCAGTACCAACTATCAACAGCAACAACGTCCTACAGGAGGAAATAGATACTTTTGAGTGGGCGTTGAAAAGTTGGTCACAGTGCTCCAAACCCTGTGGTGGAGGTAAACAGATGATGTAGCACCCTCTAGTAATGACAAATTACCAGAAGTGGAAGAGTAAAAGGTGGGGGAAGTGAATGCTTTAGAAATCTTGAGCTTCCATTTTAGAAACAGCTTGTTATTTTGGGTGCCCAAACTTAAAATATCTTAAGTGTCTGATTATTCAAAAGTGTCACTTCCAGCCTAGAAAGAAGTAGTCCTTTTTAGCTGTTAAATTCAGCACCAAGGTCACTTTGAAAGCATGCACTCAGCCATTTTTTGGTACTGATTGTTCACTTTGCTTACAGTGTGTTATTCCTATGCAAATAATGGGTAATGTAAATTTCTAATTAACTTTAACTCCTATATAGAGCAGTTGAGCAAGTAGTTTGAGTAGCAAGAATGCTAAAACGTGACCTGGGTCTTGAGTTAATTGCCCACTTAGTAAGTGACCTGCTGCTTGATGTTAAGGAGGTAGTTTCTCCCCTCTCTGTACCATGATCTGTGTGTGCAGTGCAGAGGTTAAAAGGTCCTAGAGTCCCTTCCGGCCTTATAAATCTACCATAGTGCCATATTTTAAACAACATCCAAACAGCACTCTGCAACAATATTATGCCTGACAACGGAACAAATTGTGAGCATGTTTTAATACCTTGTAAATATCTGTCATGTAAAACTATTTAATCGTACTTGAAAGTTATATTTTAAAAAAACATTTCTAACAAGAGTCTGCTTTTCCTAATTTTTCCGAAATATTTTCAGGATTCCAGTATACCAAGTATGGGTGTCGCAGGAAGAGTGATAACAAAATGGTTCATCGCAGCTTCTGTGAAGCCAGCAAAAAGCCAAAGCCAATTCGTAGAATGTGCAATCTTCAGGAATGTACACGGCCTCTGTAAGTTGGTCATGCATAAAAATACAAATGATTGCTCCTTGTGGTAGGGGTGAAAATGAGCCTAAGCCAAATTTGATATGATACTAATAGCTTTCTAGATTGGAGATCTTGCGTAATGGATGTGCTTTGGTTTTTTTTGGTGGTTTTTTTTTTTCTTTTTTTTTTAACCTTTGTACAATCTTGCTGAGTGTTTTCATCGTCCCTACCCTTCCCATCCTCCTCACTTCCCTCCTCCATCCCCCAAAAAACGCAACAAAAAACAACATGCTAAGAACTGACTGAACTGGCAGCAGTTTGGATAATGGTAAAAGTTGTGAAGGCATTTAATTCCTTTTTTACTTTTAAGGTGGGCAGCAGATGAATGGGAATACTGCACAAAAACCTGTGGGAATTCAGGCTACCAGATCCGCACTGTGCGTTGCATTCAGCCCCTTCATGATGGTGCCAACCGCTCTGTCCATTTCAAGTACTGTAGTGGAGATCGCCCTGAAAGTCGCAGGCCGTGCAACCGAGTACCATGCCCTGCACAGTGGAAAGCTGGGCCCTGGTCTGAGGTAGGCAAGCAGCAATTGTGAGCGAGTAATGTACCTTTGTAGCACCTCACACCTCTGATGTTGGAGCTGTGCCTGTGGTGAACGTTCCTGCCTGCACTGGTCAGACATCTCCAAAATGTGAAAATCAGCAGTAGATAATGTCTTCCTGGCTCTTGGGCTTCTATAGCTCTCCCAAATTCTCTAGAAACAAACTCTGAAAATATCTCCAGTGTCAAATACATAATCCTGCTGAACAAACGTAGACATTTTGTTTCTGTCAACTTTCCAACGTTTCATTTCCCCAATTCTGAGGATAGCATAACTTTTTTTTTTTTATACCGGTGTGGACTTGCATTGGAATCACAGAGTTTCTGTAAGTGTTAATATTCCTCTGATGTCATAGGAACAAACACCTGAATGCTACAGCTAACGCAGTGAACACTAAGTTAGAATTCCATAGTCTTTTTTATTCTCTTTCTGTTACACTGTCAAGTAATAAGCTATAGGAAGACTAAGAAGAAAAATCTATAATATATTCTAATAATAAATTTGATATTGAAAAAAGCAAGGACTGATGAAAATGCTATCCTCTTTCTTGACATATTTTTCCATAATGTCAGCCTTCACTAAAGGCTGCTCTCAAAAACAAACTGCTGGAATGTATAGCCTGATGTGAAAACCAGCCCTGGGCTATTTTAGACACATTAGCTATTGCACATTGCTGTGAAATACCCTGAATTGTCTTGTGTCTGTTTCATAGTGTTCTGTGACCTGTGGGGAGGGAACCGAGACCCGGCAGATCATATGCCGTGCTGGTGACCATTGCGATGGAGAAAAGCCAGACTCAGTGAGGGTTTGTAAACTCCCTCCCTGTAATGGTAAGGAAACAAACTGATTGCAGCAAATGAGAGTAACCCTTCCTGTCTCAGTGCAGTGTGTCAGTGCATAGTACGGTTCCAGGGTTAGAGACTTAGATTTCATACTTGAGTGAACTCTGATGAAAAATAATACACTTTATTTAATCCTGCCTGAAGTTTCAGTTCTACCTGGTGAACCTACTATGTCTCTGTGTACTGGTTTCTAAGATGAGTCAGAGCCTGTGCTTATGATCAGATAGTGTACGTACCAAATTTGTACACTACCGTGTTTTAAAGGTACTACACTGATCAGGTGTCAACCACACAATTTACTTCTTGCATGCTAGAACATATATCATTCACTGGTGATCCCCCTGCTTTATTCCAGCTAATGGTGCCTTGTTTTTCAGTCCAGCACAATACTGATATTCTAACTCAGGGTGATCTGTGTTTCTCACAGATTGGGGCCCTCTCTTGTAATGTACTGAAATAGGGGGGTTGGACATGTTAGCCTAAGTTGTATTTGCAAAAATCTGTGCTAGAGATGAAGGTCAGTCCCAAGTAGATCCTACTTGACCTCTAGATCCCAGCATGAGGCCAATTAAAGAAATGAAAATACAAATACAAAAACATTGAGCCGTAAGGTATTAATAGGATTCCTAGGAATTTCATTACATTATTTTCATAGAAATTTTTAAACAGTTTTTTAATCTTTTTATGAACAACAAAAAAGTCTTTGTTCCTTTGAGCCATTAACTTTATTAGATTTTGGGGTTTTTTTTAATCCCTCACAATAGCCCTAATATTCTGACCACTGGCTGGTAGAAAAAATAGAAAAAAGAGTTCTTAGAAAGTGCAGTATGTTTTCCTACAGACTGAATGTAACTGCTTGCCACAAGTCTAGTGAAAGTATACTTTGCTCTTGTTTGTTTTCTGCTGTTGCCAGTGAAAGGACTTAAGGGAGGAAATGATTCTGGGAGCAGTGAACAGTTAAGAGATTCTGTATCCACTAGGTGGGAGCAAATCACTGTGACTTTATAAACAAGTAGCAGATTTAAAATTATTTATTCATTGTGGACTGATTTTTCACTGGTGATACAAATATTTCCAAAGCTAAAATAAGGGCTACATCTTCACAAAACGATTCAGATAGATCTGATCTTGTGCTTTAGCATCAGCTTTAAGAATCTGTATTTTAAGCATCAGCTGAGATTTTCTTTAATGGCCAGTGTTAAATTCCAGCCTTTCAGAATTAGGCATCAAACACTCTTACTGTGTCTCTTTCACAGTCATAGTCAGAGCCAAATGCCACTGACATGTTAGACTAAGCATCTGCTAATATGGGAGATAAGCAATAGATGGCCTTATACATGCCCTCTACCAGTGCTCTTGAATCACACTGGTTGAAACTCTGTTATTTCATTTCTAGATGCTTAATACACAACCCATCTTACTTGCCCCATTGAAGGAAGGATTTATGTGGTCATGTCTAAGTACTGCAGTTGCTTACCAGGCTTCTGAAACGCCAGATTCATTCCCTAAGGAAAGAGGATATAGAACTCCATGCTGCAGTTAAAAAATAAAAATAAAAATGTAATGGCCAAGAAAACGTACTGATCCATCTGGCCTTGCTGCAGCATACCTACAGCGCAACCTGGTCTTAATAAAAATGTTAATACAAGGGCAGCTGCATCCAGCCAAGTCCCTCATACCTTTGACAAAACCACAGGGTACCTTGTGGGTTCTGCTCCTTAGACACATTATACCAGCATCTGTGAGTGCAAACCTTTCTATTCTGCTCAGGAATTTGGGCCGTAGCTTTTACCAAGCATAAGCATTTTCTGCTTCTGTGCTAAGTAGCTGACAGTATTCTTTCAGACCAAATAGTCTGTCTTTTTCACCACACTCTTTTAATGTGGTTTCTATTGCACTCTATGTTTAGGGAGAACATAGCTAAAATATGAATATTATTCTGTAATATTTATGTAGGTAAACCCTTTATGCATGGAAAGTGTGGTAGTAGTTTATTTTTAAGTTTGTATAGCTTTGATTACTATTTTGATTTTTGGGGCATTAGACGTAGCAAAATATTTGTCTACAGCAGATGTTTTTGACAAATGATTTATTGTATAAATGCAAAATTGCTGAGAATTCAATCCAACTGGAACTGTGATGAACATTTGCCTCAGTGTGATTCTTCCTGCAGTATGAGGCACATTAACCTACATCTTCCATTTCATTAGAAAATATATGTCTGTGTAAAAGAGAAGAGCCACCACTTTAATCGTATGCCTCAGCAGAGATTACAAAAACTGATTTCATTGTACTCGTACAAATTGATGAACAGGTCCTTGGATAGTCTTTTTACAAGCTATCTCTTTGCAACTCTTGATTCAGAATGCAAAAATATCCACCTGCTGTTTCAAATATTAGTGCCCAAATATCAGATTCCAGCTGAAAGCAAGATTTCTCAAGGGGATGCTCTCACCCAGCATCCCACTGAATGTACAATTACAGTGATCCTTTTTGTAAGAACTGTGTCACTCCTAAAATGTAATGTGAAATTTTTGCATCAATTTAAATTACTAGCTTCATCTTCTACAGATTCACTAGAGAACCGATACAACCTTCTTGTGTCTTCTACTCTTAGTTACCGTGAAGGAAGTAACAAATTGTGAGAAGGAGAATTTTTACCATGAACATCAGCAGAAGGATACAAGCGCTTCCATACTGAATAGGAAATTGTTGACTAGGTTGTGCAGAGTTAACCTAAAAAATAAAAAAAAGGGATTATGTGAGTATATAGCTCCAAGATTGTACTTATGGAACCTACTGGAAGTAGATAAGTACAAAACCAAATCTTTGCACTATCATTTGAGTCACAAAATCAAAACTATTGCAAATCAATACCACAAAAATTAGCCATTAGAGAACAGGATGAAATGAGAAGTACTGCCATTATGAAAGTGCAAAAATAATCATTTGGTTCTTTCTTTTTTGGGTTTGTTTGTTACTTTAGCTCATAATATTTATTTCACTTATATATAGATATAAATTAGAGTGTGTATATATGATGACTGTCATAATTTTCCAGATCAGATCTCATTTACATGGAAGCACATTTATTACTCTATATACGATGCAAAGATTTGTGTTTCAATATTAGCTTTTCTAGTTTAGATGAATTATGAATGTAGCCCTTGAATTTAACATGCTAATTCTTACTGAAAATAGTCTTACAGTGCCTTCATGGACTACATATATTCTCAGGCAAATCTGCAGGTTTAACTCAGGTTTGTCAAGAACCAATAAACATCTATCCAAGGAATCACATCAGGACTAGGAGCAAGGAAAAAATTTATATTATGTGCTGAACTCATATAATTTGGTATTTATAAACAGCATCCCACAAGCCCACTGATGCAAGTGTGTAATTTTACTGAATTCAGTGCAATTAAACTGATCTATACTGATTGAGGGGTTGGACTACAGTTAATATTTTAAAAAAGGAAAACTTGGTTGCCTAACATACTGTTGACATGTGGTAAGACAACATCTATACTAGTGAGAAAATATCACAGTACAGAAGGCTAATTTAATTTCAGAGCTTAATAAGTGGCATTATGTGCCATCTGTTGCTCACTGAAATGTTGACTGAATAATTGCTAACTATGAATGGAAGACACATATGGAACAGATATTCTCAATGGTCAGAGTTAGCTTTTGGCCATTTACATTATGGTTTCGCATACTTCTATTTTAAGTAAAATCCATCAGTACCATTACAAATAAACTGTGATGTCTTAGGAAAAATCTGTTAATGGAAACATCCTGCTAGTCTCTCCCTAAAGTATTTGAATAGTTAATGGATGCACCAAGCAATTTATTTGTCCTCACTGCTGGTTTTCTGTCCTGGGAAGTGTTACATGTTTGTATTTTCTTCATCTCATTCGGGACTGCTGCTAAAGCCTTTGCACCTGATTTAGGTGGTATAGTTGGTACAACAGATAGCAAGATCAAAAACATAAATGCTCAATATTGCCACCAACTCTCAAGTGCTAAGAAACTCTCAATGTTTGTCCCAGTTCAAGTGACAGTAAAACTTAGAACTTTGCCTTTGAGTTCACATGATGGATCACACCAAAGAAGTCTGGGTACGAACATACTTTTATATTCATTATAAAAGTCTTACATTTCTTCTGACTTATTGTGTTTTAAGATTTTCCTCTCTACCTTTTTTGACCAGCATGACTGTGTCTCTATCCATACAACACAAGTATCCAGCAAATGCTCAAAAAAAGACTGATGTTTCTGAGATCTCAAGTACAACTTTGACTTCTTTAAGAAGTCTTCTTTTGCTGACTGAAAGGAATGCCTCACATGATCTGAAGGCATCTTACATCTGACCTATCTGTTACAAGCTTTCCATCAGTTCTCCATTTATGTTTGGGTCACTGAAAAACTAAGAAATGTTTCTAACACTTTATTTTAAGAGATTATGCAAGAGGCATCTTTGAGAGTTCATGGAATTGTAGAATATCCCAAGTTGGAAGGGACCCACAAGGATCACTGAATCCAACTCCTCCCAAAATGACTGGTTGGGATTTCTTTAAAGGAAGATTTAACAGTTTTTAATTTTAATGATAGATAATATCCTCAGGCTAGATTTGGGGCAGATAGAATGACTGGTACTGGAGAGTTAGCACTGTTAATTGTTGTCTGTAGCCCTCCACAGATATGACTTTCTTCTGTTTGCTACTGGTCTGCACAGAAGCCAACATTTTCAAAGTACCTGATGATTTTTTTTGTTGTTGTTCACAGAGCTGCCTCTTTAAAGGGGCCGATTTATTTTCTGGGGCTTGGTGAGTTCTTTCATGGATGAAACATCTCAGACTAGCCCATTATTTTGGAAACAGGCATTATTTTATCAGTGCCCATCTAAATGCTGTACAGGTATTTCAGCGCTCTTCATTAGGTTTACAATCAGCATTGCATTTGTTTTGCAGATGAGCCCTGTATGGGAGACAAATCTATCTTCTGTCAGATGGAAGTGCTTGCACGTTACTGTTCCATCCCTGGCTACAACAAGCTGTGCTGTGAGTCCTGCAGCAAGCGCAGCAGCACTCTCCCACCACCATTCCTTACTGAAGCTGCTGAAACTGAGGAGGAAGTGATGTTTGATCAAAGTGATTTGCCTAGAGCTTTGGTGATGCCAACGCCTTTAGTCCCCCATTATGCAGAGTTCCTGCCAGGGAGAAGGGGCCTGGGCAGGCTTCATTTCACAGAAGAGGATACAGATACACATGTCTTCCAGTCAAACACAAAGCCTAAGGGTGCTGAGTTTCCACAACGGAGAGTTCCTCTAGCAACCAAGACTTCGAAGCTATTTGCTTTGTTCCACCAGCCACCTGCCAACAGTAGCAGTCTTGGTCCTCCAAATGACCTTGCTTTGGTCGCAGCTGTTCCTGTGGTGTCAGCTAATAACACCGCAGTGGGTGCTCCTTCTCCATCAAGAACCTCACAGAAGAGTGAGAGGCAAATTGACAAGAGATGGCCTTCGAGGTCCTCCACTGTGGAAAGATGAATGTGAATGCCACATGGAGAATAGTTGCAGAAAGAAGCTTTGGTTCGCTTTGTGTTTCCCTTCTTTACTTCTGGACACTACGGCGCATCCACGATCAGGACGCTGCAGATCATCAACTAATTCTCCTTGTAAATACAAAGAACAAGAAGTGCTGGTTCACTTTCTAGTTGCTTCCCGTCCCTCCTTCCATACTGTGTCATCTGCTTAGCTTGAATGCGTTGGAGGAAAGCACCAAAGAATATTCCTAACAGTGCACGAAAGTTGCCGAGGACATCGGTCAAGCTTTAGTACAGGGAAAGTGGCCACGTCCTCAGTAGTCACCTCACGATTTTTGTTTTTAAACACTCACATGTAGAAAACACCCCACTACAAGAAGTACCAAACGTTTACATGATACAAAATACTTTTGCAGTGGAACAACTGAATTAATAAGACTTGTTTTGCTAATTTATCTATATAAATGGATATTGTATGAGCAAATTTGCAGCTGTTGTGTAAATACTGTATATTGCAGAAAATCAGTATTATTTTTAAGAGTTTTGTGCTGTCAGACAACCGTTTACCTATGTTACATTCTGGACAACTGCTAGGTGCCTGCCATTGAGTACTGCCTTATTTACATTCCACAAGTTGATTTTTTAAGCAGCATTGTCATAAAAGGATAAGTTCCATTTTCATATGAATTACATCTACTGATACTAGGAAAGAGTTTGTTGTTTGATTGTTTTTTAATATCAACAATGTGATGCTTTCTTTTCAAGTAGAGGGGGACAAAAAAAGAAGTATAATTCTAAAAGTATGAGTCTGCTTATTGCCACCTGCCCATTAAAAGTCGGTTTAGACATTTTAGCATAATTCCAGTCACAGGTTGGAAAAATGCTTTTATGTGCCTGTGAAACGAACACTGAGACCTGCAGCCTACACTGAGCAGGCACTGCTTTGGTTAGGAGTTGCAGTGCTGTCCCTTAAGTCTGTTCTTGCCTGAGAGGTCAGACCAGTGTAGGAAACCATGTATATACTGTAAGTACTGTAATATTCACAAGTCAAAAAGTTGTGTTTTCCAGATGATCCAGTTGTTTTTAATGAAGCTAAAAAAGCATCATAGTGGTAGCACTAAGAAGAAATAGCTGTGGCAAGACTTAAAAGATTTTTTTCCTATTGGAAGCATTGGTTTAAAGGTGAGAGAGATATTTATTTTTCAGCATGGTTCACCTCAAAATCTCCACAAGCACAATGCATCTGACTGCAATAATGTACTAGTAATTTATGTCAATAACCATCTTGTTCACAGTCCACCCAATCATACTCTCTCCTGTGTGTTGCTGTAAAGTACTTGTATATAGGATTGAGAACTAAAGATATTTATTAAAAGTTGAATTCTTGATAGTATTTTATGTACTAAATATTTACACTAAGGGCAGTTGACTATCCTTTTTGCCAAGATAAAATAGATGTAACTAGATACTTGTACATGCTATGTCATATGGATAGAACAGAAATTTAAGCTAACTAAACTACTGTAGAGAAATTGTTGATCTTATTCTTAAAAATAATAATAAAAAAAAGTGACAATTTTTTTTTATTACAAGCATCTTTAATTTCAAAGTGAGATATTAAATATTCATGTGCAATTTTTGTTTCCCCATAAGAAGTTCTCATGATTGCCCTATTTGACAGAACAGCGGATGTGTACCTATAACCTACTATAAAACAGTAGCATTGCAAATTAGGACTCCAAAGATTAAATTCTGGAAAGAAACTTCTGAGGTGATTATGCATAATCACTAGGATAAGGTAAGGATGAAAACTGTTGTCAGAAGACTTTTTTTGTAAATGAAATTTAAGAAGAATCCTTTTCAAGGAAGTATGGGGTCACTGCGCATCTCACATTGTGATGTGCATTATTTAACCCACTGTAGTACCTACTCACCACCTCTAAAGAATTGCTGCTACCTTTCTGCAAGTCTTTTGAAGGTCAAAGAAATTAGTATTAAATATAGTGTACAGACAATCCCTGAGCCTCAAACAGACAAATAGGGTGTGTTTTATTACATGGAAATTTCCAAAAAGTCAAATTCTCTGTCTTTATCTTCTACATATATACAATGTGGGTGTAGATAATCATTGTACCTTTTTGCTTTCTTTTCTACCAAGCTATTTTTTCTTTCATTAAAGTGTACACTACTGATCCTGTTTGTTGTACTGGGGAGCATGTAGCAATAAAATCTTTAAGATAATAAGGCTTTTTTTTTTTTTCTGTTTTAATCCATGATTTTGTTATTTTATCCTTTACAAAATGAAGGAATACATACATCCCCAAACTTCACTCTGTAGAAAAAAGCTCTTTTCCCTTCATATGTTGTATCTTCAAAACCCATTACAATTTTTATTTTTTTTTTGAAATTTAGAATTAACAAAACTGAATATGCAGAACAAAATTTTCTTTAAACAATGTTCTTTTATAACATGTACTTCACAGAGTTAACATCAGTGCAGGTGGCTCAAGGGACTTCAGTGCCCTCTGCGGAGGCTTGTGCTTCTTTCTGAGGAAAAACAATTGCCTTCACCATGTCTTTGTCTGGAAAACAGGTTTAAAACACTTCCAGGTTCCTGTAACTTGTGGAAGAGGTACTAATAAAAATCACTGACAATAGGATATAAAAGCTGTTTAAAACTGAAGAGTGGTTTCTGAGTCAAAGTAAATGCATTCTGAAAGTTCCTGAGCGGTTTGCTTAATCCCCTATGCCCCTCAGAGTAGATTAAACACATTCAGGTGTTTCCAGATTCCTGATGCACTTAAGAAGTGGAATGAATCATTAGTGAAGAGGGGCTAAAAGCAACGTAATTAAAACTCCCTTGTCAGATACACATACGCAACCCGCCCAGATTTCTGCAGTCGTATGCACGGGTAACACTTTCTCAGATTTGAAATATTTGAAACAGCATATTTACAGAAACCTCAGCCTTTGCTTTGAAGATGCATGCTGCAGAAAGAACTTGTATAGCTACGTCTGTCTTTTGAGTGCTTCCTGTGACTTTCCAACACTTGGGAAGTTCCTCCTGAACAAAAGTCTAACATTGTAACAAAAATTCTTCTCCAGGACATGCATGCATACATTGAATAGAGAGGCACGCCGATGTACTCACTCAGAAGGTGGATAGCAAGGACCAAGCAGAGTTGAGTATATGACATCGTGAAGAGAAATATGCCAGCCCTTTCTGGAAACAGGTGTTCATAGAGTGTGAAATTGAATATGGCATTGATAAAGATGGAATACAGAAGGAAAAAAGTTGAAAGATAAAAGATTTGCTGCTGGATGATTTCTGCTTGGAATCAATTCTAGGAACTCCAGAGTGTTCCTGTCACAGAGTACCGTATCTGAACTCATCTTGAAGGGAGTACAGCAAATCTGTGCTCCAGGGCAAGCTGACTTGCTGAAATAATGCATAAGAAAACAATACTGGTGACTGAGTAGTTGGTTCCCAAGAGTTTAGAGAGGACTTCTGCAGAGTACTGTTGGTCAGGGCATCACAGGATACCACCTCTGCCACTTCTACATGTTCTTCTCTCCTTCCCTCTAAGATGCAGCATGACTGTGCTCTGCCACAAGACAAGCATGCCATACACTGATTTCCGTTTGCCACACAAAGACTTCAGGAGAAAGCGCTGTCATGGACAAGTACGTGTGCACTTTTCAGAAAGAAGGAAATAGAAATGGACTTTAAGTTCAACTTTTTCAAGTTCTTTTTTATTACATAGTCTTAAGTAGTGGAGGAAAATGGAAGTACCGAGGCATGGCATGACTCATTCTAATCAAATAAAGCTTCAAAAGAAGGCTGTGTTTCCGATTTCCCAGGCTGCTGGATTACACTGCTGCTGCAGACTATTTTAATCTGTCATTCTAAGGTGTTTATTATCCTCTGCTAGTATATGAAGCATCAATACCTTTGCACTGCATTATTCTCTGGAAGCAGAGATTATAGTGTCCTGATAGACAGATCTCACCTGCTGATGTGATAGTGTATATACTTGGTTTTTTATGCGTGGAAGAAATGATGCATGCAGGTGAAAGTAATTTAAAAAATCAGCATGTAATTAGAGCAGCTTGTGATACTGGGAGGAGGTTCCCTTTCTACCCCAACAATAAAATACAATCACTCTGCATTTACATGCATATTTCCTTACAAATGTTTAGTTGCCATACAAATAATGAGATATTGCTTGTAGACAACTTGCTATTTCTAAATCCATAATTTACTTTTATAAAGCACACTTTAAAGCATCTGAACTAAAAACATTAGTAGTGGTGTGAAGTTACTGAGTAAGGGATCTGTTTCTTTCTCTGGATAAATGGTTCAAAGAAGAACTGGTATTATCCTTGCTGAGTGTAGGTGGTCTTGGGACCTTACTGTACAAAGTCCACCTGAAAGAGTTGTCAGTGCTTGCGAACATTCACTCCAACTCAATAGGACAGCCCATGCCTGCCATGATTTTGCAACTAACAATGCAAATAATTCATCTGTGAAGAAAATATGCTTTCTGTGTGTTCATCTGGGAGGAAAAAAAAACAAAGGTAAAATAAAAATACTTAGCATTTTGGAAGGACACCTGTGAGAATGAGCCCTCCACCTGTGCTAGTTTTGAAGTTTACCAGAGCTGCTGA
The DNA here is from genome assembly GCF_019238085.1 of Lagopus leucura. Taxonomy (NCBI): domain Eukaryota; kingdom Metazoa; phylum Chordata; class Aves; order Galliformes; family Phasianidae; genus Lagopus; species Lagopus leucura. Next base: position 30,178,537 of record NW_024962264.1, on the reverse strand, counting down.
GAAAACCTTGCAGAAGAAGTAGAAAGTGTTTTCAGCAGAAAATCTGGGGAGCTGAATGAACCATCTCACCCTGCCACGTATTTGCAGTGAGTCCCCTCATTCCTCCAGTTGTGATTCTTTCATGTTTGATTTTAAATTGACTTTTATAAGTTTTTTCTGAGAAAGATGGGATTACACATGGAGACTACATCAGTAGGGAATTTAATGTGATTAAGTCAATTCCAGTTAAAATTGCTGCAGCAACAGATGAGAGAGACACAAATTCTCTTTCACACAGAGACTTATCTAAAATCCCAAAGGAAAAAAGGAAGAATCTTGGAGCAGTATTTATTACTGTGCCTGGAACTAGGACCACATGCTGACTTAAAAAAATCCAGTTTCAACTGAAAAATGTTCAACAGAGTATCTGGAAAGCAAAAGGAGTTAAATTTTAAGCAGCATTTTTAACAGCTGGTGCAGCAAACTCCTGTGTTTGAAGCATGAACCCTTCCACCTCAGTCATTCATGCCCTTTATCTGAATGCCCAGATCCTTACAGGAGATGGTTTCTCCAAACACTGTTCTAGCTACAGGAGAGCCTTTGAACAAAAACAGGCTAACTCTCCTTAGCTTTAAACAGCAAATTGAGGGTGAGCGAAGGCAGAAAGGAAACATTCCCACACAAACCCCTCACAGTGCTGCCTCCAGCAGCCATGCCTCCACAGCAGGTCCTGTCTCCACAGCTGTTACCAACGGCCCATCAGGCTCACTAGGCACACCTGCTGGCTCTGCCTGCACGTGGCCATTTCTAACGGTCTCAGGTTATAAAAGCCCGTGCCAGCTCCTCAGTAGCTTTAGGAGCCCGGTATCGAGTGTGGAGTTCTTCAGCTCCTTGGGTGTTAAGCAGCAGTGGTATCAGCAGCAGATGGAGCCTGGTGGCTGAGGTTAGTGTGGGGAGAGTGGGTTCTGAGCTTTGGCCCTATCCTGGGGGCTCAGGTGGACTTTGTGCTGCTCCCTGTGTCTGGTTGGGGAGTTTGGAAATGAACTGAATGGTGTCTTTCTAAGTCTTGAAAATGGAGGCTGAATCCTGCTTTCTTAGGATTTGAAAGCAGGTGTGTTGTGCTGCTCTGCAGGCTTGAGAAGTGGGACTAAGCATTGTGCTCTTAGAACTTGGATCTAGCCTTACTTTGCTGGTTTGGGGGTTAAGAAATAGAGGCTTCAAAAAGGCTCCTTTAACAGCTTATAACGCTAATTAACTTGCATTGGGGACTCAGAACCTAGCCTGTTTGGCAGATAGTTGGGCTCAGACTTATGCTGAGTTATGTTTTTTCCATTTTTATGCTGGGCTTATTGGGTACTAAAAATGAAGGTTGAGTGTTGTGTTCTTGGGACTTGGAAGGTTCATTTGTCCGGTTTTGGGGCCCGATATTACACATGAGTGAAGCTGAGATAGAAAAAACAGAGCTCCCATTAATGGCGTCAGGGTGCTGTTAACGTGCCTGGGAGAGAAGGTTGAGACGTCAAAATGGCTGCGGTGCTGGCGCACAACGCGCCCGTTATCACGGTAGCATGTCGGTGCAGCTGCGGGCTCTGCGATCCGGGCGGGTTTGCAGCGCCACCTGGTGGCCGCTTCAGAAACTACAGCGACCCCGATGCCTCGTGGCCGCCTAGAAGTTTCGAAGGTAACCGCGCACCCGTCCCCAGGGCTGGGCATGAGGGCGGCCTTAAGACGTGCTGGACAAACAGCGATCTGCGTGACGAGTGCCTGGCTTGGTGTGTTCTGGCAGAATGCGTTAGCTGCTTTTGTTTGTTACAAAACTGAGAAGGTGCTCAAGCGTTTGCTTCTTGTAGCCTTGCCTTAAGGTCAGTTCCATCACTGAAACTCATTTTTTTTTCTCCAGGTATCCATGGGCTCCCAGCTGTGTTCAGTCACTGCTGGGTGACTCCTAGGGTAGGCATGGTAAAGTTGCTGTGGGTGCGTGACCTCCCGTTAGAAGGGCTGCGTTGAACTCCGTTCCTCTTTGCTGGGGGTCAGTAGCTTTATTGAAAAGGTGCAAGCATGCCAAATCTTCAGCTGCTCAGCGGTAGCAGTAGGGCTTCTGCTTACAGGGAAAGGGTGGGGGCTTTCTGATAGGGGTGTTTTGTCACCTGTTGTGTGACTGTTGACTTACAAACTTAATGTACCCGTTTAATGAGGGTGTTAAGACCACAGTTATTCTCTGTGCTTAACAGTGCAGGAGGGAAGCTTTATTGACGACTCTGAACTTGGTTTAAATAGCAGTTGTCTCCACCATTTTCTGTTAACTAGAGAGGGTGTGTTGAATTGCCTGATGCTGGCAGTGAGATGCCCTCAGGTGTTAATAATGAGTCACAGTGGGCTTGTGTTGTGGAAAAGGGTTTTTGTTAGTTGATTCCCAGGTTAACGTCCTTACTGGGGTTCTTTAATCCTGGCTGGACTCCTTCAGCAGTACTGCCAGCATGACCTGTTTAGTTTGCTTCCTGCTGGCAAGGTTTAATTAGAAAATGCTCTGCTCTGCCTCATAGGTGTATCCTGAGAAATGCAGTATGAATTTACTGTTTTGTTACTGAGCTACTGGTACAGCTGTACCACGAATGCTGTGCAGTATGGGTGACTAGATTTTCAGGAAAGCTGCTGAGTTGTGGTTCAGGAAGCATAATGATTCACTGTAGATGGATTTGATGTAATTTATATTATTCTTCCAAGGGTAAGGAGAGGCTAATTTTCCAGGGCTAAGTAGCCTCTTATAACAAAGCTGTCCCAAATGGATATTTTCTCTTCATGAGAAAGTCTTCAAGTCGGTCCTACCTTAGAAAAGGGGACGTTTGATAGTGAGTGCTTGGAAGAGTTGTTAAGCAGCTCTATTTCCTTTAAAGGAGTTATTGGTCTTGGATGTTTAGTGTGTATTTATGGGGTTTTGCGCTCCCTTTAGAACTGGATATTAAGTGTAATATAGATAAATAGTCTGATCATAGCAGTCAGTGCTATTGAAGTCTTTCTGTTAAAGCATCTGTCCTTGCTACAACTGTACCTGCAGGCAGTAGCAATCCACTTAGTAGTTTGCTTCTCATAACAGCATTCAGGGGAACAACATTAATTCTAATATACAACCTCATAATCGTCAAAGGCAAAGGTGCAATGAGAGGTTGCTCATGATGATAGTGAGGGGAATGAGATAGTCTGTAGGGAGTAGATTCAGGGGAGTCCTGGTGCTCCTGATGTGCTGCTGTTCTGTCATACTTGACCTCATCCTGCTTTACAAGATTATTTTTGTCTGACTTGAAAGACAGACTACCAGACAAACACTTGTAGTGTCAAATTCCTATGCCGGTGGCTGTTCTGCTCTAGTGTGAAGTTTTTCAGACTGTTCAGGTAACAGTTGCATCTGAAATAGAAACATTAAATAAATTTTTACAGAAAGCTTGCTTGGGAATACTTCTGACAGGAGTGTCAACTGGCCACCTTGTCAGGTAGCTTAATAGGTTTTTCCTTTCATTTGAAGCACTGGGGTGACAATGAGTGCTGTTTATGTTCTACTTAAACAGCACTTAGGAAGAAAAATGGTGCAATGTTATCTCTCTCCTTTCAATCTCCTCTCACTTGTGTTTTAGCAGTAAGGCTAACATCAGTCTAATGACTGTATAGCACCTTTTCCTGCTTGTTCGCATGCATCTCAGATATTTTCTAGATGTCTCATTAATGATCTAAGTGGCATGAATTTTAGAGCAAGTGGAAAAGTTTTGTTAGTCATCAGGTGTTTCCCAGGGAAGGGCAAACAGTCGCTCTCTTCTGAAATTAGCTGAAAATGACAGCCGTTCTAGAAGAAAAGGAAGTATTGAAGGAGGTGAGACAAAAGGCTAATTGACAATTTCTCAATGGTTTAGAGAACTTGTGCTTGAGCATCTTCACTGTGCTTAGCATCTTCTTTTGCTGACTCTTTTATGTGCTTGGAGACACTTCAGTGTCTTGTAGTTAATTCAGTGAATTGTACTAGCTAGAGACCTTGCCCTGAAACTAGTTGTTAAATCCTTTTAGCGCAGTGCTTGCAGCAGGTACAATTCTAGAACAAAGCCTTAGCCCTAGCAAGGATGCAGCTACCCATAGGGGCTGTGTCAGCTGAGAGCACTGTCTACAGCTAATTTCCCTCCCCTTCTTCCCAGCTGGGAAGAGGAATCCTGCTTTGCCCTGGCACGTAGTGTTCTCTGTGGCAGTTACTGCAGTGTAGAGCATTTAGGAAGACAGCGTTGGTTGGGGTTGTGCTGTTTGATATGCAGACAAAATCCAAGCCTGTTTTCCCCTTTTGGTTCTTACATTACTGTTCAGTTGCCATTAGCACTTTTATCAGTGGATGTCTGTGCTGTGTATTAAAAAAGTAACGTAGCCACAGGAAAGCTGTCTGGAAATGGGAGAGGAGTTAAGTGGCAGAGAGGAGAAATGCATTCTGTTGGGAAGGGTTTTCTCCCAGGCCTTGGTCACTCTAAATGCACCATGGACAGGGAAAGATGGTGCCCTGCACTGCAGGTTGCATAGTGTTAGGCTCACTGGCCTTAACTGAGAGCCCTCACTATATTGCTGATGTTGCAGGGAGGTCTTCGTGACCCCCTCTGTGGCCTGCAGTGGGAGCTAGTGGCTGTGAGCTGTCTTTCTAGCCAAAAGTATATGCTGTGAAAGTGCTGGTGCAGGGTTGCTCATCTATCTGTGTACTGTAAACACAAGCCTGTGAGTAGGAGCTTTGTGTTTACAAGTTACTCCATTGCTTATTTGGATAATGGATGGGAGTCTGATATTTAGTGTAGGACTTGGATGTCAAAATGTCACATCAGGCTGTCAGTTTCAGTAAGTAGAAAAAATTTCTTTGTCTCATGCAGCTTGGCAGATGTTTTTCTGTGCAATCCATTTGAAGTACAAAAGAAAGAATGTACTGTAAGGCAGCAGCACAGGATTGAGACATCAGTACAGGCAGGCATTTAGTCGTGGTAGAACAGTTCCTACTTGTTCTCTCCTTGAAGATGGACCAAATTGAGCTTCTTACTAAAGCTTTGGATAAGGCTTTTACAGGTTTTTAATGCAGTCTTATTGCATTGGATACCTGGTATGAGGTAGAGGCTTGGAGTCCTGTACTGGGAATTTGGGGCTGCCAACTCCTGAGCTGCCTTTTGTTGTTTTGAAACTCAGGAAGAGGCCTTTGATCACTGCTTGGAATTCTCGGGTCCACTGGTCAGGGCCTTACAGATCAACAAGCATGTAGCTCTATTAAGTCTTTACCAATTTTGCATTATTTTACAGTTTGTCTAAAATTTCTTAATTAGGGGTATCAGACCATCAGATGAACAACTTCAAATACTTGAGTGGTTTTAAACATCTTACATGCTCATGTCAAGGGTCTGGGGAGCTTCTGGTTTTAATGGAAGCATAGAATAGTTCATTGAGAGCTGAAGTATGCTTCTGTTGTACAAGATTCTCCTTACCCTCAAACTGTGTTACTTGTGTTGCTGTTAGCTCATGATGCCCTCATAGGCACAGGCGGTTTAAAGTGGCAGGCTGTGCTCAGCAGCGTGGTGGAAAGCTCATCAAAGACCCAGGTAGCAGTTCCTGCATTCTCATCTGTGCTGGGATTGCTGATGGATGTTCTGTGACCTGAGTGTCTTCTGTGTGTCCTCTGCATCCTTAATATTGCTTCAGCTTTCTTCAGAGGTCCTGTAAGGGCCTGGGGGGGTTGTTAAGTCTCACTGCTTCCCTGGCTCATGTTTATGGTCAGACCTGCATCCCCTTTGGAGCAAGTGCTTGGCCAGCATTGCAGAGCTTTGTGTTGCATACCCACAAGTGAAAAGCCAGTAACTAGCAAGCACCTGAAGGAATGCATTTGTTTTACTGCATGTTTAAGGCATTGACACTCCTTGTCCATGTTAACTCTGTGATGGATTAGGCCCAGATGGCAGGGTCAGAGAAGCCCAAGAATGTCTGATCCATAGAACCAGGTATAGCTGTTGTATAGATGTTCAAGTCTTCATCACATACCTAAGCAGTGTGAGCTGTGAGTTCTGCTTGCATGTTGTAGCAGTTATGTGTAGAAGTATTTACTTTCTTTGCACTGCATGACAGAGCGAACTCCTTTGCTCACTTTTCCTCTGCTTCTGTGTGTACCTTAGGTTAGATCCAGTGTTAGGGACTTACAGGCTATGGACAGTCTATATCAAATAGTTTTATCCTTTTCCATGTGTCTGAGATGTGTTCCCAAGAACTGAACATGAAAGAGATGCTGGAGTTGTAGCTGGGAAGGCCTGTGTTTCTCAGTGTAGAGTGCAGCAGGTAATAAAACTCTTCACACTTGTATACATCAAAGGTCCAAAATGTTTTGATGTGTCAGTGTGTGAGTTTGCAATGTATATTTAACCTTAACTTAAAGTAACTCTTCTTGTAGTTGCCTCAGAATCTCAAACAGAATTGCCCTGATACTGCAATGTGATTGCAGTGGTACCTGATGGTGGCTTATGGGCTTCTGACAATAAGTACAGCAGTTGCATTTTAAAGCAAAATGTGAGACAGTCTTTTCTTGAGAAGTCCCCTACTGAGAACTATTTTTGTATGCAGTGAAAATACAATGGTGATGGAAGTGCATGCCATTTCTCACAGTGTTTACTGAAGATAATTAAAGCAAAGTATTTCTGTTTTTTTTTTTTTTTAACAACTTCTGGCCTTAAACCTGCTTAGAACACAGGTGTTAATTGGGTCTCTAAGTATGCCTAAGATCAAGGAGCACCCTGTGGGGTTTTGTATTACCGAAGTAATTTTTTAAAAGAATTCAAAAAAACAAGTGGTACCCAGTTTGAATTTCAATTGATGTCAGTGTGGCTACAGTCTTTATGGATCTTGTGGTATAGTTTTTCAGACATGTAGCATTCTTTTCCATCTGCTTACTGCTTCCCTTTGTCAGACACTTTGTTCAGTCTTGATGATGCTTAGTATGTTCAAAGGAGTATAGATTGTTTTGAAGGCTTCATGTAACTTCCAGTGTAACTGAGGTAGAACAGCAAGTGGGATGAAACTGTATGATGCCCTGTGGTTTTATGTCAATAGTGTTTGTTTTGTTTGATGCTCAGGTAGCAGGCACTGACGGCAGCTCTACTGAACTTGAGCGCTGCCTTAAATTAATTGACATGGGGTAAGTTTTACAGGTAGCTTTCTTTTTGATCTTTCATGAAGCAAATCATGCGTATCTCAAACTGTATCTGTGCTATGCTGTTGGAAGTCAAAATGAAAAATATACTTCATGCAGGCACCTGTATTGCTCACCTGTTTATTTGTACAAGCAGGTTAAACTGAGACTTTACTGTTTTCAGTGACTACTCAAGGTTTCATTTATGAGACTGGAACTGGACACCCAAAGCTCTTATTTCTTATAGATGAATGTCTTGTTCTTAAATATGTGTATTGGCTAGAAGCCTGTGCTTATGCCATCTGCAGACTTGAGACAATGTAGCTAAGATATTTTTCATACTAAAAGTAACACTTGCTGTTTTGACGGCACAAAGCCTAATGTAGGAGGTCAGTTTTAATTAGGTAATTGCTCCCATATAATGCAGAAGTACTACTGCTGACACTCTTGTACTGTTATGAATAAACATTTCAGATACAGGTTATTCCAGGAACTGTTCTTAAAAAAAACTGCCTCTGACTGCTGGTTTCCTTTTTTGTAATTTTCCTACTTCAGCTGTTTCAGAAACACATAAATACTGGACTGGTTTTGTTATGATTATGTTAGTAGAATATGGATGGGAACTTGGAACTAGCTCCACATGGCCATCACTTTTCTGCAACTCGTAGTTCAAGTGATTATTCTTCTGGGCCACTATTGCTGTTGAATTTGCTATGCGTCTTCACAACTTGATCCCCTGTCATATGGTTTGTTTTTTTTTTTTTTGTACTGTAGATAGCTGAATGCAACAAACTAAAATTCAAGGCAGCTATTGTTGATAATTTGGAAGCTATTGAAGCAGGTAGAATGTACTGGAAGGGAGTGCTTCCTCTAGAATGTAAATGACGTCATGAGGCTATGATTGACTATTGTGCAGCTAACCTGAACTTGAAGATTGGCAATTGAAAACTCAGTAGGCTTCATGATACAGCAATTGCTGTAGTGTCAAATGTTGAGTTGAAATTGTTGAAAATTGAATGAACTTGAGTGCAGGTTAAGGTGAACACCATTTTCCTTCTCAAACTCTTACAGTTCTATCCATCTTGGATGAAGCAAGTCCTTTCCATTAGGGTGGTCTGCATGAAATCTTTGGTTACTCCATGTGAAGTTGCTTTGTGCCATGTACTTCATCAGACCTTCCAATTCCAAAACTGTTTGGAACTCCTGAAGCCTTACAGCACTCTGAGGACAAGCCAAAACAACATGTAACACGCGTCTTTCTGAATCCACTGTGGGATTCCAGTGCTTGTGAAAACAGGGTTGAATGTGGAGTCTTGTTTCTTTTCTCAGAGTTTGAGTGTTTGCTGAAGGCAAAAACCTCCAGCTGACGTTTGTCAGTGTCTTTGCGAATGCTAATGGTAGATAACTAAATCACAGCAGGTTCACCTCCTGTAAGTGAAATGTAGTAAAACTCAGAGGTGAGCCCTACTAAGTCACTGTGCTTTCTGAGCAGTTGGAGGGCATCAGGTTGAAAGGCAATAAGGTGCCTGGCTCTTAAGGTGATTGTCAGAGAGGGAAGATTAGCCTGCAAGGTGTGATATTGGTCAAGGGAGAAATCTAAAGAAGCTCAGAGTACATAAAAGGTGGGTGTGGAGTCAATTTCACAGGAAACAGTATTGGTTTTGCTACTAACTCTGTCTAAATGAGTGGAAATGTAGTGAGCAGGCTTCAAGTTCATGCACTCTCCCCAGTAGCCAGCCTTCTTACTGTGTAGTATAGGAGCCCAGTGAGAAAAATAAGCTTTGTGTTTTTTTTTTTTTTTTGAAGGATCTTTGACCACAATACAGAGAGGGAATACAGATATGATCATCTTGTTAGAGAATCTGCAGATGCTTCAACTGGCTGCTTGTGCGAATAACCTCACAGACCTATTTCTTGACAAGGTTCTGAGCTCCTGGCAGTGAAGTGTCCCTTCAGCTACTTTCTCTTTTGTAAAAGGCTGTGAATAAGTACTTGTAGCTACAGTATCTACAAAAGCTCTAGAAAATCAAAACTGAAGCAGCTGAAAAACAGGTGTGATTAGATATCCATACATGTTGAAAATGTTGTTTCACTCTTTGCTACTGCTTACCAAGCATTTGGAAGGCCTGATTTTGAATTGCATTGGTTTATCCTGCATGCTTATGAAGGGCTTGTGCTTCTCAGGCATTAGAAGTATGGTTTCCAGAATGAAACATTCTGAGTGTCTGATTTCTTTTCTGATGTAGATTTAAGTACTTCTGACTAAATCTAGTTAGAAAAAAGTTTGGCTTTGTGAATCTCAGTATCTTAGTCCTAATGGAAATCTATTCAGAAACATACTCATTTGCAGCCTGTGCTGCTCAACACGCTTGATGTAGCAGAAATAATGCTATCTATAGGACGATGTACCAGAGAAACCTGTGCACCAGATTGCCAGACCTGCAGTGTGCAGATTGAATGAATAACAGTTATTGCTTTCAGGTCATTGGCTGTGGCTCCTGGAAGTGACGTTCCAGTTGTATAAAATAAAAACCCAGCTGATGTCTCCCTCTGAGCACCTACTTACTTTAATACCTGATCAAAACTTTGAAGGCTGTAATTATGGCTACACAGTCTTCCTCATAGTAGGTAAGAGGCTACTGTGTTGGCTTACAGCTGGTGCTAGTAAAGAGGAGGCGTGTTCCTCAACCTTCTAGTGTCTGGTGAGTGGTGTCAGATAGGAGTGTTGTAGAGTTCACCTGTGGCCATATCCTTGAATTTGCCATTTGGTGTTGCCATATCACATTGAGGCTATAGATGAAAGACTGAAGGCATGAACCTAAGCAATCCAAGCATTGGTTCTTGTTTATCATGCTTGTATTTGTTAGAAATGCTGAAATGATGGGTAATAGGCCGCCTACTTGTATTTGATATTTGCAGGACTGGTTGTTGTGGTAGGAGCATGTGCACATCAATATCAGTAAGTAATGAACATAAAGAGGTTGGAAGTAACAGGTATTAAAAAAAAAAATAAATTGACATCTTCCTATGTCTGAAAACTTACACGTCCTTCTGCTTTAAAAATTATTTTTAAAAGTTGCATGTAGAGGTGATCACTTATCTTTTAATTAAGCTTTGAGGTGTTTATTCTGTACCATTGTTTAAGCAGCTGTTGAATGAATAAGTGCTCCTTTTTAAAGCTGTAAAGGTCTCAGTTTTATTAGTCTACTGCAGAAGTCATGAGGAATGGTTTTCCAGTGTTACCTTATGGCTGAGTTAAAGGTGTTTCTAAAAACTGGTATTCCTGTTTGGCATTCAAATGTGGCTGCGGGATTTATGACAGTTTGCAACAAGAGCATTTCCTATGCTCTGTGCTCCAGAGCCTTGGACTTCCAGACCTGTGCTGCTTTGAGTGATGTTTCAGATTGGCCTGACCAAGTCATATACTACAGTTGATGTCATGCAGCTTGATCTGTGCTTAAAAGTGGAGGATTAGCGGTGGAAGGTTTGCTTTGCTATCCATTGTGTGACACAGGCAGCCCTCACTGAGACAATTGTTGTCTTTTATTCTCTCGTTTGTTTTTGAGTGCTGAAAGGGCCTTAGTTGCTCTAGTCACCTTTGTACTTAATGGAAAAGAAAGGTCAAGGAGTTTCTGGCTTCAAGAAGATTTAATAATCACTTTCCATTGTGTGGTGCTCAAGTTAATATACAGCTTTCAAAAATGTAGCAAAATGGTTCAAGCTGTGTCAAGTAAATTTTGGATGTGGTAGCTAGGGAGAACTATAAGCTTTATTCCAGAAGGGGAATAGGAAGTGAAGGTGAGAGTTGGCACCAGAGAGCTTCTAGATTAGAATAGGAACAAGCAGCACTGGTTCCTGCTTGTTTGTGTACTAGATGTGTTTGGAGGCAGACGGGCTGGGCTTAGTGAGATCTTCTGCAAAGAGTTTGAGCTTTGATGGTTTTGTGTGATTACTGTTCGTTCTGCAGCTGTTGGGACCAGTTAATAGGTCTGTATGTAACTCAGGGTCTTGAGAGCCTCAGCATACTTTCAGTGTGCTCTGACTTTGTTCTTATCTAATAATAAAATACTGTAACTTTAAACCAATAGTAATAAAACATTCCTTTATCTTCGGCTTTATGAATTTCTTAAAGTAAGGGTTATATCCAGCACACGCACAACTGAGTGTGTCTCCTGTCCTCTACATTCATATAGTATCAATGGTTCTGTTGTTGCATGTGCAGACCACCAATATTTGTGATAGCTGAGAAATCCTTCTACGTGGTATCATCTAATATTTCATTTAGCCACTTGGAGTAAATAAGAGGCTTTAAGCTTTGTTTGTGGCTGGTACTCAGGTTTTGTTTGCGCAATTATAGCATAGTTGAAGAGCTCCGTTTGGAAGTGCACTTACTGAGGAAAGCAAATAGACTTTGGTCTCAGAGGACAAATTTGCTGTTAATAAATGATTTCAAGAGCATGAAACTATTCACTTTCAGTCTTTAAAGCTGTTGTCCTGCCAGACTGCAAGTGTTCCTACAAGAATTTGTGTGGTGGCTGAGCAGTATCTTTTGCTCTACTTATAACTGGCTATTAATTAAAATTATTCTACACAGTGTTAGAGAAGTTCTTTTATTGTGGGGAATGGCTAGATCTGTTATAGATGTGTATGGATTTCTTTTTTAAGGTTTCTGAGGAATCTAAGGCTCTAAGTGATCTATTTTTTTCTGTGAAGTTTTGTTTTACAACTGGAAGCCAATCCAATTTAGCTTGTATGGTGCTCTGCACTTATCAGACCTTTGGAAGTTGATGTCTGTCTTATCTGTCATTTGACAGATTTGAGTAATTGCTTTTGCTGGTGTTACTGAAAGGCCATTGGGAATAAATGCATGTAAATTGGGCTCTTTTGCTTCACTTTACACTACTGGGGCTGTTGCAGTGGACTTGGACTTGCAGTGCTTTCTTTAATTTAGCTGCAGTGTGGAGAACTTTCCTGTGTCATAACTGTAGAGCAATCACATGCTCTCCTGTTTGGATTGTCAGTCCCAGGAAGTGTAAGGGGAAGAATACTGTTTTCTATGTAGATACAAAGCAGTAAGGCAGTTATCCCCATGGTTTCCAGAATGTATAGCACTGAAGAGATAGTAAGAGAGATGGTAAAAAAAAAATTCCTAATTCTGTTCTGCTGGTGACGGAACTCCAGTCTGTTTAGGTGTGCTGAAACTCCGCAATGGCTTTATGGCTTCTCTGTGTCTGGTATTCTAACTATATTAAATGTTATTCATGTGTTGCAGTTCAGTAGATATTAAATCAATTTTGGCTCTTCTTGTGCGAGGACTTCAAGGAGTTGATAGCTAACATATGCAGTGTAGATACTATTGGCCAATCAACCTGGGCCAGCTCCTGGTGGGTGTAGGGGTCTTATTGGTAGGATTTTGATTAGCTGCTATAAAAATGAATGGAATTCTAAAACTTAACACTTTGTAGATGCACCTACTCCTTATTTAGTATTTTAGTGCGGAAAAGCTGTTAAACTTTAATCTGTGTCTTTTCTTGGTAGCTTCACCTGGAATACAAGTCCTAAATTTTGAATAACACAGCCACTCAGGTTTTTTGCTTGCATCTGGACTATTTCTAGAAATAAAATGTGCAGTGAATTGGTAGCTTATGTTGGAGTTAACTCTGCCAGATTCTAGGTATATGATGTTCTAAAAGCCAAGTTTATTACAGATTCTTAGCTTTCTTGCTGTCATTTAAGTTTTCCTTGTGAAGCAAACTTGGTAGAAGGTACAGTAGCATATTGCTTTTTGAGACGACAAATAAAAACTAGAGGTGTGGGATGTCAAAGTATCTGGTCAATTAAAGCTTATCTTCCTTGTAGAAGAACTAAATACCATTAGTAGAAAAGCTTTTGCATGATTGGTGTCTGAAAAGTCTTAATATTCACTGTGTTAATAGAAAGCATAAGTAACAGTGTAAATATCAGGGTGTTGCTCATTAGAAAATCTTTCACCAGAGCAAACTGCAAGCAGGTATTAACAGAAAAGGTGCTTGCAGCCAGTTTTCAGTCTGTCACACAGTTTTATAATAGCACTTGGAAAGTGACAGTTTCTGTTTTTGGAAAATATAATTGAAGCTTGCTCTACCTGTAAGTATGCTAAGCAGAGCAGTTGAAATTGAAGGGTGCTTAATCCTAACAGTTTATTCAGCTTGCTTAGCTGCTCTAGGGATGATATTTGCCTCAGTAAAAGGTTCAGCCAATTAACACCCTAGAAAGAAAAAAGTTCTACCTCAGGCTGCTCTGGGGAAGCCAATTAAAGATAGCTTTGCTACATCTAAGGAAGAGAGAGCAGTAAAGGTTAATTACAGTTTCTAGCAATGCTTGACTTGTTTGCTCCAAATCTATGGCTTTCTCTTGCCAGAAAGCAAGAAACATGCTGCTCAAAAGATTCTGAGGGTACCTGGCTGGCAGAAGACTGGTGGAGGGGGATGTATGCTGTGCTGTTTCATGCTGATCTGTCTGTATGGGAATAGTTAATGCTTTGTAGGTGCAGAAAATCTTGTGGATCAGAGGAACCTCAAGCCTGTTCTAGGTGTGCTTATTTATCTTTATCTTGAATCAGAGTTCATCTTCCACTGTTAGACTGCAGTTCTTAAGTTTACCACTATAGTTTAGCAACCTGTTTGAGTCTACAGGCTGATGTAGAGTTGTTCAGTAGATCTTCCCCTTTTCCACCCATCTGCACCGTGGGGCTGGAGCTGCTCTCTCGCTGTTGCTGCGTTATGATTCAGAAGTTACCAGGGCTGGTAGGGAGCTGGCTTACTGCTGCCTGTGTTTGGATTCTTCACTGGGTGCTTTGTGACTGACCCTACTTTTGAGGACTGATGGGGACCCACAGTATCTCATGGATCCTGTTTTTTGTTTCCAGCTGAACAGGCTTGAGTTGAAGTGAACTTTGTTCCCCGCTTCCACAGATAGGATGTAACTGCTGATCTTGCATTAGCCTTCAGACTATCGTGCTTTCACATATTCTACACATGCTTAGCTGTGCAATGTAGTCGTTATTCTCTTTCTGGTGAGGGGATGGGTTAAAGGAACATTCTCCTCAATTTAAGATGAAAGTGGCCATATTTGAGTTAAGTTTGAAATCCTAGCAAATGTAGTTTTTATAATATCAAATATGTAAAATCAGTGTTGAAATTAGAAGTCTGTGAAATAAAGCCTGTTTATTTTGTGAATATTTACACAACAGATTGGACTTAGTTCATACTAAACAATAGCTTAGGAAGACTTGTCTACCTAGATTGCAGTTAATTACCACAGGCACTAACCTTCACTGGGAACTTTTTCTTGGTGTATAATACAAAAACTCTGCAGAAAAGAATCTGAGCAATGGATAACAACAGTAAAATGCATTGAGGCAGAATCAAGTAAGCCAAGATTGGTGCTGATTGTTCTATAGTTGTTTTTGTATTTAATTGAAATGTGTTTTTTTTTTTAACATCTAGTGAATGTCCTACCTAAGGAAATGTCTCAACATATATGTGAGTTTTTAGTTCATGCTACATCAAGTAAAGTATATGGAGAAAGTTGCTTTTTTTTTTTTTTTTTTTTTTTAAGTAAATGAAAGGTAAAGGATAATTTAACAGTGCCTTTTGGTTTGTAGTATGGTTAGGGCCGCTAGGCCATTTAATCTGTGTGAGGAAAGAAGCCATGCTGTGGTCATGTTCAATGTGGTCATGTTGAACAAAGGTAGAAGCTTTCAGAAAAGGTGGGGCTTAGAAGTTGCTTGCAAGTTCCCTTAGTATTGTACAAAAAGCTAAAACTTGAGCTGCACATTACAAGCACTATGGGAAAGCAAGCATATGGGTATGGCAGTGTTTTTCTTGCCAGCTGCTGCTTCTTCCTGGAGTACTTTTTTGTGCTGTTCTTTATTGGCATTATAACTAAGGCTTAGTTCTGAAACAGCAAGGAGCATAAATCCTTGGGCTCATCTTCACTCAATTTGTTGAAGCTATTCATGGAATTGAATGCTTTTACAGGACTGTATTCACAGCTTATATTCTTCTCTCACTGCTGTTATTAGCTGATTCTGGAGGTGGTGATACATGTTCTGTTCTTTCCTCTTTAAAAGAATGGTGTGAAAGCTGCCCAGTTTATCCAGTGACATTCTGAGGCTCTTATTTTGTTAGATATCATTTTAACTTCAGTGCTAGTTATGACAGCAAGATAGTTATTAATGTCCAAATTGGAGCTTTGCAGGTGCTTTTCCTTAGCATGTTATGCTAAGGTACTGGGGCATGAAGTAGTACAAGAATGCTAATGGATGAATGTTTTTCCCAGATTGCTCCATGCTTGTGTTTTTTTTTAAAGCAAGAATATACTTTGTTTTGCTTGATTATTTAGGAGGTGCTCCGAGAGTGCGATGCTAAATGTATCCAGGGTCTGATCATTGTGGTGTGTTTTTGTTTTTTTTTTTTTTTTTTTTTTACAATCTTCACCTTTGTTTGCAGACCTTAGCACCATCATCTTCTGTGAGAAGTGAAGAACTAATTCAGTATAATAATTAATTTAATCACAATGTAGTGATTAAATCGCTAATTCAATGTGAGTGAAGACTTCCAACTGTAGAGAAGTCCTCGTAGGAAATAGATGCAAGTAACTCATTGATTTTACAGGCATTTCATTTAGTTAATCCTTCCTGTTAGCAGGTGGGCTGGAATGACATAGATAGCCTGTTGCTTAACTGCATCAATTTATGTGATGACTTGCCCAGAATTTCTGGGAAGGTAATCATAAACGTTGCTTCTCAAAATGGGAAGATAGCTTCAATTTTGCATTGAAAATGTAGTGAAAATTTTGCTGCCCTGAATTAGGATGCATCTGTGGCTGTTCAGCATTTAAACTTGTCAGACACGTTTGGCATAGAGTTAGCATGAACTGGCAAGACATAATGTTATTTCTGTCTCCTGAAATGTCTTGAAACCTTTCTTTGTCATGTTTTTGAAGTATTTCTTTTCCAGGTTTTCCTCCTTTAATCCATGTAGTTAGATCTTTGTCAGAGGTATTTTCCTTTTACTTTTTGCTCGGCTCTGTGATCTTGCATGTTTCAGACAGAGGACCAAAGCACAGAAAGCTGGGATGTTTGTTAAATTGCATCCACTGTAAAGGTGTACATCATCACTGTCAGTGTCACTGAGAAAGATTTTGTTCCATTACTGCCTAATGGCAGAAGTTCCCTATCTGAGCTGTCTCTGCAGAAAGAGGAAAATGCCTGGATTCGGCTTATTGTTGCAGTCTGTGACCAACCTCACAGAAATCAAACCCCAGTGGTTTAGAACACTTGCTGGCATATGGAGGCAGGTAGCCTTGTGTGTTTTTCATCTTTTACCAGAGACAGTACTTGTGCATGGTGAAGTAAATTTGTGATTAATACAATGCAAATAGTTATATAGCAAAGTATGCTGAATTCATTAGGTTAATAAATCTGTAGTTGTATTAGTAGTATCTATATATAGAGACTTCTGTGTTTCAAAAATAGAGATCCGCTTTGTTCCTGTTAGTTATTGTAACGTTGTTTTAATGGAGTTGAGACTGTTTACATAAGCTGATCAACCTCCAGGCATGTTCACTGGGATGTTACTACCACCCAAAGTAGCATTGCTCACCTCTTCCTTTAACTTTTAACTTGCATCACAGCTTCTGTTTTGAGTTTCTCAGCCTTTGAACTTCCCTGCCTACAGGCTAAGTATTGAAGAAAAAAAAAAGCCTAGAAATTGTTATAAAGCTAGTGACATGGTACATCATGTTCCAAACTGTTGCCTGGAGTCTCATTTAAAGACCTCAGAGCAGCTTTGAAAGAAACCTGGTGGAGAAACTGCAAAGTAATGAAATCACCTGCGCTGTTCTTTGCATTTCAATAGAAACTGATTTTTTTATGGGTGAAGGATTAGTTGATAACAGAATTTGGACAGCAGTGTTCCTAACTAATTCCTGTCTGGAACAGAATTTCACACTGAGTGGTAAAACTTTCAATCGCAAACTGACTTTAGAACTTTTTAAATATTTCATGTGAGATAAAAACTTAGGAGTTAAAGTTAAGTAACATTCATAGAGCTATCTCTCCAGTGCATTAGGAAGCAGTCTTTGTTCTCAATATCAATAATACTTGCTTTTGTAACAGCAGGAGTTTGCTTTCTCTTTGTGTTTGCTCAATGTGCCTATTTTGGCAGCATTCCGTATCTCTGTGCATGTTTATAATGGGGTTTTACCTACTGGGGCAAAGTAGGAATTTTACTTATTTGTTTTTCCAACTCTTCAGTTCTGCGAAGTCCTTTTGAGTCTGACATGGAATCTGCTTTGCACCATTTTTCACATAGTGATTTTTTTTTTTCTGGTTTCTTTTTTTTTTTTTTTTTTTTTTAATCAAATTCAGCAGCGTAGGTCATGAAAGGGGTCATTGGAAGGGTCCTGGTGAAACTAATGGTAGCTTGACACTACCTCCCTCCCCAGTGATGATAGTTGCATTGTGTGATACCTTCTTAAATCAGGTCAAAAATTCTTATGTACAACCAGGCATTGGAAGCCCTCTTTTTCCTTACTTCATTAGACATAAGACTTTCAGTCTCTCCCTGAGATGCCCCTCATTAACAGGTATACACCACAGGTTGCTACCCACTGTACTGTGAGTCTTCCAGCCAAACCTCTGTGAAAGGCAGACCCTGCTGGCTGAACCTTCAGATATCTCATGCTGCTGGCAAGGGGGTGTGTTGGTTTTGATGCAAGTACAAATATTGAGCAGCAGGGAAGGGTGAAGGCTGAGATTAGGATTATGGTCTGATGGAGGTGGGACTTGCAAGACATCCAGGAGTAGACTGTGCGCCTGTTCAATCAGGCGTAACTGCCTTCTGATTTGCTGTGATATGGGTCACTAATTGTGTGAAAGAGAGTCTGAGGGTAGGGTTGAGAGTTTATCACAGCAGGAGCCCAGGTTCTTTGCTTATTTATTTCAAATCTTACAGGGATGACTCACAAATTGGGTCTTAGTGACCCAGTCACTCAGACTGGGTCTAAGCTGGACTTGATGCAAGCACTGGTAATTGGAAAACAGTTGGAGTTAAAGTTTGGGAAGGATTTGGGGCTTACCTCTGGGAAGAGATGAGACAGAAGAGTACCATTATTTGTTGGACTGCCTTAGAGTTAATGGAAGAAAATGAGTGCTGGTGTTGGGTGAAGTGATTGACTAGTGCTAGTTTTAACACAGACCTGTGGTTTAGTCAACTCGGGTTAGACTTGGCTTTAGCAGCTGTGTTCAGGAATGCTAGGTCTAAGGAACTGTATTCATCACTGTGTTTCTGTGACACCATGGGGAAAAAAAATCTGGTGACAGAACTGTGTCATATAGGATAAAGTTTTCCTTTAAAGACACAGATCACTGGGCTGTTGTTGAGGTTACTGTGAGGTTTTTCAATAGCAGTTGAGATAGTAGGGGAACTCTTAATATCGAGTGCTGACTGGAATGATTGCCTTATGTTAGTTTAGGTTCTGTCCATGAGAAATTGGTTTTGGGCTGCAGAGAAGTGAAATTATTTTTGGTTATTGTGAATCATCCCAAACAGAAGTTGTCTACTGTTTGGGTCCTCCCAAGAATCAATTGGTGTGCAGCAAGTAGCTGAGTGCTAGTGGAGTTATTTCAATGCTTGAGAGACTGAAGTATTGTAGACACTTAGTTGCAAAAATTAGATCCTACAGTTTGAGACTTATGAGGAAAGAAAAGAACAAAAGATGACAAGAATGAAAATGGGTGCCATGAAACTCTGGGATATTGTGCAATTGGGGCTCTAATAAGAAAATAGCAAACCTAGCTGTCTCATTAAAATCATCAATTGCATCCCACCAGTCTCTTGGCACTGCTTTTCTATTTGCAATTGTTGCTCCTGCTGAAAGGAAGCAGATGGCATAATTGCTTTTCGCTATCCTTCATGGGTGGAAAAGGAAAGGAAGGATTTTTTGTTAAGCCCTTTCTCTACTTGCCCTGGTGCTGTGTCCCTCCTCCATCTACACCGAAGCATTCAGAAACAACCCAGGGAGCACTGCCCAACTCTAGTTTCATGGCAGTAGTCCCGTGACTTCAGTATAGTCATTGATGCTGTGAAGTATTTCAGAGTTTATTATTTCTTAAAATTTGTTGATCCTGAAACTGATCTTGTAAATGAGAAAGTCAGAAATAATGAAGTTAGGAAGTAAGGCTTAAAACACCTGAAATCAACAAAAGACATTGCTTCTCATTTGGCATAGCAAATGATAAATGTGCATTTCAGATACCATGGGCTCCAGCTAATGAGTATGATGGTATGCTGACACTTGCTCTGCAAGGTATCAGCAAGGTTCCCTTCTCTGTTAGGGATTTTGTGCAATGTGAGCTTTCCGTGGTACGCCTTTGCAGTCAGCTTGATGTTTATGCTCTTCCTGAGCTGTAGGTGTTGTACAGATGTGCTTCTTCCCCTTTTGACTTTTTTCCATTGAGGACAAGAATGGGGATTTATTTTTTTTTCCTGCTGGATTCATCTGGGGATTGCTTTTCAATGGAGAAGCTGAGTCAAAAGATAGCAGCACTTTCTTGCATCTTAAGATTTTATATCTTGACTTGAGATTTCCTGCTGCCATGTAGCTGTTGCAGAGGATAATGCTTGCATCTAAGCAAACAGGATGCAGATCTGGATCTGTGCAGGCATTGCTGGTATTTTTGCAGGAAGTTCTGCTGGAAAATAAATAAGTTGAATAACAGCTATGGGGGAGAAAATAGTGATAGGCAGTTTCACAGGAAAATCAAATCTATCTGATATACTTACCCCTATGCAGTCATCTTTAGTACATTGCATCTATGTGAGAGGTGGATTTCAGGTCTATCTGTGTTAGAGGATTGGGAAGAAGGATTTGCTAGGAAGTTTTAAAAAAAAAAAAAGTAAAAAAAATTTCTGATACAGAACAGTGGACTTAAGCAACTTCCTCAGTGTTCAAATGTTCTTTGATTTGCAATTCCAAATTGCAGTTTTCAAACCCAGTACCCACCAGTTCATGGTTTTTTTTTTTTGTTTTTTTTTTTGTACTGTATGGAGGTCTTTCAAGAGTCAAGCAAAGCAACTGAGCTGTAACCTCCAGCAGACCACACTTTAGCATGGAAGCAGTTGTACTTCTTTAATTGTGAGCTGGGGTGGTTACTGATGTGCTCTTAAGCGTAGCAGATTCCCTAGAAATACTTTTTTTTTTTTTTGTATCACTGGATTGCATTTTTTTCCCTAACTGCATATTTTTTCCACAAAGTTTTCCACAGCTGCTAGTAAAATTCTACAGGGAATGAAGTGAATAAATCTTATATTTAAATCTTCCTTACTCTATAATGAGGATAACTTGAAGGGCTTGTTACTACCATTAAATTGGATTTTTCAGGATTTCCCATTGTCATGCTTAGCATCCATATGAGAGTTTTCTTTGGGGAATACTTGGAAATCCTAGAACGTGTATTTTCTTTCTCCCAGGAAAGGGGGCATTTGAGGGCTTAATACATGACGCAGTCAAGTCACATTTACTGCAGTTGCCTGCAGTCAGCTGTTTCTTCTCTTCCTCCTCCCCCATTACAGATTACATTTGGACACTGGGACAGTCTTGGTTGTAAACTGGATGGCGTGGCAAGATGTGCTCTTATCCTGCTGTGGTGTGCTTCTCATCCTCAGCTTTTTCTGAGAAATGAGCCCTCTCCTGTTGAATTGAGTTGTTCTAGACTTGTCCTTTATGCTTCTCTTTTCAGAGACTGGGATGTTTCACCAGGGTGAAGGGATCAGAGCAGGACTATCTGATGGTGCTTTTGTCTACCACCAGAGCCAGCCCTGACATAGGCAGTGATGCAGCTGTGGTTTCTCTCTCTGCATCCAAAGCTCCAGGTTGCCAGCATTTGCTTAAGGGATGCTCTTCTATGCATCTGCTGATGCAGTAAAATGAAGTGAAATATGCTGGGAAATACATATATTGACCTCTGTCCCTGTCCCATTAGAGAGGTCTGCCTGAGACTACTAGGGTACTGATGGTTGTTGAAGGGTATCTGTTGCCATGGTAGGACAAAATGTGCAAGCTAATATGGAAAATATCTGATAGTTGCAAATCAACTTTGGTCAGTGCTGGGGTGCCATGTGCATTTTTGTCTTAGAGGAAAATTCTTCTTGCAATTTGTGCTCCTAGCAACTATCAACTAAGATGCATCGAATCATATTTTTCCCTGATAACTTTTCAATTTTAATTGAGCAAGCGGAGGAGAGGGAAGTCTGTGTTCTTGGATAGCTGTCAGATTCCTCTTAGCTTTTGCACTCTACATTAAATATCTGCTGTATGGGAATGAGCATAGTAGATGTTGTGATGATTACTGTATCAGCTGAGATACTGGAAACCAAGTGATGATCTGTTTTCTGGAATTAACGCTTTTAAGTCATCTTTCAAGATACTACCTTGAAGACCTCATGCAATTCCTTTAAGAAACTGATGAATGGTCAATAATGTGTGTGTTGGTGCTTGAGAGCACAAGAACCTGATGTAGCTTATATTAAAACAAACAAACAAAAAAACCAACAAAAAACCCTGAGAATATTTTTAATTAAAAAAAAAAACTATAAATCCAAGTGATAAAGCAAGCCATGGAGAGAAAAAGCTGAAATGATTTGAAGGCAACTTTGCCAAACTCGGCTTTTTCTTCCTTTGGGTAAGAGAAAGTTCTGAAGCTGTCCCTAAAACAGCAAGGGGGGAACAGTGAGAGTGTTCTGCAGGAACAAGAACAGTGTGTCTTGTCCTTACAGAAGGCAGAAGCTGATTGGGATGAAAAATGTAGCCTTGCTGCAGTCTGTATCTGATGCTGTGCAAGATGTGTCAATTTTGCAGCTGTCCAGTGATGACACAGGCAGCATTTGCAACTGTGGGGGGCAGCCAGTTAGTGGGTATGTGGATATGCTCTATCTGAACTGCTAAAATAATAGTAACTAATTCTCTAGAGAGTAAAACACAGGCATTTTCCTCTGGAGACTGAAATAAGTGCGTAAATCCAATACTGCTACCAGTGTGCTTTGATAATGTAATTTTGTTAATGTGAAACAGTGATTATGGGCCAGTGGGCTGGGGTGTTCTCATGCTATCAGAAAGCTGGCAAGAAAAATGGATGCATCAGTATTAAAAGCAGATTCTGTAACAGTGGGGAAAAAAAGTAAAAATGACTATCAGGAAAAAAATACATTAAGGGGAACTACTCCGTGCTCAGAGTGTGGCAGAGAAAACTCTGATTTGTGATAGTAAGAGGTGGCATATATAAAGGAAGACTATGTTGAAGTACTAGGGGTTGTCCTTACAGCCTTTGCTCATTTTTTGACTTTATACAAATCCAGCAAAAGTGGTGGAAAGAACATCTTGTGCACTGAGTGCCTGTTATTTGTCGGAGCTTTGCTCACACCTAAAGCCTTTTGCCTGAAGTGTGTGAAAATAGAGGTGGTAATATAGACCTTGTAACAGGTATTGCTTCAAATTGTGATGTTGGTCTGCAAGTAAAAAGAACTACTTATGGGTTAAGGGAGTATTTCTTTTTCCTTTGCCCTTAATCATTCTGTTGTTTAATTGATCTGTAGAGACTTTATGCATCTGGGTTCATGTGTCAGGAGGGAGAAGGCTTTGCAGTAGCCAGGTACATAAGCTTATTTATGAACTAATCCAGGAAACTTTATTTTTGTTATGGGAGAGTCACTCTTTGGCAACTACTTGCTCTGTTTATTGACAGAATATGCCAAAGTCCATCTCTGATGTTGAAATAAGCCTGAGGCTCAACCAGAAAACCTTCCCACTATTAATTTGGGTGAGAAGAAAGATCAGCTTCTAGTGCCTTAGATGCTATGGAGTAGCAGCTGAGTGTAGGTAGGAGCTGTTAAGGCACAATGGTATTTTAAAGTGAGGATGGGGAAGTGTTTCAGTCTTCCATTGAAGGAAAGCTGATGGCTTTAGCCTTGAAATCTTAAATAGATGAGTTCAAGATAAACTTGTCCTAGAAACTGTCATCATCTAGATGAGCTGCGGCAGCAGCTCCTATTTTGGAGGTCATTGCTATTGAACAGAACAGGGAAAAGTCCTCCTGCTGCCTCCCATATTATGTTCTCTCAAACCTAAATACTCACCAGCCACTGCTGCCTGAAGTGAGATTTATAGATGTAGTAATTTTGCTGTTGAGAGCGTCATCAGAGATTCTTCTGAGTAAAGCTATCTCTCATTAAGTTGTCTGAAAATCAAGCCTGCTAATGTTTCTGCCTTAAGCTCCTTAAGCTGTTACTTTAAGGTCTAATGTAGTATGCCATTAGGAAAATTGAAGTATTATATCCATCAGTCTGAAAAATACATTGTGAAGGGACTTTATTTCTTTAAAATGCTGCGTGTTGAAAAAGGAAAACAACATTTCACTAATGTCTGAACCTTGGGGCTACTATGCCCAAAGGAGCACAAAACCATTAGCATGCATTTGGAGCCAATGAAAATTGAATTATTCAAAAGTATAGACTTTTTCTGAGGCATCTTATGAGGTAAATATTTACATCATTTTTTCAAGGAAGTAGAAAAAAAAAAAAAAAAAAAAAAAAAAAACCACAACTTGGACTATATATTTAATTTGCAGATTAAGGAAGGAAGGAAGCTTACTAAAACTATGTTGATTTATATGCTCGCTTACTCTCTGCAAATGAATTTGTCTGAAATGCCTGAGAAGGCACTACAGAAGGTATCAGTCCTGCTGCTCAACTCTGGCTGTCATTACAGAAACACCTGCAGATTACCTCTGTACAGCAGGGCAGTTGGCTGTGTTGCAGAAGCCACTTCCCTGGCAGTGGGAGGGTAATTATGTTTCCAACTGAGATCAATGCCCTTCCTGTATATTCTTATATTTGAGACACATCACATAGGCACTGTGTGTCTCATGTCCATAGGCTTGAAAAGAGCCCCTGTTCCATGGATCTGTCAGTTCAAAGAAATGAAGTGGGTTGCTGTGTGAATTGCTGTCTCAGACGAATGCAGGTAGCCTGAAGAGTTGGGATTTGGAGCGCATTGTCTCTGCCTGCCTGCCTGTCATGCATGGGGTGAGGAATGTGACGCCCTAGCTACAATCGTTGCGAAAGATTATATTCCATTTGTTTAATATTACAGTGTTAACTATTGAAGGCTTGAGATAACTCTAGTGTCATAGCACGCAATTCTGAACTACAGTTGCACTGTTAACATGTTTTGGCATACTTCTCATTACCAGATTCTTTGTTTTACTAACTGTATTTACACTCTTATTTGTCCACCATCTGTGTGACAAATTTTTAAGACTCCCACGGAGTAGTGAAGGAATTGACTCCTTTAGTACTCTTTGTTAACATGGCTTTCTGAGTTTGTGCAGTTTGCTAGGTCATGTGGTTTTTACCTTTGCAAAGGAGGGGGCCATTGGTAAGTTCTGCCATGTGCAGGCAATGTGCTAGCTGATAAAAGTGGCCTGAGGAGGAGAATATGCTGTATACAGACCCATGTCCGTATAACCTCCCAGCCTGACTCTGTAGGGACTACTGAACAGTGGGGAAAAATTCAAGGTGGTGGGAGCAGGAGTATTGAACTTCCTGTGGTAGTTTGTGGCCTCAGCCATCAAGTATGGGTTGTGTCTATGTGGGAGTCAGCAGAGCAACTCTGGTGGAGACAAACAATTCTCATCCAAAACAATGTGGGCCTGGTTCCAAACAGGAGTCTGTGTGATCTTAAGTGTGGTGGCAGCTCTAGGGACCCCTAGGGAAGGGTGCGCTTATGTCATGTTTGTAAGGCAAGGTTTCTGAATCTTCGTAAAATTCCTCTGTGCTTTTTCTGTGTCATGATAATATAATATGAGCAGTGGCAGTATCACCAGAAATTGTGGTGTTCCCCCACTCGTGTCCTGATAGTGTGACACTCTGCCTCCCACTACTGCAGTGGGTACAGCACCATTTCCTGCCTGTACAGCTGGTTTCCTAAGGCTCACTTTGAAGAGGAGTGCCCTGGTGCAAGGTGCCTTGAGAGCTAGTTTTAGAGTTGATGGCATCTCCTCTTACCTGAGAAGAGCATTATGGTTTGCCCGTTGTGTCTTTCTATGTCCTTGTCTTTATTCTTTGGTCCGTATTGTTTGGCAACGCAGGGTCGTGCAACCACTGGCAAGACTCTAAAAGTATTTTGAAGATCAATTGGAAACCATATTCAGCCTTTCCATCTGTAAATATACCAGTGCGTGAGAACAGAAGGGGAAGACAGCATGTTTTTCTCCCGGTCTTAAGCCTGGCAAGGCAGTATCTTTTATTTCCTGTGTTGCTTGCTTTAAAAAAATAAGAGGAATTCTCATGTGCTGAGTCATGTAATCCTATCTGTTAGGAACTTTGTCTTCTAACAGTAGAAACATAAGAATTTCAGTTCTTCTCAGAAATTTATCCTGATTTGCTACAGAAAGATGCATCTGCGACATGATTAAAAGCCTTTCCTAAAGCTCCATGAGGGAGGTCTTAACTGTTGCTTAGAAGCTTAGCATCTGCTGTCATGTCTGGATAGTAGCAAAGTGCATTGTATTTTGTGGTTTTTTGACATAAAGCTGAAGGATTTCTTTAAACCAGCCTTCAGTGATGATGTGAACCTTCCAAAAACCAGCTACAAAGCAAAGCTCCTTTTGCCAACTCTACTTTTGTCCTTATGGGACAAACATTTTTACTTATGTTGTGGATTCAGTCAAATATACAACTGTTGTTAATTGTGTATTTCTAAACTGTTAATGAAGGAGAAAGCTTGCTGCCTCCAAAAGGGAACTGGCCTGCTTTGCAATTATCTCTTTTCAGATTGCTGCTGTGTCACAAGTGGGTGGACTCAGTTTTAGGCTTCCAGATAACCTTAGCAGCAAGGTGTTCTACTCTTCAGAAGTCTGTATGGAATCTATTTCATATCTGACATGACTTCTCTGGTTTGTGTAGATTTAAGGCAGGAATTAGCTGGTCTCCAAGTGTTTTAAAAAGGAGGACAGCAGACTGATGATAAACTAAATATTGATAAAGCATGCTAAAATATATTTATAGTTCCAGTACCTTCATTTCCTTTTGTGAAAAGTACTTTTGTCTTTTCCACTTTATTTCATAAGATCACTGTTTACCGGGTGTCAATAGCACAGTGCGATGTGGGCAGTAAAGTCACAGGCATGTGGTTTCTGTGGAAGAAAATGGGATACTTTACAGCCAGCTGGTAAGCTGTGAGTATCCAGTCACAAGTCCAGTGTCGTACATTCCTTCCTTTGTGCTTGTACCAGGAGAAAATGCATAGGTCATGTCTAATTCTTTGCAATTCTGCAATTGCAGATGAGAATACAACACTATTCCCAAGGCATCTTTGAACATGTTAGTGTGCTGTGTTTGGTTACACTCACTGACACAATGAGGTCTGACTAGCCTGGCCTACCATGGGTGATCTTCCAGCACTCTGAAAAATTGGAGACAGAACAGTTAAAGTATTTTGTATTTCAGCAGTAGTTCAGAACAGGGGCAGTGCTTGAAGTCTGCCATGATCACTTCACAAAATGAAGCTTTTCTTTTTTTTTGCTGCAAGCATGCAGCAGAACAAGCAACCATCACTGTTTAAACTCCCCATTTGTCCAGTTTAAAAGTGTAGGTAACTGTTGAAGCTTTACTGTTTTGTAAAGATGCTCGTGCTTGAAAGTCTGCTATAGTAAATGTGGGAGCCTTTTTAAACAGAGACATTATCTTAAGACTTGTAAATAAAAACACATACTTTGCTTAGTTTTTCACTGCCTTATGAATCTGAAATACCCAGCCTACTTCCAGAACTGTTTTTTAACCTCTGAGGTGAATCAAGGTGGCAGAAAGTTCCCTTTTCCCAGTGCTGGAGTCTGAATTTAAGAAGCTGACGGGTTAATTGTCAAGTAAAATTATCATGGATGAAGTGGGTGTACTTTGTTCACAGCCAGTTAGTCTGTTTCTCAACGTACTTCTTAAAAAATGAAGGCAACACTGTTATGCCTAGATTAAAACTTCTCTAGTTGTGAACAGCTAAGCTGATTTGTTACTAAAATGGAACTGATCATGCTGCAATTCTACACCATGCCTTCATTTGTACTTTGGGTCTTACCTAGTGTTGTGCTAGCAAAACTTGGTTAAAAGAATATAGCATTTTATTTCACAGGGAATATCATGACATCTGTCTAATGGTACCCAGTTACTCAAATGAGATTTTCTGTTTGCAAGTCTGGCTGTAGTTAGAAGGAAAAGTAGCAGAAGAGTACCTAATTCAGCTCCATTGGCTTGGGATGCTCTTCTTTGAGGATAAGGGTCAGCATGACACTTAAGACCACAGGAGACTTAAACGCTCTGTGTACTCAGTTCAAGCTGCTTCATACTTTCTCATTCAGAGATTAACTAAGCCACTGTCACTGTGAAGGCTGTGTTATCTTTGGATAGTTGTTTATTTCTTGCAGCTATTTACAGCCTGAAATATGAGCTGGTGTTTATTTCTTCTATACTGTCTCCAAATGTTTTCTAAAAACATAAATTTAGAATGCACCATCTGTGTGGTGCGTTATTTTTCTGGACAGGACTGAAAATCGTTGAAAGTTTAGCCTTGTTAGCCTAGAAGTCTGAATTGATAATCACTGAGGGAGGGAAAAAAAATCAATTTTAAAATTCTGGTGCTTTCATGCACCACTTCAGCCTTTGTTTTCTATTTTAAGTTCTCATCTGTTTGTAATAAGAACTCAAATTTCTAAATTCAGCCCAACAGATCACAAAGATGAGTACATGAATATTTGTTCTTTCAATCACACTGACTTAATCTCCAAGCTGCCATTAGCTGTATCTTCATTTCTCATTGAGAAAACCAGATGATAACAAGCAGTTTGAAAAGGAGACCTTAATTGTGTTTCTGGAGTCGGTGCTGACAAATCAGCCTGTTTGTGCACCCTAAATATTGCAATATCTGCATAAGCTACAAGAAAATGAGTCAAATATGATTAGAGGAAGAGGTATTAATTCACTGAGGGAAATTTTCTGACTTAGAGATCAGTCACTGAATATCAGAGTTGTGCTTCAGGGCTTTTCATAGTTTTCTGATGTTTGGAGTATTTTGAAAGTATAAATAGCTGTTTTTGTGTGCTAGCTGGTATTTTAATTTTTTTGTCAAATGGGAAAAGAAGGGAAACTTGGTTGTCACTGCAAATATTTTTAAGATCATGAGATTGATAATGCAGTCATGGACCAAGCTGATTGGAGGATATTTTCCACTTAGAGCCTCTGAATTTTTGTAATCTGGTAAACACATTAAAATCTTGATTTAGTTCAAGATAAAACATCTTATCCAAAGCTTCCCGCACTTCTTATTTTGCTAAAGACAGTAATTGCATATACTAAGAAATTTTTATGGCCACAGAAATCCTCTGGTGCATTGTCTTACTGTGGAAGTAGACATTCTGTAACTTAATTTGTATTTTAGGTCCCTTAATTTGAGCTGGGCTGGACATGGCCTGCCAACTGTAGAGAAGCAGGCTCGCTGGAGCAGCTCAAATAAAGCAGAGCAAACTTCTAAGATTGTGTGATGCTGGGGAGCTGGAGGCAATCTGGTACTTGCTAACATTCCCCAGTGACACTGTTCCCAGTCTGAGGCACTGGCTGGGCAGGTAGGCCTTTTGTCAGCTCCTTGTAAGAATTCTAGGCATCATATTGGCTGGAAATGTTTGTTAATCAGAGCTAAATTCTGTCACTGAAACTCATTATGGCCTGTGTCCACTAATCGTTATCACCATAATAAAAATCAAAGGCAAGTACTTTGCATGAAAATACTTGGGAAAACTCTCCATTTTTACTTCATTTATATAATGAAATTGCCTTTTCGCTCTCTAGAAGTGCCTTTTGTTTTCGCTGCCATTGGTTTTTCTGCTCATTTGGAGTTCTTAAAACTGCCTTAGGATGCTGTATCATTTTGCATGTGGGGTGGGTTGCAGCTGAGAAAATTAGCTGATGGCAGAGTACAGCAAGTGGGCTGCTCTATTTCTGATGGTACCTTTTTCTCTGACAGCTAGTTGGGAAAAGAAAAAAGAGTTCTGACTGCTTTCTGTAATAGCTAGTACTAGATTGTTTTCAAGGGAAGATTGTCTGTATGCAGTACTGTGCACAAGTTTATTACTTTTGTCATAGGCATCTTATTGTGTACAGGTGATGTGTAAGGTACTTCAATGTCAAGGTTTAAAACCAGCTTAACTAACAGCTAGAGGGTTATTGAGATCAGGGGCTAATAGCTCCAGCATCTTGTGAGCAGTTTCCATGCCACATACAGCTGTTTCTTCTTGCAGTGTGACAGAAATGTACACAGGACAGATGACTCAAGGAGGTGGCTGATTTGTGTGCAGAGCCAACTTTGCCACCTCCTCGCTGCTGAAAAAGACAAAGAATTGCAAAGAAATGAATTCATTACTATTCCAGTCCTGTTCTTGACCACTCTGGTGCCTGGGTAGCTGTCAGGTCAGTGCCAGCTGATGGTATATGAAGGTGTCTCTTACTGTGTAGACCAGTCTCCTTTCTTTGGTGGTACAAACAGTGCTCAGACTTCCAAGAATCATTAGAGCTGTAAAGTAGTAAGTGACATAAAAATGACTTGAAAAGCAAGAGAAAATAAAAGAAATTTAAAATAGAATCAGGACCAAAGTAAGGCCTGAACAAAATTGGCAGGACTAGGCTTCATTTAAGGAATAGATTTGCTGGGTAGGAGTGTGCCATGGTGACATAGCTGAGCTAATTTAGAGAACAATTTCCTATAATGAGTTCAGAGACTGTGATGGAGCCTGTTGCTCTCTCAGTCCCTTAGTAGCTACTGCCTTCGTAACTCCAGCTATCCACAGCATTGCTCTTCCTTAACAGAGCCTTTTCAGGTACACTCTCCTCTTCAAGCTGCAGTGTGGCTCCTGCTCTACTTTTGTGATGTATAATCAAGCAATGCCATTCTCAATTCAGAAAGTTTCACCTTTTCTAAGACTCATTAATATAAAGATCTGTTGCTTTAGAAGGTAAAGCTTTGGCAACTATCAATTAGTAGTACCTTTAGTTTGAAGACTGTAAATAATTTTCATTCTCAATTAGAGTGTAGAGATGTGTATTGAAAATTTTCCTTTCTCCTGACGGATCTTCTGTTCCTATCTAGTATGGGACTAGGATTCTAGCTTATCTGCTACATCCATTCCTTTTGAATTTAGAGGTATTTCCTTGTGTTGTCTGACCTCTTGCCTGAATTTCCACAGCTCCTACCTTGTGGTTTACATTAGTTGCCTTTGTTTTTCTTCTATTTGTTTAGTACATGTTATAGCAAGCCAATTATTTTTCGCCAGTCTGACTTTCTTTCCTTAAAATGGATTTGTATTTTTGGATAGTGAGTTCAGTACTTAGAGGACTATTATCCATCACCTTCCTGTTTTATTTTTGAAATATGTATAATAAAAATTGTAGCATTTCTAGTCTGCCTGGGCTTCAGCATATAAAGCTCATAGCTGTTTTGTCATATCTGCATTTGGCAAAAAGTGCTTTAAGTGAAATATGGATTATTTGCATGGTATTGTATAATGTACTATGTGTTTATTAGTAACCCTGTATCACAGATGTAAGGCTTGCTGCTTTTTTGTTCGTTCTTTTTGAATGTCTTTGACTTACTGCTGCTAGATTCCTATTTGTTCCAATGAAAAAAGTCAGATCTTGAAACAGCAAGCAAAATGAGTCAGAGCAGGTCTCAACAAACAGCTCATTAGTGTTTGGTCTTAGACCTACTCATATAGTAATAGGACATAGCTGACAGTTTGTCCTGCTGAGCCTTTGCTTGTTGGCTACTGAAATGAAGTGGCTGCAAATATGACTAATGTTGGTTAATGGGTTTTACTTGCAGTCAGAGCTCAAATGAGAAGATCCATTTTGCATTGATGCAATGCTGTTTGCATATGCACAAGTGAGATCCTTTTCTGGCAAGACATTTTGATGTGAATTTGCACATGTTATGAGGCTGGTAACTGACTATAATGAGTAACTACTTGCTATTTAGTTTATAATAGGTTACATTCTCTGTCCAGCTATTCCATCACCCCAAAAAAGAGAACATCTAGGTCTTTATAACTTGTAAATATAACATATTGATTGTAAGGGAAAAACTTAAGGCACAAGATTTTCCATGATGTTGAATTCAAACAAGTCTGTACTGCAAATAGCAGTTTTATCTTTTGTTTAGTATTTTCTCACTGCATCTTTGACTTGAATATTGTTTTGGTAGCTTAACTGATGTAGCTCTTTGCCTTCTGTGCAGGAATTGTGTGACAATTGCACACGTTGTGGACTTTGAAAACTTCTTAAGGTGTTTTTTTATAAAGGGTTTTAAAAATCAGTAAGGGCAACTTATGAAGCCAGACTTCCATGGGATATGTTTCTTTTTAGAAGTTAAGAGCTTTTAATGAAGCTTGTATTGTTTAATGGTCACTGAAAGCAGCGCTTGTACATTTCAGTTAGGAAGTCAAAACTTAGTTGTGTGTTGACATTTAGTTGTGTGTAGACGCAATGGAAGGAAGGGATGCCATGCATTGAGGCCCACACAGACTAGAAAAAGTAGGCTCACAAAAAGCTAATGAGGTTCAATGAAGCCTTGCCCTTGGTTTGGATCCTGTGTATGTGTATCAAGTTGGAGAAGTGCTTGACAGCAGCACTGCGGAGAAAAACTTGAGGGTCTTGGTGGATGAAAAGCTGAACATGAGCCACCAGTATGTGCTTCCAGTTCAGAAGGCCAAATATATCCTGGGCTGTATGAACAGAGGGGGTGGCAGGAGAGCAAGGAAGGTGGCTGTTCCCCTCTACTCTGCTTGTGTGGCTTCAATTGGAGTACTACATCCAGGCCTGGGGCCTCCAGCAGAAGGATGTAGAGCTGTTGGAATAGGTCCAGAGGACTGCTGTGAAGACTGTCAGAGCAGGACCACCTTTCCTATGAAGATAAATTAAAGGAATTGGTCTTGCTTAGCTTGGACAGGAGAGGATGCTGGGGCAACCTTGTTGTGGCCTTTTAGTACTTGAAGGGAGCTTACAAGCAGGTGGGGGTCTGACTTCTTATGTGGTCTTACAGTGATGGGAGAAGAGGGAATAGCTTCAAAACTGAAAGATGGGAAACCTAGGTTAGATGTTAGTAGGAAATATTTCAGAGGGCGGTAAGGCTGTGGCATAGGCTGATCAGAGAATCTGTGGACACCCCATCCCTGGAGGAGTTCAAGGCTGGGTTTTGTGAGGCCTGAGATGGCCAGATCCAATGGGTGGCAACCCTCTCCATGTTGAAGACTCTTTTTTTTTTTTTTTTTTTTGAGAGTCTGCTGACTTTGGATGGTTTCATTTTAATGATCTAGATTTTTTTTTTTTACCATTCAGCAACAATGTTTACTTTTCTTGTCAGTGTAATTCTGCAAATTAGCATCCTTATTTAAGGCAGCTGATTTTTTTTATAATCATGTCTTTATTGCACGAATTATGTTTGCTTTGTATTCTAAGCAAAAAGAGAGAGCAATAAACACCTAAGTGGAGCACTGTTGATTTCTTGTTAATATTTACAGGTTGTTTGCTAAGTGATTTTTGAATCATTACAAATGCCTGTTGACAGGCTCTGTTTCATTTAAACGAGGCAGAAAATGAAATATTCAATGTCTTTCTGAAGATGGCAAGATGAGTCAGCTGGTAATATTCACAGTACAACTATGACATAAATCATGAAAGAGAGGACCTCTTTTTATTACGTATCATGCAGATTGCATACTGAGGAACAACCCTTGCATCCAAAAGATTGGAACAGGGGGCAACAGAAATAGCAAAGAAGGTGCCAGAGATATGAAGCCCAAAGCAGTGCATTGACATTGTCAGTCTTGAGTGTGCAGGAGGAAGGAGAAATATTGAGAAATCCTCAGTTCATTTCTTCTTTTAAAAAAAATAAACATTTTGTTCTTTTTTTCTGCCGTTTGGATTTTGAGCTGTTAAGCATACATCCAGAATTAAATCTGGCTCTGGGACAAGTGTGAAGAAAAACTAGGAGTTTCAGACATACGCCACATCACTCCTCAATCCTTAAGATGCTGTATCAGGGGTGATGTGATATTTGAACTCAAGTGAGTTTGCTGTCAGCTGCTCTGTCCTGATCAAACTACCACTTCAGTTGTGGGTTTTTCCACAAGTAATTTTTTTTTTTTTTTTAATACTCCCAAGCGTGCTTGCTTGATATACTGAAAGTCCATGATGTTACAATGTAGCAGCCTCTGCTACTTCTCTTGTTACAGGTCCCATTCAGGTTGGGAAGAAGAGAGCGTCTGTTCTCATGGAGCTGTTCCCACTGTAAATTCAGCTTCAGCGCCTCAGAACTAAAACTTCAGTGACATCTAGTTTGCACTGGGGAACTGTTTCTGTGCTTCAGCAGCTTCAGTAAGGAGAATCCAAGTGCATCTCAGGGTCTAGGCTAGTATGTTGACGTGAGACTTTTTTCAGTAATAGGTAAGTTTCATCAATTTTTCATCTTAGGTTTAATTTTTTTTCTCTCTCCATTTAGTAGAAGACAGACATAGTGTGGTGTCCAGAACTTGCTTATGACCTACTGTCTAACATCTGTGTACAGAATGAGTCTCTCTCCAGGTTGTTCCTGAAGCTTTTTATTGTCAGAATAAACAGACAACTCCTCCCTCTCTGGAGCATACCTGTCAACCTGTGTTTTTTTGGCTGAATGCTGACCCAAGTAGAACAAAATAGATTTCTTCATCAGGGAGACAGGGTTCAGAGGCATCTTCTAGGATGTTCAGTCCTAAACTGCAGCTGTTATTAACTGTGAGGAACAATTGAACCCAGGATTTCTGGAAGAGTTTACTTTTTATGAGCAATTAGTAAGGTGAAGAGGAATTGACTTGCTCAGTTTAACCTCAAATCATAAAGAAATGGAGGAACAATGATAGTGAGATTAACATGCCAGAGGTTTTGATAAGCTTGAAAGGGCAGGATTTAATCCACACTTAGAGTACAGACAAATGTTGAATATCAGTTTTATGACAAGGGTTTAAATAGAAGAGGATACCAAGTGAATATAAGTTCTCATTAAAGAGGGCTGCTCATGAGAATATGAAGAAGGAGAAGAACAATTCTAGGCAGCTGACTTCAGTTTAAAGAGGCTGCTCAGACCCAGAGGTCTGCAGTGATAGGAGTATGGGTAGTCGTTCTGGTAGTCATTCTGGTAGTCACAGTAATTTCTGAGGCCTGGAAGTCACTGCAGACAGCAATATCCAGAAGTATAGGGTATGTGTTTGTAATATTTCAGTCTTAGACTTGGTTTGGGGGACATTTTTGCAATAAGTGGCAAAAAAATAATATGGAGAGAGAGAAGAAAGCATTCCAGTACTGTTGGAAAATGCCTGCTGCATGATGTAGGACCTTCATTGTTGTAGTTTTACTTTCTTTCCCTCCGTGTCAGCTGTGTGCTTGCTGCAATCTGTGTTTCTGTTTCTGGAGCAAATGATGTTTCCTAAGCAAGTGTTTGATGAGTATTTTCCACTGTCAAGAAAAAGCTTCGTGAAGGACTGGAAATAATTTATCCTCCTGTAAATGTCCTGTTAGTTCCTTATGCTCTGTAATCTTCCCTCCACATCTCTACATGTTTTTTCTTTAAGTGATGGTGCTGCTTAGCAAACAGATAAGCAGGCATACGTAAAACAAGTGGCAAAGAGTATGTGGATTGCTACTTGTAGTGTCTGCTGATGACTGATGCTCTGGCAGTCCCCTGGATGAAAGGCACTAGTCACTCTATCAACAGGATTCTGCCATCAATCTGAGTACAACTGTACTTCCTAAGCTAAAGAAAGCCATCAGTACCAGCTTTGTGGCATTTTGTTTATTAGACCTTCCATGAAGACAGGCAGTAGAGTATAGAATGGAAGAGCATTTCTAATACGGCATGAAACATTTACAGGTAAAAACTGAAGAAAATAGAAAAAAGAAAAAAAAAAACGCGATCTGAACCTTTGAGCTGAGGAGCCAGGGTGTTGAAAGCTTTGGAAATGTGTGCCCAGGGAGATGAGATATTCATTATTTCCTCTGTGGGGGGAAAAAAACATATCCCTGTGTGATACTAAAGGGAAGACTAGAGAATTATTTCTGTGTGGCATCTCCTAGTGTATGTGGCTGAAGATATGATTTCTTAATAATCTAATAGCCAGAAATGATTGCTAGCAGATACTGGGTTCTGAATACCTGTAAGCAATGTCCACTAGATAAGAGCAAAAAGTACTTTTCTGAAGGCTTTCCTCAGTTCTTGGAGAAGGCAGACCTTTAAGTTTTTTTTTTTTTTAAGGGTCTTGACTGTGGCAGTCCCCATCTGAAAATCTGGAAGAGCACAGTTGTAGAGCAACAATTTGGGAGTAAGCCACAAGGAGGAGTCGCAAGATGCTTGCTTCTCCTTTAGTGAGCTACCTGCTCCATCTGGCAATTGTAGAGCAGCCTACTTAAGAGGTGCAAATAATTTGACTTGAACTATTTTTTTTTGTAAAGTTGGCATGTGACAGGGCATCCTCAGTGTTCTTGATGGAGTTGAGTACTTCAGATGTGATTTGTTGTATAACAACAAACTGTGCCCTCTGATCTCTAAAATTAGAAAGCGTTATTTTTCTGAGTTAGTGGGTAATGAAGAATCAATTAGGTTTGAACTAGCAAGTATGGCTTGGTCTTAGTTTTTTACTAATCAAAGCTAGCAGTTAATCTATCAGTTTTGCGTGTGAATGCTGGGGAGCTGTAACAACAGCAAAGTAAATAATTCTTAAAGATATGTGGGGAAGAAAAGGAATGCTACAGATGGACTGATTTGAATCCTGAGTTCTTGAGATTCATCAACACTGCTTATGCTTTCATACTTGAATGGGAAACTAAAAAGATTTAGGCAGGATCTATTTTCTTTCACTTGCATAGAGCAATGAAAAATCCACTTGTCTAGCTACCTTCATCTCCCCACTTGCCTATATGCTTTTTGAAGTCTTTCCTGGCTTTTCCACTTTTTGTGTATTTAAACAGCAATTTCACTGCATTTATGACAGAGGCTGCAATGGGAGGCCCTATTACATATGTCACTACTTCAGTTTTCCTGATGCTTTCAGCTTCACCTTTTATGCCTCTTTCATATTTTTAAGCTGTATGTTTTGCCTTCTGTAAATATTAATATCTGCTGAATGTCTTCACTCTCCAAGAATGCTTCTCCCAGAAGCGATTCCTTCCTTTGTGCTTATTAATACTAGTCTCTTGGTGCTTGGTTACCTGTGTTATCTTCTGCATTATTTCTTGCTGTTCATTCTTCACTCTGTCTTCATTTTGCAGCTAATATCCCAACAGAAGTGAGTCACTACCAGTGAGAGAGCTGTAATCCATCAGGTTCAAATGCACTGACTTTTCATTTTTGGCAAACTGAGCTTTACCACGCTGTTCCTGCTTTCACCCACCTGGGCTGCACATTGGAATGTAATGTGGTATCTGTGCATTTATCTTAGCTTTCTGCCTCTTATTATATATATCTCTTATTATATATATCTCTGCCCCGCAAAAACCGCAAGATTTTCACAGATCTTAAAAGCTAAGATCTTTGATTGAAACTTCCCATCTATGAAAGACGCTTAACATCCTGTCTATTTTTGTGGAGGGAGAAAAGCATCTAACGTCTCTCACTTCAAGGGATGGAAGAGATGCAGGAGCTGTGGGATACCTAAGGATCCAAAAACTTCTTATGATGGAGTTTTCAATAGTGTACAGCTGGATCAGTGATTCTTATTTGATCAGACCTTTAAAAATCCAAGTCTAGGTACCATGCTTATTAATAATAATAATTAAAAAAACAACCCACAAGCCTGCAAAATCAGTTGTTACTGCAATTTTCCCCACCCTGTTATTCAGTGAATGTTTTCCTTTTTTTCTGGTGGCTCAAAAAGATACAAAGTTTGGGGCAGTACAGCTTGAAAAGTTCTCAGTTTTCCTTGCCTCTGTAAATCTGAAAGATACTGCAGTTTACCTGCAGGAAGACTGCAATTTGATGAGCAAGGATGCCTCCTAATCACCAATGAATGACCCTAACTGGTAACTGATTCCCCAAGACTCTTGCAGGACAAGGCATGGTGATGTTTTAATCTTGTAACAGATCTGTGAAGGCTGTTCTTTGTGCTAAATTGTGTGCCTGATTAAACTTGAGAACCAGTCTGAGATGCTTCCACAGTTGCTCTTTATAAGTGCTGACAGGTCCTAAAGGTGTTATCTCTTGCTTTAATCTCTTTAAGTTTAAGTCATCTTAGGTGATCTAGAACCAAAAAAGAAATCATCCAAGAAACAAGCCACACCAAAATTGTTCCAGAAGCCATTCTTTCATCCTTTATTTCACAAATTCTCACTTTATTATTTTTATTTTTATTTTAACTCCAAGAACAATTGATATCACAGAATTAACAAGAGGGGAACAACCAGAAAAGGGAATAAAGGGGATGTGACTAACAGTGCTTGCTTTTGCCATTTGATAGGAAGTGATTGGCATTCAAGATTACCAGGCAGAAGTACAAGTACATGAAGATCTACAAACTGGTGAGTGAAGTTCAGATATTCAGACTGTATTTCCAGCATTTAAGAGAGTAACGGACTAAGTTCCAGGGACAAGTTTATGCTTCACTTGAAGCACCCAAAAGCGTAATACCAAGAACCCACTGCTGAACAGAGAAATGCAGTATGTTAATCATGAAATGAGTTTATTGGATTAGTCAGGCTTTTAGTAGAGGACTTTATATAAATCTCACTTGCTGATGTATTGGTTTATAGATACATTTATCTCTCAATGCAACAGAAAACAAAAATATCCAGACCAGATGATTCCCTTAGAATGCTGCAAGAGCTGTCTGCTCCCCATGAAGATGAGGCGTGTTGCAGGGCAAGCTCCTCACCAGGGATGGATGTGAAGCCAGGTTTAGCTGAGGATTCAGACCATCAGACAAGTTTATGGTGATGAGTCAGGCCTGGACTCAGGCAAGGAAGTTGACCTGCAGAGCAGGCTTAGTGCCTGGTCCATGGGGCCTATGACCAGTCCCAGGGAAGGACTGTGAGGCAGTAGGGGCCCATCTCAGGAGTGTCACTGTAAAAGCAGCTCATAGCATGTGCTATGACATTCCCATAGTGCTGTCTGGGAGCCTCTCTCTGGAATAACCAGTGGGAAGGGATGCCTCAGAGCTGCCCTGAGTCCTGGCAGTCAAAGCACTCCAGGAGAGCACGTGTGCACAGAGGGCCCTGGTGAGTTTTGTGGTTCCCTTCTGTACCTGGCATGGTAGTCCAGATGGCCACTGCAGACAGCTGTGTTAGTTTTTTTTGCCTGATATTGCAAGAAGATTGTAAGTGTTAGTAACAGCCAGCCTTACATGCTGAATTGTTACCACAAATATTGTACACACAGCCCTATTTCAGCCATTCTAAGAAATTGGGGTATATAACTGTAGTCCTCTTTTTCTTTTAATTCACGATAAAAGGGAGATAATCCCATTGTAATCAGGACTTTGCTCTAGTCCAGTGCAAGAGCAGTGGGTCATCACTCACCCTGGAGAGTTTGTCCTTGGTTTAAACTGGTGATAGAGAAGGATTAACGTTGCTTCTTCCTTGTGTCAAATACTTAAATATTTTGCAAGTTACATATCACTTCCTAAACAGAAATGTCTCGACATTATTTCTTTTCTTAGAAATAGAAATACCTTACAGAGCTTGAATTCCACAACCCAGTAAAGAAATTGTTGGACATCTTCTAGAGAGTACATAACATGCTTTATTTCATCCTGTTGTTCTAAGGCTCTTCAAGATCCTCCATCTTCAAATCCTGCTGGTTATTCATCCAATTTCCTTTCTTAATTGTCTTTCTCTCTGCCTTGACATCTTGACAAGCTTGATCCTGGGGTGTTTGGTAGTTGGCAAGTGGCAAAATGGCATTGCTTTGGCCTCGCTGGGAGTAGACCTCCCTGTGAATGATGTCATTAGAGCAGAGCTGAAATTTGAAGGCTGCCTGAAAGCCTCTGCGAAAGTTTTCATTAAAGAAACCATAGATAATGGGGTTGACACTGCTGTTGAAAAATGCCAGCCAGTGGGCAAAAGGGTAGATATAAATGTTGATGATCTGCAGCTGGATATTTGACAGGTTGGCATAGTCTGAGAGCATCATCAGAGTCCACAATGGAAGCCAGGACAGGGTGAAAAGCAAAGCCACAATAATAAGCATTTTGATGACTTTTTGTTTCTTCTTAGACACAGTGTGTCGCTGCTCCTGGCTGTGCTTTCCCACTGTAGGCACTGCTGTATTGAAGAGAGCAATGCCTATCCTAGCATACATAATAACAATGAGTGACAAGGGAGCAAGGTAGATATTAGCAAACAGGACTGTTGTATAGATCCTTCTCATTCCTGGGTTAGGCCAGTTCTCCCGGCACCAATATACAGGGCGGGTTTCATTGCCATAGCCAAGGATTACTCTTATATGCTTCTCTTCTTGTACCTGCAGCATGACTGCTGAAGGACACATGATTGCAATGGCCAGAATCCAGATGACTGTTATAATGATGATAGCGGTTGAGGTGGTCAACTTCTGCTTAAATGGATAAACGACGCATCGAAACCTGCAGCAAAGGCATCCAGGAATGTATGTGGAGAAGCCATTTAGAGAATGCTTAGAGAGGTAAACATAAACATATACACAGGTATAAAATCATGTATTGCTAAAATTGTATGTTGTTAAAATTGTGTATTTTTTTTTAAAGGTACAGATGAAATTGTCTTATCCTGCATAACCAGTGGAGTTGTGTGTAATTGCTCCATTTAAGAACTGTGTTGAGGAAAACAATCTAGAAGAAAATTGGTGTAAGATGATCTCTTGATCATGTGTCTGTATCAACCTGCTGGTGCTTCAGTTAACTATGGCAGGCACCACTGCTTCTGCTATCTAGCTTAACTAGGGCACTAACCAACTCTACACAGTTAGGCACAGCCCCGCTGTGTGATTTTTAAGAGATACTGGCGGAAGGGCAATTACTGTGGATGCACTTCTGAGATGACTGTGTTCATAAGGCTGCCCCATTAAAACTGCATCTGTCTAATATGTTGTGGTATTACGTGAATTAATCTGCCTCATTGTTGTCAGGTGGCATAAGGGAGATGAAAGTGACAGTTCATCTCCACATCATCTTACCTGTCTACAGCAATTGCAACCAGAGTGAAGATGGAAGCAGAGACAGAAATTCCTTGGACCATCCCACTCATCTTGCAAACCATGCTCCCAAATGGCCATCCTGGAAGGAAACAGGTAATTGAAATTTTTACCGTCTCATTGCAGCACTGTGATCATATGCATAAGAGGAAATTTCTGTCCCAGAACAAATACTTTCTTTTGCTCTGGCAGGCTACTGTAGGGAGGTCAGAAAGGCATAGGTTATGTAAATAAGTGCACTGCCAGTTGCCTAGGTGAGTTTCTGATGTTTTGAGAAGCAGCAGAGCAAGCATTTGTGGTTTCACATAACATTGAAGAGAGACCAGCAGACAAGAAAAGGGTATTGACCTCTACAGGATTGCTCTCTGCATGTTGCTGTGAGTACCCACGTAGTCTTCCTGGGCATGTACATAACACAGTACTGGGTGATCCCTTGTTAAAGATGCAGGATGTGGAAGTCAGCAGGGACAGCCCTACTAAGAGGGTTGTTAGAGGCTTGTTTTCCTCATCTGTGACTTCCACTGACTTGAAATGCCAACTGAACTCTCTCAGAAACAGTAGTGTGTAAACAGGGCCATTGACCCAGTGCTTTATTAGGTGACTTTTGTGCGCTGTCTCCATATGTGTTGCAAAGTGAACCTGAACCCTTTCTGCCCTATATGCAAGATGAGGGCTCTGAATTTGCCCTCAACTTTCTCAGTGGAGTTTGGATTCTGTATGCCAGTGACAGAGATTAAGAATAGTATATGTGGATCACTGTCACATACAACCAACTCTCAGGTTTCCCAAGGAGGTCAGCACTCAGAAATACAGGTGAATCCCCTTCGAGCTCTTCTTGCTGTGCAGTGTGAACCAGCATACCTGCAATGATGTTGTCCAGTAGGGTGGTGGGCATGCAGAAGATTCCCACCAGTAAATCGCTGACAGCCAGGTTCAAGATGAAAAGATTTGTGACTGTTCGCATATGCTTGCTCCTCAGAACAATATAGCAGACTACTCCATTGCCAACCATACAGAGCAGGAAGATGAGGAGGTAAGAGACAATGAAGACAGCTGCCACGGAAGGCTGATGATGGTAGAAGTCCACGTAAGAGACATTGCCTTCTAAGTAGAGGTACTTGTATGTCCCGTTATAACTCAGCAGACGAGGCCATTCAAATGAAGAATTTGAGTCTGTTTCCTTACTCATGTTGTAACGTGCCTTAAAAGATATTTTTAAAAGGTCATTATAATGCAGTTTAAATTATTTGAAGAAATGTGGCTAGTGTGCTCAAAGCATACTGCATAACCAAACATGTGAGCTTGTGTATTCTCATCCCTCTATGGCTTATTCTAGTGGTCCATATTCTGCCCTCCTCCTCCCCCTCCCCTTCAAAGTGGAAAAGCAACAAATATTATTAGTTAGTATTAGTTTGATTCTACAATATAGGTATACAGAAGTGACCAGTAAGACTGCTGAAAATTTTCTTCCTTCTCCAGTCTTTGTAAATGTTCTTCCCTTCCCAAATAAGAGGAAATGTAGACAGAATGTAAACAAACCTATTGTGATGTGTCAAGCAAAGAAAACATTTATTGGAAGGGGGAGGGTGGGAGATTGGAAATCAGAATTCTTGAGAAATCTATTTACTCAACAGCTTGAGTAAACTAACTCTTAGGCAAAAGTGATGTTACTGAGACATTAAAAACAGTGGTGACAATAAAGCATTCAGAAGACATGAATCTTCACCTGAATGTATCCAAATCCAGTCACATTTAACTGAAAAAATTTTTGTGTACAACTGATATTAGACCTTAATTGATTTTACTTTCCTATGTACAATCTACACAGATCAAGAAAAAAGTCAGGAAACATGGATGACCTCTATATTTAAAATGTGTTAAAGTACAGGATAGCTGGATGTATTTTTTAGCTTTTCTACTAAATTCCTTCCTTGAAACAGACTTGCTAATTAGAGCTTTTGTTTCTGCCTATTTTTTCCCTGTTAAATTTACTCATGTCTAGTTCTCAGGAAAGCGCTGCAGTTCTTCTATATTTTGTTTGCTAATGAAATTCAGTAATGTCAAAAGTTTTGCAAGTGTTTCACTTCTGAGTAGTTCAGAGAAAATATATATATTCTGGTATGCCCCAGGTTTGGAACAAGTATAGTGGTGAATATTACATAGATGTCTTGTGTTTTCTGCTGTGTTGGCTGTCAGCAGCTATACAGCGTTTGCAATGCATTTGTATTTTTACATATTCTTTATGTATTTCAACAAGGCAATGTACTAACTACCTGTAATGGTTGTGCACTCCTTTTGTTTGCCTTTGTGCTGAAAAACTGTATTAGTTTATTTCATTCAAAATATTTTCAAAACTATTGAATTGCTTTCATTCAAATGTTTTATGTGCCAAATGTTTTAATTATGCAGATCAGATTCAGCTATTGTAGGTGTTTTAATAGTAGCTTTATTATTCCCTGAACAATACAGGTACTGATGAAACTGCATACAAACATGATGAACAGTGAGAGCAGTAGTCAAAAATAGACATTTGTCAATAGTAGCTTATGCCATTCCTTTAATCACAGCTCTCGAGCTGTGCTTTGTAGATCCCAGGAAATGTTTCATCACTAAAATCCCATCTAATCTTAGCATCTCTTCTGCTCCCTTTTGGCCTCTGTCAAGAAATGATTGCTCACTTGCCTCCTCTTCCCTGGCCAGCTTCTCAGGGTACTAAAGAGCAGGATGCTAAGCTTTCCCTGCTCAGGGAGATAACCATGTAGATGAGAATCAGTGCTTATTGTAAGATCTTCCCCACAAAGAAAGGGCAGTGTCATGACCTTTCCACTTGACATAGTTATTCTGGGTGATGAATGTAAAATCCAAGCGGTTGGCCTGTAGCTCTAAGTCATTTATAAGGCTGCCAATTGATGGGGTTAATCAAGTTAGAAATAGAAGTCTTTGCGAGTTCAGCTTTTTTTTTTTTCCTAATAGCTAGTGCTGAAATCAAGTAGAGGTGCAATAGTGAGGAGTGGAGCAGATGGAGCCAATAATCTCATATTGCTGGATGTTTGCTCATATGTTTGGAGCAAACAAAGCAACAGATGAAGTTTTCCTAGGCAAATTGCTGCATTTTAGGTAGTGAACGCAACCGTGCAAGAAAATAGGAATTCTGGTGTGTGCTGAATAAGCACAAGACTAATTTGCCTGGTAGGTCTCACACCTACTTTGAAAATTTTGGCTGAGATTGATAGTGCATCCAGTCCCAAACAAGCTTCTGGGAAAAGTAAGGCCCTCTGACCTTTCTCGTCTAACAAAAATAAGTACACAGTTGTCTCTTTTGGTTGCTGCTGTTGCTTCCTCTGAGGTTCGTTCCAAGTTCATATCTCTAGCATTTGTGTGCAAATAGGAGAGCCACAAGTGTTTTTTACTGTAAATGAACACTAATTTTCCTTCCCTTGCTTCCTGGAGGTGGAGCTTTTAAGACAGGCGTTCCAGACTAGGGAAGATTGCATTTACTTTGCACTCTGTTGTTCATGATCCATGCTGTCGCAATGAAACCCTGCAGATAAGACAGGTGGGTTCCCTTCAGTATTGTGCTTTTTGGAGTTCTCTGTGTTGGGGGAGAAGCTCTTTGGTAGGTGAGCTTTGTTCTTCTGAGCAAGAGCACAGAAGGAATACTTATGGTTCAGATTTCATTGCTACATAACACCTTTATACATACACAATAGTTCATAGCCGCACAGGCTTTGCTGGATGTTTTAAGAAGTTCTTGCTGGTATGAAACTTTGGTCCCAGGGTTTACAAACCCTTGTGGGTCACTCTTATGTAGTGGCTGTATTCTAATAAATTAATTAGAATTCTATTTATTAAGACAACTGAAATTATCCTTTATCATGCTAAAAGCATAATTTTATTGTGCTTCCCTTTACCTACTAATTATTCACTAGGCTTATCTTGGATTCGGCCTCTTTTTCTGATGGTATATTGTGAACCAACCACTTTCAATCTTTTTAGTAAAGAACCTTAATTGTTAACATTTGTAACCAACAAGCAAGAAATTGCGAATGGGAGCTGTCTCTGTCTTACAGCATCTGATCACACTTGCACTTGTACCATTTTGTACCAAATGTGGTGAGCTT
Source organism: Lagopus leucura (assembly GCF_019238085.1). Taxonomy (NCBI): domain Eukaryota; kingdom Metazoa; phylum Chordata; class Aves; order Galliformes; family Phasianidae; genus Lagopus; species Lagopus leucura. The sequence continues at coordinate 30,133,939 of NW_024962264.1, read as the reverse complement.
GCTGTACAAATACTGTAGCTTACAGGAAAAGGCAAAGTACACAAGTTTTCAGTGTTTTAAGTTCAAGGGGAATGGGATTGGCTGGAAGAAGAAACAAAACGTAGTCCCTTGTGTTTTACAGGTAAAACAGACTGATAAATAGTAGAGACACAGGACTAAAACATAATTCATCAAAGAAAGGGGAAAGTAATATAATGCCTAAATATCATGGGATGATAAATAAGAGTAATTTCCTTCCACTTAATAATTTTATAAGGGCATGGCTGCACGATGAAAAATTGCCTGCATATTGTTTTTAAACACAGTAGATTGATGTGTTAGTGAAACATCTGTGACAGCATCCCTACACAAATAAGCAGCATTAAGTCTCACAGGGCAATCTTGTGCCATTGGATATGGAAAATTAATTTACCTCATAACGGCAACAGATCAAAGTAATTATGAAGTGAGTGCAGTTACTTTTATGTTGGCTACATGGAAGAATTCTGGTATTCTCAGGAGCCAGGCGTTACTACTTCATCTCCATACACTCTGATTGACTTTTATCCATATCGTTGTGTGCATAAAATCTTACTGTGGATTTGACTGATGGCTTAGAAGCAAAAACAAAGACAATGAACTGTCAGAAACATGAAGAACTGAGGTGTCGCTGGGGGAGAAAAAGAAAATGTATTGCAGTAAGTGCTAAAAGAGTCATCTTGTCCTTAGCTGCACACTCGGTAACGGGTTAACTGCAGAGACTTCCTGGAGACCTTGGTAGCACCTCTGTTCTGCTTGGAAGTTATAAACTTGTGATAGCAAAATACAGCAAAACAAACAAAACTCTAAGCTGTAATGTTTATGGAGTAAGAGGAGGACACTTATGGAAGTAATACCAGGGAACATGGACCAATTGTATACTGGGTGCTTTGTCTGCAAGTTAACATTTCCTGTGGAAAGCAGCCTAAAATCAAAAGCTGTTCAATCAGAGCAGCTGCATAGCAATGTTTGGAGAAGCAGGGGAGGAGAAGTCTGTGGCAGCATTGTGGATGAGGATCTGTAACTTAAACCAAGTTTCCGGCTGAAAGTGAAGAGCAGCATAGCACAGCAAAACAAGCACATAAGTAGAACAATAGCTGACAAAATGCACAAAATACCTCCAATGTTAATTACTTACAGCTCATTTGGTATGTTGCATACAGATTTGGACCAAATCAAAGAAGTCTAAAAGAAAGCTGCAGGAAAAAATCAGAAAGCTCTAAAGAACAGCTTTCAGAGAAACAGTGCAAGTTACAGGATCATTTCATTAAAAGAAAAAATATATTTAAAAGTATATTGTAGTGTGCCTCCATCTTATTCTAAGTTTCAGAAATATTTATTTTACTACCATACATCTCAAAAAGTTGGCTAAAATGGACATGTCTGCAGTACATTGTAAGAAGGACTCACTTCCACTTTCAGTGGAAGAAGACTTCAACAACAGCCAAATGGGCTCCAGAAGTATGCAATAGGCAGAAGAGCAGAAGCCATTCCTGATAAAACAGAGCATTGAGGCTTGTCGTGTTAAACATCACAAGCAATACAGTGTTTCTGTAAAGAAATGATTTCATTACTGAATACTGTTAAAATCTTTGAAAGTGTTTATTAGGTGTGTTTTAACCTAATTTTGAGTTTAATTTTATCTTCCTCTATAGTGAGAAATGCTTGGTCTGTAGAAAACTTGAATTGCAGAGTGCAAACTCAAAAGATATTTAGGAATATGAATAGAGTACTCTGGAAGCAAATGTTTGATTTATCTTGTAATACATCGTAATTTCATGGAATACTTCATGAAGCACTTAGTGTCCTATCACAGTAAACACTGAATGCGTCACAGGTAAAGAGCAGGCTTTCAGCTAAGAGGAAGCTGTAATAGAAGAGACATTTAAGAGTATTGAGTTTATAATTAAAAACAACTTACTTTCATTGCTGTACACTTCCGCAAACACAAAATATACACTGAGAAGCAAATCAAACATCTATAAATAGATAATAGCAGGGAGACATGCTCATGCAAGACTAATGAATGGGCATTATGCTTTGGACATTTGTCTTTCCCTAACAGTCATCTGAGAAATCTGAGCAGAGAAAAATGCAATTTTTTGCCAAAGGCTTTTTTAGTTTTGTGGGTTTTATTTTTCTTGTTTCTAAAGATCTTCCCCTTTTCCTGTCTTATTTATAAAGAGCAGTGCTATCAGTAGCAGTGCTATAAAAGACAAAACAAGACTTTAATTGTGGATTACTCATCCTCGTCAGTACGAAGACACCCTTTGCCAAAAAGCCAAAATGCAAATATTATTCAAAAGATGCTATAGCATGAGGCTTTCACAGCGTATTTCTTATTTGTCTAGAATATATAAAATTTTCACTGTTCCATATTTTTGACATTCAGATAATATCACAGCTTAAATAGGCCTTATTCCCACACTGAGTGAAGAACCTTAATGCTGAAAATTTACTGTAGCAAGGCTTTGCTGTAGCTATTTTCTGCCATTTGCCAATGTCAGTGTGTCAGCATGTTGATGTTTTTAGTCGTATTTGTGACTTCTGTCAGTTTGCTGAGAAAGTTTCCATGTTTGAAGTTTCCTGCTTGGCTGTAGATTGAGCACAGGGTGGAAATCTGCCTTCATCTGTCATGAAGATGTGTGACATGCCACAGAGGAGACAAGGAAAGAGGACTGAATAAACAGGTAGTGATAGGGTTTCAATAGTTAGCTGAAAGGGTACTTACACAGTAAATGAGGATTCCTTTGCAGCAAAGGCACTTAGAAAAAAATGTTTTCTGTGTATGTGTTGTATTTAGGTGGCTCTTAACTATTGTTTTTCATTATTATAAAAGGTTTTATTGTTAACACTTAGCCTTCAAGCTTCTGAGTGTGGTTTCTGTACTGATGTGTCACAGGCTACTTTGTTTTAACTAAAACCTCAGCCAGTTGTTCCCTGAAATAAGATTAAAATTCTACTACAGAAGTCTAGCCACTTTACTAAGAAACCAAGTCATAAGATACATTAGTTCTGTTATACTTGTAGATGGCTTTTATCATTTTTCTCAACAACTCTTTCAAGATCACTTGCATCCCAAGCCTCAGTCTTGAATTTCCTTGTGGTGTTTTTGCAGCTGAAGTCAAAGAGTCTTTTTACCCTTATTCCTGCCTGTCAGCAGCAGAATGAGAAACCAGGATGTTACTACCACTAATGTCAGCAGCATAGGAGGAGATAAATTATCAGATAAGCACTCATTAAATAAACGGCAGGGAAGTTATAGAACCCATTCAGTACAGAACTTAGCTTGCTTGTGGCAAGAGAGCCTTTTGCCCATGCTGTAAATTAATAGTAACTGAGTCAGAAAACACAGCACCTACAGGAGAGAATCTGTTTGGAAGATGCACAACATCCAATTGAAAGCTATCCATTTTTATTGAGGCAAAATGAAGGCACTCAGTTGACCTGGTGCTTGGTACACTTTTCAAGACATCTGTCACTTTGGGAGATTACCCCTTCAGAGGGGTTTCCCACCATCGACTGCCCTACTGCTACCAATCTTACGCTGTCAGGAGGAGTGTTGAGCTTGCTACAGGGTGAACAATATATGAGCCATGACTGTGCAGAAAGTAAAGTGTACTTATTGCATCTTAGCTCTGTTCAGGCATGCATTCAGTAGAGAAGTAATGAGGTTGTTATTAAATTCAGTGACTCTTTCAGGGCTATTACCAGAAAGTGTTGCAGAAAGACTAATACAGCAGACATAGCATTCTTCCTGATACTAGTGCATGTGTTACTACCAAATGCAGCAAGCTTAGCAGTATTTTGAAAGCAGCCTATCAAGCCTTTCAGATTGCTCTCTTCTCCTTAGTTCAAGTTGACTGATCAGAAAGAGCTGCTGTTCCTGTGAGCCAGACACTGAGCATCAAATGCCCTCTGATATTCCCTCATACCTTGCTTGTATTTCTGTTCTTTATTAATACATTAATTGAACTCAAAAAGGGGTAAACGCTTCCTCAAGTGCATTAGTTGAGAAGCTTTGAATAGAATTAAACTATTTAAATTTTAAGTCCTCCTGAGATAAAATCTTCAAGTAGAGGCTTTCCAGCCATGAAGGGAAATTACCAGGGACCTCAGTAAATACAGTCAGCCTAGACAGCTGGAATAGTGGAAGTAATTGAGGTCCTACAGCAGAACAATTTGTAAGGAATGAGTGAATGTGCCTTGGATCAAAAGCATAGAGCTGAAGCATTACTTCTGTTTTGACAGTATTACTAAGAAATTGTTCCAATTTACGTTGTTTTGTGGTTAAGGTACAATCATACCTTAAGGTAACTACAGAAGCTTTTGTCACAGGTACTAGTGTGTGAATTTAAGAATGACAAGGCATGCCAGCAGAGTAGTAACCCCAAATGCAAGTGGGAGCAGAGATTACTGCAGCCATCTCTCCAGGTGGAGTTTTAAATGTTAATCTTAGCATATGTAGTGGGATAAACAGTCACAGAATCACAGAATTGCAGTCACTAGTTGAAAGCTGGTCTGAAAGTTCTTGATTAGGAGAGAGCTTTAATCTGCTCTAGCTTCTCATGCCTACCCCTGAAGCCCATCCAACTCTTAGTTTCCTAGCTCATATCAGAATGCTGATGTTGCAGTTGAAAGACAAGGATCCCGATTATGAAATAATGAAGTGTCCATTTTATTTCTGATAATGTGGAGCATTAATATGCCAGCAAGGATTATGCTTCCCTGTTACCAAATATACAGCTTGCTCTAGTTGCCCGTACATCTTATTAGGTTATATATTGGAGGAAAGTTTATTCATGTAATGATGTTTGTGACAGCTTTCTGAAGTACTGTCTTGCATCCAGTCATAAAGACACTTAGTGTTTAAAGGGTAATACTTCGTAAACCTTAGTTTGGACGACAGAAGTTCTGGAATATATGATGAAAGACCCATCTAATTGTAATATTCATGTATTCTAATTCATCTACATACAACAGAACACAGGTAGTTTGTTTACAAATTAAGGTGAGAAGAATATAGGAAAAGCAGAGGGAGCTACCTAGTAAGCATCCATTTCTGACAAGAATCACAGTAACAGGTCCAGAGTTATGAGATAGACACTATCTTTCCAGGTACTTGCTGTCATTTCACAGAAATATAGGTGTTAGTGTGAGCTACTCTTCTTTATTTCCCCCCTCATCACCCAAGCCCACTCAAGCCTGAGTAGAAGCAAGTCAGAGCAACAGCTGCTAACCCTGCTTGTTTTCAGTCAAGGCTTGAGTGAATGCTGCTCTTTTAGGGTGACTTACTGTTCTATGCAACAAACTCCTTAAGTTTAGTAGCTCAAGCCTGTATCCTCTCCCCATCCTCTATTGCTATATGCTAGTTCAAACTCAGCCAGCTACACATCCAGTGTATGACTTACAAAATAGATGAACCTTTTGTGTTTTACATCAGGGATAACTACCTAGGGCTTATTATTATCAGAAATAAAGATTTTATGTATTCATGTCTTAACTTCCCTGCCCCTCAGTAATCTCAGAGGCTCAAACCATTGAGTTGCTTTTTTGTCCTGATATAAGCTATCACTTGTGTACTCAGTGTCCCTTTTGTGTTGTTCTGCAGGTGCACTGTGTCCATAAAGATGAGATGGCATATAGCACTAGTGACAAGAAAACACCAGCAGTTTTAGTGGCAAGGTAAGGTGTCCTGCTTTGTCATTGCTGCTTTCCTAATTAAGTCTTATCACTTATTAGCGTTGTTTCAGCAAGTTACAACTCAGGCTTCAATTAAAATAGCTGTCAGAAACCACCGATGTATAAATCTTAGTCAAGTTAATCATGCAGGTGCCTTTGAGCTCTAAAAGTGTTTGTTTTGTAACTGTACTTCAAGGACTCTGTCAGAATTAACTTGAGCTCACATACTGGACAAAGTCCTCTCCACAACTTAATTCTGTTCAACAAGTGATAGATAGCTGAAAATGAAGCATGACAAATTGTTCCTGATCACATTCATTTCTGTATTCAAAGCAACTCATGTTGAATAGTGTTAGATTTGATGGATCATTAAACTGTCTTTCTCTGGCAGGCTGATGATATACTTTAACTACCATAACCTGTGCTAGTCATATCATAATACTGTTGCAATAACCTGGATTTATCCACTAGAAGGTACTTATTTCGCTGTTATCTTCCAACTCGATTGACTGGAGCATTTTAATGAAAACCTCAGCATTTTAATCTTTGGTTTTGGGAAGTGTAGGAACCAAACCATCAAGTAACTATGCCCTTGAGAAGAGGGAATTAAACAATAATATTTTTCCCCCATAAAGACCATTTTCTGTACACCTATGCACACTTGATTTTCTGTTGATGTAATTACACTGCCAGCATTAACAGCAGTACAGCGTGGACTATTGCAAATGGAACAACTGGAAGACGTGCTCAAAAACATTGTACCAGGCATGCAGCAACTTTGTTCACAGCCGAAAATGTGAACCTCTAATTTCTGACATATAGATTTGCTAGACTCAGAGCAACTGTTAGAGGCATCTGGCAATTGCCCTGTGAAACATTTTGTCAGCCTTTAAAATTGATAGCCACTTACAGTCAGCCAGGGGAAAAAAAAAAATGGACAGATCAAGGTACACAAAGGACTCTTAGATGACTGTTTCACGAGTGCACCCTTAGTGGGAACAGTCTTTTCTCTGTAAGGACCTTGAGCTTTGTATAAAGATGAAGTGGCTGTCACATTGAGAAGGGCATTTCTAGCAGTAGCTGTGCAGATGCTCCCCCCTGTCCAGTGATCCCTGCTGATGGTAATGTTGCTCACATTGCTTTTGAACTACAAAGCCGTTTATACCAGATATGCGTGTGCTGTCACATTATTGCACCAGTATCCCAAAAGTGGCCAGTACAAACTAGTCAGTAGGGCTGCATTATACTCCCTTGGACCAACCGAAGCAGCACACAGGGACTTGCTTACCAGCAGGCAAATACTTGACACGCCCAGGAGCCCTATGCAGGCACTGTTATGTACCCAACTCAGAGCGCAGGATTAGCATTTCCTTCACACATACATGCACAGACACAAAGACCTGTTGCCAACAAAGCACTTGCAGTTTCACCTCAGCTCCCAGCTATAGCAGAACAGTGAATAGCCCAGCCCAACTTAAAGCCAGCCTCCCCTCTTGCTTGCATAGGCTATCCCCACTTACAGTTAAGAGTTCTCCGCAGCAACCACTGGTTCAGTGCAGGGAGGAGGAAGGCTGCAGCCCTGAGTGTAGCAGAAAGGGAATGGACCTCACCAGTGCCTGACAGATGCAGGGAGGAGGGAGGAAGAGAGAGAAGGAGGGACTGGAGAGAACAGACCAAAGCCACAGTGCTGAACCCTGGGGCTAGTGGGCTGTCACTTGCAACGCTCCCTACCCTGGGGTAGAAGAATGCACATCAGGGCTGTGTTTCTTGCCTGTATTTCTTTATAGACCCTCCTCTTTTTTTCTTTTTTTTTCTTTTTTTGTCTTTTAAAGCATCCCTTTGTCTCGGGAAGCTTGTTTGCAGAGTTGGAGTTAACAGCTACAGCTACCTCCCCAGGTATCAGCCCTCTAATAGACTCCCACTCATGCATTCCTGGTCATTACAACTGAGAAGGCAGCAGTCTAGAGAAATCTCCAATGTGCTGAGTGTTCCCCAGCACAGCGTGCAATGCTCAGGCCCTTGTTCTACATGCTGTGCTCCAGCAATTAGATCAATCCTTTCTAAAGATAAGGCATAGTTAGCTTTTAAATCAGAAGCAGGAACCTAGGGAAAAAAAATAATCTATGCAGTTCTTATCAGACTACTTGACACTTAAATTTAGGATTATAGCATTTGCCTTATCTCTTTTTGCATTCCTTCCTCCCCCTCGCTCCCCCAAACGCAACAAACCTCGGGCCCTGTTAGCCAGTGTAGTAGTACTCATTCCACTGTGACCATTAGAGCTTCCTTGTTCCTCAGGAATCCAAAGGAGGTTGGGAAGACCAAGAAGTCCAGCCTTCCCTCTTGCATACAGAGGGAGACAACTAGGTCCAGAACTCTCACTTACCTGGGATGAGAGCCCCTGCTCTGGTTCTAACTTTCAGGAGGTTACTGGAGTGTCACTCCATGGGGACAAGTAACAAGAGACCTTTATTCCAGTATTCCAGTCTAGGCTGAAGCAGGTAATAGAAATGTTGCTAGAAATCAGGAAAATGAGGAGTACTGCCACAAGCTCATTATCCAAAAATAGGTTGAGAATTTCTAAGAATAAGAGAGAGAATGATCAGACATGCTTTGAAAAGGACATGTTCTGGCTTTATTTGTATCAACTGTCATAAGGAAAGAAATCTTCAGTGACATACTACAATTAAGTCACACGGAGATAAAATGCAATGGTTTGTAGGGGAAGAAGGGGGTGGGGGGTTGGGGGGAAGTATATATATACACGCACATATACAGGAAAGGAAAGCTTAAAGTTAAAGACAGCTAGAAGGCAGCGCTCTCACCATTCACAGTCACAGTCCAAGGTCTGAAGTCAGTCCAACAACATTGCCTGTTTCAAGATAGGAAAGAAACACAGCAACAAACAAGAACACTCATTGCATTCTCTACAGTGAAGCTGGAAACCATCTCCTTTACCAAAGCTTAAATGCAGTACTGAGGCCAAGGGAGGAGGCTGTGGAGGCCCTGGGTGAGGCCATTAAGCTGAGTACCTTAATCTGCAAATGAAACCTAGCAGCTCTCACATCTCTACTGCAATCCTCACTGCTGGTATTCTGCAGGGCACAAGTGACACAAGTCGGCAGCATACTTCAGAGTGGAGGATGAGAGAGAAACATCAAGCTGTGCTTTTGTGATATAATTGCTAAAAATGGAAATGAAGGTACAGTGTTGTTCACTGGAAATTAAGAATTAAGGTACAGCACTATTTGCAGGGGTTCAATAGCAGAGTGCAGCTGGTATGCAAGGAATCCAGTTCACAGCAGTTCCCTAGGTAACCTTAGGTGTTGGTAACATCAGGAGAACATGATTTGCTGATGCTAAGAAGAAATGTCATGGAGGATGGAGCAGAGTAGAGATTGGCCAGGTTCTAATATAACATCACTGGAATGGGAGCATGAGGGTACTATGGTAGTGATTAACTGCATACCTGTTACCCAACAGTTTGATATCTCTTGACAAAATGCCATCCTGAGTGAATTTAGCTCCTTATACACTCATTAAATGCTCATTATAATACCAAAACACACCTCTATCACAGAGGCTACTTGCCTCCAGGGTGCAGCTGTCCCCCACTGAGCCTGTGCTCTGAATTTTTTGGCCTATAACTTTAGAAGTGAGGCAAGAGAATTTTACACAAATCATAAGCAAAGGTATGTATGCGGCTAGGGACACTCAAGCTCCACCTGAAAAATAAGAAATAGTATAAAAATTATTTAACTTTTATCATTGAACATTTAAATGATAATCATTTATCATTAAGTGATAAAATCACTTTATCATTCTCCATTTAAGAGGCGGAATGTCAGGGAATGCACCATCAAATGTCAGATATGAACCATCTGACTTCTGGGATCAGTTGATTGGCTGAGCTTCTCTTTTCCCATTTTTGGATGCCTATTGGGTAAGATTCACAGAGTCAGTTATACCATATGCTTCCTTGGGAAACTTAGAAGGCTCTGTAGAGTTGCTTATAATTTAATGCGTTTGTAGTTGGTTGCATTATTGGTATTCTTGGTTAAACTCATGCTTTGCAGACAGTGTTTTTATCACTGATAATCCAAGGAACCCGTGATCTGTTACTTTAATAAAGTGCACTGTTCATTAATCTAGCTGTAAGAGTTCTTAATCTGGGCATGGCCTAAGCTCTTAAAGAGTGATCATGCAAGCTCATTTGATGCCATTAGATTAATTGGGCAGTGTGCTGAAATAGTGAATGTCACTGAAGTTATAGTGCCAGATTGAACATCAGTCAGAATGTGAGATCAGCTGCACCCAGCCCTTCTGATGTCTGAGGACAACTAGAAAATAAGGGGGTATGTTTTCTGCCGAATTAGGTTGCTCTTTATTGTGCTACCTCTCTGCAGTGGTGTGTAGAGAGGGTAAGTAGTGGGAAGTGTGTGTGTATATGCTGCCAACACCCTTTACACAGTGGTCTTTATTACTCATGCCGTAAGATATACATGGTCAGTTCAATCTTCTTTTCTTTCATGGCAGTAGGAAAGTGATTGACGAGCACAGACCAAACTGATTTGCCTACCGTCCCTCAAAGCAGTCAACAGCTGGAATTAGAAGGGACAAATTAAAGTAATAAATGTGGGGTCAAACAGGCAAGGAAGACACTTCTTCAGGTTTTTTCAGATCCCAGATTCACCCCAAGCCTATTTAAGTGTTTAAGTATGGGCACTAGGCTATTCTGACTTGCAGCTAGTGACACAGTCAGCTTCTGTAGACACAAGGTCTCCACGGAGTCTGTGTGGAAATAGGAGCATAGGTCTCACGCTCAAGTGTTTGTCTTTCATTATACGCCTCAAAATATGTCATGAGGCTTGTGACTGTTGTGTCCTATCTGGCCTGATGGAATAATTCCCCTGAAATTTGAAATACCTCATTCAAAAGAAGCCTGTTCTGCTAGGAAAAAATAGAAGTGTCCCTGGTCAGCTATAGACTCTGCTTTTTTTTGTGTGCATACATTCAGATGTGCTGGTGTCAGATTTGTGACACAGGTGAGTTGCTCACTTGTGATGGTGTGAATGTTTGCTTACTCTTCTTCTGAGTGGCTTATAAGGAGCTAATGCACTGGGGGCTACCTTGTGGTCTAGTCTCTTCTTCTAACTAGAAAGTCTTTTAGTTGTAAGAGGGGAAGTTGCCATGCAGGGCATGAAGTATGCCTAGATCTGCAGTTAAAGACACGGCTTTGTTCTTGCAGCTCCTGAAGCAGATTGTGATGTTGCTGTTGCATGGCATGTGGCTGTAGGAATATTCACATGGTATCCGGTGAAGATAATTATCCTCTCTTCTCTACGTACTAGAGCAAGTATTCCCAAAAGGTATCCTGCCCAGGGTGAGTACTTTCTTTTTTTTTTTTTTTTAATATATAAATAAAGGTTAGCTGGACTTCTTTCTGTCTGCCGCTAGACACATTAGAGGGAGTTATCTGTCCTCTCCAGCATAGCATCTCAGGCATGTATACAGTCATTATGTGCTGTGTGAGAAGCGTCTGAGAGGCTAGGATGTCACTGACAGATAAAATAATAAAAGTGGTTACAGACTTCATACTAAGTGTAAAGCCATGATTTAAGTTACAACAGTGATTTCTCACTTAGGTCTGGAAGCTCATCAATAAGAAATGTCAGGGATTAAGGAAACTCTGGAATTATTAACCCAAGGAATGTATGAATTATTTTAATAACTCAGCAGGATCTTAGGACAGCACAACATGGAGTGTTTCTGATAGAGGTGATGGCTTTGAAAGTTTCCCAGGATATTTAGAAGAGTTTACCTGGAACAGCCGTTATTAGTTAAAGCCCATCCAGGAAGGTTGTCTTTAAAATAAAAATAAATTAACAGAGATAGTGCTGGAAGACAGAATGTGGGCACTCTTTGAAGGAGGGAAACTACAAAGAGCTACCTGTTGTGTAGACTGGTTAGCACATGCTGAGACAAGATCTCATTTTCCTCTGTTCTGGTATCTCAAATTAATGCTAGGAAACACCCAAAATATTTAGCTATGGGAAGGAATTGGAAATGTACGTGTTGGGTGTGAGCTAGCAAAGTGCAGATTTAGGAAATTAAGAATCTTTTCCATGGTTTTCTGTAGAAGCAGAAGCCAGAAAGTATTCTTAAGATGGCAGTTTTTCACTTGGAGAATAAGAGATGCTCCCTAATGAATTCTGAACTCTTGGTAAAGCCTGACTCTTAAGAAGCTATCCTGGCATGGGGATATTTACTGGGCATCAGTGATTACGCTCTGACTAGTGCAGGCAGGGAAGAGTATTGAAAAAGGATTGCTTGTTGGTATTTCAGAGCCTCAAATAAATAGCTTTTAAACTTGAGGCTCTCCTTTCTCTTTGGATGACGTATCTGTCCTTTTTCTCCATTTTCTATTAGATGGCAAATTAAAAGGAAACTTTTATTAGCTAAAGTAATGTTCTGCAGCTGCTGGCAATAGCTCTCTAGCTGTGTTTTCAGTCAGATGGGTTGCTTAGGGCTTGAGGAAAATAAGGCTAGGATGACTTTGCTGGTGTGGCGGGAATAAATACTATTTTAGGGGAGTAAGAAATTAAATATGTGTTACATACAGAAATGAGTTCAGAAGTTAAGGCAAGCTCAGAAGTATGTTTAAGATATAAGGTGTGTTTTTATTTCAAAATAGAAGAGCATGAACCCAGAAACTCGAGAGTTTCAGCATTTAACTTCATTGCCTTGCTGTGACGCTGCACTGGATAGACTTGAAAACTGGATTTTGGCTATGGGAGACTACATGAGAGATGCAGGTAAGTCCTGGATGCTTCTAAGTGTAGGTAAAAAAAAAAAAAAAAAAAAAATTTTTTTCATCTGTACAGCTTGTTTGGTGCCCCTCACAGGACAGTGAGATGTGTCTGTTTTTTGAGATGCACGTGCTTTATTTTTCTCCTTCCTTGCTATTTCAGAATAAATGATTAGAGAGACCTTTTGGGAAGACACCTGCTGAGCAGCAGGTTATACAGGAGAGGTTACACAAAAAGACCTGAGGGAACTCAGGAAAGATGCAAGGTTTGGCTGGGTGCTTGTAGTGGTGCTTTTGAAAAGGAAGGAAAAAAGGAGAAAAGAAAGGAATGAAAAAGGTAAGCAGGAGAGAGAAAAAGGAGAAAAGGGTCAGGCAAGGCAAGAAATAAAGGGAAAGGCTCAGGGAAAGGAGGAAGGTAAGGGGAAATGGAAAGGCACAAGATGAAAGGGAGAGGATGAGGAGAAAGCAGGGGAAAGGCAAGGAGAAAGTGGAGAGAGGAATGTAGGAAGGAAAGGCAGGAAAAGGCATGTCTGCTTTTTTTTTTCCTTCATAGTTTCTATTTATTTGTTTCAATGACCAAATGGAAAAGCAGAGGCTGGGGTAGTGTTGCTGTGAGAGGGCTGCCCTGTGGCTGTTGAGTCAAGGCTGATGTCTGCCCCAAACCACGGGACACTGAGGAGCCATGCTTCATCTCCGCGTTATCTCCGCCCTTCATGTTCTGGCATAAATACAGGTGCAGCTCCAGGTGATTCACGGATAACTGCAGAAATCAAAGTTCAGGGAAATGGCAGGGGTTTCCTTCAGACAGTCTTTAAGTGTGAGCGGTGTAGCATTGGCTTAAAGTAGTTAAAGAGCAGATAAGAAATAGAACTCACATCAGTGAGCCTGCTCACATTTATCTCGTGATGAGTAAATACAAACTAAAGAAGTACTGGCTGATCTAGTTTGAGAGGATTGGATGCACGTTGGAAATGAGGAAAAAAACAACAACTATGCAGTTCAGGTAATGGCTGCTGTACAAAATAAATGAAGCAATATAGTGGGGATGAAGGGAGCCAAAACATCTCCTGGGAGAACATTGTGGGTAATGGCTGATTTTTTAGAAACCTTTTAATAATATCAGGAGTGATTTAATGAATACCAAAGTTTTTGCTTAATATATATGATTATTTTTCTTCATGTACATTTTATATCTATTGTTTTATATAAATCCATTATGAAATGCTGGAGTTAAAATAATAGCTGTCAGTCATAATGCCTCCTTTAATGCCTCCATGTGAGGAGAAAGGGGATTTAATCTGAAAATGAGGATTTTTGCTCTCTGGACTCCATCTGTGATTGAGATATGGCATAGAGTGAGTGGTTTGGCTGGGGAACCTTTTTTGTGGCTGCACATTGCTATGGTCACATCCAATATCCCATATCCCGTATCTCATGCCCCACATCAAATCACATTCTGGCTGCATCTTAGGGAGTTTATTGGGAGGTCTTTGCTGAGGCTGAGTGGACAGGTGAGGGGCTGCAGGTGATGCTGATCTTGGTGTTGTGACTGGTCCTGTTCTCATGGTGCTGTGAGGATTGGCTTTGTTTTTCCCAGCGGAGCATGGTGGTAGAAAGGCAGTCAGTGGCGTTCATCTCTTTTTCCAGTAGTAGTAGGTGACACAGACACGTGTATACCCTGCTAAGGCAACTCATTGGAGAGCATTAAGCGTGTAGCTAATTTTAATTACAATTACACAGGCCAATATAATAAACTCATTCACTGTCACCTTTTTTCTTGTCCAGTGGCGTGTTGGAAAACCTTCGATTCTTCTTGTTCTGGCGACTAGGGGGCACTCTGCCCTGGCCTCTGGGGTGCCCCTTGTGCTGTCTGCTGTGCCCCTGCTGGGCCCTCACCATCCTTGTATCCACTCAGCCCCCCAGCTCCCTAGACACTCATGTGTCTGTTGGTCTGGAAAGACGCTGGGGAGAAGTTCCTTTGAGCACATAGCAGAGACCCTGTCACCCTGGTGATGGGGGGGGAATCCTGCCTATGAGCTCACAAGGACAGAGATACTGGCAGCATCTCCCTCAGCATCCCAAGCACCAGATCAGCCACCTGAGACCTTCCTATTCCCCCCATTGGTACTCAGACCATGATCATGCCTTTCTTTATGCTTGGTGATGGAGAAGTATCTTTGGGATGAGCCACTGCCACATGCCCATGCACAGGGGTGGATGGACACCTCCTAAGTGCTTCATTCTGCATGGTGCTGGTGCTCAGCATCACCTTCCTTGGTTTTTTCTTGCTTCCTGGGCAGCTTTGGCGGAGCTCTATGCACCCCAGCTCCCATACTCAACTCTACCATATACCCTGCCTTTGCCTATCTCCCTGTCACCTCACAGCCCTTTTCCACCAGCACCATTCCAGCAGTGAGACAAGACAAGGATGCTTTCAGGACTTCATTGGCAGGCTCACACCCTGTGGGTGGCCCTGTTTTTTTTAGTAGAGGGAACACTGAGACATGACATCTTGTCCAGGAAATCTGCCAGTGTGCTAGGAGCCAAATTACTGGTCTGACTTCTTTCTTGGGGAATTCTGCAGCGCATGTTTTTGACCTGCAGGACTCAGCATTGTGAGCTCCCCTTGTTACCACAATGACCTTACTGCCACTGTTTCTCTGTTGGTAAATGTCATGGAATCATTGAAGTTGGAAAAGACTTCTAAGATCTTCTAGTCCAACCATCCCCCTACCACCAGTACTGCCCACTAAGCTTATGTCCCTAGATGGCTACATCTACCCTTTACTTAAATGCCTCCTGGAATGGTGACTCCATCACCTCCCTTGGCAGTCTGTTTCAATGCATTACTACTCCTTTAGAGAAGAAATTCTTCCTAATAGCCAACCTGAACCTCCCGTGGCACAACTTAAAGCCTTTATGTCTTATCCTATTTATGTTACCTGGGAGAAGAAGCCAACTTTCACCTCAACACAACCTCCTTTCAGGCAGTTGTTGAGAGCCATAAGGTCTCTCCTGAGCCTCCTCTTCTCTGGACTGAACAATCCCAGTTCCCTCAGCCACTGCCCATAAGACTTGTGCCCCAAACCCTTCACAGCTTCACTGCTCTTTTCTGAACCCATTCCAGGACCTCAATGTCTTTCTTGTAGTGAGGGGCCCAAAACAACATGGTACTTGAGCCTCTGCAGAGCTGAATTTAGGGGGATGATTACCTCCCTGGTTATGTTGACTACATAATTTCTGGTACAAACCAGGATGCCGTTGGCCTTTGTGGCTACCTGGACACCCTGCTGGCTCATGGTCAGATGAGTTTGTACCAGCACCCCCAGATCTTTCTCCTCCACACAGCTTTTGCTTACTTACCATGCTTTTACCTAGCCTCCTTTTTTTTTTTTTTTTTTTTTTTTTGTCTGCCTTTTGCCATGTACCTTGAAGCAGTTGGATTTTCACTCCCCTGGCGGTGGCCACACTTGGGCTTCTGGGCTGTCTTGTAGTGTGCTATGTCAGCCTCTACTTTTGTACCTTCTGATGTGCACCCTCACAGCCACAATGTGGCTGATTGTAAAGTGGTAGTGATACAGTGGGGTAGCTGTTGGTTTCCACTACTCAGACTGTCCCTAAGGAAGCAAAATGAGAAGGTTTGCCTCAGTGTGCCACCAAATAGCTTATAGCAATGCCTCATCAAGTGTTTCATGCAGCATTTCCAATCAATTTCCTTCTCAAAAGCAGATTTCTAAGCAAATAAATTACCAAAAAAATGTTGTTAAATAGACTCGCTAGAGTGTAGATGAGTTAGGAAAGTCTCTGGGTAATTTCCCAACTTGCTTTGGCTCCAAACACGGTCTCCAAATGAGTGAAGTAGAGCTATAGAGCCCTTGAAATGCCCCTTCACCAGGTGGTGTACATGATTGTTGCTTCTTGTCAGATTCATTTATGGCTTTTTGTGGGCAGATGAATATTCATCTTGCTGGTCTGGGGCTGGTCTGAGGTAGAGCTCAGCTGTTGTCCACTTTTTCCCTGCTTAGCACCAGAGGGTAAGCTGTGAAGCACCCCTCGTCAGCAGGGGTTCATGAGCAATTATTCTAAAGCTATTTTTAGCAGATTTCCGTGTTTTTCTTTTTTTTTTTTCTTGAGAACTGAGAGAGTAGGTGGTAATTCAGCATTATAGCATAGTAAAAGAATAGACAGACTATCAGTGTTTATACCAAAATAGCCTATTATCCAGGTGTCTTCTATAGATAAATGGTAATTGGACACTCCTCAGCTCTCTAAAGGTCACTAATCCTTTTGAGTATCCAGGCTTTTGAGTATCGCATTTTGTTATGTTATTGTTCTGCACATCTAAAAAGGCTGTCACCATCCTACATAATGTGTCAGCTGGCGTATTTGCTCCCATGGGACATCTTGCAGGGAAAAACACTTTGCATTTTGCTGCATTTTCCAGCCATAGGTGCAAGCCATTTGTCTTCCCAAGGCTGACACCCACCAATCACTAATCTCCAGAAGAGCCACCTCTGTCCTCACAAGGAGACTTATTGCATGATCCTTAAATGCTTGTAGGGTACAAGGGACAATTTCCCTCCACGTCTTCTTCTGCACTGATGTAGGGCAAGGAAATCCTATATGGGGTCCTATAGCAATGTGTTACTGTTATCCCTGAGTTAATTATTAAATTCAGTCCCGAATTGGATGTGCTGGTGCACTGGGCCAAGGATGCTCGCCCCCTGCTCTGCAGCCAGGATTAATCATTCATCCGGTGACACACAGGAGCTCCATATAAATTCTGGGCTGGGTTTCCCACTGATGCTTTTTTTGCACGGAGAGGAAAAGCAGTAGTTGTGACCACACTCTGCTGTGGCTCCACCACACCATGAAGGCGGTTGTTACCTTCCTGCTCCTGCTTTTTGTAGTAACTCATGCCGAACATCGAGGTAAGAATGCTTACTCTCAAAATCCTTGTACTGCTGTGGCTGGAATGGATTTACTGCCCCGTACTAGGTAGGGTCTATGATACTGTACATATTAATGTATTAATGATTTTGAGCTTATAAAGAAGTTCAAAAATGAGGTTTACCATCCCCAGTTCTTTTTCTGTATGGAGCCAAATGAATTGAACACCTAGTTTGTGCTCTCTGCTAAAAAATGTAAGGAAGCATAGATCTGCCCCAAAATCGTGCCAAGACATGTTTTCACTGCTGGATTATGGAAATGAAGAGGAATTCAAGATGCTCACACCCAGAGCAGGATAGACTCATATTCACTTTAGGATAGCCTCTCAGTTTCTTCTCCTTTCAGAGACCGCCTCCCCAGTAACAACAGCAACAAAATTCTAAACCAATACAAAAGAGTATTGACTGCTCCTCTTCATCTCTCTCTGCTTCAGAGATGCAGTCTTCTCTGCAGAGTTGCCAGGATTTGTAGCTGTTTAGCCACCTATCTCTGTCTTGCTTTTCTGTTTCTAGAGCTTTGCTTGGTTGCCAGTAGATAAATCCTCCCCAAAACGGCCTCTGATTTCATGCTGGATCCTCAAGTTTACCTTCTTTAAAAAACGTATCCTTTTTCTTTTCCCATTGCAACCTTGCAAAATTACTTTTTTTTTGTTTTTTCTTCCCTCCTTCTGAAACAGTTTACCCTTTGGCTGATATATGATTTACCCCGTGGTTTGGGTAAAATGACCCTGCACCACAGTGGTGGAGGCAGGGGCTGACACTGCAAAAACAGAGAGATTTGCAGCAGCATGAGAGATACAGACAGGAGAATGCAGCTATGACTGGAACCCTTGGGAGAACAAAGGAGATCTGTTCCAAAAGCCTCTATAAGAATCATGTTAAAGTTGCAATAGAGAGGCCAGCAGGGTATCAGTGTTTACCCTGCTGGTATCAAAGTCTAAATGATGCCTTTTGCAGCAAAAAGTCAATACTGTTTCCAAGGAATGCAAGAGTATCTGGGGATGTTTGCTGCCACCTGCTTCTGACCTCCACAACTCCAGATAAAAGCCAACACTGCCTGTTTCACCCAGACAGAGTGGGCAAGGGGCAAGTGTCCTTTTTCTTCATCTGTCCCAACTTTAGGGAGGACTTTTCCATCTCCCCCTTTCTCTGGATGCAAACTGCAGCAGTGCAGTCAGGATACCAGAGCTGCTGCCTAGTACATTGTAGGTCTGACATGAGGGGAGAAGCTGTTGCATAAGAGAAGACAACACTTAAGCAAGGAATAGAGCAAGATTTACGTTCTTATATACGACCGTTTAGTAAAGAAATGAGAAGCAAGAATAAAATGTAGACATGGTAAAAACCTCCCTGGGTAAACTTATGGGAGGAAGAGTAACACCATTACAATCCTCATCGTAAAGTATTTAATAATTATTTTTCCTTTATAAGAGAAAGACATGAGCTATTTTCTACAGTAGATTCAATGGAGCTGAGCAGTACTGTTTAGTTTTTTTTCTGCATTAAGAAAGGTCACTGGGAAGGAGGCATCCACTTAAGCAGAATTGGTGAACTGATCCCACGTCCTCCTTTTTCCTTGTCTACAGGTAGACCATATGTTCGGGACAAAGTCTGCCAAGAGTTCAAGACCATGGGGAAAGATGACTTCCGAACCATGTAGGTACCTCCTACAATATTTACCCTTCTAAGAAACTAAGTTCAGAGATCTCCTCAGAATTAAACAGTAGCTTGGAAACAGACAGATTTGTTTGCTCATTTATTTATTCCCTGCAATTGAGGGCTCCTGTAGCTCTTAATGGGCCTGTCTACTGGAGAAAGGCTTCCTCTGTAGTTGAACTCCACAAGACAGCTATGTGGTCAAATAATGCAGAGTTAATGTGCCTAAGGCCTCCTCCAGGCAAAGACCTGCCACCTCCAGCCTGGCAATGCTTTTTCAGAGTGTGCTGCTGGTTCTTGAAGGACTAGCACTGATGCTTTCCAGGTGGTTTTGTTAGTGTTTTCTGAGGCTGATGTTGGTGTAGGTAATTAGGAAACGCAGTGAGTTCATCCTCTTGTCTTTGTTGTTCCCAGGACCCTCATCATGAACAGCAGGAAATTCTCCAATGCCACCTTCAAGGAGATCAGTCACCTTGTGCATGAGATTGTCTCACTGGCGGAGACCTGCTGTGCCGATGGTGTTGACCCATCCTGCTATGATGCTGGGGTATGTTGACAACAACCAGACCTTGGTCCCTAAGATTGTAGATGCATTTGATTCAGGGGAGTGTTCTCCAGCCCTTGGCAAGCAGCGTCTTCCCTTCCCACAGTCTTCAGCCCTGTCAGCCAAGTCCTGCAGCCCTGACTCGCCTTTCCCTGCCCATCCGGGGACAGCCGCCTGCTGTCTCCACCAAGGCCTGGAGCAAAAGCTGTGCCTGGCTGCCCTAGAGCACCCACCGCGCCAGCTGCCCCACTATGTTGAGCTTTCCAATGAGGAAATCTGCCAGGCGTTCAAGAAGGATCTGAAGGATTTTGCTGACAGGTAAGGGCCAGCAGGTTGAGCTGGGCTGGAAAAAGGGCATGGTCTTGCTGTGATGCCAAGCCAGGGAGCACACAAGCTGGCCAAAGAGTGGAAAACAGCTGGAAATTGGAAAGCAATCTGGAAGGATTCTTGATGTTTATCTTAAAGCCTATCCTTTTCTTTCTGAGATGAAGTAAGAAGGTGTGCACCTCTGTCACTTAGGGCCACCAGGCTCTCTGCCAGGAGTAGCCATGTCACTTCACAAAAGTGCTTTGATCATAAAAACACCGTATTAATTGCTGTAGCTATCTATAGGGGCCAGGAGGTGATAATCCCTGTAGCTTAGAGTACTACACATATCTCTCCCCATCTTGTCCCTGCACCATTGTCCAAAGCAGAAGCAACTGTCTTGGCCCTTGGCCAATCCCTTTCTGGGGCTGCAAGTGCATCCAAGCAAAATGTTGGTGTATTCTGGATTTGTGCAGGCCCCAAGGACAGGATTATGCAAAATGAATGAGAAATGGAGGTGGCCGTGCAAGTGATTAGAGAGGGGGTATCAGGTGGGTTGATGGATTGATACATTAAGCCAGCAGCACAGGAAGGTACCTGCAGGACTGACATCCCCAGTATCGCTATGATATTCCCATACAACACATCTGCAACCGAGCACATGGTCCTGGAATGTCTGAGGGTTGCCTCTGACACAGGTTCCTGCATGAGTACGTCAGTAGCTATGGCCAGGCGCCATTGCCTGTGCTCTTGGGCTCCACCAAGAACTTCCTTTCCATGGTCTCCACTTGCTGCATATCACCATCGCCCACTGTCTGCTTCTTGAAGGAGGTGAGTCTGCCCCCCACAACCTGCTTTTCCCTTCTGTTCATTTACCCCACAAATGCCCATAGCCAAGGGTGGCTTAGCCCTGGCCCCACTCATCTTCAGCCAAGCAGCCCGAAGCTGCTGGTTATTTCCAGGTTTTCTTCTACTTTTGTTCTCAGGGATTTTCAAGTTAAGTTACTGGGGATTTTCAAGTTAAATTACTGGTCACCACGCTGAATTTCTAGATACACGTGAAGTTGGTGGGACGTTCACCCAGATGATGGTGGGACAATTTTCATGAAACTCTGATTAGCTTTGAAACTCAGTATGAGAAGAATTGTTTTTGCCTTTTGTAGCTAATAGTAAAAGAAGACCTGAATTACAGGGCTGCTCACAGTATAGCCAAGCAGCAACTTGGCAAGTACAGTATTCTTTATCTTGCCTGGGAAGAGTTATTCATTTTTCCTGACGGATATCTCCACTCTACCATCCACTCTACTGCTACGTATTCTTTTTGCAGAAACTACAAAGAAAAACTCTTTCCCTACTCACTTTGATGTCAAACAGAGCTTGCTCCCGCTTAACAGGATATGGGAAGGACAAAATGAAGTTCAGGTAAAAAGGGGAATAAGGTGTTTTCTGCTCTTCAGGGTAGATGGGAAGTGCTTTCCTATTTTAGATAGTAGTTCCTTTCTGGTTTTCACTAAGATATATTCCAGGAAAGATGGAGGTTACCTCCAATGGAATAAGGCTGGTTGGTCTGTATGAGAGTGCTCGGTTGCTACAATCGTGGGTGGCATGCGCGGTGTGTGGGGAAAGGCAAAAGTACAGATACAAAAATACTAGACAGGTTTACGGTCTTTACTTAAGTTTGTGGAATAGATGGTCTGAAATTTTTCAGTTCCCTGTATGCTTTGTGTCTGCCCAGCTACCTGACCATGCTTGCCCAAAAGATACCAAGTGCTTCATTTGAGGACCTTTCCCCTCTGGCAGAGGATGCAGCTGAAGTGTTCTCCCAGTGCTGTGACTCAGTGGCTGAAAATTGCATTCAGCAGAAGGTAGGACTGTCCTGAGCCACCTTAGTTCTGGGAGGCTCCCCGAGCAGTAACCAAGCTATGTATTTCCTCTCCTCCTCCCTCTGCAGTTGTCGGAGCACACCACAAAGATCTGCACCACACTGTCAGCCAAAGACAAAAGGTTTTCTGACTGCTGTGCAGGAAAAAACATCATACAAAACTATTTCTGCATCTCTGCCTTGCAACCAGCTGTGGCCCCCAAACTGCCTGAGCTGCAGAAGCCAACCAACAAGCAATTGTGTGATGATAATGGGGCCCTCCACATCGGAAGGTCTGTACTCCAGTACCCACTGCAACTAGTTTCCTTACTCCTTCTCTTTATCACATACATATTTATTATATATACATATTGTAATTATATAATTATATATAATTATTACTTGAATTTTTGTCAGTAGCCTAAAGAAATCCACATGCTATTAGGAGAAGGGTTTGGAAGTGCAGGCTGTACATTGTTGCTGCATCCAAGAACTGGCAGCTTTGATGGGATCAGCCAGTGCTAAATTTTAACTTGTTTTTCCTGTCATGCTGCAGGTACTTGTTTGAGTTGGCACGGAGGTACACCAGTGTCCCTGACGTCTTCCTTGGTAAGCTGTATGATGCCTCTGAAAATGTCATCAGGGAGTGCTGCTCTGCTAAGGATGCTTCAACCTGCCTTGACAGCAAGGTAGCTGGGAGGAATGCCTGTTATTTCACACAGCATAAACTTCCTTGACATTGTCCACCGCCTCCCTCTCCAGCTCCCGCATCCCCCCAAAACCTATGTATGTATGGTCCTGGTTATAGAAATACCCCTCTCTTATGCCACACAGCGACAGCAAATGGGAGCAGAGCTGCCTGCCTTCCTCGAAAGGGCCAACCAGTTCTGTGGACAGTACAATGAGCTGAATTTCCTTGACTTCAAGAAGAGGTAAAGGCTCCTCACCCTCTGGTGGTGCTCCCAGAAATGCATGCTTAATTTAGCCACGCTTTTGCACCTGAAATCTGTTTGTATGAGCTTAACTTCTCCCATGGCATCAGGAAAGTTTTCCCTGCAGACCATGTCATCAAATTTTGGCAGTGCACTATGGTTTGGAGGTTAAATGCACCAGGGTCCTTGTAAAAGCTCACCCCACACACACATTCTCCTGTCTGGCCCCAAATTGCAGGCTGAGGGACAGCATCAGGCAGACCAGGCCAGATGCTAGCCCCGAGCTGCTGACACAGCTGACAGACCAGAGAGCTGATTTTGCCTCTACATGCTGCCCAGCGAACTCACCGCCACTCTATTGTGTTGCACAGGTAAGGCATCTCCCATCACCCAACATTGTGCATGAGACTATACCTGCCCTGGGTTTGCCAAACTTCAGTTCTTTCTCCCCTCTTGCAGGTGACCGCAGAGCTGGCAAGTACTTGCAAGCAGGGCTCCTGCATGCTGGTCTAGGTGTGAGACAGTGAAAAACAAGGTGAGGGGTCCAGCTGGAGAATGCAAAATGCTGCTGTTGTCTGGACCAGCTTGCAGCCCCCTTACTGATACGTTGCTGCAGCCACAATAAACATATTTTAAAAAACACCCTTGCCCTGGGGAGCACCAAAACCTTGCTTTCTTTATTTTTCCATTGTGGTATGCCCAGTTCCAAAGGGGGCAGCTCACAGACAGGAGGTAAAGGTCCCAGCTTTGGCTGTGGGAGTTAATGTTCTAAACAGTTAGGCAGGAAAATCAAAATCATGTGTCAAGCATCCACTGAGATGGTTTTGCTCTTTCTGACTGTTTGGATATCGTCACTGTGGAAGGAGGCAGTAACATCACAAGGTGGGCTGTCTGTCTGAAGTAAAACAGCTCAAGTTTCAGCAATTGCCAAGAGATGGCGCCTGTAACCCAGGGAAGTGAGGAACGTGCTGCGTCTACATCATCTCCTGGCCTTGCTGCTTCCCAAAGTGGGCAGGGTGACGCTGCTCCCAGTGCTCCCAAAACGGGATCTGCATAAGGCTACCTGACCTCACTCCAAATAAATCTCACTGTCAGAAAGCTGGGAAAAGTAACGCTATGTCCCTGTCACCTGCATGAGTTCTTAGAAGGAAGGGGCTCATTTTGATACTGTTTTTGGCTGATGGTACTTTTTGCCACCTGTAAGAAACTTCTAAAATGAGAATTGAGCTCCAAGTGCTGACCTTGGCTATGCTGGATAAAGTCTAGCCTCACAAGATATTGTAACAGCATCACAGAGCTGAGATTACTTGTGAAAGTGAACATCTTTCTTGACAAGACTTAGCACAGAATTCCTGGGAATTCAGAGAAACGAGCCACACTGACGACAGTTGTGGCAACCATACATCAGGGTCACCAAAGCCCCCATACATAAAGGTTATCCTTTTCTGCTGCGTGCATGCACATCTTTCCACAAATCTTTGCTGAAGTGGGTTAAGAAGGCATTGTCCCATCCTTGCTTGCTCCAGCTTAGCATACCCAGGCTGTTATGGAGCATCTGACAAGCAGATCTATCACTTCACAGCCCCTCATTTTTGGTGCCCAAAAGGTGTTTTGACACTAGGTGATGGGTCTTCTTTTACACACCAATTTTAAAGGTTTTAAACACAGCCTTAAGTATCCAGCTTTGCCAGACATCACATGAACTATGTATATCTCTTCTCAGTGCTGTGTTTTCTTCATGAGGCCAGGTATCATCTGAGCCCACACCACAAGGAGCAGGTGAGGGAGCTGCTGTGGGACAGCAAGGAGCACCAGTGGCTGCCCTTGTGATGACAACACCTTGCATCGGTCTGAAGAAGACTGTTCTGTGGGCCAACAGATACAGTTTTGGGTCAGGGACTGTCTAAAGGTGGGGATGAATGGGATGGTGGTCATAATTGCATTTCATTCTTTCATCCACAATTTCAGCTATATTTCTTCACAGACCAAGCCATCTTCCTGTGCCCTGAATTGGTGGAGAGCATGGCTGGGGAAATATTATTGCTTTTTTTTAGTGCTGCAGTTTCTCATAGAGTGGGCAAGATCAGCCTCAGAATGCCATGTGAAAAACAAAACCATTCCTTCACACTGACCAGTAGTCAGTAGTGTTCAGGACCAACACTACCCCAGTGTGAGGTGGGCCTCTCACCACTTCTTTTATTTGAAAGTGCTTTGAAAATGGACATTTCTGCTTGGCATGACCATCCCATGTCATGGTGATCCCAATCTGCCTTGTCTCTAGTGCCATGGAGTGTGTTTCCCCATGCAGTAGGGGGTGAGACAGAGCAAAGTCATGCCAGGAAGGCTTCACCCCGTTGCCTTCCCAAGCCAAATCACTTTTCTCCTTTTGATTTATTTGTAGAAAAGCCACCACGTTTGCTGTCCTGGAGCCACCACAGGGCTCAGAGCAGAGCTGTAGGAGTAGACTTCATAATGTGACCCCAGAGCAATCCCAGGCATTGACAAGGTATGTTCACATTTGGGCTACATAAATACCATCTAGTAGAGGTCCCTTCAGCTTCTTTAGCATCTTGTGAGGGTCCTACCAGCACAGTGGCTGAAACCAATTTACTTTAGCTACCTTCACACATCGGATTTTTCATCTCTTTATTCCTTATGCTTGCTGCAGCACCTGCCTGCCTCTTTATTCTGACTGGAAATGTAAATAGTGTGACAAGTAAATAGCATGGTTTTAATTGCAGTGACTAAGCTCTGTGCAGTGTTTCATAGCCAAAATACGTTTCTATAGATTTAACTTGTTTCTAACATTGTTGCTTAGGAAAAACAAAAAACAAACAAACAAACAAACAAACAAAACAAAAAAAAACACCTGTGGTTAATTGTAAGGAGAACTAGCATTTATTTCTGAGCAAGTGGAAGCTTTCGAAATGCCTTTTCTTTTTCATAGTTAAAGTATGAATTAGATGCCTTTCTCTTCCGAGGCATTAGCCAAAAGGCTGGTTGTGGTTGAGACTTTGCTTTTTTATTCCTTGTGAACATAAGTATGGTAGAGTTAGGTCTTACAGTAGTAATTATTTACCATTGCGAAGAACACAGTATTATGGCATGGGTATGCACAGGCATGAGGAAAAAAAGTACAGAAAACCACTGTCAACCCCTACTTTTGCACTAGGTATTGTAGCCAGTGGCCTTCAGAGGATGTGAACATTTCACTGACATAGTCACACATCTTTTATTGATGAGCTCAGGCTGGAAGGGAAAGTTTACGTCAGATTCCAAATGCATATCAGTCCTTGCAAAGAGCAGGGGCACTGTCTGCCCTTTGTGGAAGATAAAACTTTGCCAGCGACAAAACTCATGTTTCCAGGGAACTGTTGGTCTTTTAACGTGAACTCACCTTAAAAAATACATAACGTGGGTCCTAACAGCCTCAAATTACAGAGACAGGAAGCTTAGAACACATCAGTCCCTAATAGAAAGTACCAATCTAGACATAAAAGTCAGGCTGTTCGTTCCCTCCCAGTGACCTTGAAGTGATTCTATGGCATCTCTGGGTCTTGTTTTGTAAACATTGGGTAATCTCCCTTTGGCCTTTTCTGTTTAAAAGTCAAAAGAAGGCTTAAAAATATCAAGTGGCAGACTTCAGCAGCACTGGAGGTCTTTCTGAACTCTCCCTGGAAGTATCTCTACCTACTAATCCCTGAGTAAAAGCAAGTAGGTGTAATTTCTTCTTATGTTGCAGTGCAGGAACCCTTCTGCTGTTCCATGGAAGTGAAAGCCGTTTCATTTCCTTTTATGTATCATCTAGCTATCTTGGCTGTACGATAAATGGGTTGCAGTAAAGCCAGAAACTCCCTAACCATGAGGCTATTCTCCTTCATGTAGAAGTATATATTGTTATGGAAAACAGTGCAGCACCCCCAGGTTGTGCTTGTATGCTCTCTATTGCTAACATATCACCTCTAATCCAAAATAGGGAATGTGAGGAATAAATGAGCTACCCATGCCATATTTTCTTGTATGTTTTTACATGTCTCTCTCCCGTTATTTTTATATGCGTGTGTATATGTTTCAAGTACTAATATGAAAGTCTGGGGAAAGTGTCAGTAGTGAGCAGTGTGGGAAGGCGAAGGTGTAAGTGCTAGATCAAAGACCATACTAATGTGTTGTAATTACAAAATACTGTAACAAACAGAAAATCAGAATGTTCTGGGTCAGTATGACATTACCAAAAATAACAAACAAACAAACCAAACCACCACTCAGTGTGGTAAAAGGGATGCTCCTAAACGTGACAAGATTAAGCTGTCATCAATTTATTCTGTGCTGGGCCTAGAAAGGTTACGCTGACCCACTGATGCAGTGCAGATACCAAGTATTTGGAGGTGACCCTTTCAGCTTCAGGGATTATATCTCCGCAGCAGGGAAATGAGGCACAGGATATTTCTAAACCCATCATAGGAAGAAATAATTATGTTCTCTAAGATGGCTGTTGCAATGGCTGCTGGGACACCAGTCAACAAAGAGGCATTTGATTCATAGGGTGTACAATATTTCTCCTCTCTATGGTAATACATATTGTGAAGAATTTCTTTTGCTCATGCAGGAGTTGATGGCTTGCTCCCATACTCATTGAAAACAGTATTTCAATAAAATCAGGCCATATCTTTTGCCTATTTTAAGGAATTTTTAAAAAAGTATAGATTTGGCAATATGATACAAAAGTGCTCCTGCTCTAAGTAGAGGTTTCATTCGTATTTGAATCAGTTCCATTAAAATAGCCTGTGGTGCTTTCAACTGCTACTAAAATCTCTCCAAGGAGGAAAACATATTGTTGTTATTGCTGTTTCTGCACTTCACGCAAATAAATTGGCTTGAAAAGAAAGTAGAGGATACAAACCATGCTGACATAATAAGAACTGTATCACCATTTTAAAAATTTTACGCAAGTGTTTTCATTCCGAAGTTAATTTATTACAAGCAGTGATAGAATTCTCAAACTAATATTCTCAAGAAAAGTTGTCACAAGTATTTTAACAAGTATGAAGGGCCTTCTGATTAAATAGAAGACATACGAGGTAGAGTTTCATTGAAAGACAAACAAGTGTGCTGATCCCAGCTGTACAGCTTGAAGAAGGACCAGCATGCAACAGGAAAATATAGGAAAGATATTCAGAAAACAACAAAGTGAATCAAACATAGTTATCTCTAACAGAAGGCAGAGTTTTAGATTTGATGCTATTTGTTTCATGCATGAGTAATCTGTAGTTTAAATTAAAAAATCTACTTATGAAATTAGGAAAACCTACCAGAAAACAGTATTTTGGGATTCTGTATGAGGTTGATACAGTATGCTCAGGTTAGACATTAGGAAATACATGTACTCTCTGAAAGGGTGGTCAGGTGCAGGGATGGGCTGTCCAGGGAAGTGGTAGAGTCACCAATGCTGGGAGTGTTCAAGAAACATTTAGATGTTTTACTGAGGGACGCGATTTAGTGGGAAATGTTGATGGTAGGTGAACAGTTGGATTGGATGATCTTGGATGTCTTTTCCAACCTTAGTGATTCTATAGAAAAATAAGAAAATGAGAAAATCCGTTATTTCCAAAGACTACTGCCAGAATGAAAAATACACAGCATGTATTAGACTATAGTCCAGTGCATTTGGTTTTCTACTCAATCCCCTGTGAGAGTAACATGTGCAAGGTGGGGTTGGATTTCTGTAATGTGTTGTACATGATACCTGGCGTTTGCAACAGAAAACAAACGTTTTTTGTTTTTTTCTTGTAATTGTTTGCAATGGTGAAATGGCTTCTCTATGTCCCAAATTTAAGATTTGTAAATACAGACTAGAGCAGCAGAGCTTATGGAAGACACACAGTTAAGCCACGATTAAATCTCTTGAATAGTCAACTTCCTTGCATGAAGAACCTCCCAGCAAACTTACCCAGTGTCCACAAATCTGTGACTTGTGGCTGCTTCAGTTGCTTGGAAGGAGAATACTCACTCTGCTTGGAAGCCACTCTCAAGTTGTAAAGATTTCACTTTAATCTACTTGAATTGCTGTGAAACTTAGAAAATACAAGATAGATACATGAATAGTGAGGTGGATTGAGAACTGGCTGACTTGTAGGGCTCAGAGGGTTGTCATCAGCATCACGGAGTCTGACTGGAGGCCTTGTAACTAGAAGTAGTCCCCAGGGTTCAGTGCTGGGCCCAATCTTGTTCAACATCTTAATCAGCAACTTGGGTGAAGGGTTAGAGTCCACCATCAGCAAGTTTGCTGATGATACAAAGCTGGGAGGAGTGGCTGACACACTGGAAAGGTGTGCTGCCATTTAACAAGACTTGGGCAGACTGGAGAGTTAGGCAGAGAGGAGCCTGATGAGGTTTAACAAGAGCAAGTATAGAGTCTTGCACCTGGGAAGGGATAACTGCGTGAATGAGTATGGGTTAGGGGATGACCTGCTGGAGAGGAGCTTTGCAGAGAAGAATCTGTGTGTTCTGTTGGACAACAGTATGTCCTCATGGCCAAAAAGGCCAATGGTATCCTGGAGTACGTTAAAAGGAGCTTGGCCACCAGGTTGAAGGAAGTGATCCTTCCCCCCTACTCTGTCCTGTTCTGTCCTGACATTTAGAATACCGTGTCCAGTTCTGAGGTCCCCAGTTCAAAAAAGATAGGGATCTCTTAGAGGTCCAGCAGAGGGCCACAAAAATGTTAAAGCGCCTGGAGCATCTCCTGTATGAAGAAAGGCTGAATGACTTGGGTCTGTTTCAGCCTGGGAAAAAGAGGGGGGATCTAATTAATGTTTATAAATATCTAAAGGAAGTTGGAGGCAAATGAAAGAGGCCAGGCTTTTCTTGGTGGTGTGTAGTGAGAGGACAAGGAGCATTGGCTTAAGATTTGAGAATACGATATTCCATAAAAGCATGCAGAAAAAACTTTTTTGTGGTAAGGGTGACAGAGCACTGGAACAGGTTGTCCAGAGAGGTTGTAGAATTTCCTTCTATGGAGATATTCAAGACGGACCCATCTGGGCGCCCACCTGTGCGACCTATTCTAGGGAACCTGCTTTAGCAGAGGAGTTGAACTCAATGATCACTTGAGGTCCCTTCCAACCCCTGCAATTCTCTGATTCTGTGATTCACAGATGCTCCTTTACTAATTTTACTGATCCACATAGCACTTACTGCTACTTTAGTTTGTGCTGAAATTGCCTGGCTCAGAGAGGAGCTACATGATTTACAGCAAAATATGGTGGTCTGGAGTTGTGAAGTGGTCTTATACTTTTGAGCAACTGAAATGAGATCCTTAACAGTGGAGAAATCTGTAGTCTGGGTGAAATGAAAATCCCTATCTACCTAGAGGAAACTAAGAGCAGAGGTATACCTCCTTTTTTTTTTCCTGAGAAAGGCTGCCCATGTACATCTGTGTGGTCTTGTACACACTTGTTACTGGCTGAGCAATGGCAGTGCAGAGACAGAGGGAAACAATTGTCTCCCATAGCTATGTCTGCAATGGTCAAATCTACTAGATCATTATCGTAAGCTTAGTTGTAGGATATCATCCTGTGCTTACTTCATCAGAGATTTCTTGTTCCCTGGGAACATGGTAACAACTTCACTTCCCATCTCTAGCAGCTCACTATGTATTCTGAAGCTGCACTGCCAAGTTAAAAACAAAAAAAAATCCAAAATCTTGAAATGCCATTTTCTTACTTTAGCAGCAAAGCAGTAGACTCTGCAGAGTCAATGCAATCCTGGTGGATGTCTAATTGCCTTAGTACCACAGGGCAGCTCTTACTCACTGACTGTGGGCTGACTGCTCCCCAAAGAGTCTCCAGGAGTCCTGCACTGACAGCTCAACCCAGGTATTGAGACAAACGGAAGCTCCAGGGAAGAGAGAGAAGTCTTTGAGCAGGAAAAGTTTGTAGAATAGATACCTGTCAGCTGTGCCTTTTGAGCCATTGCTAAGATCTCCTGGGCTGTGCTGAGGCCTTCTGGGCATCTCACACATGAAACCTAATTTTTCTGTTCAGGCTTTGACAACTCTGTTGATTCTGTGATTCTGTGAACTCCTTTTATTTTGTGTGTCTGTACTTCTGCTGAGTCACAAGAAACCATTCAAGCAAATTTCAAAGCTGTCCTTTTCAGCTGATAATCAGCTGATTGTGTATGAATACAGCAGAAAATGGAACGGAGTTGATATGGATCATACGCTACTTGTATTGGATTTCTCTGTCATTTGTAGGATGCCAGGTTTTCAGCTGTGGGGCATACATCAAAAGCATTAAGAAGTAACCCACCAGGAGTACTATGGTGACAAAGAAGTACCTG
Organism: Lagopus leucura; assembly: GCF_019238085.1. Lineage (NCBI taxonomy): Eukaryota > Metazoa > Chordata > Aves > Galliformes > Phasianidae > Lagopus > Lagopus leucura. The sequence continues at coordinate 30,102,846 of NW_024962264.1, read as the reverse complement.
TGGGAAGAAACCCAGCTTAAGACAGCACAATTACTAGCATTATTCTGTAAGACTCTAGAGCATATTGTTTTACTGACTATTTAATGTCAAGTGTTATGGATTCTTTGCCAGTAAACCGTCCTAGTGCTGTAAGGTATTAAGATATTAAGCGCGGCAGGAAAATGTTCTGGTGTTTTGATTCACAAGTAAGGAGCACACTGGATTATAATGATCCATTCAGTAACCTCAGGAGGAATCCTACCAGAGAGATAAAACACCTGACAAAAGCATCTCTTTAGGTAAACTTTTCAAAAGATAGCAGGCCCTGTTAAAATACTTCAGACTTTCCTGATGCCAACTCATGCAGCTGGTCATGACTTACTATCAGTGCTGGTGACCTGTACCTTACTCTTTTCACTCATGCACTTTCCACATGGCAGTAGGCATTGTTCTGGTTGCAAGGCCACTGTCACAGAGCCAGAATAGCAACAAAAATGAAAATACAAGGGTCACAGCAAGTGGCTTCAGGATAGAAACAGCTGCAGGCCTTCACATGGGTGTACCTGCAAGTACAGTGACTGCTGGCTAAAGTAGAGCTGTTGCCACACTAACCTCAACATACATGCCTTTTTCTTCCAGCCAGTGGGATTCCTGAAATGTTTTTCAATCACTTGTTGCAATACAAGTTAATGTTTAACAGGCTCAAGTCTAGCCTTCAGTGGGTCATTGAACTGGCTTTACAAGGAAAAAATAGTGCAAGAGACAGACATTTTAGATGTGCTGAAGTGGAATAAGATGTTTAAAGGTGGTGAGAATCTCTTGAGCCTTCAGTTTAATGTGAGCACTTTTCATAGAGAGAAAATATTGTCACTGGGACCAACTGTGAGTAGCCAGAGTAGTGCAAGGATTAGGAATACGTGAACAAAGAGGAGAGCAAGTCCCTCGGCCCCAGATATTGGACTTCCTCGCATGTTTTTTTTCACATGGTTATTTGTTTGCATTGTTTCCTTCTCATAAAAGTCCCCACACAATGGTTCTTCCATTACGTACCATCACAATATATTGAAGACCTACTTGCCTATCTTTCCAAGTGAGTTTTCAGCTTGTGTAAAGGAGGCTTACCTCTTTCTCTTCGGGTTTGTGCATGCAGGATGACTGAAATTTTGTTGAAAATCTGAAATATTGAAATTGGAAACTAGCATCTCTACTGAAACCAGACAGACTGGCAGACACATAGCTGTTATTAGCAAAAGAGGAGGAGAGTGCAGAGGAGACCATCATACAATTGGTGCTGAAGACCAATTGTAAATTGCATTAGTGCATTAGAGGCATGCACCTCATGCGTGTACCTGAGCTGAAAGGGCAACATTTCCTCTTGAAGTGTGCTGAAAGCTCTGTTTTCAACAAAGTTGTGTAGGAAAGGGTGTATTTATTATTATTATTATTTATTTGGTTGTTTTTCTGTATTTAAACCAAACACATTTCAAATCCTCTGAAGTCTTCATAAAACATGAGCTTCCTTTGGATAGAGCAATTAACCCAAGTAAATCATGCCTGCATAAACAAGACTTCCAATGCAATGCAATTCCAATGCAACAAGCTGATTAAAAAAAAAAAGTCCATAAAATCTGAGAAACATGGAAAATATCCCTTCATGCAGCATTCCACTGGCAGCTGCTGGCAGAAAGCCATCATAGTACTTCTGTTATGAGAAGGAGAGTCTTGGCCACAGCCCAGCAGCTGCCTTTCCATCCTGCTTGAACAGGCACCAAATTCATACTATGTTCAACCCACCATGGAAAGCAAGTTTGAACATTGAGGCACTCTTGCAGAGTACATCTCTGCTGGCGCACTCTCTCACATGTCCCTTGTCCTTCATGTTCAGGTCAACATAAAAAAAAAATTCCACAAATTAATTCTTTTAAGCCAGCAAAACATTCATCTTTGAGACATTATGAATAACATGTTGTGATGACCTCTTCAGATATACACTCATCCCTGGCAATTGTTTGCCTAAGAAATCTTTATGTGAGCCCATTGGTAGAAATTAATTCGAGGTTTTAATTTACCAGTCCTTTAAATTCTCCACTCTTTCTCTATTTTTTTCTGGTAGAGCACTTGATTTCAGTCCTTCTTCCTGCTGTGATGCTTCATCCTCTGCTCATGTTTTTTTTTTTTCTCCTTCCACTCCCAGATGTGCATAGGTGAGGAAATATACCATTTTTTTCATTATTTGAGTTTCTGTTGGCTGATGGAAGGACTAAGTAACTTCTGTTGCTCCTTCACTTCAGTTTTCCTTGAAGCAAAGACTCTTTCCTGCTCAGAAAGCAAGCAAGAGTATTAAGCTCATATTCCTATCTGAAACAAGTGTGTTTTCCTTGTAGTCCTGCCCAGACAAGAAGTTTCCCACTGAAGTTTGAGACAGATGGGCATACAAAATTCTGATTCACCATTTTAGGTGTCCCACAGTCAGCATGAGAAGAGATACTGAACAGTTAACCTGTGCATTACCTAAGACCCTTATCTGTAAGGTAAAAGGTGTTAGTATGTGGCTTTGCATTTTTAATTGTCAATGGTTTGTCTACTCTTCTAAACTTGCACATGACTATGTCAGCAGAGAGAAAAGGGATACTGCTAACTATTTTTCTGCATGTGCCTTTGCCTCTGTGCTGAGAAAACCAGGTTAATTGGCAAAGGCTAAATGCTGTATTTACTTGTTACTTCCAGGGCCAGGTTTCTTAATGTCAGTACTAAATATTTGTCTCATTGAGATATTACATCTTGGGCTTGTGCTGAAGTATGAAGATTCAAAATCATTCTGAGACTGTTACTGCACATATGGCATCCTCATTTGGTATATAAAACTTTTGTAAGTAACAGTGGGACAGCTTTGAGTGGTATGACTAAAGCTAACACTGCCTGCTCTCACTCCTGGAAAACCACAAGGCCAAGTGCATTTTATTTGTACAAAGAGATCCATATACATCATAACAACTCGTAGGCTTGCCTACAGTATAAATAATAAGAAAATTCATGGAAATAGCTGAGAGCACTGAAATACCTTCTCTTCTGAGAAAAGGGAAATCAGGGAGCTGTGTTCATGATACAGCAACTAGAGAAGTTTCATGAGCAAAGCTTTTTGCCTTGATTGGCTTTGTTAAAATGGTAAATGTGGATATAGAAATGGGCTATTGAAAAGGGAACCTAATTCTCTGAAGAGTTTTTCTACACATAGTGACTCACTAAATAAGGTGAATTAATTTAATGCCATCACTGTAGGATAGGCTAGTGAATTGTTCTCATCACTATGAGAACATTCTCTCTTAGTTACAACAAACCTAGCATGAATACCTACAACCAAATAAATAAAACCTACAAATACACAAGCTCTTGAAGTCTTAGTCTGAATAATCAGAAACATTGCAGCAACTAGGTATGAGCCAGAAGCGTTGCTGTGAAGTAACTGCATATTTGGCATGAGCTATCTACAGCATCTGTTTGTACCTCAGCAGTGGTTTCTTCTCCCCGTACCTCACCATCTCCTTTAAAGCGTCTTTCAGGCAAGGTCTTGATGTGTGTTGGCAGTGCTTTAAGCCATCCCACATGTTAGTAGCATTACCTATAATTGCTTGATACAGTTTTATGTTAACCAAGGATTTTAGGATGTATAGACCATCCTACTGACCTGGGAAAGAGAAGAGTGAAGAACCTCTTTCCATGCTGCCAAGAAGTAAACAAAGTGCCTGAGCCCATGATGTTGAGCCCTTGTAATTGCCTGGCCCTTCAATGCTATTTATATAAAATTATCGTTTAGGGAACACATCTATAAATACCACAGCTACCTTAGCAAGCACAATGTGAAAATAGAGCCTTGTGCATTTTAAGTTGGCCAAACAAGTATTTTCCATCTAGTGAAACCTGTGAACATTCCAACTGGCTCTATTGGCATGGGAACAACGGCACTGTTTCATTCCCAGATGAGGATTCAACCCTGAAACATACAGTGACAGAGATGACTTTCTCAGATATCTTGGTGTCATTTCACCTACGCTGCTCAGATAGCAATGTTGCCTTCTGCTGACTATTTCAGTGAGTTGGCCGTGTGCTAATTTCTACCTTGATAGCTAAGTTTCAAGTGGCTGGCACTAAAAACAAGAATCTGTAATATTTCGTAACCTAGAGGAGATAACAAAATGCTTGCTTCCAGTGTTTGACTTGAGTACCTGAAAATAAAACTCATCTCTTTGATAGACAGTCTGTATTTGCAGTTTTAACATAAGATAGAATGAATCCACCACTCTCTGTATTCATGGTTTGGCTGGATTTAAGAAAACATTCTGGTGCCGTCTTCCAGTTGGCAGAACTCAGAGAAGTCTTTCACATGCTTGACAAACTTTTCAGCTGGGTCAGGCTGTGGATCATGGAAACTATGACCCTGATGCTACCGTTGATCCTGATTCAGGAGCTGGGAAACCAGGGAGTAAACACTGCTCTGCCTGGCTTGCCTGTGCTAAAGGGAGAGTTGAAATGCTAGATTTGGGGAGAGGTATTAAGTGGTGAGGAAAAAAGTTAAATGAAAACAAGTCTTCTTTCTATGCTCAATCTCCTCTGCTTGCTGAGTGTTATTTGTGGGTGAGGAAAGTTTGTAAAATCAACTAAATGAAAAGCATTTGGTGACTGACCATGAGGAGTGATCTCTCTTCAAGGATCAGGTTCACGGTGACAAAGTGCAGTTATTAGCATTGATACAACTTGGCATCTTTTTAATCTGTTCTCAAAGGAGACAGTATATTTACAAGGACAAGAACTAGTAAGTGATTCGGGGTCACTGTGGGCTGTGCATGAAGCTGCTTTCCCCAGAGGCTTGGTGGTCTGCTCTGGGGAGGGTAAGTGTACCATGTGCCACTGCACCCTCCCTGTGTCCTGGTTTCAGCCCAGACGGTGCAGATTGGACATTGCTGCATCGTTGTCTGGTGGTTGGGGAGGATGAGAGAGGCAGAGCTGCTACTGTGGTGGTGCAGGGCAGGGGGCAGCCACAGGATGGGCTGTGCTGTGCCATATGTGGCCTGCAGGTCATGGGCTTTGCGTGGCTGTAGTAGTGTAACAGCACTAACTGGTGGAAGCTGAATTCTGAGAGCATCAAAGCTCTAGTGAAGACTGCATAAAATATTTTCTGTGTTGACCTTACATTCTGATAACATTAGGAGAGAGGTAGGACGGAGGCACTTGTAATTTCAGGTCATTTTTTATTTTTTTAATATCAGAGCTAATGGGTGTCTCTACCCCTGGGGAATTTTAGGTCAGTCTTCCTGCGCTTGGTTCTGTAGATCACAGCAGCGTAGGCTTTTGAATCTAATGTTAAACAGCTGTTACTTTATCTGCCTGTGAGCCATGTGCTAAGACACTGAGGTTAGCCCTTGTGTGAAATTGGCTACTCCAAAACAAAAGAGTATCTTGTTCTAGAAAACATGTAATTTAGTGAACGGCTTTTTAGCTAGCAAACAAACTGCATGTGATTCATTAAAAAAGTGAGCCAGCAGTGTGCCCTTGCAGCCCAGAAAGCCAACTGCATCCTGGGCTGCATCAACAGAAGCAGCAGAGCAAGGGAGGTGATTTTGCCCCTCTACTCTGCACTGGTGAGGCTTCGCCTGGCCTACTGCATCCAGATATGGGGTCCTCAGTACACGAGAGACAGACCATCCCAAGAAGGGCCACAAAAATGAGCCCAGGGATGGAACCCTTCCCCTATGAGGACAGGCTGAGAGTGCTGGGGCTGTTCAGCCTGGAAGAGAAAAGGCTCTGGGGAGATCTGAGAGTACCCTTATAGGGGGGCTATAGAAAACAAGGGGACAGACTCTTTTAGCAGAGCCTGTTGTGGAAGGACAAGGGGAAATGGTCTCAAACTAAGGGAGGAGATACTGAGTTTGGATACAAGGAAGAAGTTTTTTACAATCAGGGTGGTGAGGCACTGAGCAGGTTGCCCAGAGAGGTGGTAGATGCCCCATCCCTGGAGACATTCAAGGTCAGGCTGGACAGGGCTCTGGGCAACCCTGTGTAGCTGTAGGTGTTCCTGTTCGCTGCAGGAGGGTTGGACCAGGTTGGACCTGGATCCAACCAGGAGGGTTGGATCACACTCAAACAGTTCTATGAGTAAGACTGGGTGCTCTTTAAATACTGTTGCTGAGGAATCAGGAATGCCTCAGAAACACTTAAAATAGACAGTTTCCAAAGAAATAAGCATAGAAAATTTTGGCTCGAATTACTCCTTCATACTTAGTCTTAAATCAGAAATGATGTTTTCTCTGCTACATTTCTGAGGACCCATAGTAAAGTAGAAAGCTTAAGAGAAAAAACTGTGGAGCTAGTGATTTTAACCAGGGCTGTGTCCCTTCACACACAGTGGAGTTTCTCCCGTAACTTTTATGAAAGAAAAAAAAAAATAGATGAAAAGACACCTAAAATCTCTGGAGAAATTGTGCTGCAAGCTTTGGATACCGTCAAATAAACACTCACTTTCAAGGAACTTGGGACCGAAAGCTAACCTGTATCTCTGTGCAGCTGGCATTACAACTGTGTAAGCAAAAGATGCTCACTTTCTGGTTGCAGTTCTCAGTTCAGAATTATTTCCATGCTGCTCTAGGTGCTGATTAAACATAAGGAAAAACCTGCCTTTTGCAACATGCGGTATTTCAGGAGTGAGTTTTAGCACTCTTGCATTTCATAAATCTGCAGCCTAAGCAGGCTCATCCAGGCTGCTAAATTGTTAGTTGCAATTTATTTTACAGTGCAGAGCTCAACACAGTTGTGCTGTCTGTGCTAGAGGCTGTAGAACATACTGAAGATACTCAAGTGCTGATATCATTGTTTAAGTGATTCCCCCTCCCAAAAAACAGAAGCTTGGCCTCTTACCTTTACCATAGTATTACTGCATAGCACAGCAGCTGTCAAGGATTTTGCAATGCACGTTCTTGCACCTGGAGCTGAAAACCTGAACTCCTGCTGACCTGCTTGCAGGGCCCTGTGCAGACAAGTGGTGTTTAATTGTTGGTGGTGGTAGCATTAATGTACTTCATTTAGGATACTGAAGACCAAACATGTTTCTCAAATCAGGCCTTTTATTCAGCACTTTCATTCCCCTGAGCATCACTGGGTCTTTTAGTGAAACAGAAGGGAGTGCAGCCACTCCCTTCCTCTTCTCTTGGCTATGTCTTACAGACAGCACATGCTCAGCAGCACAAGGACTGTTTTGACTTTGTGTTTGTCTGGTGTCCATTGCAACAAAGCTCTGGCCTGTCATTTGGTGCCTGAGCACTATTTGTACAAATAAAGTGGCCTGCTGAGCTGCTGTATTAGCAACCAGCTTGAGCTGGCTTACCTCACTCCTCCCTGTGGTTTAAAGGGGACTGAGGCCGTCTCAGGTAGAGGGCAGTGAGAGCTGATGCCCCTCTCGCTGAATAAAACACAGAGCCCCAGCAGCCTAAGCTGACAGCACACCCACAGCCCTGCAACCAAAATGACCTTTTGCTGCAGCTTGCAGTGATTTCAGCACCATGTTTATATCTGCCAAATTCAGGAGGTGACATGGTGACAACTAAAGATTAGAGCGGCCTTCTCTGTTTCCAAGAAAAAAAAATTGGAGAAATACGATACAATAAGCAAAGGACATTTCTTCTGCCTTCTGCCTGTTTCCAGAAAATGTGCTGATTGATAGATTAAAAAAAAAATGATTGATGCTTATTATCATTGCAACTCTGAGGGTGAGAAGCGTACACTAGAATATCCCAAGGGAATTGTGAAAGCCTCAGCAAACTGGCAGAGAACAAAAAGCCAATTCCATAGTCTCTCTGGATGAAGTTGCATCAGTGATTTTTTTCTACCACAAAAGTTCTGGCAAGGGATTTACTTTGTGTATGAACAAAATGTTTTTGGTGTTGGCATTACCTGTATCATTTCTTGCTGTGACGTTGCATCTTTTTGGCTCATGGGGACTTCTGAAGTCCTTTGAGTAATTAGGAGATTAAACCAAAGAGCAAGATTACATTTAGATGTTTACTGTTCTCTCCAGAAAACATACCCATTCTACCCCCATCCTGAGCCAGCAGATTTTCCATGTGACCAGCAGTGGTTGTGAGGCTGATGAATCCCACAGGGTTGTACTGCTGGTACAGTAGTACCACAAGGTCATCCTGATAGGCCCTGTGGGGAAAGCAAGGTTTAAAAATCAAAGTCCTGACTATCTTCTGGGACCATGAGAATCCTCACTTCTATATGTACTGTCGCACAGTGGCCAGAATAGTCTTTTGGCCTTTATTTTTCAAATTTGAATACTTTCTGTAGTGTTTGCCTGCAGAAACTCACCTAAGTTTGGTGTGTTTTCATTCATACAGAAGATGCATGCTTCAGGGAAACCAGAACTGCTTTGCATCTTGGCTTACAGGTAAGTGATACTAATTTGGGAGATCAGCAGTTGGCATGAGAGGTTGCATTTAGCCCCGGAAGTTTTGCTGTTTCCTCAAGAGTGGGTGGAGCATTGGACAGGAGGATTGCTAACAGGCACAGAGGAAACTTCACTGATGAGGCTTGACTAGTAATCCTTAAATACAGCAATGCACACCCCTCCCCAGTGTCTGACATGACAGTAGGTACAAGCTCCTATCTGTTAATAAATGTGAGTCAGGGCTCCTGATCCTGCAGCATAACTGCTTTGCTGATTGTGGCCCACCATGTCCTCTGCTGCACAAAATGGTGCACAGACTCATTCTGCTTCTGTGATTAGGTATCCCTTAGGTACCCCAAAATAAGACACTAAGTAAAGACAGTTCTTTGAGATGGAGGGCATGACATATTCTTGGGGAAATAAATAGAACAGCCTGAGCACTTAACAGGACAACGGAGTTAGAATTACCAGCCCCAGAAGAGAATTCAAACTTAAGTGGGCATTCCTATCTGGAAAAACAAACCCACAAAACCAGATTTCTCAATGCATCTGTGCTTGTCCAGCAAACAAGCTGCCATATTTTTCCATTAAAAATGTGTGAGAAAACGCTGCCCATTCTGGCACAAGGCTTTGTTGAAGAACACTTGTGCTCTGCCCTCTGCACTTTATTACAGAGCATGTTTATTCACATTGGTGTTTGGGCTTCCATTAGCTTTAATTATATATGGAAAAGTCTAATTCTGCTGCATATACCTCTGTGTGGACTAATTAGGTGAGTGATTGTGAAAAGCCACTGGAGAGGTTGCATCCGTTATTAAGAATTTCATTTTAGAAATGGACCAATTATTCAAAATACCTCTCAGGACCTTCCCTGAACATTTGTTCATGAGCCAAACAGTGGTTTGCCACAGCTAGTAACAGTTTTTCCAATTAGCTGAATGAAGAAGGAAAAGCTTCCTTACCTGCACAAAGCCAGCAGGAAGCTGACTCATGGCAGTAGTAGAGGTGAATACAAAACACCATTTTGCATCTCACAGAATCTCTGTCCCATTGCAGACTTCTCTTGACTTTCCCAACTTTGGTACAGAGCCACAATCCAGCAGGAGCTGCGCTGTGCCCCCAGGAGACTTTTCCCGCTCATTTGTGAATTCTTCCTTCCTCTTTTGAAATGTGATAAAGCACTGGTTTCTCTTAAAATCATTTCTCCCACCACGGTCTCAGTTCCCTCTGTAGAGTTTTGCAAGAAATCAGCTTTTTCAGTGTTAGCCTGTCCAGCAGAATTCTTGCTCCCCAGACAAAGACCTGGGCTAGGGCTTGGGCTTCCAGTAGCTATTTGTAAGCCACATAGGTGTGCCTCGTGCAGGCTGCAGTTGAGATCCATGTGATAAGTGGAAACCATTTAATTAAGTGGCATAATCTCTCCCACCAGATAAAGAAGAGCTCAGATAACTTCTTCAGCAGGAGGAATGCACGTGACCCTGACACATGATCTGGTCTCATCAAGATATCCCGAGTGCTACACAGCTACAGTGTCAACACGTTGCCCAGGACAACAGGTACAGCAGGAGCTATTGAATAGAATATCTCCACCCCTGATGCCAGAAATGTTTGAGCTGCAGATTGTGGCCAAGTGGGAAATTACATCAGCTAATCCTATCACCAAATCTTTACCTCATGGCCCACATTTGCCAACCTAACAGGTGAGAATGAGCCTCATGTACCTGAGGATGCTTTAATGTCCCCATTACTGTGTTCATGTGCCCACAGTGACAGCAGTGATGTTCACAAAGATGCTGAACTGCAGTACCTAGATGCTGAGAAGTTTCTTGTACTGGTCAGTGTTCTTGCAGCAGTGTCTCCTGTCCTGCCCTAGTCACTTACAGCCCTGGGTTATTGCCAAGTTTATCCAGGATAATTAGGTATTATGTACTGTTCTCCATTCTGCACTGTTGCGAGGCTGCTCACAGTTACCTAGGAAAATTCCATCTACCAGTTTTGTTTTGTTTTTTTTTGATAGAGGAACAACAGGTTGCAGCACATTAGCAACAAGCTCTGAGCCATCTCCCAGAGAAAATGTCACAGCCCTCAGGAGACTATCTGGCTGGGAAAAAAAAATAATCAGGACATAAATATCAGGAAAGCCCAAAACTCCTATACCACCTGGGGAAGTGAAATCTTGGCATGCAGTGGCCCCCAAACCCACAGGCTGTATCCCAGCCTTGCTGCATGGTGCCTGACAAGGGCTCCTGGGAGGCACTGGCCTTGCACAAGGCGACCTCACTCATGACAGCAAAGCTGCTGCAGCCATCACTGCTTACGCAGGGGCCAGGGGCCGTCAGAGCCCTCACAGGAACTCCAGTGCCTCCAGGCAGCCTCCTCCCTTCAAGTGGGGCAAGGCAAGCAGCAAGCGCTCTGAGACCAGGGCTAAGCCTGGCTCAGGCTTTTAAGGGGAAAAGAAAAAGAAGAATTGATTCTATTAAAAGAAGCAGCAAAAAAGAAACCACACTTCTTTATTAAAACTGATTGATTTCTGAGAAACCATGGGATGGTCAGTACATCCAGTAACAGCATTGAGTCTGCTGGCAGCTTGCTCTTCCACAAAATGACTTATCAGGGTTTATGCAAGCTGAGAGGATTTACTTGGCCTACAAAACACCCCTGAGATATTAGTGTTCAACCCTTTGCCAAAGAGAGCAGAAAACACTTTCATTTTCTGCTTTGATTTGGAGTGCTAGATTTTTTTTTTTTATTTTTTTTTTTTCTGGTACAAACATGGAGAAATTTTGTTGTAAAGTGGCTACAAGAGCAGCTCTTGTGGGTTGGCCATTTTGGGGAGGTGAATGCAAAGTCACTAATTCGGGGACTTGCATGCCTAGGGAGCCCCAGCAGTGGTGGTACCCAGCTTGACACTGCACAAGCTTTGCATTGCCTTCTGAGGCTTCTCCCTCCCCCAGGACCCTCTTTTACCCCCATTTTGAGTCTCATTTCTTGCTCCCTTGATGCCATGATGGCAGCAGAGGACATGAGACAGTTTTTCCTTCTGCAGTTTTGTCTCAGTGGCTTTATAGCCAACTTCAAAAGGTTTGAAAGAAAAAGCAAAATCACTCTTTTTGATTTTGTTTTTTAAATCTTTGCTGCTCAAAGCAGTCCTTATTCATCACTAAAATATCTGCATGCTCACATCTGCATAGCAAACGGTACACCTCCTTCAGCATGTTTCAGCAAGATGGCTTGCAAAGTCAGAGAACTAGTGGTAGAAGTGCAGTTTGTACATCAGAGACAGGGAAACTAAACCAACTACTTGTGCAAGGTAGTACCTTTACTCTTGAACTGCCACCTTTGAAAGGAATTCCTGGTACTCATCATGCTGATACACATCTCAGTGCAAACGAGGCACTTCTGAGTAACACCTAAAACTCACCAGGAAATGATTCTGTAAATCACACTGATCACAATGAATGTAATTCCTAGCATGGGGCTTTCTTACACACCCATCGACTCAAAAAGTAGAGCTGCCCAACAGGCACAGGGCTCTGTGCATCATTGTGACTTGTAGGTAGAGAACTTATCAGGTGCAGAGGAGCAGGCACCATCCTAATCTGAAATTGCTCATTTGCTTGATAAATTAAGCAATCTCTAACTATAGAAGGGCTATTCATGCTAATTACACTGCTGTTATAGAAATAATTAAGCAGCAATTCATTGCAGGTGCAGTATCGTTGTAGGAATAACATCACTAACAGGGACAGAGCAGAGGTGCAGTAGAAGTGTGCCATTAAGTGTGCCATTGGTGAAGGCGCTGAAAAGACCTCAGTGGGCTGATGGGCTACAGAAAGCCACTGTGGCCAGATTTCCATGATAGGAGTATTCAAGCCCTCTGCTGGGCACACTGGGGAATACTGGCCTGATGCTTGGCCACAAGCAAGCAGCTGGGGAAAGCAAGCAAACTTGCACCAACCCCAGGTGGTTGCTAGAGGCAGGTAAGCTGCTGGGAACTGGGTGTTTGGGAGCGGTACTAAACAAAAAACTCTGTGAGATTTAAGTTTTTCATGGTTGTAGTTGAAGTGAAGCTCAGGCTCCTGAAAAGAAGCAGCATAAGCATCGGTTAGTTAACCCAATAAAAGGAAAGGTATTTTTTTCTTAAGAAATTCTTTACTGTGAGAGTGGTGAGACACACTGGAACAGGTTGCCCAGTGAGGCTCTGAACGCCCCCTTGCTAGAAGCATTCAAGGCCAGGCTGGATGGGGCTTTGAGCAACCTGGTCTAGAGCGAGGTGTCCCTGCCTATAGCAGGGGATTGGAACTAAGTGAGCTTAAAGGTCTCTTCCAACCCAAACCATTCTATGATTCTTAAAAATGGGGGCAGTGGGGGAACCATTTATTAATTTCCCTGCTAGGAACATAAGATGTGGGGAAAATAAGCTTTCTCAGTTTGCATATTAGTCATCAGAAGTGTTGGTGGCACTTTTCCCACCACTCCAGTTGAAGGCTCATCCCTTCGTACACTGCTGCTTTAGTAGATTAAAATGTAGTCATCAATGCCAGCTTGTACATAAACCTTAATAGTCAGAGATCAGGCTAAGAACTATCATTGCTGTTTTTCATTAAATCAATTTAAATAAAATATTAGATCCATAAAAGCTTTAAGAAAGGGCTATGGTAGTTTTATCTGCTCCCTGAATTGCTAACTCTGAGAACCACTGGGCTTCTTGCTTTGCTAATGACTAATTTTTCTAGCATTTAAGGCTGGAATTTGCTCTTCAGGCCAACCGCATCCTTGGCTGTAGTGCCACCGACTTCAAGTGAAAAAAACAGCAAATAACTGGCCTCACAATTTGTTCTAATTTTTATTCTATGTATTGTGTACAGTGCTTGTCTAAAAGGAGCAGCGATTATTTTGCTTTCTACAGTTTGTCTACAAAATCCGTACAAAGAAGGGTTCATCAGCAATTTCTGGCAGGCTGGCAAGAGGTGGAGTTTATGGAGGAGGAGATCAGCTCAAAGCCACCCAGCTCCCACCCAGGGAGTTCAGCAGGAGCAAGTAAATCATTTCCCCAGGCAATAATTCCATAGCCTGCATGGGAAGCAGCTGACTGTGCCAGAGTCCTGAAGTGCCTGGACTGAGGTATGTTCACAAAGTGCTTTAGTGACAGAAGAACTCTGGACAATGCACATCTTTTGGTCCCAGTTTGTTAAAAGAACTTGGTTGCTGTCTGAACCAAGGCTGCCAGATAAGTTACAGCAGGAGCAGAGAGAAAAAGACTTGTAGCTTGTTTAAGCATTATCACTGTGTAAACGAGGTGTTCCTTACTGATCAAGTTAGCTTAAAACACGCATGTATTTGTGTTCTAAGGGCAACCCCTCTTTTTGTGGCAGAAATAGATTACTTTTCTATAGGAGTCAATGCTGCTTTCCAGTTTCAAACCACTGGGACGGCTGCTTAATTCAGATGTCTCCTCATACAGGGAAGGGACCAAATTGGATGTTTCTCATGGCCCAGCAGTATGCGAGCAGTGCGCTCTAAGCTGCTTTAGCTCAAAGTGATTATGTAAGTTAACCTGTGCAAGCTGTTTTCTATAAAAGGAACAAGTGGTATTTTTAGCAGGCTTTATGGAGTTGCTTGGCAAGGGGAAGAAACGGGAGATGCCTCAGCACCTGATCCAGCCCCTGTCACCACCACAGTGACTACGATCACTGGGTTTGGATGTGAGAGGGCGCATCCCTGTTACTGGACCCGTTCACAATAATCTTTCCTAATGCCAGTTTTTAATCAGCTTCCTGTGCCATTGAGCATTTTCTGCATCCCTAACTGGCCTTCAGCAGGGTCAGAGGGGCTCCCTGTGCTCTGTTAGAGAGATCCTGGGGAGATCCTACCTCCATCAGCACCTTGCTGACCATGGTTTGCACTTACCTCCTAGTAAGGAAGGACACCTACCCCACATGCACAAAAAAAAAAAAAAAAAAAAAAAAAAAAAAAAAACAAGGGGGAAAAAAACCAACTTGTATTAGGCTGGGATTTGTAGCTGTCTTCCTTTTTGTTACTACCTAGTGTGCATTTACCTATTTTTCCCCATTTTCATAACAGGAACATGCTGACTCCTGCAGAGAATGGTCATCTGGGTAAGTGCAAATTTAAAAAAGCTAAGGCTCTATGAAGTATGTGTGAAGGGTGTGTGAAATTGATAGCTGCCCTGGTTTGCTAATTCCCATCCCCTACCAGCAGTCTCTTCTAAGAAGTGAGGCTGCTCCCAGGAGAAGACAAAAATCTCAGTTTTAGATGGAGGTGGGTCTGTTCAACTGTCATTTCTGAACAAAGTTATATTTTGTTCCCCAAAAAGCTTCAGTAAATTATTTCAAGGGAGTACATCTGTCGTTAACTCACTCTTACAGAGCCACATATCCCAAATCTCTTTGTGTTCCTAAAGGCTGGCCCCGTATTTCTCTACATGAACTGGTGGGGCATTTTGAATATTCTCTCCAGCCGGAGACCTGCCAGACATTTGGCCTTAGCAATGGTAGCAATGACAGTGGTGATCTAGGAATCTTCATTCAGTCAAACCAAACGGAATACATAAAATTAAAACCAAAAAACATACAACTCTCCAGTAAATGCATAAAGTTACTTTATTTTCAGTATACATTTAATTTTGAAAAATATAAATGCTAAAATATCTCATCATCTTCATCTTTTGATTCCATAAAAGTCACAATAGAAAGCTTCATAAAACTGTAAAATACTATGTTATAAGGAATTTCATGTTTCATATTAGTGGAAAAAAAATTTAATATATTGAAATGTTTTCTGCTTTTTTCGTTTTTGTTCCACCATCTTGATCCACTTCATTTTACATTAATTCTTTATTCTTTCCTCCAAAGCAAATATAGACTTAAGAGAATTAAAACTAATGAAAGTATCTGAAAGTGCGTATTGATTCCAAGGAAAAAAAAAAAAGTAATGCATACAAATATATGTCAACCTTGACAACAAATAATTAGTGGCTACAGAGGCAGGCAGTCACCATTTTCATGGGCCTGGGACAAAGCTATCTGCAGTTCGTTTGTTTTCACTGGGTGATGGCAGGATTTGTGCCCTCACTTGGTACCTGTTTTTGTAGGACTTCTAAGATAAACTGTTTGGGGGAGTTTTTTGGTTTGTTTTTTTTTTGTTTTTAATGGACTCTTCTGATTTCAGAAGAGCCTTCCCAGAAGCCAGAAGTACTTATCCAGGCTTTTCTCACCAACTGTCCAATTCTGAACCAAAATTAGTTTTAGTTTTATTGTCACAAGGCCTACAAAGTGCAGTGAAACTCACCTTGTGGTGACATCAGCTTATCAAATGCTATTAGGCAGCTGCTTTTCACTGCCTTCTACCTCTTGGTGCCAGCAGAGCTCTTGCTTGCTGTCCTTGTGGTTGTTTAATTTTTTTTAAAGAAAAAAAATAGAAAGGACACACAGCCTTCAACAAAATGCTGTTGTCAGGAAGCAGGAAATAAAAATTTTCCAGCTTCTGTCTCCATCCAGAGTTGTTTTTGACATGGAAGACTACAGCAATCTTTGTCCCATCCCTTAAACAATGCTACCCTCTGTACAACAGCTCGTCTGTTAATGTAAAAAATAAAAAAGAGAGAGAAAGATCTAGATCAGCAGTCAATACATTTCAAGTACATTTAACATGGTTCAAAAGTGGAAGACCTCATTTTTGTGAAGACAAATCACCAGGTAATAGCAGATGAAAGGATGTATGATGTGTGTGTGCGTATATGCATGTGTGCAGTATGCTGCATTCTGAGCATACTGTAGCTGGGGGGAGGGTTCTTTTGTCAGTGCTCTTTTAAGGAAATCTTTTTCTCTATATTAATCTATGCTGATCTTTCCTTATTTGGATTTCTACAAATAAAGTGTCTGGGCAAAACATAAAAGCTCACATGTACTGTGTACATGATGACACTTGAGCCTGTTTCCCCTTTGGTAGTCTGCGACTTACTTTCACCAAGGAATTAGAACAGTTTTCTACATGTTAGCATTGCACTTCCCAGGTTCTCTGTCCTCCAACTAATCCTAGCAGGCAGCAGAAGGGATCACACAGTGGCTGCTTTTCTGGCTGCTTCAGATAGCTCCTCACCCTTTTTGAAGCAGGTTTGGGCTGCATTTATGGGATGCTGATATCTCAGGGGCAGCAAAGAGGAACAGCTGCTCTCCCTTCTTCTTGCTCTGCTTT
This sequence comes from Lagopus leucura, assembly GCF_019238085.1. Classification (NCBI taxonomy): domain Eukaryota; kingdom Metazoa; phylum Chordata; class Aves; order Galliformes; family Phasianidae; genus Lagopus; species Lagopus leucura. The sequence goes on along the minus strand of NW_024962264.1, from coordinate 30,086,213 downwards.
CTCACAGTAAACAAGAATGTTAGGAAAGCAGAAATTTAGATTCCTTGGTAACAAGCTGGGGAATGTACGTGTGTGTGCATGTGTGTGTGCTGTGCCAATTCCTCTGCAACTCAATCCTATTTGTGCAGCAACGAGCACTTGCACAAGACTGTGCAAATTAGTACAAAAATAATATAAAAACAATAATATTATTACAGTGCATATAATTGCATCTTTTAACCAGAACTAGTATCTGGGGAAAAAGAGAGTCCTAGTTTGCAGCTCTAATTGTTGTTGTGGTTGTTACTAGCTTGTGGATGCTAAAATTTGGCATATAAAGTCTCTCAGCACCGTGATAAAATGCTATTTCCTTAATCAACATGGACTTTGGTTTCTTCACAACAGGTGTGGAAGCCACTAAGCTCTACTTTTTATTCATTAGGGAAAAAAAATGAAACAAAGCCGTGTTAGGCATTACAAAATAGTTTCTGCAAGTGTGTTTTTTAATGCCCAGCACTGGGGGCTATTAGGGACTGTCCCCCCCTCTGCTGCTGCTGGGCAGCCGCTCTCACTGCTGTTTCCCTGGTATGCTTCACTGCAGGGAGCTTCGTTTTTACAATGAAGCGTTTGCAGTGTCATATGAAATCCTCGCACTTTAAATAAATGTGCTGGGGAAGGCCAGTTTCCCAAATGCTATTTTATATGTGCATACTCAAGTTCACTGTATACCCACAGCAGAGAAAATGATCTGTCACAAGGCGATGCTTGCTGGGTTTAAAACCAAAAACCTGTCACTGTGTCACTGTGCCTAGCTGATTTGCTACCGCTATGTTATCGTGTATGGAAGGTTTTGGTTTACTGGGCAGAGGGCCGAGCAGTCAAGGTGTAAGAATAAATTCTGTACGTGACAGAAAGCAGTGCCTGGGCTCTGTCAGTTCTCGAGGAGGATCTAGAACATGCATCTCAACTGCATGCAGGGTGTTTCCACTTGCACACATACACACACGTGCACACACGGATGTTTCACATGAAAGAATTCTAACAATACTGCATAGGAAATCAACAAAATGAATACAATCAGCATCGTCCACTGACACTGTTAAGCAGTCAGTATTTCACTTACCAGCAGTACACTTAAGACTCATCCTAGATCATGAGAGATTTAAGTTATATCCCATCTCCTTCATAGTGAAGTTAGATTATTCATAAAAAACAAAATAACCCTAAGTAGTACAGAAGCTTCAGAGTAGAAGGTGTTGATAAAACTGATCCAGCCCTATGCCATGTCCTGGAGATTGTGTATTTTTTTTTCTTTTTTGTAAAAATCACATTATATATGGTACAATACATTTTTACAGAAAGCCTGGCATCTAGAAATAAGAGGTAGAACTACTCAAAACTATACGTTTCCTGCTGCAGGAAAAATTCATTTTTCTTTACAGTAATTAAAAAAAGGTTAAAAAAATTGACAAAAAAAAAGTCATAGGTTAGGCCCCCATAATTTAAACAAAATAATCTAGGAAAATAACACTCTTCAATGTACCTGACAGATTAAGTCCATTAAAGTGTTTTTTTTAAAAAAAATTGCATAGGAAAGGGACATTTCAAAACACATGCTACAACGATGGCAATAATTTGTCTGTGCTGGGAGTGAAGTACCTTTTAGTTTTCTTTCCTGTGTTACTACGAGTACAGGCTTTAAGAGCAAGTTAGTATTAGCAGCACTTTCCAGCATCTTAGAGCAGTGTAATAAAGACATTGAATTAGCCTGGAGGTCAGTTTTGTTCTGCCAGACAACAAACAAACAAACAAACACTGATTCACAACTAAAATAATGCCAGTTCCCCTGACATTTCACAAAAGTATTATATTATATCCTTAATACTTCTGCCCTCTGCTTGAAAATGAGATGTGTGCATGTCTAAGCAACAGAGAAGGCAAAAATGAGTCTTGGTCAAAGTGGAAAAATTGGGTGAGGATAAATAAGAAGAATTCTGGAGGGGGAAAAGGGTGGAGCGGGGAGCACAGAATGTCTCATTTACTTACGCAGGTGGGGAGCAGAGAGCATTGTAATATTTGGCTAGTGACAAAATAAATTCCATGTAAGACTTAACAGACAAATTACAAAGTAGTTTCTGTTCCCTTGCTCCTCCAGAAATAACCATTGTCTTCAGGCTCAAGTTCTATTCTAATTTGAGGCACAACTTTTACTGGAGTTCGTGGAGGGCTGCGAAGAAAAAGAAGACAAGGTAGGTAAGTGTATGGACTAATGCCATGTATTTTAGTGATGCTTGATGCACTCTGCAGTGCTCAGCTGAATTCTGAAGAGTGCATTTTCTGAGGGATCAGTTCCTGAAAAACTGTGCAACTCCAAGATGAAAAGATATATTCATAAACAGAGTGGCTGGTGGAGCTGGTTCACACCTCAAAAACTGCAGATCCTAGTACTTACTGGGCACAGCATGCTGTCACATCTAGAAATGGAAAAAATGCTCGACTCCCAATACCAAGTGTATCAGCACAGACCAGTGCAACACAGCTTTCTGAAACTGGCAGCTTACAGACACCAAATAAATAACTCAGATGGGAACTGGTAATAGAAAGCTCTCTTTGGTACCAGAACTTATTGATAGGCCTGTGCATCACGTAATATTATTTAAATGAATTGGTCCAAACACTGCTCATGTCAGGGACTAAGCCTACTGATTTTGTTAACAGAGGAGCTCCACGTACCCAGAACTTGTGCTTCACACAACTAACTGCCTGTATAAGTTTATATATTTTTAAGTCATTTAATTTTTTTCCCATGTAGACATGTTTTTCTAGACTTTTCCCAGTTGTTCCACAACTTTTTGCTGATTTGGACCCCAAGACCTACATGAGTACTGCGGCTGGGGTCTAACATAAGGCCAGCAGAGTACTTATGTAAGCTAGTCACTCTCTCCACACTGTAAGGCCATGCTGGGAATTAAGTTAGGATGTAACAACTGCACATTAGAAATTCTCTCAAGTGTTTTCTAAGAGTTTCCTGTAGACAGAAACTCTGTAGAGTTCTCTGTAGACACTGTGGCACATAGAAATTGCATTTTACAAGTACTTACCTTGGCATAGTGTGTGACTGAAGAAAAGGAATTTTATCAGCACGACGTATGGCGTTCAAGGAATGTTGGTGATTTTTCTTCTGTCAGGGAGGAGAGAAAAGATCTTTTTTGTCATTGCATGCAGCACTGATGGTTTCTTAAACCCAGCAAACTCTCACATGTATTTAGCAGTGCTTTTAACTGCTGACTTCCTTCTATATTAATTTCACAGCTGGTAAATGAAAATAATAAAGTTAAGTCTCTCCTCCAACATACAGAATCTGAACTGCCAAAACAGTGGTGATTGATTTGCAGGGACTGCCCTGTGAGCTGCATTCAGCTGCATGCTGAATGCATGCGTATACAGTTGTACAGCCAGGAGCAGTCACTTAGCTGCCACAGAAGAGGCCACTAAGCTGCTCCAAGTAAACAGCCCATGGGAAAACTCACTTTGTATTCACCAGGCCTGCACTGCAGCATAGCAAAGGGTGTCCACTTCATGTATGCTTCCCGGGGGAAGCCACAAGACACTGACTGCAAAGCTGGTCTCAGCCCAGCGTGAGGCGCGAGCATTTATGTGTCTGTTTTGTGCTTAGAGTTGCCTGACAAAAAGGAGTTGGGAATCCCTCAATCAGGGCTTGGGCACACAAAGCCTAGATGGGAAATTCCCAAATTCCATCTGAGAAAAACTACTCTGTTTCTTGGCCTCCTTTCAGCACGTTTACATCTTGATACTTACCTTTCATCTACAACTTAAGTTACCCTGTGTTCCCCCACTGTAGCATCCAAACTCCTTGCATGAAAACAGGTGGCTTGTTGCCTGTAATCACATTCATTTCCTGACCAGCATGGTGAAATGTACTCTTTTTTAATAATAATTCTATTCTTGCTATTGCTGAAGGGAAGCTAAAGAGTAAAAAATGAATTTTGTGTTTGAACAGAGAAACAGCTGGAATTCACTTCTCTGCCTTAGTAATTGAAGGGTAAATAATTTGTCAAGCACTCTAAAGATGCAAAATATGGTCAAGTACTGAATGCTATTAGTATTATTATTAATATACTTTGAGTCTTGGAGCACTGGGTGAGTAGGGTAAGACCATGATGTGGATGGATTCCAGCTACTTTTGCTAATACAAGAGCCTGATTTTTTTTTTTTTTTTTTTTTTTTTTTGCATTGTTACTAAATAAAAGCTGACAAATCAATTTCTGATTCATAATACTGCACACATACACAAACAAACAAACTGCTGCTTGGCCCATGGTCGTCTTATCCCATGTTGTCTGAAAAGGGCAATCCAACAAACAGGTTTGTGGCAGAAGTATTACCATTTCCCTAATTATTTCAACCCTGATGAACAGTGTACCCAATTGTAAGATCCTGTGCAACAACATTTAAGATGAACTTGGTTTAAGCATATCAGGGCATTTTCACAGAAAAATGAAGATGGTCTGTTAGGTTCAAGGTTGTTACACTGAGAGTGTGCAATTAGTAAAGTAGTTGTCTTTCTCTTTGGCTTTGTTTTAGAATGTTAATCTCTTAAGTGTTCATTTATCTAAAAACACAATGCAATGCTTAGGGTTGCCAAATGCCACCACCAAAAGCCAAGATAGTTAGGGACCAGCTCCTAAACACAAATCCTACTTAAGGAGTCTAAAGATCAGTGTTTCCAGGTCTTATTCCTAGAAATCTTATCACTAGTAATGCAGCAGTATTGATTTACTGTTATCATTTGTTCCCATCTCATGACAAAACAGCATATTTATCTCAAGACTGAACCCACTGCTCATAATACTGTCAAAAGTCGCTGCAAAGGCAAAAAAGCTCATGTCAGTTGTTACTTCTTATTCCTCTCTTAAAAGACTATGATATGAGAAGTTAAAGTGACTGAAAATTAAGGCGTAGTTGAGTTGGAGACCTGTAGCTAGCAGTCCGGTATTGTTCAACATCTTCATCAATGACTTGGAAGAAGGGATACAGTCCACCCTCAGCAAGTTTGTTGATGCAATACTGGGAGGAGTGGCTGACAGACAAGACGTCTGTGGTACCTTTCAGAGAGACCTGGGTGGGCTGGGGAGCTGGGTAGAGATGAACCTGATGAGGGTTCAACAAAGGCAAGCGTACAGTCCTATGCATGGAGAGGAATAACCATACACACCAGTACAGGTTAGGGGCTGAACTGATGGAAAGGAGCTATGCAGAGGACACCCAAGGTGTCCTGGTGGATTACAGGTTGACCATGAACCCAGGAGTGTGCCCTTGTGGCCAAGAAGGCCAGTGGGACCCTGGGGTGCATTAAACAGATCATGGCCAGCATGTCAACAGAGGTTCTCTTCCCCCTCTACTCGGCCTTGGTAAAGCCTCATCTGGAGTACAGTGTCCAGTTGTGGGCTCCCCAGTTCAAGAAAGACAGGGAACTCCTAGAGAGAGTCCAGTGGAGGGCCACAAAAATGACTGGGGGCCTGGAGCAATCTCCCCTATGAGAAAAGGCTGAAAGACTTGGGACTTTTCAGTCTGGAGGAGACTAAGAGGAAGATCTTAGAAATCTCTGAAGGGCAGGTGTCAAGAGAATGGGGCCAAGTTATTTTGGTGGTGCCCAGTGACAAGACTAGGGGCAACAGACAAAAACCAGAATACAGGAATTTCCACTGAAACATGAGAAAGAAATTCTTTACTTTGAGTATGACATAGCACTGGAACAGGCTGCCCAGAGAGGCTGTGGTTCCTTCTTTGGAGATATTCAAAACCCTCCTGGAAGCTTTCTTGTACAACCTACTGTAAGGGAACATGCTATTGCAGGGAGTTTAGACTGGATGATCTCTAGCGGTCCCTTCCAACCCCTACCATTCCTTGATTCCAGGATATTAACCTAAGAAATAGAAAGACACAATAGCACAAAAGCAAGTCACCTAAGAAGGGAAATGTGTTAAAGGTCAAATGATCACTGCTTTGTCAGTGTAATGAATAATGTGAATCAATGACATGCTTAATTATTCTTTCAAAGTGCTGAGTTTTGCAACTGCTTGGAACCTAAGGAAATAAACAGTAACAGGACAGAAATGCAGTTCAGACATGCTGCAAATCCAGAGCAATAGACTCAGGAAAAATAAACGCAAACCATCAGCAAATTTAACATAAAATGGCAAAGGTCAGAAATGGACTGAGTGGATGGGGGAGTTACAGAGAGGAGGAGAAAGGAAGTTATCACGAAACATAGCTGGACAAAAGCAGTTTAAGCTGGAGGCACCAAAAGAAATAACACAGATTTTGGAAAGAAAAAAGAATACATAAAAACAAAGCCAAATACTGTCATAAATCAGAGACCTGGAAATTAAAAACAAACAAAAACCCCACACTTCTGAAACAATAGAAAAGCTTTAAAAAAAAATTAATTTATATATATATTTTGTACTGCACGTCAGAGTCACGCAGGCATGCAAGAGGTTAGTTCTACTCACTGTCGGCAGGTTTGCTATCACTTAGGAAAGGTTCCTGCTCCATGATGTCCATTGGTATTTTAATACTTGGGACTTTTTCTGAGTAGGGGCAGTCAGACTGTGAAAGAAACGTGTAAAAGTTCTTAGAAAATTTCCACTGCTCTCTTACTGTCACCCACAAATTAATATTATCCTTCACATAATTTCTGTAGAAATCAGGAGAAAAGTAAAAGAAAAAGAAGGAATTCTGTAGACCAGCTGATGGCCTCTTGATTTTAAACTGGATCCCTTTTGCACCTTACTTTCCCTCTTCACACTATGCAAGTAAAGCAGACTGAAAGAATAATCTTATCTAAGTAAGCGTTATCTTTTCCTCTCTCCACCTCACCAGTTCCTATGCTACTAGTTTATAAGACACAATCTGAGTCAGCTTGGGGTTGACTACAGGAAATAATGGATCAAACATGCATTTGTTGGCAGAAATGATAGGGCACTGGCTTCTGAGAAATCTCACCAAAAAGTTTCTATTCTTATTGTGATTCCTATGAATTATAGCAGGACAATCTCTATATTTTTTTCTCCCTCCAAACTGTTCTACAAGGAAGTATCAGGCAGACAATCTTTAACTTCTATTGTACAAAGAAAGAGTTTTCCTCTTTCTATTTGTTACTTAAATAAAGTCAGACCTAGTCCCAATTATACCTCTGCTTACAGTAAGATGTTTCATCAAATCCAGAATTCATGTAATCCCACCACACAGGAGATACAGCAGACTGTTCAAGAAGAATTACAAGCGCAGAGAAAAGCTGTACTTGTTAGCAAGCCTTTCTCCAAGATAGCTTTCTGCTGAAGTCAGCGAGCTTTTGCTCAAATTATCAGCACTCTGTGACCACTGAGTCCCCACTGTGTCCCACTGGTTCCAATAATAACCCACTTGCTTGTGCTTAGAAGGTGCTGAATTACTTGGCTTTTAATTAATTAATTAATTAATTTTTATCAAACAGTTTATTGTAATCAGAGAAGGGCTGATACTGTTTGACTTGGCAAAGAAATTAAGGTGATACACACCAAGTGATGTGTGCCAGAAATGTTAACCTAGCTTTATTCCTAGAGAGAACAAGACGAAGTATGAAGTATAACACTGCGCTGGGGGGAATCTGACCTAAAAGTCAGAGTAGGAAAACATAACAGAAACCAGAAAATCTCTCTCCCTGGGTCTTCTTTTTAGTTTGTTTTGTTTGTTTGTTTTTTAATGTTACAGACATCCAGTGCAATGCTGTGTGTACTCCACTAGCAAAATGTTTCCTCAGATGTGTGCATATATATGCACATTACTTATTTTTAACAAAACTATATATAAGCATAGCTCAAATAAATTCTAAAAAGACATGGAGGCAATAAAGCCATACCAGAATTCCCATCCATTTGGAGTTATGTTGTAAGCGAGCTAAGAGTTGAGTAATCCGTCCAACATATCACTGTTCTGCTGCTAATAAATAAAAGATCTGTGGAATGGGAGTGCTCATGCTCGAGCTGCTTTAAACTTGACCATGCAAAAAGAAAAAAGAGATAGAGAAAATGCCTATGGTTGGCAAAAGTACTCTAAAGGGGAAAAGAGGCTATCACACATCACTTCTGATTCTTAACCTAAATATAACATCCCAGTGTCTTTTTTAAAAATTGGCTGGTGCTTCCTGGATCATGCATTTTGGACATAAAATCTGAGACAAAATTCAGCTTTCCACTACACACAAGCTTAGGTAAATCCAGCAATTAGCGGCTGTAATTTTCACCAAGTTACTGAAAAACTTTCTTTGCAGCTCCTTTCTTGCTGTCCCTAACTGCCAGCAAATCCCCAGTGAGAACTAATAGTAAATCCTAACTCGTGCTAAAGAGCAGTCTCTGTTAATGCCAGGTTTTGCTGTGCTTGTTTACATAACACCACTTGAATTCACAACGTCCAGCAATTCTCTTCTCAACTCTTATCAGTAGAATGCCTGCAAAACCCCACAGTACTAATTTTAATTTTAAAGAGGCATATTTCTGGAATGGAAAGGGTGACAATAATCAAACCCATAACACCAAGTGCTTTATGTTCAGGAAGCTGCCAAAAGCAAGTGCTGGAAAAAAAAACAAGAACAAGTTGAGTGAGAACATTCTGCATAAATTCTGTTACCCACGTGACTGAGTACTGTACCTGAAAGTCTATGAGGTTTAAAATACACCAGATACAGGAGACATGGCTAGGGATACTATACTGCTGGATTCAGATCAATCATAATGAAGGAAATGAGTCAAACCTTTGTTGACTTTTCAGTATGTACAGCAGGACATCTTCTTTCACTTTCAGTCATACAAATCTACTGAAGGAAACCCTTGACCTTGGCTTTCCACATGCTGGAGCCATTGAAATGAAAAGGGAGGCCTGTGCAAGGAACACCTTTCTACACACAGTAGTACATAAATGCGCGTATCCTGGGGTGAGGTAGCTTGCAGATGATGGCACACTATTGAAACATCAGTGTCAGAATTTTTACATCCTGTTTCACTGGAGTAATAGAAGAGAAAAAGCATTTCTTATGTTGTCTCCCACAGCTGAGAGGGACAACGTGGGAATGTGCACATGTGGTTTTCTGTTGATGTGATACCGATAACGTAGAAGTCTTGGATCTCATCAGCATGTTCGTAGGTGAGAGCTTTCCTGATGCTTGAAGCTTCTGCTTTCCCTATTAGTCATACAGGCATGAGCTGAAAGTCTCAGCAGGACCTGTACTGCTAAGAAATGCGTCCTCAAGATTTCTTGATAGAAGAGTGCAGGAACAGAGTAGTCTAGTGGTCAGTGCCTGCTAGGAAGGAAGGGAAAGGGGAGTTTGCTGTCTGAAATAAGGACTAATCTTCACAGCTGGGATTCAGCCTGATTTAATGAGGAGTGGATCCAAGCTACCTCCTGTGTCACCGCACCCTCACTACAAAATTCCTAGTTTTGATTCTTGTGTATATTTCCTGCATTATAGAGCATACATTCTCTGAAGAAAGGCCACTGTATATTTTTTCACTGGAATAGCTGGACTTTGTCACCTCTAACACAGCTGTCACGTAAGGGACTTGAGCTCCAGCGTGTTCTCCATCTGGGTCGTGGTTGTGTTTCCTGTCCTGCCTACCTTGAGTAAGGCCAGGCATCAGAATGATCTGGAGGAACTCTTGGAGCTGCCATATTACACTAGAAGACACATTATCTCACTCATCTGATTGCATAAATAGGGCTACTGTGGCAATTCTGCTCAGTACAGGAAAGATACAGATGATACACAGTAGAAAAAGCAGAAGTGCTGCAGGACTGCTCTGCTGCACTGTCACCTCACAGTGTGGTGGCAGCAGTGCTTCCCACAGCTAACCATGGCTTGCTTGCACTTTCCTAAGGCTTCACTGCAAAAAATGCTTCTGGGAAATAACACTGACCCAGTAGCTCCTTCTTCAGGAATTTCCTTTTCCTGAGGTCGCTGTTACCCACTTCGCATCAACCAAAAAGGCCAGGGGGCAAGCAGGCAAGCAACTGAGGTTGCTGTTCCTCTGTCGTACCACACAAGACTTCAGAACTTGGGTATTCCTGGCTGCAGGTTAGTGAGCTAGGTGTGAATCTACAAGAATGTGTCAGCTGGCTTTTCCTCACAAGGCATGATGCCTTCTCATTTTATTTCTCCAGCTCTGTATCGATGTGGTATTTTCCAGCTCCAGGTGATCTTTGTCTAAATCACATGAAAAGTCTTTCTTCATTAACTCTGGAAATTACACAAGCAGAACTTCTGATGCTATGTCAGTGTTCTCCATGTAGCTCATAATTAATGAAGCTTAGCTCCCTTGGTACACAGTCATCCAGCAAAAAATGATGCAGACTGAGGCAGCCAGCTCTCCGAAGGAAGTTCACATTTCTATATGAAGTGCTCTGTAATCAGTGTGTTCACCACTTTCATTTAAGTTTATAGAATTTGAGTTCCCACGAGGTCTGGGTAGGAAAATGTTTGAAGGCACAAGTACCACATTTCATCTTACTACATCTACAATAAAAAGTATCATTTTCTAAGGCACATGGATCTGGTCTAATCAGGTCACCACACTTAGTACTGAATTAGCAAGGTAAGTTAAACTACTACAGTTTCTGTAGGTATATACATGCTGCAACCTGAGATAGAAGCAAAGAGTAAAACACACTGGCAAAAGGGCACGTATGCTATTTAAATGTATTAAAAACAGACAACAAAGCCTCTCCTGAAACATGACAAGACTTAACTTACTGTGCTTTTAAAAAGAGTAATTAGAAAAGAGAACAAAGCAGGCTGTTTTCAGAAGCATCAGAGCTGCTAGCGAAAACCTTTCTCCTCCTAAAACATAAGAGACAATGAGGGGAGAAAGGCAGAGGAGGGAGGGGAAGATGAACTAGACAGGATGATACAAGGTATTCTAGTAAAGAACATAACATGTCAGCAGATATCTTGGGCTCACTTGTGGAAAGTGTGATCGCATTTTTGGCAATGCAAGTTCCAGCTACCACAGGCTGCGGATGCCTGGAAAAGGGAAGGCAGTGTTGAAAAGGTTTTGTTTGGGGCTCATTTGCTGCACCAGGTAGGGACTGTGCTGGTTTGCTTCAAAAGAGGATGGGGAAACCACCATCCCCAAAGTAGTTTTCTGTTTTGTTTTTTTTTTTTTTTTAAAAAAAAGAGAAGTTCCTTACATCCTCATTGTCACTGTCCAGACTGCCCTTCTTCTTTTTCTTCTTCTTCTCATCCTCTTTCTTTTTCTTATCCTTTTCTGGAATGACGTCATCAAGAAAACTTAAGTCATGCTGGGAGAAGAGGTAGTCCATGGCTTTTCTGACTGCTACAAGTGCCAAGATCTGAAAAGGCAGGGAGAGACTTTTCACTTGGACACATTTTTGACTGGAAACATTCTGTGCATACCTGTTCATGCTACTTTTTAATTCCTAACACTTGAATTTTGGTTGTAACAGAACATATAGAGAACAAGGTTATTGAGATATTTCAGTTGTTCACCTTGAAAATCTAATGAATGGAACTGGGTCAGGCCTCAAGCAGCAGTATTTCATATCAGATTAAACAGAAGCAACATACAGGAACAGTAATGTAATCACTTACTGCTTTCGTAAAGGCAGAAGTCAGCTTTAATCTCCTGCTGACAAGTATCAGACAAAATAATTAACTAGAGAGGCCCAAAATGAGTATTTTCATCCATTTGAGGGATTCAGCTTACATATGCATGTTCACAAGGGCATCCTGAGCAATTTTCTTTACTTTTTTTTTTCCTCTCACCATTTCTCCAGATAGAACAATTCTTTAAAAATTATACAGCGGTGTAGGTGTGCTTTCAATTTTACAGTATTAAATTTGCTAGGATTGTGTTTGCAAGAAACTGAAGGAAAAGCTTTTTTCTGGGTAAGACTGCACTCTAAAGCACTGGGAAAAAAAGTAAGGGACACGTCTGAAATGGGTGTCTACATCTATGCTGAAATTTAGCATAACCAACAGATGCATACCAAGATTACACGTACACTCTACTAAAGGGTGCAATGCAGAACGAAAGCTCAACTTGGTTATAAAAAGATGTCATCCATTCCTAGCAACAGGAGACAGATTTTAAGACAGAACAGTTTGCTCCAACTGATGAAGATCAATGGCAGAAATTATCCCTCAGAATGGATCTCAAACTTTGACTATAATTTAAGTGGGGTTCAGAAGTGAAAAATTACTCAGGGAGTGGAAAGATGCCATGGAAGCACCCATCATTATTTCACTATAAATTCCCTCTTTATTAAAAGTACTTTCTCCACAAATAAGCAGGGGGCTGGCTGTTGGTTAGGTCTTCACAGTCAGGTTGTAAGCTAATAGTCTTCCTGTTCTCAAGTGTAATAACTGAGGTTTTATCATTAGATCCAGTCACATCTGTAAGTATAACAAACTTCAGCAAACGTGAAGATTCTCTTATGGACAAAGAGGAAATCTTCAGATCTTAAATTCAGCATTCAACAATACAATACAGCCATGAGAATGCAATGGAAAATGAGCATGCCACTGGAAACTGCTTTTAATATCTTTATATATTTGTATATGTCCTAGCAAAAATATTTGTATGTTTTACTTTTTTCACTTGAATCAGCCTTTCTCATTTCACTAGCATCAGAGAATAAATGCCTTTGTTTTGTTTCCTGCTTTCCTTCATTTTGCTTTCTTAAATAAGCACTGGAGTTTTGTAACTGCACCCACAACTGAGATTTTACTCATTAATAAACCTGAAACTAGGGGAGATTGGGCCAAAATGTAATAAGCAAGTTTCATACAGTGTTGACTTTACAGCATTCTGACCCATTTCCAAGAGAGACGGTCTCTTGGCATGCTGCTATGGCCACACTGGATCCATTTGTCTGTAAAATTACATAAAATTACTACATTAGCTAAGTCACAGGAGGGGTATGGAGGCAGAGAAGGGTCTGCTCTGTGCTCCCATACTATGTACATAAACTACTCCAGTGATCAATGTAAATGGCTGCATGTTTTGGAACTTGGCCGGGTTTGGAGCCTCGTGCCAAGTGTATGTGCTAATTCCCCTTACCACTTGTTTATTTCTTATTTGGCATGTGCACCTAACTGTGTCTCTAGGAGTAGTAATCATCTAATTGCACAGATAGCTGTTTCACTGTTCCCCTTCCTTGATGTAGAAATACCGTATCAGACTGACTGCACAGTGTGTCTTTATGAAATAATTGTGTGATGAATTATTTATAATTCAGGATCCAAAAAATGTTTTTAACATGATTCTGACACGCATCGTTAGAAAGATAACGTGCATCCTATAGATATTTTTAGCAATCTCAGATGTGAAACGTGAATCAACATCCTTGCCCTTTTACTCAATTTCCAAGAAAAAGAGAATCCCTTCCTCACTCTTGATTATGCGAATCCTTCTCTCCACTTGGCGTTTCTCTGAGCAGTGAGATCAGCCTTACCACTTCATTTGCCTTTCTCAATTTGTGTTACTGAAAAGTATGGGAGACATTTTCTGTACAGTACTTAGTGTGGACTGAAATAGGAAAACTCTGCACTCATTCATTCATGCAGGTCAAGGAGAAAACACAGCAAATCTAACCTTGGCAGCCAGGAGCGGTCAAAACTAACTGCACCTATCTGGCAAAAAATTAACTTTTGAAGCTTGCTTTCCCCTCCAGAGCATTTATGTAAAGGCAGCCACAGCACCTGAGAGAATGTGGAGAACATTCACCCTGTGTAATCTTACATCAGCACAATGAATGGAGCTCTAAGTGGAGTTCTAAGGTAGGGCTTTTACAGTGAGAGGATTTGATTTGCATGGTTTGTGGGAGAGTATGCCCATGCGTGGAAGGCCCAGGCTACAGAACAGAGGTGTGACTGGAAAAGGCAAAGGAGAATATCACCTACCATGACAGGGAATATGATAGCAGCCACAGTTGACTTGAGAATCCAGAGTAGGGCTAAGCAAACCACCTGCAGAAACGTGAACAGATGGACTCTGCGCAGCGGGACGTGACGCAGATAGATAAAATCAGGCTGGTGCTTTAGAGGCATCAAGAGCAGCTTCAGACGATCCATGAACTGGATGGAAAATGGAAAAGCAACATACATATAAATGAAACACAGGATAAACAAGGAAGTGAGACAATTGCATAAATAAACTATTAAGTGAGATCTTGAATCGACTTGCTTTCCTTCCATGCACATCGCACAGCATAGAAGGCAGCATGGTTCCTCTGTATTGAGCAATTATTGCTTAATGCAGTGGGCAATTGAAGTTAAGCTTCCACACCCACATTTGGCACCTACACAGAAACAGAAATGAAGCATTTCTCAAAGCAAGGCCTTAAGGTGCTTTTATTTTAGGGAGCAGGACTCCATGTAATCTGATGATTAATATTTAAACCAAAAAACTTAGGTGTCAGTGGAAATAGCTCTGCTGGCTCCAAAAGAATTGGACTGATCTGCTGTAGCTGGAGACAGAGGAAATTTTCTGTTGAATGTCCTGACTACGGCCAGCATTAATGCTTGGGTTACTTCTTTTAACTTCCCTGTTCCTGCCAGGAATGCTATAAAGACATTTGGTATTTAAAAGTAGTGCCTTTGTCAAATTAACTGCAAGCAGAGGTCAGCAGAGGTGAGGGCAGACATCATGTTAACAAAGAATAGAATGCACCCAACTGAAGAAGATGGGCAGCTTTTCAGACAGTGTCCCTTGCCCATGCTGGACTGGTGGACTTGGAGTTAAACCAAAATGGAGAGTTCTCACTAAGTGAAAAACATCCTTGATGGGGGAAAATAAGTAAGCACACAGTTCAGTGACCACCTGTGCCAGAAAGCAGGGGAAATCCCCTCCAGGAGAACCAGCCCAAGGGCGAATATTACAATCCCCCCGTTGTCTCTTACCAGAACTTGGGCTTGTTGCCCATTTCTGAGACCAGATTTATCTCAAACCAGTGAATGAAAGCCTGGGCCATTTTAAAGAATACCCAAATAAACTCTCATGGTACTCACAGAACACAGAGTCTTTCCCCATTAGAGCACAACTAAACACTAGAAAGAAAGGCTACAATTAATAGGGTGCCAGAAAGCAACAAAAACACTTCCAGCTTCCTAGCGCCAATTAAAGATAGTGCACTGTGAGAAAGGCTCCTTACGTAATATTTCCCCAGTGACAAAGAAAGGGGGCTTGGCTTCCCTTCCATAGCAAACAGCAATGTTCCCACTTGTTAACATTGCGGAATAATGCCACCATCATAAATCATGTTCTCTTGTTTTTCTTCACTCTGTAACAGATACCCCAGTAAAGGACCCAAACTATCTCAGAAGTGAGCCTAGAGCCTTTGTAAGCACACCCTGTCCTCTGTATCAGCGTATTGGGGGTGAAGAAGGATCCCGGGTCTTCACATAGGCCCCCATCATTGCTTATGGGGCCAAGACTTGGCTGCTCTCCTGCTGAGCAAATTTCTTTCCTTTAGTGTCATTCTCAAGAACAGCCAGTGTGTGGCAATATTTGTAAATAGTTCCTGCACTGCTTGGGTTTCTTTGGAAACAAATGAGGTGACGGAGGAGAAGAGGAAGGCCAGAAAGTCCTAAGAGAAGCCTTGTAATAATTAATGATTACCATCTTCTGGGCAAGGTCCTGTGGGAAGTCTGCTCACAGATGCCAGAGCAGCCTTGGGCGCTGCGGAAGCTTACCTGCACGCCATTGAGGGACGCAACACCCATGTACAGGAAGACACCATAGAGCACAGGCATAGGAATGAACTGCGGGGGAAAAGAGCAGGAGAAACAAAGTTAGTCGCCTCCATATGTGACACAATGTTAGTGCTCAGGGAGGCATAATCCCCCACTCATGACAGATCTGAACTGTACTTTTGAATCGGTAATGTACAGTAACAGGCACAATCTTTCTGCTGTATTTTGAGAGTTGAAAGAACATCTGGATAGCAGGGCAGAGGCTGAGTGAGCCCTGTTCTCTTCCATTTCAGTGCAACTTGGAAGTCTCCCCAAGAAACAAAAGAAACAAGGACAGATAGTGCCACAGCTAGCCATCAAATTTAAGAAGAGGTGGGATAAAACATTCCAGTAAATTCCAAACTACTTTTCACCTCATAGTTTCTAATGAGACTGAAAGCAGAAGGTAGAAAAACAGAGGAAGAAAACGCATCATGGATCCTATTACACATCCAACGTAATACACAGTGGAAGTATTTCCAGAAGGGCTGATCCCTTGAATCCCAGATGAGCAATTATCATCATGCAAAGTGAATCTCTAAGTGCTCAATCTTTAAATCACACTAATCTGCTACAATTAATAAATAATGGACAATAAGTTACATTCTTCCAGAAATTGGTTTTTCAAACAACGATTTCTACTCCTTCAAGTGTTACGCACTGGTCACATGCAGGTGGAAACAGCATCCTTTGGAAATAAAGAAGGCTCAAAAGCAGTGGATATGCAGGGGTGCAGCCCCATCTCTAGGTGCCTTGCAAGGTTTAATGCAAGAGCAGCCATTGGTAACTCCACCTTCCTGCCCACTTAAGCAAATGCAACTTTAAACTTCCCCTCTTGTGCCACAGGACCAGCCCAGCTACATTAGCCAGTGTCTGCACTAATCCAGGCAGCTGCAGAGGAGAAACCCTTTGTCTACAGCAGATTCCTGCATATGCTAGCAACACACACGCTTCCCCGAAAAAAATAGCTGGTCCTCCAACCCAAAGCACAGAGCCTTCTGCAAAGGCAAAAACAATTGCACAGTAGCTAAAAAAGGGAGAGCGCTCTTTCTGACTAACAAAATTGTGTGCAATGTGTGGCACGTGAATGGAAATACTTGGGCACAAATCAAACAAGATCTGAATAAAAGCCGTTGTGCCACACTTATTTCAACCCAAAAAGAGCAGAAGGGGCTCTGCAGCTGTCTGCTCAGAGTGAGGGAAGCCTTCATGTACTGACAGGCAGCTGCCACAGAATGCCAAGTGCAGCACAACCAAAGTCTCCCTGCTCAGAGCGTCACCTGGACTAACATAGTAGGAATGTTTGTTTTTCAACCTGTTTATGTAACTCATTAAAGTGGCGAATAATGTCTGTTTATTGCGTTCTCCACTACATCATTAATCGTTTACTAGGTAATAAACACAGCACTGTGCAAATTTCTGTGGAGGCCTTGATCCTGAATGCATGCATTTCACTTCACTAAAGACGCCAGTGCCATGCGTACCACGTCCTCAAAGATCAAAGCATCACTGCCTATGTTCCTTCCTTGTCTCACTCCCTCTCCTTCAAGCTCCTTGACTGCTGCTTTATCTTTTTATTGCCGTACTGTTTGTCCCTCCTACTGGGGAAGGACGAGGAGTCAGTGTGTGGTTCACAGTTATGAGTACCCAAGGGATTCAATATCCTCACTAGATCTGAGGGATTAGATAAGTCAGTATCTCCTCCAGCAAGGTGAGCAGGAGGCTTTATGAGTTTGGCTTTCTAGTTCACTTACCTTGCTTTCTTTTCTCCCATTCTTTCTCCCTCTCTTTTTCAAAAAAAAAAAAAAAAAAGAAATATGTCTAAATATTATTTCACCATTCCATTATAATTAATCCTGTAAATCATTTGTAAGAGAAACTTCAGCACGTTATCCTCCAGAGTAGCAAGCAGTGCTTTCATTTTGGAAGATTATGTTTTGGCAAAGTATTCACTGGCTATGGGGTTGCTGGCATGGGCACTCGGAACAAACCTGCTGCTAGCCAACAGAATTAAGAATGTATTTATAGGAAAGTGCCTGTCATTCTCTTAGCAGGGTAGAGGATGTTTTGGATGAGGTCTGCCATAGCTGAGCTGGAAAGATGAGTGACATTCAAAAACAGCACAAACACAACACCCTCAAAAAACAAGGATGGGATTATTCTGCGAATTCCCTGTTTTATTGAGTTTGGGAGCATTAGTGTTCAATTTGCTGCTGGCGTGAGAAGGGCCAAATGTTCTGCAATACATTCTGCAAAGCAGTTGCAGGAGACCCTACCACTGGAGTTTGTTGAAGGTCCTAAAACACTGCCAGCTAATTCCTATTGGCACGTGGGCAAGGAGCACGCCAATTTATCCTCAGACATCCTCCTGTGAGGATCTTGCCCATACACATTCTTTGGAAAAGCTGAGAAGAACAATGAGGGAAGCAAGAGCAGGGGAAATAACAGAGCCTGCAGAATAGAGGAAGAGAGATCTTGCAAGGAAAGGTCACACGAACTAACAGTGTGCCTGCACGCAGCACCACTTAAGCCATCCCAGGAACAGGCAGTATCCTGCACAAGGAACAGTTAAGCACGTTTTCTAGTTTCATCCTGTGATTTGATGCACCGAGGATGCATTTCTTTGTGGTTCTGTGCCAATAAATCTCAGCTCTTGGAAAATAGCTGCCTATCTAGATCGAATGGTACGTGAGCAGCACAAGTATCCACAGACTTCAGTAAAATCACAGTAAGAAAAGATCAGGAAATTAAGAAATCACATTTTATTGCACTGCTTTCTACAGAAACATATTTTCTGTGCTGCCAAGCTGGGCATTGCTTTTGAGCAAGAAGAGGAGTGCTCTTTTAGGAGGATTCAGCCTAAAAGAATGGAAATTTGATTGTTGTGCTGGCTCTTTTTAAAAGCAGGGCAAGCTGCAGGAGCCATACACTGCTGAGGTGCATGCCTTGGCAGCCCTAATAGGCAGGGCAAAATTCCTGCTCTACGAAGGCAGTGGCAACAGTCCCAAAGATTTTTGGCCAGAACTTTATCTATGGAGTAATACTATCTGCTGTAGGCTGTGTTCATTGCCATCAGTTCTGCATATTCTCTCTCATCAAAGTTACTTCCTTCCAGTGGGCACACACATGCCCCATGAGTAAAATACCAGATGAAGATTTTCATCATCCACGTGTAGAAGATCCTGAAAATCTGGTTCTGACAACTCATACCACAGAACTTATTTCCTCCTCTAGAAACAGCTAGGCTTCAGGGTGAATGAGAAAGTGAGAGATATCTGCAGGCTGCATTACTCCCTCCAAAAGTAGGAACTTCAGCCCAGTCCCTCCCTCTGACACATGTTGTAGAAGCACTCTTAATTCTGCACTTGACAGCTTCTTCTGGAGCTATAAAACAAAACTGTTTTAAGGCTCCTGGAGGCCTCCTGCGAGTAAATGTGTCCTGAAAGAAGGTGCTGTGAAGTTGCATTCCTGCACCTCGCAGCAGCTCAGCATACAGAGCACTGTGCAAAGGAACAAAGCCAGTACATAAGCACCTGGGTTTGTGCCTGTGTGTATATTTTACTATGTGCACACACGTGTACATGCAAATGTACTTTTCTGGATTACATATTCATCTGTTAATCTGTCTTTCACACAGCAACTGTGCTTCACTGCCAACCAACCTTCCATGATGTCATAAGTAGGGTCTCAAAGTTTATCTGCAATATGCTTTCCTAACAACACAAGCACAGCAGGAGAATAACATCATAAAAGAAAACTTTACCATGCACACAGACGAAAAATCCTAAATTAAAATCACAGCCCTCAAAACCAACAGCCCTGAACCTTGGTACTATTCTATATATTTATAGCACACCACCACAGATACATTATTTTTTTCCTTCCAAAAAGTTACATTTAAGCTTTCATTAAATTGAAGAGTTGCATCAGTGATTCTCAATACTTTTCCATTCTTCAGCTATGAGCCTTTTTAGAAGCACAGAAATGGTGTGACAGTTGTGGTCCTGGCCACTTGCTTGCACTTCTGTGAGCAGAAGGAAGCAGAAAAGATTACGTGCTTACCTTCAAGATAGGAGCCATAAAGACAGACACACCAGTCAGAATGAAAACAATGACTCCAGTGACTCTCTGCTCCCTGGAAGAAAAGCATTAGGTTAGCAGTATGTTTTCAGCTTTATTTCTAGTTTTGTTCCCTTCTTAGAGCATTCAAAACCTATGTAAATTCTGGCAACTCATTTTTTGCAGCCACGTTTTCAAAGCTGACTGACAATAACAAGCCAACACCTTCAGGCAGGCATCTTTATCATGACCAAGCCTCATACAGATCTTTTTTCAAGCACCAAATCAGATTTTGTATGTTTGCTTGTTTCCCTAGCTCCATTGTTTGTGGATCAGCAGAGTGCTGCTACCAAATAATGAAGAGTGTGTTTAAATGTTAAACATTAGAAACTGTTAACCAGCAAACCAGATTCTCTGCACGGCAGCTTTCACAACATGCAAATAGGTAATAAATCATTAGCTCTCCACTCTTAAATTAGCAACATATTTCAAAGCTTGGTCACAGTATTCCGACAGATAAATGCTGTTTCTCACCGTACTGTACACTGCTCTGCACACCACGTACAAAGGGAGTTCACAATCCCCTGGTCCAGGACTTCATGGGGTGCTGGACATTTGACTTAAGAGGCACCCACAACTGCTCCCTGCATCTGAAAATGCTTTTGCAAATAGTATTTCTGAGTACTTAAAGTTAGGCCATTAAGTTTCTATTATTTGCCTAACTAAGTGATTTCCAGGAGTGCTGCTGCTCCTGTGGAAAGCACTTCAGGCCACTTAATTAAGGGCAACCAAATACAGAACAAATGGTTTGAATTAATAGAATAGATTGCTTTAGCCACAACAAGTTTAAGTCTTTTACCACTACATTTGCTAGCAAACTCCTGTCTAGTTTCCATGGATAAAGACATCTGAAGTAAATACATCTTCTTTCTCAGACACTGGAAAACTGCTGAATCTCATAGTCAGGTTGGGAAACACAAAGAAGGATGTAGGAGATTCTTCATGAAAACACTGCAGAGCCCCGATGAAACCAGATCATAAAGCGTTGTGTAGTTAGAGGTGGCTTCAGTGTGCATGCCCAAAGTAGACAAAAATTATTGCAACTCTGAAATTAAGTTCCCTTTTCTTCCTCCCTTCACTTGCCCTCGCTCTGTATACAGACACACACATGGTAGAATGGTTTTCTTCCTTTTCAAGAAAGAGTATCTGCAGAAGGATTATGCCAGATAAGCATCTAACTAAGAGGATATATCCTCTGAAGGCAGGAAAAAAAAAAGCTGTAAGGAAGCACAGCTGATCTGAAGATTTACTGCAAATCTAAGAGCTATTTCCCCCTGAACTTCTACACATGCTCTGTTCAACGCACGACCATTTATAGTACAAACTGATCTCTGCAGGCAAACAAGGTAATAAAGGTCTATTTGGTTTGACATACCTCACTCCCAGAAACTTGGGCTGTTCTCCAGGGGCTGAAGTTTCAGTCTCCATCTTCAAGCTGTCAATATGAGCAATGGAGATCACAGTCGCAGCAACATACCAGGGCAGACCCATAAAGGAGCAGATAATCATCAGAATGGCCACCCAGAACAAATCCAAATGATATCCAGCACCTTTCTGTGAAGGGAGACAGACAGCCTTAGCTTTAATTATTCTAAATGCATAAGGACTAGCCAAGGTTCTGGCACGGGGCAGAGGCACACCAACCAAGCAGCATTTCCTTCAGCTGTATCTTTAGTGAACTGCTTCGCTGCTCTAAGAGACAGAAGTTTTCACAAGCAATTCGCAGAGTGGGTCACACTGCTACATAAAGGATGAACTCCTGCTTCAGCAGGGGAAGCAGGTATATGATACTGTTCTGGCAAGTTTTGAAAACAATATAATGAGGTTAAGCAGTAAGTATAAGAAAGTAGCAGACATGCAAGCAGTCTGGCAAAAGACCAAGCACTGTGCAGTGTTTGGAGGTTGGGTTGGTGCAAGATAAGCCCTGCAGCCAGTCAAGTAGTTCAGTACAGTGCTACTCTTTACACAGCAGACTACGAGTTAAATATGACTGTAGAGAGGTTGTGTTCACTGGGAAGTATTAGGTGAGTTACGTCTTACCTTGTAGACAGTATAAGCAAGTTCTCAAAATATATGTATATCGTGATTACAATGTGTTTACGGTAACCTGGAGGAGCTCTATATTGCCTCTAAGAAAAAAAAAAAGCCACCAAAAGCTGGAAACACACACGATATATGCTATTTTTACAAGTTAAGCTTTCCCAGATTTTTTTTTTACATGAAATGACACAGTGACAAGAAACCAAATACCCAACACTATTCCAACTCCCTGCTGACTCCACAGTGTGTGCAAAACCAGAACTAGAACACATTTTCAGAGCATGAGACAGAGAAACGAGAGAGTTTAGACAGGGCAAGAACACGGAAGGGCAGTCTGTAAACAAGTGAGCAGTTTACATGGTGTGAGCAGTTATCCTGCTGATCTGCTACAAGTGCACAGGACTTCTTTTGACATTGTGGGAAGCCAGAATTTTCACCAACTGTGTGTTCATATGAGTCTAGCTCTGCACACAAACATCACTGTCAGAGTGGAGTCAACAACCACTGATGATGGAGGGGGAGAAATGCTGACCCAGGTACTGGTGCGAGGAAAGGGACATGTCATTCTGGACTGTGCAAGGTGTGAAATCCCCATCCAGCTGCTTTTGCTTTGCTCACTTCACTTGGTTTCTCTCTTCTCTCATATCCTGATTTGCAAAGACATGGCACACAAACAGTGTTTGTTATCTTTAGTTGGACTTGAAGTACTCTTCTGAAAGTCAGAAATTCTTCTGTATAATGGAGAATGAAGTTGTTCACAATCCCTTTCCCAGGCCTCATGTTTTCTTCCAAGTACAACAGCTCCTTCCATTTCAAGGGCTATTTCATTTGGCATCGGGAACTACAACAGCACTTCTGTGTGCCAAGTCATCTCACATTTGTGTGACAGCATGGATATGCACAGAGCTTTTAACACCCAAACCAACTTTTCACAAAACCAGACAGAAGCCTTATTTTATGAGGCAGCTGTTGTAAAATAACTCAATGCAATGACTTAATGAAGCTTACCTGAAAGCAAGCTTAGAGATATATGGTGCCTGCCAAAAAGGTAGCATTTACCATCTCCTATCTCAGAGCAAGATCTCAACTCCTATATTTAGGATACAACGCAACTGCAGAAACTCAGTCAGGACTTCATGGTCAGTCTGAGCAATGCTGATTTTGCTGGGTACTGAAGGTACTTTCCTGAAAGCCCAACTATGCTTTCTGGGGCATACTGACAAGAGCAGCTCATGGGACTCATAACCCATCAAAATGAGAAAGCTGCCCTCATTTTTTGATTCTTTTTAGAAACCTTTGTTCTTCAGACTGATCTGAAGAGAAACTCCAGTGGAAACTGATATTGTAAACAGAAGTTTCTGTCAGAGGCAGACAGCAGCACCTGCTAGCAAAACACTGGGTGAATTCACCCCCAAAAAGCTTTCTCCAAATCCAGTACACTCCTATTATTAATCTTTTTTTTTTAAATACATTAGGGGACGAACAGAAAATTCACCAGTCACAAATGCCAAGAGAAGAAGCAAAAAAACCAAACGACATCAAAGAATAGGATCTTCAGAAAAACACCGAAGAATTCTTTACAGTTTGATGTTTTAAAGATTAACCTTTTTTTAAACTTGTTCAGTTTGATTTTATTGGAAAGAACAAATGAACCAGTCCTATGTGGTGACCTAAGAGGGAAAGCAACCCAGCTCCTCTTGAATAGTAGTCATTGTTTTCCTAATACATTCACTGCTTGCTTTGGCTGGCCAGCAGCACCCAGACGGTTACTCAGTGCTACCTTGCCAATACTTTAACAGGGCAGCAGCAGGAAAAAAAAGTCCTCCTTTGGTCCTGCAGTAGATGTGCACCAATGTACATTTTGATGCAGAGCAGCAGGAGAGGACTGGAGAACCCCCATTTAAACAAAAGCATGTTCTCACAACTGTAAGAAAGGAAGCAGGAAACAATTTTTTATATTAAACAGTACCTTGTGGGAATGTTTATACTTTGTGACTAAAAAAGTACACCCAGTGCTGATGATAGCATGAGCAGGAGTAGGGAGGTAATCCTGCCCCTGTACTCAGCATTGGTGAGGCCCCACCTCGAGTACTGTGTTCAGTTTTGGGCACCTCAGTACAGAAAGGACATTGAGGTGCTGGAGCAGGTCCAAAGAAGAGCAACAAGGCTTGTGAAGGGCTTGGAGAACAGGCCCTACAAGGAGAGACTGAAGGATCTGGGGCTGTTCAGTCTGGGAAAAAGACGGCTGAGGAGAGACCTCATTGTTCTCTTGCAATATCTGAAAGGTGCTTACAGTGAGACTGGGGTTGGTCTCTTCTCACTGGTGACAGGATGAGGGGAAATGGCCTCAAGTTGCACCAAGGTAAGTTTAGGTTGGATATCAGGAAACACTTCTTTACAGAAAGGGTTGTTAAGCACTGGAATAGGCTCCCCATGCCTCCCCATGGTTGAGTCACCATCTCTGGACGTGTTTAAAAACCCTTTGGATGTGATGCTCAGGAACATGATTTAGTGGAGGGTTGTTAGAATTGGGTAGTATGGTTAGGTTGTGGTTGGGCTTGATAGTCCTTAAGGTCTTTTCCAACCTGAACAATTCCATGATTCTATGTTCAGATAGTCAGAAGCTCACAACAAAAAGGCTGGGTGCCTCTTCCTCAGAAAGCATTACCTGGGGACTTCGGTTTTTGTGGCCTTTCCCGGCTTTGCTGGGACAAAGCAAGCAGCAAGAAGACCAAATCATGACAGCTAAAGCATACCAAAAACTGAGGCCATGTCAATAAGAAAAAGCCACCATCACAGGAGGAAATCAGACACCAGCAGAAAGCAAGTCTGTGTCAACTGCCCTGTCTGACAGGCAGGCAGACACCTGTACTGAACCTTGCCTCCATACGTGCCTTCACTTAATGGTGTGCTTCAAGGACAGGGTAAAGATTAGCCTTCCCACGAGGAAGATGTGGGCGCAGCATTAACTTTATCTGTCCAACTCCAGATGGCATGAGACAATAGCCAGCTACCATTCCTTTCTCTGCACAACAAACCTTTCCTGTGCCCTTCTGGTCTTTCAAGTCAGTGTTAAATCACACTGACTGCCTAATGCCTACAAAGTGACCATATGGAACATCCTCCTCTTTTTCAAGTAAAAGCCCAGTGCACAGAAGAGCTACATTTCCATCAGCTCTCAGTATAAATGTTGAAGTGGCGATCAAAACTATGACCCAGAACTACCTGCTTTTAGAGTGAGCCTTTGCTGTCATGGGTTAAGCCACTTGAAATGTCTGCTGTTAGCAAAAAAGGGAGAGATTTCTTTTACAGGAGTTTAATGTGCTTCAACAGAACTGACCATGCAGGGAAGGGAAAAACCCTACAGGCATGAAAACTTGTACAGCACTGGTCTGGAAAGTTTATTTCAAAAACATTACTACATCCTGAGCTGCTACATGTCAGCGGATATAAAGCTTTAAATAACTCCAATTGTGGTTGTGCCTTTGGCATACCTACAATCTCTTCAGCTTATTTCTTGTATTTTACTGTGCCATAACACCAACATAACAGCTGCCAAACGTGGGCCACCCTTTGCCATATCCATACAAGGTGGGTTCCTGCAGTCACCCTGGCACTCAAAGCTCTCCTTCGGAGTGGCTGACAGCCACACTGATGTTCTGTGACCAGGAAAGGCCACGACAGAGACTTTGTTCTGCTGACTGCTGGCAACACTGACCTGCAATTGCCTTACAATAAGAACAGTAACAAGGGCTTATCAGATCTTGGGAAGGTTTGCCTATTTTGATTAGATCAGAGAAGTTTTGGCCTGGAGACAATAATGCAGTGCTGTCCAAAGAAAAATCAGGTCATTGCTCAGGTTGGAGCAGAGGCACACAGGCTCTCCCAGTAACAAGCCTGAGCTGCCTATGACAAATACTCTCTGTAGATCTATGCACGCCAATGTATTTATCCTACAGTTAACTTCTGTTCTCTTTCCAGGTAATTGGTGACATAAGGGAATATTCAAGGGTATAAGCAAGGCAGGAGAGCCCACCTGTCCAGCTATTTCTGCCTCTTCCATTTATGGCTCATGCTACACCATGCTCCCTCAATTAGGCTGTTGTTTGAGTGAGATATTTACCTGGTTGATCTACTGTGCCCACCTTCTTTTTCCTTGCATGCTAAACCACGCTGCGTGCTAAACACTGCCACAGGCCCTCCTCCATCTCTAGCACAGAAAAATCATGGGATAGCTCTTTGCATACATGCAAGTCACGAAGCACACCCACCTTGAGCTTGTGTTCCTTCCTGTTGACAATGACAGCTGTGATTTGCTGGTCCATGAAGATGAGGATAGTAACCAGCAGTGCAGGGATGGCTGCTGCCAGGTACACCCACCATGGGTTCCCTCCAAAAGGTGGGATAAACCAGCCCCTCTCAGGACTGGTTGGCTTTAAAGGGCAAGAAAAGGAAAGCATGTGTTAGAGCCACAATATAGCACAGATATCATTATGCT
The DNA here is from genome assembly GCF_019238085.1 of Lagopus leucura. Lineage (NCBI taxonomy): Eukaryota > Metazoa > Chordata > Aves > Galliformes > Phasianidae > Lagopus > Lagopus leucura. Next base: position 30,059,769 of record NW_024962264.1, on the reverse strand, counting down.
ATAAATGCACAGGGCTTTTCAAAGTTTGTGATAATTTAATTCTCCCAATCAAAAGCAACAAAAAGTTCTTGAAAATGAAACTGCTTATTGATGGCCAGCTTTTGCAAGCTGATTAGCAGCAAGGTTACAAGAGGAGCTATGAGGAATGTGCCAGTAACGTGCCAGCTGCTCTGATCAGTTTCTCTGAAACGGCTCCAGGAATCTGAGTAAGGAAATGTCTCTGAGGTGGCTGAGCATATAACACCAGCTTTGGAGTCCTGGATATGAGAAACTATACCCAAAGGAGGTAGGACAAGCTAGGATTTAGGAGATCAGCCAACCAAAACAATGCTCGTTAAAAGGATAACAGTGAAGTAAAATGGTCATTTGTAGTAAGCTAATTACTTTCCTGTTTTGAGGGCAACTGATTTTACACAGGGTAGTTGGGCGTAAAAGGGAACCTATTCCAAAAGCCATAAAATGAGTTGACAACTACATACCTTGAATTCACTTGGCACAATTAGTTTTGGTGTGTCCACTCCTACCAGGGCATCTATTCCACAGAAAATCAAAATGGATAAGATAATGGCAAAGTCACTGATAAGCTTCCTGGCCTGAAACAGGAGTCAACATGGTAAGGTTAGTTAGCACTATGAAACAGCATTTCATCCATGTCTTACATACTGTGTGAAACTCCGAGTATGCGTTTGTTGGCAATACAAAATAATCATTTCCTCATCTGTAGAAAGTAGGGTTTACATTGTAATGTCTCATGCAATTTCAACCAAATGTGCCTTGTTACTTTCATTTTTTTTGCCTGAGAGCCAAAGAATTAAGCCTAAATGGAAATATGAAAACAAGTCTGAGGAGAAGGATTGCCGGTTCCTTGTTTTGGCAAGTCAAACTGCCAAAGTAACATTGAGAACTATTTAACATCTTGAGAAGAATTCTGAGACAATTTAGCTTTGTTTCTTTTTCAAATAATCTTGCAAGTTTTCATTGTGATCATCCAAACTACTGAGACTTTAAGGTCAGCTTCCAACATTAACAGATATTGAATATTTATAAATGAAACTTAAAAAAAAACTTAATGACATTTTTACACGTTACTTAATAATATTTCCTTCTGTTTGCCTTCTGATTCTCATAATCGTGTTTTTCTCTGCAGGGACAGAGGCTGCTTTTTTGATACAAGTTGAGCTTCTCACATCATCTCTGGATTCCCAAGGTATGAAGCTTTAGTATAAAATACTGTGTTATGCCCAGATACTGTTCTTTCAAGGGGTCTGATTTTGCAGTGCACATTAGGAAAAAAAATGAGAAAAAGAAGAAAAAAATTAAATGGAAATGACAATGGAAATAGTCATGGACTTCCCTTTAGTAGATGGGGAAACAAACTTCCATGACAGATGTGATGTTCTGTCTGAACTGCAGACTTTGAAATGGTTTTGCTTTTTGTTCAATTAGTAAATTAACCCAAAATTAACCCAAGTAGACAACAAGAGAAATGGAGCATCTCAGTTAATCCTCTGCGTATTTTAAAGAATGCAACTCTAATGAAAACAATGGAATACAGCAATGTAAAGCTGCCGCTGGTTGGGCCCTGAAACTAAACTGGGCTGGCCCCACTGTGCTTCTCTGTAACTGTGAGCTTTTTGTACACGTTCCTTCTAGGCCTCCTAGGTTCACATGGTTACAGATAAATTGAGCTGCGTTTCAGGCTGGATGGAATTCATTTCTTTTTTTATTAAAAATAATAGAGGTTCAGTTATAACATAACAGAACAGTAAAAATCCTTGCAAGATAAATCTCATTGTGTTAGAATGCCAAAAATGGGGGACAAGCCTTACACAAACATGGCTTTTTGGCTACAAGTGGAAACCTGCTGTCTTCTTTCAGAAGAAAACTGGTGAAACTGGCAAAGGCAGAATATCCTGGAGAGGGCAGAGCTGCTTGTCCACTACATTTCAAGTAAACTCCTCACAGCCAAAAGGCCTGTTGGTTTTTTTATCCACTGCCATTCTTTGTTTAACAACTGTCATGGCAAGCTCAGTTGCAGAGACAGAATGTATAACCAAGATGTTATAATTGCAATATAATCAAAAGAGTAAGGC